>NC_056766.1:11422500-12047500 GCF_018687715.1 Carya illinoinensis | reverse complement strand
TCCCAGTTTGATTTAATTTCCCATATCCAGTTCTTTCTTAACCCTCACCCTGTGGCCTATCATTACAACCTTAATAAAGACCTTTTGATCTTTGATTTTGGTGTTGACTATATTAGTGGAGAGGATTTCTGAAAATTGGACTTATGGGGTTAAGTTTTAAGAGAATTCTTCTGATTTTGGTTGTTCTACTTTTATCTAAGTTTGCAGGTGGTTTGAGGTTAAATTGACTATATCACACACACACTCAAGGTCTTAGCTTTAGGCTGAAGTAAACGCCTAACTCTTGCTTGACAAATTGCAAAATTTTTGATTGATTTTCTTGCTATCTTTGATGTTAAAAGAGTAAGATACTAGAGATGAAATCTAAATTCATAAAAGCTTGGTGAGTGATGATACTTCTCTTTGGGGTCGAGTTGATATTGCCTAAACTATCATTTGTTTTTCTTTTTGTTTGAGGATAAACAAAGTTGTAAGTTTGGGGGTATTTGATGGCTTGCAAAATTTCATATTGCAGATTTTACAAGTTCGCTCGAGCGGAGGCTTTTGGCCGCTCGAGCGAATTCAGGCAGATTCAAACGCTCGACTGCCACTCGACAGGGAGCTCGAGCAGGTTGCTGAAAAACGAAGATCGCTCGAGTGGAGACATTGGCCGCTCGAGCGAAATCAGGCAGAGTCGAACGCTCGACGCGCGCTCGACACCCCGCTCGAGCGAACATCGTATTTTGACAGATTTTAGATTTTCCGCCGTGGGACCATATAAAAGGCCATTTTTCACTCTAGAGCCGCGAGTTTTGACTGGAGAACACTCTTTGAGAGAGAAAAACATAGCTAGAGGGATTCAAATCATTGGTTTTGGAGACGGAATTCCAATTTATTGCACGTACGTTGGATTCATACACGAGCACGGACGGGAGAAAGGCGTTGAATCGTTCTCTTGAGCTTTTGACGACCAGTTGAGGCTGCAAGGAGGATTTTTCAGTGTTTATTTTCTTCTTCCCATCTTCTCAGAACAATTATGGTGAATTCGTTTATGTTGAATTCCAATTCTAGTATGAGCTAAATTTTCTTCTTTCTAGGAAAACGATGTAACCTAATTCCGAACTATGCTTGTTTGTCCATGCTAATTTAATGCAATTCTCTCTTTGTTTATCTGATTTATTCTGAGTTTAATGCTTCTAATTAACTGACCATTGATTAGATGATTATTAATCTTGTGATTTGCTATCGAAAGAGGGAATCATAGGGTAGATCTTGGATATTTCAGCATAGGTAAGTATAGAGATCGAAAGACTTGTATGAACCTGTGTAGTAATTAAATCATTGGTCTTATTGCGTTCTTGATTATTTAATTTGCATACTCTTGTGTGAATTGATAAACTAGAATCACTTCCAATTGACTATCGAAAGAGGCTTTTGGATGAATTAGAGATTTGCTAATAGACAAAAGAGGTTTAAGTTAAATTAGCTGGATGAGAAAAGCATAGTGAAGAATTATGGTGAAATCGATTTCCTAGAAGGTTTCTTCCCCATTGAATTTGATCTTTGAAAGTCAGTTTTATTTTCTTTGCTTATTTCTCTTTGAGTTGATCTAAGTTTAATTGCAACTACAAAAACCTTAGCGATTCCTCTAGATAAAATTGAGATTAGTAAAATTTTGGTATTTGGCAAGAGTAAGGTACCAATCCCTGAGGACGATACTCTACTTATTACTTTACTATAAAACTACGATACTGTGCACTTGCAGTTTTGCATCGGTCAGTAATAACCTCGTGATTCCACATAACCCATTGTGTTTACTTCAATCTGATATCATTTCGCCACTAATTATGCTCTCATCTTTTCCATCGTTTCTTATCTAATGCAGGAGTTATTACCAGGTTGATTGCATCGTGGCAATATCTTATTGTATTGATGTTTGAATGCCCTTGATACTTCAAGTGATACTTCAAGAATAGCAGATATTCCATTGAAAGGATGTGTTGCACCCTTTATGTGGGTTAATTGAATAGAAGACTTTTATCACTTTAGTATCCATTTTGTGTGTTGTGCTTGACAATATATTAGTTTGTTTATTGGTATGGTTGTATATACTTAGTGTGATTACAGGGATACTCTATTGGTTGCCTTCGCCTTGGATATGCCGATCACTAGAAGAGGTAGAGGTCGATCACGTGGAGTGAGGGGTGGCTGAGGGCGAGGTAGATCTCAAAGAAATGATGAAGTTCAGGATACAGTACCCATTCCTGCCCTTACTACCCAAGATGATGCATTCTCAAGCTCAGATGACTCAACTGAGCCACTTGATTGCGTCCCGAGCACAAAACCCAATGACATGCCAGCAGTTGATTCACAGAGTGCCGCAAACCCGGATGGTATATTTCTATTTTTCTGAGGTGTTGTTTTACATATTATGTTAGTGGTTGATTAATATGATTGTTACACGAGATATATGATGCTAACATGTCAATTGACAACATTAGTAGCGCCAAGCCAGAAGCATGGCCGAGGAGCAACAAAAAGCATAGAGTTTGAGAAGTTACGAAAGCATGGAAAGATACCCTTGAGAATTAAGGATGGTGAGACTGCACCTTGTTGTGAAAATGCTACTCATTTTACTACAAGGGTTACGTGGTTGGTCAAGCACCATATGGACTTGAGTCATGCTAGCTGGCATGCCGTTCCAGCTAATGAGAAGGAAGAATTGGTAACACGCGTTCAGGTTAGCTTGATTTGGAATTTCATACATTTTCAAATAGAGTATGAGGAAATCCCAACGTAATTAATATTAAGTTCAAGCACTAATTATAATTAATATGTTTGTTGTTTGTCCCTAGGCTGACTTCATCCTCGATTGGACCAAGAAGAATCACCGTGATACGGTTACGAAGACACTTCGGAAGCGTTTTAATCATATTCGTTATGATTTACATAGAACCTACAAGAAATATGAGAGTAATGAACAAGCACTTGCGAATGTGCCACCGTTGGTGACACCAACCATTTGGGTGAAGTTATGCGCTCGATATGCAAGCGAGGAGTATAAGGTAAGTTGGAAGTCAAACATTGAATTAACGTTGCTTTGTGAAGAATATTTTTTACACACTGTTTGATACATGTTAAGCTTGACACGTGTGATTGCTTTCATGTATATCATGTCTTGTGTGAGTGCAGCGAATGTCTGAACGGAATAAAGGTAATAGAGAGAAGCAAGCAAACAATCACACGGCTGGACGAAGGTCCTTTGTACGCCTAATGGAGATGAGGGTAAGTCAATTAAGCTAGATATGCAAGATGCACATCAATTAGACCTTATTACACCACACTTTAAGTGTAAGTTGAATTTAATTTGCTTGTATTGGCAATCTGGGAATGAGGAGAATTTGGTCGATTTTTTTAAAGAAGTGAGGTGGTCAAAGAAAAAGAACAAATTTGTGACTCCCATTGCTGAAGAGAAATATGTGAGTGTTAAAGTAAAAGCCTAAATTAATATGGGTTCAATTGCCAAATTATTATATGGTGTTGTCTAAGTACATATTTCTTACTAACATATGTGATTTTTCCAATGGTTAATAGTTGGAGATGGCTGCAAAGATGTCAGAGCTGGAGCCGGAGAAGAGGACTAATGAGGCTGCAGCAACAATATTTAAGGAAGTTTTGGGCCAAAGATCAGGGTATGTAAGGGGGCTTAGCGAGATGGTTATTCCGGAGTCATCTAGAGAAGCAGCTGATGCCCAAATAGCAGAATTAACTGAACGTGCAGAAAGGTTTGAGAAAGCTGCTTCAGATTATAAGGGCCAGCTTGATGACTTACGAGCGAATGTCATGATGCTAATGGAGAGACAAGTTGAATATGACAAGTTCATGGAGAGATATGAGTCAAAGCGGCAGACGCAGGGAGAGTCTCATAGAGAGACTCAGGGACCTGCATAGTTAATATTTGGCCATGAACCATTTTTTGTGAATTTTGATAAGGAGATGAAGGTGAAAGTAATATACTTTTCACAAAATGCCTCCTACTTAGTTAATATTTTGTTTAGGGTCTACTGGTGTGGGATAGGTAGTGTAAGGTTAGGTTTTGTGGATATTTTGTAGCTTATGCCATTGTACGTATCTCTAGCCACCAACTACTCACATGGAAGTTATTGGTCATTGAATGTCAAACTGCTACAACAAGGTAAGTAATGTCCTACACCCATAGGCTTTTTTATTATCTAATTTGAATTCTTAACGATTAGCATTGCATTTTATTTGCATGTTATGATTGAAATCGATTGAATAGTTTAAGAAAGAAAATCATCCCTCTTTGGTGCTACTGCAGTTTTGATTTCTCCTAAACCAGCTGGAAACCTATGAAATATATATGAGGCCTATTTCGTATCTCATGTTTTTTTTGTATCACTTTGTATCTTTCTGTTAAAATTTCCTTGTTAAGAGCTTAAAATGTCTGTCGAATACTATTATAGACTGACTATTTGGTTTTATCAATGAAGCGTCGGACGATGGTTAACAGATTCGATGACGAGAAAGAAAATTCAGATGAAGAGGATCGACAACACCACAGCACGGCAGGTGACTTTCTCTAAGAGGAGGAAGTGCATATTTAAAAAGGCTCTGAAGCTCTCAACTCTCTGCGAGGCTGAAATAGCGCTCATTGTCTTCAGGGCTACCAGCAAGCTCTTTGATTACGCCAGCCCAAGGTTTCTCTCCCTCTCTTACTCCTCTTTACTTATAGAGGAACAAAGTACGTAGCTTATTAGAGTAAAGTAAGTACGTAGCTGTCTACTTGTTTATGAAGATTGACTTGTTCGTGCATTCACTAATTGGTTGAAAGAGAGATAGATGCTTAATTGAAAAGATTTATTTTTCTCTTGTTTTGTTGGTAAAGTTTCTTGAACTGATGGATGCTATAGGTGAGTCCAGATTGCTTTGCATACAGACTTTCTGGTGATAAAGAAAGATGTAAATTTGGATTGGATTAGATATAGTTTTATTTATATGTGTGGGTGTTAGTTCTGAACAAAAACAGGCTAACCACTGCAATTTGAATGAGTTTTTAAGAATTAATTAAACCCTAATGGAAGAATATAGCTGATTAATAACCAGTCACCATCCAAATTTTTCCTGACATCTGAATCAGTTCAAACCCAAGCTGGCCTCCATTAAACTTTTCCATTTTAGTCATGTGATGATTAAATAATTTATGCTCATTTTCAGGTTAGAAATCAGATAAATTATAATTAATTGTCTTCATTGTATATGTGGGTTAATTCAAGTGAAAACTTGAACAGATTGTCTTTTGATTATAATTAATGTTGATATTAAATGTGGAAAAATGATACTTGTAATCTTGAGTAGCTCAATTAGGTGTTTAAGTGTTTCTTTAATGAATTACCGAAATTGAGGTATTGGCATTGTTGGAAATCATGACTATGGTGTTTTTCATTGATATTAATCATTTCTTAATATCAATGACATTACTTATAGAAATAGAAAGATCAAAACTCCTATTGTTATATGGAGAATTTCCTGCATTATAGAAATTTGTGGCTACATTGTTAAAAAAAAACTCCCGTGATAAAGGCATGCATGAAATGCAATTGGTATTGTTTTGGGATGATAGGTATAGGTGGATGCGCACTGTTTCATGCTTGGGATATTTAGTGAAAGCCTCAAACTGTTCTACTGGGTTAGTTTTAGACACTTGTTGTGGATTTTTGTTTTTTTGCAAGGTCATCTATCGATTATTGCTTTGGGTTTTTATTCCTGTGTCCTAGAAATATATTATACTGCTATCTTTTTGGGTTCCATATGTTAAATGTCTAGAGGGTGAGAGCAAATGGGCTCATTAGTGGGATTACAACCAAAAACAATTATACCATATGCAAAACAAGTGAAACAAATATATACTTAGATGTGCTGCCATCCCTGCCCATTTACTTCTTTATTATCTTGACATGGAGTTCTATACCAACTATGCATGGGGAAATTTATTGCTACATCGTTAAAAAATCTAATTAAAAAATCTGCATACATAGTTGGTATAGAAAACATGTACGAGAAAAATAACAACATTGTTGAATACTTTGATTTATTGCATTTTGCATTCTATCTGGTTGTGCATGCTAGCTAGCTTGTGTTTGATGACATCTCTAAAAGCTCATGACCTATTTTTTGTTCTTGTTTCTCACAAGATTGAACCAAGATATCAAGAAATAGAGCAAAAACATTTCATAAGCTGTCAAGGATTGATGGAAAAGCTAGCTAAACCGATATAGAAAAAATTTCACTTGTAAATTTTTGTTACATTGTGATATGTTGGATGGTTTTATGTAAAACTTAAAACAATGGTAGTGCAGTGGTTAAGTTTCAAATATGTACTTTGAGGTTATATGAATGATGTGTGCTGGCAAAAATTGAATTTCTCTATATATAGTATTTTTTGGTTTATTAACTTGCTTTGTTTATTAACAAGCAAGTATTCAGGGAAAAATAACGTATGAATGTACAAAACAGGGACTGCTTTCAAATATTTCCGGCAACAATATTCAGCCGGAATTAATTTGGCAACAGCAAAGCTTCAATATTTTCGACTACAAAAGTAGCTGCAAATACTTATTTCCGGCGAAATATATATAGCCGGAAAAATTGTCCAACCAACAAGCCAACACTATTTCCGGCTTAAAATGTAGCTATAAATATATATTTCCGGCGAAAAAATTGTCTAAGCAAAACAAGCAACAAGTTTTTTCGACTAAAAATGTAGCTGCAAATAAGAATTTCCGTCTACAAAATATAGCCGGGAAAAAAAATTGGCGACTAAAATTTTGCCAATATATATTTGCGGCTTAAAAAATGTAGCCGCTAATAGATATTTCCGGCTAAAAAAATAGTCGGAAAGTATTTTTGGCTATGGATGATGGATATTGGCAAAACTTGTTGCGACAAAATTTTATTCATTTTGCGGCTATTATTATTGTCTGAAATAATATGTATTTCTGGCAATTATCAAAGTAGCCAGAAAATGTTTTACTTGGCTCTTTAATAGCGTCTACTCTGTGGCGACTGGAAATAGCGGCTAATAATTAATAGCGGCTAAATCATGTATTTTTTCCGGCTATTGGACCCGCTGGAAATGGGGCAATTTCCTGTAGTGAGAGTAAAAGGACTCATGTGAACACCACATTTTTTGAAAATGAAACAGAGAGGGACCATACCTTGTATCAACACAATCAACTCTTAATATCATGGGACTATGATTGGAGGTCTTTCTTTTGGTATACTCCACTTCCGACCTATTGAACCGCTCCAAACACACCATATTCATTAAAGCCCGATCCAACCTTGCCCATTTTCTAGCATTTCCACCTTGGCCATTGCACCATGAAAGATGATTCCCACGATACTGAATTTCTAGAAGGCCACATGAATCAATCTATTTGTTAAACTCATCCATAGCCTGAGCAAGATAGGGACTCCCTCCCACTCTTTCACGATCAACTCGAATGATGTTAAAGTCACCAAGAGTTAACCACGGAGAAGAAGTGTGATGAAACTCCATCAAGCTTTCCCACAAACCTTTCTGCTCCACATGATTGCACTTTGCATAGACAAACATAACCAGAGTCTTTACATTCTCAACAAAGACCCATCTCGTAATCATCTTATTGGTGGACCTTACCATCTCCATGACATAAGATCCACACCAGAACACCCAAATTTTCCCCCCGGTTGCTTCATTACAACTATAACCATCAAATCCAAACAAACTTACTAGCTGCTGCAATTTATGCTCTGTTGGAATGGTTCAAAAAGAGCGACAAGCATGCCATTATTTTTCCGAATCAAGTTACGCAGTACCCAACGAGAACTACCCAAACCCCTTATGTTCCATGCAATGATGGACTCAGTCATAAATTCAATTTTGTAGTATGGGTTGACACCCTCTGAGACTGTTGCACGCCTCATTTTTCCCTTTGGCACGTAAAATAGAGGCATTTAGATTCTCAGACTCATACCCTTTCTACTTAGCAAGCCTAAAGATACTCTCTTCTTCCTCCCCCTCAGTACAATAGGAAAGATCATCAGTTGGCTCTTCTATTATAGGCTACACTTCCTCAAACACAATCACCCTTGCATCTATCAGTGCTTCTACTCCATTATTCCCTTCTGCATCCCCAGATGCCACTAGATCTTGCAACTCCTCTACTATAGGCCTCACATCTGCCTCCACTGTCACCACAGGAATAACCATCTCCTCTAGTAGCAAAGGCTGCACTTGTACCACTGGGTTCTCACGCACAGTGCTCTCACCTTTGGCCACTTCCTCCACACACGATACATGCTCTATCTCACTAGAACTGGTAATGATCCCACTTTGGATTAAAGGAAACTCTACAACCTTCTTGATACCACTGGGTCCCTCATTCTACCTCCCTGAATCTCCCTTATCTCTTGCAAATCATCTCCCCTACGACTCATCCTTGCTTTCTCCTCCACAACCATCACCGATATAGCCCTCTTTGCAGGAGCATCCTCTTCCTGTCCACCACGTTCATCTTGGTGCTTTGCCATTTTTTGCTTCTCCTGCCATTTGGTCTTTGCACCCCTAGCACCCCCTTGCACCCCCTCCCTTACACGATGCACTGCCCCCTTCCCAGCCCAGCAAACCACCGAATAATGTCCCTGTCCCTATCCCCTCCCTTACACGATGCACCTCCTACCAGAATCTCTTATTTTTCACCACGATGGGGAAGCCCTGCACTGGCTCCTCAGTTAGATCAATCTCCACGCATATCCGCACCCCAGTCACTAGAAAACGGCCAAACCTTGTAGATAAAATTTGCAAGATATTTGTGCGATACATATGCATATGAAGACCATGAAAAAATATCCACTAAGGTGCCAAAGATGATTCTTTATGTAGATCAAATTCTTTTGTCCATCGGAATAGCTGAAACACCAAACCAACAATCAGACGACCCTCTTGAGCCCATGCATGCACAAAGTCCCTCTCCGATTGCAACTTCACTAATATGTGATGATCATCCATCACACTCACCGTCGGGATCTCCACCAGCCCCTAGGATTTTATGATCGCCAAATGTATGTCATCAACCATTGGTCTGATACGCATAAACTTCATGACAAGAGTAACCTGAACTCCTCAGCCGCTTTCATCATTTCAGGTTCTGTGAAGACAAAACCAGGCTCTCAATCCACATCTACGGGATACCGCATCGAAATTCTGAACATGGAAGGCGGTGCCCCCTTTGAGACCATTTGAACAAAGGACAAAGTGCCCCCATCCCCACTAGCAGCCCCCTCCTGTGAGGCAGGCACCGCCATGGGCAAAAACCCTTAGTCGAAAACAGAAAAAAATTGCCCAGAAAAAAAACCATAATATCCAGAGCAGAAACATTTTTAATATCAGTACAAAAAAATCAACAGGCCTCTTACGTGCCATTTACTATGCTAAAACCCTTCGGCGTCTTATTCCTTAAAATGAACCTTGATAATTCACCTTAGGGTTAAGATACTGAGACTTTCATCTTATTTTTCTATCAACCACATGATGACGCATGACTCAGACTGACTAAGTCACGCATCCCAATCCTAGACAACTTACCCATTACTACCTTCATGTATCCTAGTCCACACTCAATCCTCATTCCCATCCATAAATGCTGCATGACTTTAAGGCAACTCTGAGGTTTAAACATCGTGCAACCATGCTGAGGACAGATTACCCATTATATATGGTAAACCTATCTGACACACATGTCTCTCCAGAGGCACATGTACCTTGTCCCTTTATCACTTAAGACTAACACATAGTCCATTGGTAGCTTGCTTATATGAACAAGCACCATACTCCGATACCAACTTGCTCAGACCTAGTCGATAGGACTCTTCCTACTTCCCAACCCTGTACAAGTTCATCCCGCCGCTTAACAAGAGGATTGCATCCACAAATGTGCCTTTGTCACGTCACGTAGCACGAGACTAAATCTTGAGTTATGGCACAATGCCTGTCATGCTTCCGTTGTACTACTCTTACACTTTTTCACCACTTCACACATACTATCAGCCATAAGCCAACCCCAAGGTGACACCCGTCACCTCAGACTACAGGCCACGTCACAGCTACTTCAGGACACTGTTACATAGTTCCTAAAGCTACACAATACACTCTACGATCCTCAACTACGTAACCATCCTTTTAATCGTGACACGCCTTACGGTGCACTGCTGCACAACATGGAGCACACTTCACGTGAACTCTCTTCCACTCACACTACTCCACGCATCATTACAGCACACGCCACACGATGCATCACTGCACTATATGGAGTACGCTCCATGTGCACTCCCTTCACACACCACACCGCATCACAACTACGACATACACCTCACACCCATACTTGATACCACAGTCCACATCACTACACAATTATGTCCAACACTTCACTACATAGCCACACTTCACAACAAACTCCACAATAATAACAGCACAGTCTACAACCTATTAACTAACATATATCATAAATAACGAGAGATAGAGGGTTATACTATCGACGGGATAACCCGTATGTTGCTCGCTGCTCGTCACAATCAAAGCGTCAGACGAGTCGTATGTGGCGGTTAACACCGCGTACGGTGGCTGTTTGGGCTACTAGAGGTGGCTACACGTATGGATCTGAGAAGGGAAAGGTTTGGTCATGGTCCTAGAGTGGTGGCCTCAAGGTGGTGCCGAGGTGGCACAAGGAGGAGGCACGGTGGTCCGTGGAGGTGTTTTGGGCCGTGTATGGCTAAACTAGGAAATGGAGAGGGAGAGCTAGAGAAGCTTGGCTGGGTGTGGAGGAGCTTGAGGGAGGTGTGGTGGAGCTGTGGTGGCTGGACGGTGGCTGGAGGTGGTGGATTTGGCCACGAGTGGTGCAAGCTGTGTGTTGGAAAGTGAGAGTGCGTGAGGTGCTTGGTGGGGCTAGAATCGGTGTACGGCTGCTCTAGGGCCGTCGATGGTAGATCTAGGCCATAAGAGACCCATTTCAGAAAAGGGAAAGAGGGGGAAAGAAAGGGGTTCACTGTGGCTTGGGTTCCATGGAGGGAGGGGAGGCCACTGGTGGCGATGTGGTGGCCTCAGTGGCCACTTACGGCAATACATGGCTAGAAGAAATGGGTGAAACCCATTTCTGGGTTGTGCTACCGCATGAGGAGAGAGAGGCTTACGGAGGAGGGAAACCGGCATGGAGGAGAGAGGAGGTGCTGTGGACCTCGCCAATGGTGGAGGTTACTAAGGTTGACCGGTGGTGGCTAAGCTGGGAGGAAGAGAAGCGCAACACGGTGGAGAGGAGAAGAGAGCATACCAACGAGCTGGGAGAGAGGGAGAGGAGAGAGAGAGGAAAGGAAAAAGTAAGGGAAAAAGGTAGGGGCTTGGGTATTTAATCCAGGCCCTTCGTTTTGGGATCTTCAACACGATCTATCGGTGAGTTTAAATACTAATTTGAAAATACGTAAGTGTTTTCTTTAAATTAAACACTGAGAGGAATTAAGATAGAATATTATTTTATAAACTGAAATAAACTAAACAAGTTTATAAAATAATATTCCTTCATCACTAATTAAAATGATGAAGTCTCGTTAATCACTCGAAGAGAATAAAACCATTTAAATCAATTTAGATTTTTCAACATAAATTTAAATATCGTAATATTTTTAAATGACTAAAATATTTATTTAAATAATTTTCAACAATTATAATATTTTTGGAGCTCTTCAAAAATATTATAATGAGCTCCAAAAATATTATAATTGTGTTATTTAAAAATAAGTTTAGTCCAATAATACTGGAAATATCATAAATAAATATTTTCAGAATATTTAAAATATTCGTAAGGTTTAAAATATTAAACTTGCTTTAAAATATTCTTGGTATCTTTTAAAACAAGCTATCGAGGTACGACACTTAGAACGAGGCTCTTAATTATAGAAGAAATAATGAGCGGGTTATTACAATTTATGATTAGTATAATAATATAATAGTATTAGTATTAGACTATACGTAATTTAGTATAGCTATATTATATTAGTAATATTAGTTATGTTGAATCAGTCAATTAGTATAAGTATATTCTACATTCTTAGTATTAATATAAATATTAATATTAGTTATAGCTATAAAGCCTATATTAGAATTGAGAGTCTTATACTATATAATAGACTAATAGTATTAGTACAACTGTATAAGTATATTGTATAGCTATATATTAGTATTAATTATAGTGATTAATCTAACTATATAATAGTAGACTATTCGTATAGCTATATATTAGTATTAGTTATATTGTTATAGTGATTTTGTATATTATAATTTATATTATAACTCTTATAATATGTTAATATATACATATATACTGGTACTATATATTATAGTTATACTTTAAAGAACATAATAATACTTTCATACTAAATATATATATTTATACTTATAGTGATTTAGTTATTAACTTATTATGATTAGTATAACTATATAAATTATAACAGTATTAGACTAATAATATAGCTATATATTAGTAATATTAGTTATGGTGAATTAGTGATTTAGTATAACTATATAAGTATTAATTATAGTGATTAATATAACTATATTAGTATAAATATAACTACACTCTATATTAGACTATTAGTATTTTTTTATACTATATATAATTATATACAACTACTATATAAATAATATCTATAAATAATGATTTTTTTTTTTAATTTCAATTCGATTGGGTCTGGGGTGAAAAACCCCTGGACCGAAACTGGACAGAAAACACTCAATCCTATAAAATTTAGACCAAGACCCAGCCCCAGGTTGGTTCGGTCTGGATCAACCGACCGAACCAACCTGGGGCTGGGTCCAGTCGGTTTATCCAGTCCAGACTGGCCGATTCTCACCCCTACTAGCAACAAAAATCCCCACTAAAAAAGAAGAGGATGCCTGACGAAACCATGTAGCCACTGTCTCCTTCCAAGTACCATCAAGAGGTAATCCAAACATAGCACTATAATGGCGCCACACCCAAGCCGCAAATTCTCATTCGAATAGTACATGATTTTGAACTTCATATTTACCCCCATCACAACAATCACACTGAGAAACAATCAGAATACCAATTCAACGAAGACAATCATCAACACTTAATGCATTATTCCATGCCTTCCACATGGTAACCGAGACTTTAAAATGATAGTTTATGCCACATCCAATTATGTCCTATCATGGTGGAACCTTTTATACGGATATAGTCCCAATTTAATTTTGTAGAAAAATAGCCACTATCATGTTTCGTCCAAATCAACACATATGAGCCCCTCTTACAAATAGCTAGAGAATCCAAGATATCATCCACATTGTCATGCCCCACTAGCCTTGTCAGTAGATCTACATCCCATGAGTTATCCAACTTACAATCCATAACTTTAATCATAGGTCGATCTATAATTGGAAAATCATTGACTAAAGGACCCTGGTCCCGCCATTTATCATACCAAAAGAAGATGTTAGAATCCCTAAGATGCCACTTTGAGTTATCAAGAACCAATAGAATACTTTTAACAATCATCTTTCAAAATCTAGTACCCTTGTTTGCATCAAGGAGAGTCCAAGGTTTGGAACCCACATATTTACCTTTAAAGAATTGGGCCCAAAGATAATCACCTTGAATTAAATTCCATGCAAATTTCATGCACAAAGCTTTTTGCATTTATCCAGGTTACGTAATCCCAAACCACCTTCCTCAACTGGTTTACACATGTGATGCGAAGCCACCCATTTTTTCTTAGCTTTACCATTAGCCTTTCCCCAAAAACAAGTACTCATCAGACAGTGCAACTCTTTGATGATTGATTGAGGTACCTGCAAAATAGCAAACAAATGCAATGCCATACTAGATAGCACATGCCTAAGTAAAATAAGACGGCCTCCCGATGAAAGAATTTTCATCTTCTAACCATTGATTTTATTCTTGGCTTTGTTAATAATCTTTTCTAGGTGCACATGTTTGTTTTTTCCTAGAATAATAGGCACCCCTAAATATTTGAAGGCAATGAAACCTTCTGAGAACCCCGTCCTATGCTTAAGAGCACTTTTACGACCCAAAGAGAAATTCAGAGGAAAAAACATAGCCGCTTTTTCTTTATTAATCCTCTGGCCTGATCACTTCTCATACTTACCAAAAATAGTTAGCAGTTCTTGAATGATCTCGTACTACAATTAGTAAAGATCACAACATCATTAGCATACATAAGAGAGAAATAAGAACTGTACCTCAGGCTTGGGAAAATTGTCCAAACCTATTCTCCACAACACTATGTTAAATAAGTCTAGAAAGAACCTCTTGAAGAATGATAAACAGATAAGGAGATAAGGGATCCCCCTGATGCAAACGATGGCCTCCTTGGAAAAAACCTTTAAAGATCCCATTCATCATAACCGAATACTAGGAGAGGAAATACAAACTTGAAATAAATCACTTACCTGAGGAGAAAAACTGAAGCAACGAAGGACCTCCAACAAAAACTGCCAATCAACCCGATCATATGCATTTGCCATGTCCACTTTGAGGATGATATTGCCACCATGAGCCTTTTTATTAATAGAATGAACCATTTCCTACGTGAGAGAAATATTTTCAAATATGCTATACCTAGGAATGAAAGCACCCTACTCCAGAGATATCATTTTAGGAAGGAGACCCATCAACTGATTAACAATGATTTTGGAGGATATCTTGTAGAACACTGAGCAAAAGCTAATAGGTCTGAACTTGTCGAAACCCGTAGGCACATCCACCTTTGGAATTAAGACAATGAAAGAGGCCAAGTAGAAACATGGCAATTACTTAGAGATAAAACATTCTGAAACTGCTTCGCAGACATCGATTTTCACAATCTCCCAACAACTCTTAAGAAAACCCGCACAAAAACCATCAGGCAGTGGAGAGCTATTTGTTGGAATAGAAGAAACAGCCTCCAAAACTTCATCCATGGTAGGAGGACAGCAAATACGAGCATTATCCTCATCAGAGAACACGGGTGAGATTAAATAACAAAGATCTCTAGAAAGGTCCGCTTGAAGAAAATTAGAAAAATAATATATGCCAATCTCTCATATCCGAAATGTATTTCCTTCCATTTTAGCTTAGCCATCTATGCCAATCTGGTATCCTCTCTACGCCTCCATGCAGCCAATTCCATAGAAGCCCAATTTAATTCTCTATTAGCATATGCATCCCAACTCTGCATTAGTCTATTTTCTAGCCTCCTTATTTGCTCCTAAAGCTAATCAATCTTTGCCGTAGTCAGACCAAATATCACCTTATTCCACTCATGAAAAGGCACTTGGATGTTTTTTAATTTATTGGCCGATTTCCACAATCCCATACCTATAATCAAACCCATCCAAGCTCTCTAAACACGAGCCATAAAATCTAGATGATCAACCCACATTTGCTGGAACCAAAACGGGGAAGGTCCATAAGAAAAAGGAGCTATGGTGAGAACAATATGCATCGGGCAATGATCTGACGATGATCTCGATGAGAAGGAACAAACAGCATTAGCAAACTGACATGCTAATGTGGCATCCAGAAAATCTTGATCAAGCTTTGCCCAGCTTCTTGCGAGACCCCTTTGAACGTTACACCAAGTAAATCTTCTACCCTTAGTCTTCATTTTAATCAAGCCCCCTTAGTGATTCCAACTATTGAAAGCTTCCATTGAAGCCTGAGGCCTTGGTCGACCACCCCTTCTTTCCGAGTCATTGTGAATAATATTAAAATCTCCTGCAAATAAACAAGGCTCCTATCTCTCTATACGACAACACTTAGCATGTATAAAATTACACAAAAACTGATGAGGACTTGCCCCGACATGAATCAAAATAAATTGAGAACTCATGCGAACAACTTTCACCATCATTGAGTTAGTCCAGAAATCTAAACTTTCCTGCCCACTTGCACCATTCTTTAATCGCAAGCATCTCATCAAACCTTGAGCTTTATCAAACTTTTGGAATGGCTCAAACAGAACTACAATATATGGCTTAAGGGTGGCCATTAACTTCTTTAAACAACCTTTATAGGTATTGACCCCTCTAATATTCCATGCAAATATGGATCCTGTCATAGAGAAATTTAGAGGTACGGGTAAGGACTCAAGAAGAGCCCCTGACTTTAGCAAACTTTTTTTTTTTTTTTTTTTTTTTTTTTGTATTTTTTCCTAGAAACATGACCCTCAGCTTGAGTTAGGTAATCTTTCTCTTGTGGAAAGACCTTTGAAGGAAGCTCAAGTTTTGGATCCGACATAGTCGTTTCTTCCATACAAAGGTCCTCCACACTTGGGGGATCTTTTACAGCTTGCACCCCATTTTCAGCCTGTAGCTCCCCTGCATCCTCTTCCAAGAACTCTACCTTTTCAATTGACTATGGAATATTTTGAGAGTTTGTGCCCAAAGCATCAGAACCAATTATAGCTAATTGAGGATTTTGCACAAGAATCGGCTCCACATCTTGAGCATCTCCATTACCAAAATCATCTACCACCTTTTCTTCCAGAATACTCACTAATGATCCCCCTGCATCTACCTCCTTCTCAGTTTTGTTTTGGTCCACTACAGGTTGCTCCACATCCACAACTGGCTTTGGTTGGTCCTTTGATTCCTCTCCAGACGCATAAACCTTTTTCCAAAACTTGGATTTATCTCCATTCACTAACTTACTAGCGCGACATGCGAGAATTGTGCCCCTGAACCTTACACCTACAGCAGAATGCAAGGAGTGTTTCATACACTATTTCCTGCTTGCGGCTTGAAGCTAACCTAGGAACCCCAATCCAAAAGAAGGGGAGAGGCTCTTTAGTAGCATCCATAACCACACATAATCAAGCGCCATCCATTTGAGTTACACAGCAAGTGGGATTATCACACCGAATGAATTTTCCTATTGGTGCAGTGATAATTTGCAATAAGAATTCTTGGTAGAAATTAGATGGCAAACCTGGCAACACTATTCATATTGGGACCGAAGATGGTTCTTCCTCCTCACTGAACTCAGGCGTCCATTGAAACGGACGATATGCAACACCATCAACATCACAAGCTTCATGCGATAAAGCCTTTAGAAAGTCAGCTTCTGCAGACATGCAAATGAACACATTGCGCGGATGCCTCATAGCAGAAACCACTAGTGTTCCCTTCAGTCACCACCGACTACGTATCGTTGAGATGAGGTCCACGTGTAGAAGGTGACCTCCATTGGCATCAATGGCTACCACGCAGCCCTACGTGGGAACCCAAAATGGCAAAAACTAAAGAAAACCCTAGCAGGAAAAAGGAGAAAATGGTAGTTTTGGAAAGATATTTTAGACAGCATGTTTAGGATTGCGGTGAGAAATATAACTTATAACTTTAGGGCTTATAATTTATAGTTTAAGTAATAAGCTCTATTATCAAAAAGTTATTTATTGATTTGGTAATCATATGTTTAAAACACTTTCAAATATACTACATTTGTTTGGAAAGAAATTTAAAAAAAATAAATAAACAAAGTAGTTTCTAATGTAAAAATGAAGATCATTTGATTTTTTAAAAATTATGACCATATCATTTTTATTACACCATGTAAATTATTTTGGCCACTCTAACCCAAGTCCCTCAAAGTACATTCATTAATCACTTCACCAATATTAGCCATCTGTCTCTCTAGACTTCCCCCCCCCCCCCTCTCCAAGAACCAGTCATGCTTCACCCTCCCTTCTACATAACGATATGGTTAGCTCCCACGTTGTGACGCCCCTGACTCCCACATACAGAAACATGGGAATTGTGACGTCAACATGATGACAACATGGGTCACGTAGCCCAAATGACAAGTGCAAAGTGTGTGCTTATGCAAAATGTGTACAACAAAAATCACAGCAGATGAATAAAGGATAGTCAACTAAGTACCATAATTTTAAATACAGATTTCCCAAAATAAAATGCCTTTAAAAAGTTATACAGTTATCCAATAAAAGTATAATACAAACCAAAACACATAAAAGGGGAAACAAACCCCAAGCCAATAAGCGACCCCAGGTCACTCCTCCAATAGAGCCGAAGTCTCAGGCTCAACGTCCTCATCTACATCAAAATCTATGATTCCATAAAATAGAACCATTAGAAACAATACCACGTGAGATTATGAGTCTCAATAAGTAACCAACCAAACAACCCAAGAGATAAAATACATTAATGCAACCAACATGTGTGTGTGCACATGATGAAAGAAGCATGTGACCAAAACCACCATTTTCCAATGCACGCCAAGAATCTCATTTGATCCAAAACACGCCTTTGAATACCACCAACCATTTTTTCAGAAAATGACCCAAACATAAACCACTCATATCCATTTAATCATAAACTTCCATTTTCCTAAAAAATGGCACAACTTATCCATTTATCACTCACTGTAGTCGAGATCCCTACTGTGTGCACTGTAGGAGGGATCACAAGCAGGACTTACCACCATCCCTGCATACCACCATTCCTATAGCTTGCATTGTAGGCGGGAATCACAGGCGGGACCCTAACACTGTCTTTGCTTGCCACCATCCCAATCGCTTGCACCGTAGGAGGGAATCATAGGCAGGACTCACCACCATCCTTGCTTATCACCATTGCTACAGCTTACACTATAGGCAGGAATCACATGCTAGACTCTACCACTATCCCTACTTACCACCATTCCTACCGTGTGCAATGTAGGCAGGAATCATAGGTGGGACTCTACCATCGTCCCTACTTACCACCATCCCTATAGTTCATTCTTCCTCTCTTTCATTCCTTTCAATTCATTCATTACAAACATACCAAAAATCCTTTCTCACATGAAAACCCGATTTTCATTTACAACACATAAGCATGCTTGAACATATGATGAATGTCATGACACCAACACGACTTATAAAATATCTAAACACAATCCAAATCCACAAACAATCCCATCCTCCAATTCGACCCAACCTCCATACTCCTTGGACCCAAGGTCCTGCACAATCAACCAGACTACAGAAAATATGTTAGTGTAAAAATATATTTAAATCTCAAGAAAATTCTTTGGAGAATTACTTACAGTGATGGAATAACATTTTGGAGGATCAAAGGCGGTGCTAAAGGTGGCAACGCAACAATGGAACAATGTTTTTTCGAAACATAGTCATGGGTCCCAAAATGCCAAATTTCAAATGGGAACAAATGAGGGTTTGGGTTGGCTATAGAAGAGCTTAGAGGTGTTGGAGAAGCAAATAGTGGTGGTTGTTGGCCGTAGGTGGCAGCGTGAGCGGCGGTTGGAGGCCAAAATGGACAAATCATAAATGAAGATAGAGGGGCTTCAAAGGGGACGGATCGGGGCTGAGGATGGGTGGGTTACGTAGCTGAAGGGTCACCAGTGCTTTGGTTAAGAGATGGTGGTGAGTGGTGGTGGCACGATGGCATTGGAACTCAAAGAAGCCGTGGCATTGAAGTGGGCGTGGGGAGGAACGGTAGCACAGTTGGGGTTGAAAATGGAGAGGTTTGTTGTCGGCAGGTAGGGAAGAGGATGGGCTGGGTGGTGAGGAAGAAAGGTTGTGTACTGAGGAGCTGGGTGGAGAAAACGAAGACACGGGGAGGGAAAGCGCACGCGAGAAGGAAAGCAGTGGAAGAAAGAAAAAGAAGGAAAAAGGAAAGAAGGAAAAAGAGGAAAGGGAAAGAGAAAAAAGGAAAAAAAAAGAAAAGAAAAATGAAGCGAAAGAAATAAGATCCAGCCTTTCAACTCGGGGTCTCAAAACTGATCCAGTGAAAAGAATTTTCAAAATGGCAAGTTTAATAAAATAACTTAAATGCAATGACTAAGTAAAATAAAATAATAAAATCCAACAATAAACTAATTTAAAATAAAGAGCATTTTAAAGAATGGACAATAATTAATAACAATAAAGCACATCGAATTAAATTTCATAGTTAAAAATTATAAAATAATACCATGTAAATCATCTAAAATTTAAAACATGGAAGCCATAATCTTAATAAATAAAATAATTATTTAATTAAAATACACGAAAAATATGGGGTATCACACATGTTATAAACCAGAGGTTGGTATTAGGATTCCTGTAGACACTTGTGATGTACCACTCCAACTTTCTAGTTCCCTCTTCCATAATACAAGCATCAATGCGCTATTTAGAAAAATTAAGACAGATAGATTAGCATCCTTCCCCCACAATAAAGCAATCCCCCCCACTTCTACCATCACAATCTACAACTAAACAATTATTAAAGCCAATTTTGTGCTTAAATGAAAAAAAAAAAAAAAAATTGAGCTTTCAGCATGGTTTCTTGGAGGAACATAATATCGAGCACTTCCTTCTTGACTAAGTCCGGAAGAGTTCAAATGTCTAGTGAGTTCCCAAGCCCATGAGCATTCCAATTGAGGATTTTCATTGCTCCCAGGGGTGCTAGACACCATCCATCACCTATATACTCAATTGAGTCTCCTTTTGTTCCTCATCAGACCTTCTCCTTCCATAATTCCTCTTGCTTGATCTTCTTGTCTCTTCTTCCATCTCCCATTGCTCTTTTCTTTTTTTTGGTAAGTGCTTTTTGTTGGGATGCCACTGGTAGTGGGGAAGTCCTTTTGTGTAGTTGGGAAGTGCATTTCCACTTATGACCTTCTACCACTTCCTGCTTCCATTTACCCATGTCACTTGGGCTCCCCACCTAGCCTTTTTTCATTTGGAGCCTTGTTCTATTAATATTCACAACACAAGGCCATGACCTTTTCTTCTTTTTTTTTGTATTTTTTTTTTATTTTTATTTTTTATAGAAGAGGATGGTATCCTAAATTTATTGATAAGCCCTCACTTATGGCAAGGGAATACTATGATAACAAGACAAACACCTGAGGGTTTACGAATTCACCAATATGACCAAAACCTAGATGCAAAAAAAAATTTCTAACTGAACCAAATAAAAATAATACAATAAATCCAGTTCGCAAAAAAAAAAAAAAAGCAATAAACAATAAACATATCCAAGAAATAAATTCATAGCAAACTTATTAACTATTTCTAATGTAAGGAAAATTACCTTCATCCAGTCTTATTAAGCCTCTTATTAAAGGAGGAGTATCTAAAGTTGAGAACCACAAATCATTTGAACCATTAGCTCCCAATTTAGCCAAGCCATCTGCCACTACATTTGTTTCACCATATGAATGAGAGATTGAGAAATTCATCATGTCTAGCCTTTTTAAAAATTCTTCCCATTAGTCTTCCAAATACCACAAACCATAATGTTTCTTCCGAAGCCAAGTAACTACAAGCATGGAATTCATCTCTATCTCAACAGTTTTTAAGCCCATTCTATCAACCTATTTAAGGCCATGAATCAGACTCATCACTTTTAGCTGCGTTATTGGTCCCCAAACCCAAAGCCTTTGCAAAACAACAAATAACTTTGTCATTTGAATTGCGGATTACCCCCGTGAACCAGATGCTCCCAGATTTCCCAATGAACAACCATCTACATCTAGCTTAATAGCTCCTTCCAAAGGACAAAGCCATTTACATGGTTTTGCACACGGTTCACAACCTGGTTAATAGGAATCTGTAAGCTACGAAGCAATTCTTCATCCCTTCGAGATAGAGATCTAGCATCTTTGAGTTTAAGAGCAACACAGCTCAACCAGTGTTTAATCGAACACCACACAAAAACAACAGATTATGTTCGGTCCTCCATGCTAGCTTTACCTCTTCACCACCGCAATCTCTAAGTAATTAAAGTTGGCAATAAACCAATTAACTAACCTTTTTGAGATGAACTATTTGCACATCGAGGCCAACATTCCACTCGCTCCCTCCATGAGTGACCATTCATTCTCGGCAAACCAACATGAACTAAGCATAAAGACCAAACCTGTTCCGCAAATTCTCCTTGAGCAAGCACATGGTTAAGGTCCTCAAAACCTCCATTCAAGTAGCAATTACACTTCAATACTAAAGGGATCCCTACTTGATGAACTTGTTCATCAATTGACATGCAATGGTGCATAGCCTTCCACATTGTAACTAAAAATTTTTTTGTCCAAGGAAAATCTGGAACACGAGTACAAATACATTCCTAAGCACTCCGAGCAGAAAATTTTCCATTAGGAGTTGGAACCCATATCAGCACATTCGACCCTGTTTTTATATCACCCAATTTTCGAATCATTTCCAATGCTTTTTCAGTCATACTTTGTGTGCCCAACTGTATCCCTTCAATTATAGGCTTTTATATCCCAACTTTGTCCTCCAATTCATGGACATTATTACCTTCCCACCCCTTTTAAATTCAATCTTCTCTCCACCTAAATTTATGGCCTCCTATGTTTTCAACTGCATAATATTCTTCATGATTTCATCCTATTCGTGAAGACCTATCCCGTTATCTTTGGGAATTTCCTTTGCCATATCAGCCGAAGAATCTACTGATTGAGATTGGGTACCAGTACTCTATTATCCTCCACAATTGGTTCTTTCATTTTTTTTCATATATGTTGTGAAATTTCTACCAAGTAATATAATGATAAGAAACATGTCGAACCCATGAGGACTACTTACCTATTAACTATTGAAATTCTTCTAATTCTAAGTTATTTGAAAATCAAGAAAAGTGGTGGATTTTGAATTAGAAAAACAGCAACAAATTAAATTAAATCAACAACTAAAGAATTGACCAAACACATGAAAAGAAGAAGATTTCACTTAAGAAGAAAACATTAAGGCATCCGACTCACCTAACCAATCCAATCTCAAATCCTAACCATACAATCAATCAATTATCATCCTATTTGACGGTGAAACATTCTAACTTATCTAAGACTCTCTCTCGAGTAGAATTAGAATTACTCAACTTACGATAACCCAAGATATGTCTATGCAAATTTAAAAGCATTTGAGCACATTAAGATTAATAATATTTCCCATAAAAGCCACACAAATCACGTTGGCACATTCCTGTCTTTTGTTCAATTCATGTCATACATCATACGAAGTTAAACTACATGCATCATCTCTCGAATTAACATGCACAACAAATCATTCAACTATTGGCCAAATAATTGAAGGCATTAAACTCAATGATGTATACTCAAAATGAATAATAAAATTATGATCACAACGAAATACGATTCAAGATCATCATGGAAAGGCTACGTTGTAGCCTTAGCAATAGAAATTAGTTCATAATCTAATCAAAACAAACCATAATAATTCTGGAATTCATAATGAGAATTACACAAAGAGAATATTAAAAAGTTAAGAAGGAAACTCTATGTAGATCAAGAATCTCAATCCTTGATGAACTCTAATTCTACAGATTTTTGATCTCTTGCTTGAAGCTCCATTTCATCCTCGAAAATGTTCATTTTCTTTAACACAAAAGTTGTAGGTTTTTATCTCATATTTCCGTAGACACCGATACTTCCCATATTGGAGTTTTCTAGAAGAAGTTATGCTATAAATATTGAAGGATATTTAAGAAATTTGGCAGTTTTGTGACTTTTGAATTGATGCACCTTTTCTGCATTCTAGATATTCATTTTTGGCCAAGAATTTAATGCAAAAGTTCTAGGATTTTCTCTTGGATTTCTGTAGACACCAAAATTATGCTTATTGGAGTTGTTTAGAAAAAGTTATCCTTCAATTACCGAAGGTTACTTCTGGCATTTCAAGAACTGAATATTTCCTATTCTCTTAATGACTCCTTCAATTTATTTATTCCTAAACAAAAATAAACAAAAGAAATAAAAACTTTAATAAATAAGAAAATTAAACACAAACTAGCATAAAATTAAGAATAAAAGTATGACAAAACTTATATAGAAATTAAGCATATCAAACACCCCCAAACTTAAGATTGCTAGTCCTCAAGCAAAATGAAAAGAGAAAAGAAAAAAAATAAACAAATAGAATTAGTTGATTTCTCACAATGATTGCCTCATGGATTGCATAAAGAAACTGATTCAAGGAAAGTCTAAACATTTAACAAGTTTTTAGAGTAATTCAAGAGTATGCTTAGGCTACCAGAAAACCTTTGAGTGTGTGTGTGAGTTACCAATCTCAACTTGTTACTCTACTAACTTGGATCAATTTATGCAAACTCGATTGAATTATGATTGATCTCTATGAGAATGAGATTCTCAAACATCATATGCCTATTTTTCAAATCAACTCTCTTCTAACGTAGTACAAACACACCACCAAAGATCAAAAGGTCTTAATAAAAGCTTGTAATGTTTGGCTTAAGTTGATGGAAAAAGAAAAAAATTGGGATGGAATTCAAAGCAAGAAAATTCAACACAAGCTTCTCCAATGAAGATAGAGACAAAGTTTTACATTTACTTCATAGAGCAACTTATGAGCAATTTATTCATCTCTTTTATCTTTTTCTTTTTTTTTTCCACAACCCCCAAACTTTTTTTTTTTTTTTTGGTAATTCGGGTTATATTATTTGTATTATTTGTTTTTCATTTTTTTCTCATTTTATTATTTTACTATTATTATTATTATTATTATTATTATTATTATTATTATTATTATTATTATTATTATTATTTTATGATAGAATAACAAAACTTGCTCTTGCTCTTTTAACTCTTTAACAAACTTTTTCTCTTCTCCAATGATTAAGCAAGTAACAAATTTTCTTGAAAAGGTAGGATGATTGTTTATGTGTTAAAAGGTGTGGTAAATGTGGGTTAATTAAAGAAAAATGACCAATGTGTTTAAGGCTCAAAAGGGTGACTAGAGATAGATAATTAGGGTAGACTTGAAAAGCTCAAACGTTCCAAAGATGGCCTAGATCATTTCTCTAGTGGTGTGCTGCCTAGGATTTCACCTCAAGAGATTATCAAATAGGTTCTAGAGTTCAGTGTGATCTTGGAAAATATCTAATTCACATAAATATACTCTAAGCCAACAAAGCAACTTATTGATCATGGTATTGCGCAAAAGTGTTCAAAGGAATTCAAATAACTCGAGCTAACACAATAATTAAGCACAAACAAAACAAATTTAGCATTTTCCAAAAATCAAACTCAATTTCAATCAGGTAATATCATAGGCTTGTGGTCATCAACCCAAAAACAAAACAAAAGGAAAAAAAAAATATTTTTGTGATTTTCAAAATTTTTCAATAATTTTTTTTTTTTTTGTGAAAATAACTAGATACTCCCAAAATAAATGACACATACCACCAAACTTAAAGAATACATTGTCCCCAATGTGAAGAATCAAAAGAGATGACAAATTGAAAGGATAAAAGTAAACTTCCCTGAAAATGTTGGATGAGTGCAATGCTAGGTCTAGGGAACATTTGAGGCAATCATTTGGGTGCTGCGGTGCCAACTCTCAAGTGTGTGCTCCTGGGTGTGTTTCAAAGGAATGTTGTGGAAGGCTCTTGTAGCACAGCGGCATGGAGTTGCAGTATTTGAAAAATGAGAGCATGAAAAAAAAAATAAAATTGGAATAATCAGAAAAATAAATGAAAACAAAATAAATTAATGGAAAGAAATTTGGGTTGCCTCCCAAAAAGCTCTTGGTTATAGTCTTTAGCTTGACGTTTCCTTCTTTGAATCACCAATCAATCAAATCAATGGAGACTTTTTGCTTGTTGAAATCTCCTTTAAAGTAGGGCTTTAGACATTGACCATTAACTTTGAATGTGCCTTTTGAGTCTTTAGAAACCTCAAAGGCACCATACGGGAAAACTCATGTTACCGTGAATGGTCCGAATCATCGGGATCATAATTTTCCAGGGAAGAGGCGAAGTCTGGAATTATAAAGTAGAACTCTTTGGCCAACTTCAAATTTTCTCTTGAGAATATGTCTATCATGCCATCTCTTGGTTCTCTCCTTGTATATGCAAGCATTCTCATAGGATGCATGTCGAAACTCATCCATCTCGTTAAGTTGTAATATCCTCTTCTTACCTGCTGCCTCCATGTCAAAATTAAGAGTCTTGATAGCCCACTAGGTTCTATGTTCCAACTCCACCAGTAAGTGACATGCCTTCCCGAAAACTAGACAATAGGGGGACATACCAGTTGAAGTTTTGAGGCTGTCCAGTATGCCCATAGTGCATCGTCTAACTTTTTGGACCAATCTTTCCTTGAGTTGCTCACGGTTTTCTCCAGTATTTGTTTCGGCTCTCAGTTGGAAATTTCTACTTGTCCACTAGTTTGAAAATGGTATGGAGTGGCAACTTTGTGTGTAATACCATATTTGCTCAAGAGTGCCTCAAATTGTTGGTTGCAAAAATGTTTTCCCCATCACTAATTATTGCTCTTGGAGTTCTAAACCGAGTGAATATTTGCTTTCTCAAAAAATTCATCACAACTTTAGAATCATTTGTAGGGAGGGCCACGGCCTCTACCCATTTGGAAACATAATCCACAACTACTAAAATGTATTGATTACAAAAAGAAGGAAGGAATGGCCCCATGAAATCTATGCCCCAAATATCAAATAGCTCAACAACATATATATTATTTAATGGCATTTCACTTTTTCAGGAAATATTACCACTCCTTTGATAGTTATCACAAGAAGAAACAAAAGCATAAGTATCTTTAAAAATTGTGGGCCAATAGAAACCTGATTAGAGCACTTTAGCTACCATTTTGTTCACTCCATGGTGCCTACCAACTTCTAATGAATGGCAATGTCTTAGGATCGACTCTATCTCTTCCTCAAGTACACATCTCCTAATCACTTGATCAATACAATACTTATAGAGGAAAGGTTCCTCCCAATAGTAGTGCTTGACCTCCGAAAAGAATTTCTTCCTTTGTTGGTATGTAAAATCTGGATTGATCACATTGATTACCAAGTAGTTTACATAATCTGCATACCAAGGAACTTGTGTTAGAGATACAACAAAGAGTTGTTATCAGAGAAAGTGGGGCTCCCTCTTCAGTTGTGTGCTCAATTCTAGAGAGATGATCGGCTACTTGATTCTCGACTCCCTTTTTGTCTTTGATCTCCAAATCAAATTCTTGTAGGAGTAAAATCCACCGAAGTAACTTTGGTTTAGCTTCCTTTTTTGTGATGCCCCCAAATCCCCACGCACGAACATAGGAAAATCGAGACGTCCGGATGATGACATTACGGGTCATCACCCTATCGACGTGTGCCAAGTGTGTGAAAAAGCGATGAATGTGCACGAGAAAATACGCAGCAAAAAGCCAGCCAATAACTAAGTACCAGAATTTTTTCTTATTTAATACAAAGCTATTCAAAACATACATAAATAAATGTTACAAGACACAAATATAATTTTTAAACCAAATACAAAACATAACATCAGCAACCCGGCGGAGCCGCATCCTAAGGTTCAGCCTCCTCATCCTCATCCTCGATCTCTGCACCAAAATCTACGGTACAAAAAATGGTGCCGTAGGTAAGTAAACTCCAAACACCACTAGATAAAAACATATAAAACTCAAATAACATGATTCAAGAAAAGCCAATGCACATGTCCCGCAAAACCACATTTTTACCACGCACGCCAAAAAGCCCATTTGGCCCACAAAAACATATTCTTAAAACCAAGCCTCTCCATTAATGGCCCAAACCACCATTTTTCCAGAAAATGGATCAAAAACCTCAGAAACCAAGCATCGCCATTTTCCCAGAAAATGGCCCACATCCGAAAACCATAAAAACAATCCGGTTATGCATGCAACATGATCTCCCCTAGGGATCATCCACACGCCCTGGCTCTGTGCCACACCGCAGGTAAGGACCACGCATGTGACACCTAAACGAGTGATGCCCAGACTCGTGCCCCGCGCGTACCTGGCCAGGCCATCCTCTAGTCCCCGCCACTCTAGGGACCACGGAGTCGACACGACAGCGTTACCGTATCATGCGATCCGGTCGTCGCCCTACGATAACCCAGGGGATGTCACTCAGTTTTATCCACTCCCGAGTGACCAGAGGAGCTCCACCGAGATAATAACCCATCCCGGCTTGGGCTCATGAGACACACGCCCCCAAAAACCATTTACGCCGATAAAACGGGATTTTTTCGATTAAAAACAATATGCACATAAACCCAATATGCAACTCACGCCACATAGCACAAATAATCAAGCAACCCAACCAAGCAAAACCAAACACTCCGTCATCAATCCATCCGACCCCCGAACTCCTCGGACTCAGTCTGGAATCAGCCAACCAACAACAATTAATTATTGAGAGAGAAAAATATATTTAAATCTAAAAGTAGGGTTTGGAAAATACTTACAGCGCTATACGGTATTTTTAGAAAGCTTGCGGCGTTGCAAATGGCAGAGAAAAAGCAACGTAACAGTGAAAATTCACTGTGGTCGTGGGTTGTAAAATACCCACTTTTGAACGGGGACAAACCAAGGCTTGGGATTGATAGGGAATGGTCTAAGAATGATTATGAAGCTAGTAGAAGTGAAGTTTGGCCGTGGGTGGCGGCGAAAACGGTGGTTGATGGTCAGATTTCCCAAAATGGAAAGCTAGCTCGTGGGAGCTGTTCCGGTGGCTATTAGAGACCGGAAATGGGTGGGTTAGGATGGCAAGGAACCGGTGATGAAGTGGTGAAGAGGTGGTGGCCGGAGGTGGAGCGACGGCAGCGGATCGGGGCAAAAACCGTGGGGCTTCTTGGGCGTTTTCCGGCCAAACGGCTGGCCGGATGGGGCTAGGGTTCGGTGGGGTGGTGCGCCGGCAGGAGGGGGTTCGACCGGCGGGGGTGGTGTCGACCACGGTGGCCGGATGGCGGTGGGTCGGGGCTGGGCTGCAACTGGCGTGGGAGAGGAGAGAGAGAGAGAGAGACGAACGGGACACGCGGGAAGAAGAAAAAGAAAAGGAAGAAGAAAAAGAAAAGAAAGAAAAAAAAGAAAAATAAAAAAAAAAAAAGAAAGAAAAGAGAAAAAGAGAAAAAGGAAAAAGGGAAAAGAAGAGATGTAGGAAGAAATGAGGTCCAATCCTCACTCCGGACAACAAAACAAATCCACCGAAAACGAGATTAAAAACCGTAAAACAAATAAATAAATAAAACACAACATCCAACAAATAAAAACCAATTTTAAAACGCAATAATTTAAAATAAATAAACCAAGATATTAATTAAATTAAAAACAACTCTTCAGTGAAAATACACGCAAAAGCGGGTCATCACATTTTTAGCTAACAAGTATTTAACAAGTATTTAAGAGCAAAATGATCAGTGTAAACAATTACTTTTGACCCAATTAAATATGATCAAAATTTATCAAAAGCAAAGACCAAGACTAACAATTCTTTTTCCGTAGGAGCATAATTTAATTAGGCATCCGTCAAGTTACAACTCGCATAGTAGATAACATGGAGAACCTTGTTCTTCCTTTGTCCAAGCACAGCTCCTATTGCGTAATCACTTGCATCACACATCAATTCAAATGGAAGTGCCCAATCCGGTGCACATTTAATTGGGGCTGCACTTAACTTCTTCTTCAAATGTGCAAATGCCATCAAACAATCGTTGGAAAAGTTAAATGGAATATCTTTGACCAAAAGAGAACAAAGGGGTTTAACAATCTTAGAAAAATATTGAATAAAACGATGATAAAACCCCGCATGTCCCAAGAAACTTCTCACACCCTTGATCGTGCTAGGTGGAGGTAATTTTTTGATAATCTCTACTTTGGCTCAATCTATCTCAATGCCCTTGGAAGAAACTTTATGCCCAAGTACAATTCCTTCCATATCCAAAAAAATGGTCATCATGCATCGTTGAAATGTGTCTGGAGCATTGCACAAACCAAAGGGCATCCTCCGACAGGCAAATGTTCCATATGGGCAAGTGAAAGTGGTCTTTTCTTGATCTTCCCATGAAATGTGGATTTGATTGTATCCCGAGTATCCACCTAGGAAACAATAATAAGCATGATCGGTGAGCCGTTCCAACATTTGATCTTTTCGTGTGGCATTATTGAGCTTGCGGTAGTCTATGTACACTCTCCAACTCGTAACAGTTCTTGTTGGGATGAGTTCATTATTTTTATTCTCTACCAGTAACAGCCCTCTAGAAATTAAATGGTGGAATTTCTATAGACTTTAGGAACATCGAAAAAACTCCATCAGTTTTCATGAATTGATTAATCGCAAAGGTTTTAGTCTGTCAATATAGTCAGTGTTATCACTCACTATGGTGCCAGAAATGTGATTTTAATTGTTTGAGGTAGTTAGAAGTGTCAGAATATGTTATGGTCTACGCCACTAGAGTCGGTTGATTATTTAGGATTTCATGTCACAATAACCCATTTTCATAATTTAGGACAAAACGTCTGTTCAAAACTGTGAAATTATTTTTAGGGGTACTTTGGGGTTGAGTTTTGGTAAATGATTTTCACTGTAGGTTAATATGAATATTTAGAATTTTTCAATACTAAGTTTCTCATGTATTTTTTTGGAGTGAATAGTAACCTCTATAAGTGTACCAAGTGCAGTGTTTTCAAAATCATAATGTGAAATGTCTAAATTAGGTTAGAGAAGTTTTATTTGGACACTTTGCAAGATCTTAGGTACACATAGTGAATAGTATTAGACACTTGGCATAAAGAGGAACCATTAGATGGACTTGTGAAGGAAATCAAGGTGTGAGATCATGCCACTTAAGCAAAACTTTTTTTCATGTGATCAACCAAATTGGGCCAGATCAAAGAGGGTTTCAACCCTAGTGAGACCCTAAACAATTAGAATCCAATTGAAACCCCAAAAGCTTGGTTGAAAACTGAAACCCTAAATGGTTTCCCTAAACCCTAAAATTGGCCTCCAAACCCCTTTTTATCCAATTTCTAGCATTGTGTTTAATCACTTGATTAAATCACTTGCACATGCTATTAATTCATCAAATATTTGTTATGACATTATTATTCAACCTTTTCAACCTTGGAAATTTGATTGGGCTAAGAAAAATTAGATTTGGGCTTGATAGCATCTCAAACCCTAACGAAACCCCCTTTAAACCCCAAATTGAAGCCCACTTGGTTGAGGCCCACCAAGGCCCACGAATTTGGCCACCTTGGCAAAGATTCTTGAAAAAGTTTCTTGCCCCACATGGTAGGCCATCCACTGTGTTGTCTGCACCCAATAGTTCCTTAAGGTGATGGAGAAACTCACATCATTAACCTCCATACCTCACAGCTTCTGTAGGCAAAGGACTGCCTAAATGTAGAGGGTAAAATGGTAATTTTACTCTAATTCATCTCTTTTACACATTTCTAATTGTTAGTAATTAAATTTCTAACTTTTAGCATATCTTCTTACAGTTCCTCTTGTTTCGTGCTTTATTTTCATAGAACGCAACAAACGAGGTAAGTTAGCTCTTAACTTACTATCAGTTTACTATGTATGTGTGATGGGTAAGGGAACTACAGTTTATATATTTATGTTACCATATATGCCATGCCATGCCACGTCATTACATGTTTATCTGTTATGCATGATTTATTCTGTCATGAATATTTATCTGTTACACAATCTATTCTATCATGTATTGCTATATGTTATAAGTATGCCAATTTAAGTATGATATCTATTACATGTATGTCAAGTCATGTAATATTCACTATTGCAAGTATGTCATGTTAAATATGTTGTCTATTACATGTTATACCATGTTACGAAATGTTTCTATCTCAAGTAAGTCATGTCTTTCGAGTTACGTTCAAGTCAATTATGTCTAGGATACTCGTGATGTAATCATTATGATTGTCCGAGCATCTCCATTTGTAATTCACATGAGGTACTTTTGGTGAAATCATTTTGATTGTCTAAATGCAATTCAATTTCAGTTATGCAGATACTCCTAGCGTAATCATTCTGATTGTTAGGGTATCTTATCTAAACTACTCGTGATGGAATCATTCTGATTGTCAGAGTATTACTAGGTACTCCTAGTGTAATCATTCTAATTGGTAGGGTACGTGTTTTAAAATACTAGTGATGGAATCTTTCTGATTATCAGAGTATTACTAGGTACTCCTGGTGTAATCATTCTGATTGCAAAGGTACGTGTCTTAAAATACTCATGATGTAATCATTCTGATTATCAGAGTATTACTAGTTACTCCTGTGTAATCATTCTGATTGCTAGGGTACGTGATTTAAAATACTCATGATGGAATCATTTTGATTGTCTAAGTATGTCTGATGGAATATGTTTGGCAGAATCATTCTGATTGTTCAATATTCCTGACGAAATGACTGGCAAAATCATTTTGATTGTCAGAATTTAAGTCCAAGCTCATGTTAAGAAAAGAAGCAAGATTCCAAGTTTATGTTAAGTCAAGTTTCAGATCAAGTGCATGTTAAGTCAAGTTTCAAATCAAGTTCATGTTATGTTATGTTATGTTCACGTTCACGTTAAGTTTCATTTTCATGTTCATATCATGTTATGTTCACATTTATGTTATGTTAAAACTCACGTTCATGTTATATTATGTTTATGTTCATGTTAAGTTTCAACTTCATGTTCATATCATGCTATGTTCACGTTTATGTTATGTTCAAGTTCACGTTCATGTCATGTTATGTTCAAGTTCACGTTCATGTTATGTTATGTTTACGTTCACATTATATCTCAAGTTCATGTTTATGTCATGTTATGCTCAGGCTTATGTTAAGTTTAAGTTCAAGTTCATGTTTATGTTATGTATGTTCACGTTCATGCTATGTTTCAAGTCTATGTTATGTTTCAAGCTCACGTTCATATAATGTTGCAAGTCCACGTTACTTTTTAAGTTCAATTTCATATCATGTCAAGTAAAGTTCAATTTTAGGTTATGTCAATTATGTCATGCTATATGTCAAGTTATGCTATGCTTACTTACGACTTTAATTATGCATTCATGCTTTTACTGTCATGCATGCATCATTAATCTGTGTAGGAGTTTCATGTTAACTTGCTGAGATTTGTAATCAAATCTCATTGTGGTTGTCTCAACTACCATTCCCCCCCAGAATGGTAGATCTTGTTATAGGACTCGAAGGAGAATTGGAATCCAACCAACTAAACATGGTCGACTAAGCTACGGTGAGATGTTAATGATGGCATAGTAATTAACTTTGGTTACAACTTGTACTTATGGAGTTGTATCTCTAGTACTCTTTTGATTACAACCATTTTGGACTAGTGTTGTGGTCATGGTTATTTGGTATGCCTTCATAAATGAAGTATGTTTCAAGTATTTGGGATATTTTTAGTTTGTTGCATAGTATTGCTAAAGAAAAAAAAATTTCTCTGTGAATATTGCATAATACTATATGCATGTTAGGAACATTGTATCTTATATGTCAAACGAGGGCAAGTAACCTTGTGCTGCATGTCCTGACGCTTCAGATTTCCTCTATGACGCTTCAGAATCTGGGGGCGTCACACTACCACTATCACTCCTCCCTTCTTGGGCACTACTTGCACCGGACTTACCCATGACCTATCAGAAATAGGGTAAAACATTTCGGCATCTAACAATTTGAGAACTTCCTTTTTTACAACTTCTTGCAAGTTCAGATTAAGTCTCCTTTGTGGCTGCACCGTAGGCTTATAATTGTCCTCCATTAAAATCTTGTGCTTGCAAAGTGAAGGGCTCATTCCCTTAATGTCAACTATAGTCCATCCCAAAGCTTGCTTGTGAGCTCTCAAAACTCAAAGAAACTTCTCTTCAAGACCTGTCAAAGATGAAGAAATTATTACGGGTAAAGAAGAATCATGTAAATAAGCATATTTAAGATGAGAAAGAAGGGGTTTGAGTTCTAAAAAATGGGCCTCAATAATGGATGGCTTTTGTGGAGTAGTGCTTTCGACCAATGTTATGTTTTTTGACTTCCCTTTAGGCAAGTAAGGTGTAGATACTTCCAAATAATGTGCACAATTGCTTATCTTGGAATTCTCATAATTGGAAGTGCCAGACTGAACAAGACATGCCTCAAGTGGTTCCTTAGGATAACTCTCTTCAAACATTTCTACCACAAGTTCATCAATCACATCTATATTGAAACATGTATCAGTTGTTGACGGATATTTCATTACCTCAAACACATTGAATGTAACTTGTTCATCTTGCACCCGTAGTATTAGTTTTCCTTGTTGCACATCTATGAGAGTTCTTCCCATGGATAAGAACGGTTGACCAAGATAAGTTTGGTTTCTCTATCGTCCTCCATCTCTAAAACAATAAAATCTGCAGGGAAAATAAACTTGTCAACTTTAACAAGAACATCCTCTACCATCCCACTTGGTCGTTTAATGGATCGGTTTGCCAATTGAAGTGAAATTGTAGTGGCCTTGACTTCTCCTATCCCCAATTGCCTGAAAATAGAAAAGGGCATTAAATTTATGCTAGTACCTAAATCACACAAAACATTTTTGAAATAAGAGTTTCCAATGGTGCAAGGAATAGTAAAACTCCCTGGATCTTTAAGTTTTGGTGGCAACTTATTTTGCAAAATGGTGGTGCACTCTTTGGTCAACATCACGGTCTCATACTCTCGTAATTTCCTCTTGTTTGATAGAATCTCCTTCATGAACTTTACATAACTAGGCATTTGTTCCAACGCATCGGCAAAACGAATGTTAATATGTAATTTTTTGAAAACATGAAGAAATTTAGAAAATTGTTTATCTAGCTTATTTTTTTGAAGTCTTTGAGGAAAATATATAGGAGGAACATAATCAGAAGTAAGAGAAGAAGACTCGGGAGGATTTCCCCAGTTTTTCACTATTGGGCTCAGAACAGGGGTGGGCAATCTGACTCTCACAGTCATCTCCTATTTTCCCAGAATTTTTCTCTCTCTTCTAAATTAAGCTATCTTCCACTTCTTAAAGTAATGGCCTTCACTTTCTCTTTAGGGTTGTTTTCTGTGGTGCTTGGAAGTGATCCTTGAGACCTTTCAAACATAAATGTTGCCAATTGACCGAGTGTCCTTTCAATGCTCCGCAAAGTTTTCTCATTGTTCTTTAGAGCAATGTCATGTTCTTCAAATTTAGCATCCACCTTAGCCATAAATTGTGCCATTACCTCCTCCATATTCATATTCTTCTCTTGTTGTTAATTTTGAAAACCTGGTGGAGGCTTGACAACATTCTGGGTGTTGCTCCATGAGAAATTTGGGTGGTTTCGCCATTCTGGATTGTAAGTGTTGGAATAAGAATTGCTTTTTCATTGGTAATTTGACACAAAGTTTGCTTGCTCCCATATGATTTCCTGCACAAAATTCAAAAGTTGCATTAGTAAATTGAATGGAACTCACGTTGACATTGTCTAATTTCTTAGATAAAGTTGCAACTTGAGCAGCTAAAGCGGATAAAGAATCAATTTTGTGAACTCCCTAAGTTCTTTTCGTTGTCACTCGATCCACTGGCCATTGATAATTGTTGGTTGCCATCTCCTCCACCAACTCATATGTGTCTTCCAGTGATTTCTTCATCAAAGCCACTCCCTCTGCTGCACCAATCATTGTACATGTTGTAGGCTGCAAACCATTGTAGAAGGTTTGCACTTGAATCCAAACATGAAGTCTATGATGTGGACACTTTCTAAGCAATTCTTTATACCTCTCCCAAGCTTCATAAAGCGACTCCATATCAAATTGGACAAAAGTGGTGATATCATTTCGCATCTTTTTAGCCAAATCGTCCCATGCAGTTATGGTTAACAGTAGAAGTGAGTTTAACCATGCTTTTGCCTTGTCTCGGAGGGAGAATGGAAAGAGTCTCAATCTAATAGCATCATCGGAAACCCCATTATGTTTAAAAGTATCACATAACTCCAGAAAATTAGCTATGTGAAAATTTAGATCATCATGTGACATGCCACTGAATTGCACCATTGAAGCCATCATTTGAAGAATAGCTGGCTTTATCTCAAAGTTATTGACTTGAATGGCAGGTCGTCTAATGATAAAAGTAGCTCCGGCGACCAAAGGGACAACATAATCTCCCAAAGTCTTATTTCCAACTTGATCTTCCATTGTTTCGTTCTCAGTTGCGGAATTCTCCTTCTCCTTGTTCAAACGATGAAGGATGCGTTCAATTTCAGGGTCAAAAGGTACTAAATCCAAGCTTCGAGTACATCTCATGCATAACTCAGGAATTCTGAAAAGAAAAATAAAAACAAAATTAATAATCAAGACTTAAAAAGGAAAAAAAAAATTCCAAATTAACTTAGAACTAGTTGGTATCAAAAGTAATAGAAAATAAATAGTCCCCGGCAATGGCGCTAAAACATCATTGTGAAATTTCACAAGTGTACGAAATCATACCAAGTAATATAATGATAAGAAAGATGTCAAACCCATGAGGACTATTTACCTTTTAACTATCAACATTGTTCTAATTCTAAGTTATTTGAAAATCAAGAAAAGTGGTGGATTTTGAATTAGAAAAACAGCAACAAATTAAATTAAATCAACAACTAAAGAATTGACCAAACACTTGAAAAGAACAAGATTTCACCCAAGAAGAAAACACTAAGGCATCCAACTCACCTAACCAATCCAATCTCAAATCCTAACCATACAATCAATCAATTATCATCCTATTTGAGGGCAAAATATTCTAACTTATCTAATACCATCTCTTGAGTAGAATTAGAATCACTCAACCTACGATAACCCTCAATATGTCTATGCAAATTTAACAGCATTTGAGCACACTAAGATTAATAATATTTCACATAAAAGCCGCACAACTAACCTTGGCACATTCCTGTCTTTCGTTCAATTCATGGCATACATCATACGAAACTAAACTACATGCATCATCTCTTAAATTAACATACACAACAAATCATTTAACTATTGGCCAAATAATTGAAGGCATTAAACTCAATGATGTATACTCAAAAGGAATGATAAAATTATGATCACAACGAAATAAGATTCAGGATTGTCATTGAGAGGCTACATTGTAGCCTTAGCAATAGAAATTAGTTCATAGTCTAATAAAAACAAACCATAATAATTATGGAATTCATAATGAGAATTCTACAAAGAGAAGAATAAAGAGTTAAGAAGGAAACCCTATGTAGATCAAGAATCTCTATCGTTGATGAACTCCAATTCTACAGATTTTTTACCTCCTGCTTGAAGCGCCATTTTGTCCCTGAACATATTCATTTTCGGCCTCCCTTAAACACAAAAGTTGTAGGTTTTTATCTTTGATTTCCTTAGAAACTAAGATTGCCCTTATTGGAGTTTTATGCAATAAGTTATACTCTAAATACTGAAGGGTCTTTCAAGAATTCAGCAATTTTGCAACTTTTGAATTGATGCACCCTTTTTGCCTTCTAGATATTCGTTTTTGGCCAAGGATTTAACACAAAAGTTCTATGATTTTCTCTTGGATTTTTATAGACACCAAAATTACCCTTATTGAAGTTGTCTAGAAAACATTGTCCTCCAATTACCGAATAGTACTTCAGGAATTTCGAGAACTGAATGTTTCCTATTCTCTTGATGAATCCTTCAATTTATTTATTCCCAAACAAAAATAAATAAAATAAATAAAAAAATCTAATAAGTAAGAAAATTAAACAAAACTAGCATAAAATTAAGAATAAAATTATGACAAAACTTATATAGAAATTAAGCACATCAATAGAACAGAGCATTTGCAAGAGGCTTGCATCCGATCTCACATTTCTGATCTTCAATTATAGACATCACCACTTGAACTAGATCATTGCCAATAATCTGCCAATGGTCTTGATAGAAGACTATAAGAAATCCATCAGGCCCTGGTGAGCCCAAAGGATTCATCTCCATGATAGTTGTTGTGATCTCCTCAAAGGTATAGGCTTTAGTTAATTGTCTATCCATATCCTTAAGACTGATCTCCCAAGAAATTCTAGACTTTATGTGATTCCCATAGGCTGAGAACGTCTGAATAGATCTTGATAATACTGATGTCTTCCTGACTTTTAGCCCAACTCCCTTCACTAGAAAAAACATAATGTATAGAATTAGATTGCTTCCTTTGATTTGCACATGAATGAAATAATCTTGTACTTTTATCCCCATCTCTAAGCCATTTCATTTTTGCTCTGTCTCCATTTTAGATCCTCATCTTCCACATAGCTCTCTACCTCCTTTTGCAACCCTTTGAGAGTTTCATTGAAGCTACCGTGATTAATGTTTTGTAGCTCTTTGATCATTTCTCTTTTTTGATTAATAATCTACCTTCTGTTGCCCAAAGTAGCTTTACTCCACCTAGTTAATTTTTCTTCTTAGTTTTTTAAACCTCTCCTCAGAAAATCATGTCTATTACTAAAATTAACTGTTGAAGATGAGGCATGTTAAATCACTTCTGAGCATTCCTCTTGTCTTGACCAATGTGCTTCATATCTAAAAATTCTCCTCACTCTATTTACATCTTTGTCTTCATTGTAAATAGATATAAATAAAGGATTGTGATTAGAAGTTAAAATAGGCAAAATATGAATGTTTGAATTTTCCTATAACTAACTCAATTCCCTATTTCCAACTCCCCTATCCAACCTTTCCTTCATAAACTCCCTACCCTCTCTATTGTTGCACCAAGTAAATCTAAATGATTCCATCTAAGAATATGGTCTAGCAACACCCACTTTTTCCTCTTAAGTTAGAATTTCATTGAAATTCCCCCATGCAAATCCAATGCATAGACAAAGGCTTGAGTAATCTTAATAAACTCCAACTCTCCCTTCTTTTTACCACAACTGGATTACCATAAAAGCTAGATAACAACCATTTCTAACTTGAGACTACATCTGTGAAGACTATAGAAATGTGACTTTGAGAGTAGTTTTGGAAATCAGCACTCAACTATTGTTTCCATAACATAGCAATACCACTCCCTTTTCCTATGCAATCTACCATAAAACTGTTTTCAAATCCCAATTTATTATGGATAAATTCCACCTTATTCCTGCAACACTTGGTTTCCATAAGGAAGACCACTTTGGGACACATTCCTTTCACCAATACGTGAAGTTCACGAACTATCTACGGGTTCCTAAGTCCTCAGCAGTTACAACTTAACAGATTCATTGATGTTGGCAGGTTTGTTGAACAACCTCTACCAATCCATTAAGACTACTCAGTACAAAGTCATTTTGTTTTCTAAGTTTCTTCCCTTCCTTAACCTCCATATCCCTCACCTCCATAATTCTTATTATTGGTTAGAAGTATCCATATTATCTTTGGTAGATTGCAAATTACTTCTTCTAGCCCTCCTTTTCCAATTAGAAATACTTTTATGTTTATTCTTAACTTACATGGAACTAGAAGATAAAACTTAGGAAGCAACCTGTTGGCTATTGTTAGAAATATCACCAAAGATCTCAGGGAACTCTTCTCTCTCCTTATGCTTCTGTAAATTATCCAGAGGCACAAAAATTTGATCTGACTGTCTGGGAAAATCAAATCTCTTTTTTGTTACCTTGAATATCGATTCCACTCTATCTTCCTTATCCTAAGCAGTCACCATAGCAAAGTTTTCCTTATTGGATAGATATTCCTTATGAGATAAGATTTGGTTAAGTAACCTTTGCTCATTAGGAAACCTACCATTATCAGCCCCCATCATATCTTGGCTTCCTAAACTGTTGGATTCCTAAAATTGTAACTACACCCAAAACTATTGGATTCCTAAAATTCTTCTCATCTCTACCCTTGTCGGCCTCCACCTCCTCCTTGGAACCTCCCTTAGCAGTCTCACCAGAACTTATTGTTGTTCTTCCACATTTTGTGATCAGTGAAAACCAGTTGATCTAGCCGCAGGAGTGGCACGCATCCAAAAACCACACTGACTCACCAAACTATCAGCATATTTCTTCTAATTGCTTTGTTTTGAACACTTTTGATCAGCATGCATAATTGTTTGACAATGAAAACAAAAATTTGGAAGTCTTTCATATTTGAAAGATATCCAAAACCTCTTATCACCAATACATAAGAATTGACCTCTTGCTAAGACCTTTGATATCTCAACCAAGACTTGAACTCTGAGATACTTTCCCCACCCAGAACTCTATAAAAATATAATATATAGGGGACCTAATACATAGTTACATTCTCATGTGAAGAACTTTATGGGTACGTTCGAACGTTTATAAACAAATTGGCAGGTCCTTTCCCGTGTAAATTCTATGGCACCCAAGGTGACCTAAATTCATCTACATTCACACGTTAGCTGTGTTCCTATTCCTAAGATGGACAAGAGGAATTCTATGCCACATGCATCTTTTACCTTGCATGGAATTGCGACGATAAGTTTCTGTAATTGGTTGAATGCTATGAGATTTCCTGATGGCTTTGTTTCCAATATTGCGAAATGTGTTAGCGTTGCCGATTGCAAAATCTCTAAGGTAAAAAGTCATGATTGTCATATCTTCATGCAAAGATTACTTCCTATTGCAATTGTTGGATACTTACTACCCGACATATGATTGGCATTGATTGTGATGAGAACTTTCTCAAAGAATTGTGTGCTAGAACATGTAAGGTTGATGTCTTAGAACGGCTTTAGGTTGATATCGTTGTCATTTTGTGCAAGCTTGAGATGATATTTTCACCTAATTTCTTCGATGTCATTGTCCATTTGGCTTACCATTTTCCATGTGAGGCCCTGCTTGCAGGGCCTATTCAATATAGGTGCATGTATCCTTTCTAGAGATATCTTGAAAAATTAAAGAGGTACGTTAAGAATAAAGCCCATCCGGAAGGTTCAACAGCGAAGACCTATATCCATGTAGAATTCTTGAACTTTTGCTTCATGTACCTCCATGGTATTGAGACAAGGTTCAATCCACAAGAATGGAACTTTGATGGATGTATAGATGGTGTATGAGATGGACTACCTGTTTTCACACAAAAGGTGTGACCCATAAGCTTCGCAACACACCATCAACTAGATGATTACCTTTTTGTAATAGCTAAATGGTATGTGCTTAATAATTGTGCAGAGATTGATCAATACCTCAAGTAAGTATCTTCAACTACTCACTAGTTTAATATATTTTAATTACTCACTAGTTTAATATATTTTAATTCTAACATTAATTCAGTAGTTTGCTCCATAGACCGAACCACCCATGCTTGGCAATTGTGATATTGTGAGCACTACCTTAAGGTAAGGGTAGAGTACATAGGTAACAAATAGAAATGTGTATGGCGTACGACGATTACCAGTGATAGAAGATGATACATCTGATTTTAATGATGTTGATGTCTGCCAAGCAAATGATTACTTGGATTATTATGTATCAGTCCAATTTGATGACAATGGTTTGCTTAGTCCACTCCATATGCATGATGTAGAGCCCACCATGATTGATGCTTCCTCAATCATGGGGGACACTAATGTCTTGCACAATGACCAGACATGGATCAACGGCAATCACAGCGACACTTGTTCAGATGATATTGATGAAGACCACGATGGAAGCACATGCGAAGAGAATTTATCGATGGACGAAGAGATGGACTGTAATTAAGTAATCCAAGAAGATTCATGGTCCATATATATATCCCAATGATGGTTTTGATGATCTGTTATACTCTTATTGTAATACTTTACCATTTTACTTCTATGTATTGCAGCAGTAATGTCAGACTTTGACCAACCACAGTTTCAATGTAAGTTGATAATGAAGCATGATCTTCACTTCAGGAATTTACTTTTTTTCATTCATTATAACAATTTTGAGAAATCTAACATGGAGGATTATCAATGCTTGTACATATTTTAGTGTTTTGTAACTTAATTTTGTACAAAGTTAGTTATGCCCTTTGATTTCGTCAGTTTGTCGAATTCAGACAAGTTGATATTCATTATTTTCATTCATGAGACAAGTTCTTTGACTTGATACAAGTTTTTCTTGCTGTTCCAAGTGGCCTAAGAAATTTACTAGTTGAGTTCTAGTTAGAGGCTTTTGGCATATGCACGTAGTACTTGTAGAAATGCTGAAAATCCATATACCAGATTTACTAGTTCCTACCCTTGTTGAAGAGTGTCCGAAGTCGCTGGATGATTTGGATATACAATGTGTGCTCCTTATAGGTTCCACTTTGGATACATGAGATTTGCTATTCTATTGAGAGTAATGGACACCAATCTGAAATATAGAGACATAAGCACTCCATATAATAAGCTCCTGAGCCGCATCATAGCAAATCTAGAGAAACAACACCCGATACAGTTTTGTCTTCGATTGTCAAGGAAATTTCACCGCCATTGGGACCATTTCTCCGCCGCAACCAAACTCATGTCGTCCTCTGTCTATTTGGAAGATCTAAAACTGGTTTGCTTTTCTATTTTCTCTTTATTGTTTTTAGAAAGGTGGTTTTTATGTATATGATCTGACCTCCTTTTGAAAAATAGACTATCCGATGAACTTTAGAAAGATTGCACTCCAACGGATAACGTCTCAGAGCATCACCACACATCAGCCAAATGGCTCAGGTTAGTGAATGCCAATGATTATTTGTAATATGGTTTGACAACTCTTAGTAAGCGCGAGGGTCAACGAGGTGAGCTCGACCTTTACTTGTCGCTCGACCTCTGCCAAAGTTTCTAGGCAAGCTCAACCTTTACTTACAGCTCAGCCCCCTCCAGCCAAGCATGAGGGTCAACAATGAGAGTTCAGCCTTTACTTGCTGCTCGACCTTAGTGAAAGTATTCGGACGAGCTCAGCCTTTACTTGCCGCTGAACCAAGTCTTGCCAAGTGCGAGGATTAATGAGACTATGCTCACAATTTTCTTTCTTAAACTAGGTATCCTTATTGTCCTTGGACATACCCATATGCATATTTTGTAAAATCTTCAATTAAGTTGTGTATGTTTTAACTTTATCGCTGAAGTATCCTAACTCTTTTCAATGTTTCAGCCTCAAGAAATCTTCAAAGTTTTGAATATGTATGTTTTTAACTTTATTGCTGAAGTATCCTAACTCTTTTCAATGTTTCAACCTCAGGCCATGTCCAAAGCTTTGAATAGATCCCCAATCATTCCAAAAACATTATCCTCAGTAATAAAGAATTTCCTCCGCATTGTTTTTGTAGGAATCCTGCAAAAAGGCCAATGGCTCTTATGCTACTCAAGCATCCTTTCATTCAAAATTTGAATGATCAAAAAGTTCTAGCCTGTCTACAGGCATTTTCTGCAATTGATCTTATAGTAATTATGAACTACCAATCCTTGGTTATTAGTCATATTGGCATCCAAATGTAACCAGAGCACCTCAGCATGTAAAATAGATAAACAAATAGAAAAGGAGAAAAAATACATGAATAGCTTAATTTGATTTTTATATCCATTTATACTTATCAAAAAAAGATTTTCATATCCATTCTTGATTTTTAGGATAAACGGCATACTGTAAGAGATGGCACTAAGCGTAAAGATCTTATATCAATCTCCCTCGATACACAGAGCAAGAATAGGAATCTGCCTTGTAGTTGGTAAAAATACTCCCAGAATTATGACTTTTGTATTAATAATTTACTTCTGCTTGGCTACTCAATTTAGTTTCATGCAATGTAATTTGTCAATGTTGCTTTCTCTTACTATGGAACCTGTCAACATTTTACTTATAAAATTTCCAACTACACTAAGGTGTTTCATCATCTGCACTTCATGCTTCAAGTCCTACCACGTCTATCAACCATAGACTTCACTCATAATTCAACTAGTTGCAGACCTTCTTCAGATCTTTCCAGCAATGCGCCCCTTTGTTAGAAACTGTTAAGAACTAAAAAAGAAATTGAGAAGAAACAAATGAAACAGAGATTGATAGAGATTTGAAGGAGTCTAATTCTCATTGATTCTTTCGACTATACAAAGGTCATATATATGTACATTATAGAAAGCATAAAAGTAAAAAGCTACTGAAAAACTAACTTTTTTATTATCTACACAACTACAAGCATCAACTCAGAACTTTATGGAGAGTATGGTAGAGTCAACTTTATGCATCGTGTCCCTCATCCTTCTTTGTGTGCAGCCATGCATTTCCTCAGCTAATATTCTTCTTTTTTGTGCCATCTCCTTTATTTTCGTGTACTGTAGCATTCTTTATCAACTTTAGCAACTGCATGCATCTCTTGAGTGTTGCAATGTATTTTAGGTATGCTTTAGCTGTTGTCCTTGTGTCCTTCTTGCTTGTATTTCATTTTGTTGCATTGTATTATGTAAGATTCACCCTCAAGATGGGCATAGATATTAACAATTCACATCATGGATAATAAAAACTGAAATGCAGAAGTTGGTAAGGCCTTACTGAAAATATATGCCAACCGAATTTTTGAGGACACATGCTTTGCTGTTATAATACCGGCCAAGACTTCTCTCTAACAAAATGGAAATCTAGTTCTATATACTTGGTTCTCTCATGAAAAATTAGATTCTTTTTTTTTTTGTGAAACATTATACTTTCATACACCTTTAAGGGAAAGATGGAACATGATTACAAAGAGGTCGAATGACCAACTCAACCGAGTTCTCAGCTAGTTCTAAGGACTCCTTAGCTAGATCATGAGCAACCTGGTTACCACTTCTCCTAACAAAAGTTACTTTCCACTGAACTAAACTAGAGAGTAACACCTTAGTGTCTAACAAAACCATACCCACTCTATCCCATCTTTCAGCATGGTGGTTGATTCCATTCACAATCTGAAGTGCATCTCCTTCTAAGATAATCGAATTAAAATCCATTTCCTTTGCCAAGTTAGCCGCATGAAAAGCTCCTAAGGCTTCAGCCAAAATAGGTTCTGCCAAGCTGGATATAGAGAGCTTCTTTGTGACCAGAATGGAACCCTCATGGTCTCTGGCCACCAGACCTATACCGACTCTATCTTGAGGCACATTCACAGCTGCTTCCCAATTGATTTTGACACAAGCTGTTGGAGGAGGGATCCACACTGATGGATGGATAGAGGCCACTTGAGTTGCAACCAGCTTTCTAACTTGAGCTGTCTTGAACTCCTGTAAGGATTGAGATGCATGTTTCAAAACCAGGTTTGGGTGCAAAAAAGACCCCTCAAAGAGTAACTTGTTTCTTCTTAACCATATGCTCCTAGCAATGACTGAGAACAGTTCAATTAGTTTCTGATCACACAACACAGTGAGATGTTCATATAGCTCCTTGAAGTTGACTTCCCTCAGGGGATGGCTGCCTAGTTATCACATAAAAGGGAAGCATATTGTGCATGATCAACATTAAATTCCTTTAGCAAACTGAGAAGCCACATGATCTCATAGCTTGTAAAAGCTAGTTCCCTATATTTTGCCTCAGCTGAAGATCTAGAAATTTTTGCATGTTTCTTAGATTTCCAACTTATTAGTGAGTCTCCAATAAATATACAAAAGCCTGTGAAAGATCTTCTTGTCTCAGAGCAGGAAGCCCAATCGGAATCACTATAGGCACTTAGATGTAAAGCTGATTTGGATGACAAGAAAATGCCTTGACCTATTGATCCTTTGAGGTACTTAGAATCCCATAGGCTTAATGCAAATGAGATAGTGAGGGTCTGTCCATGAACTAGCTTAGAACACTTGCAGCATAGGTGATGTCGAGTCTAGTGATGGTTAAGTAAATTAACCTTCCAATGAGTCTTTTATAAACTGGAGGATCTTGGAGGATTTCTTCTATGGTGTGGCTAGTTTTTGTTTCAATTCAATATGTGCAAAAACTGTCTTTGTGCCAAGTAGACTTAAATCTTCTAATATCTTGAGGGTGTACTTCCTTTGACAAAGGTTGATTCCAAATGAGGACCTAGCAACTTCCAATCCTAGGAAATACTTGAGGGGTCCAAGGTCCTTAATTTTGAACTTGCTGTGAAGGTAAGATTTGACTGAGTCAACCTCTTCTTGAGAGTTACCTCCAACTATGATGTCATCTATATAGACTAAGAGTGTTATAAAACCATTGGGGTTGACCTTAGTGAACAATGAGTAGTCAAATTTGGATTGATGAAACCCAATGGTAGTGATTGAATTTGAAAACTTTGAGAACCATTGCCTAGATGCTTGCTTAAGTCCATAGAGGGACTAATTTAATTTGCATACCAGTTTCTTCCCATCAATGTGCTCACTCTTGATGTGATAGCCTGGAGGTAATTGCATATAGGCCCATTTGGTTACACAGATGAGATGAGATGAAATGTTTTAAATAGTAATGAATAAAATATTGTTATAATATAATTTTTTAATATTAATTTTGTATTGAGATTTGGAAAAGTTAAATTATTTATTATATTTTGTATGGGGATTTGAAAAAGTTGTAATAATGAGTTGAGATGAGATGAGATTTTTGGTTTTGTGTAACCAATCCGGGCTTAAATGTCCTCATCAAGGTCTCCATGTAGAATGGCATTGTGAACATCCATTTAAGTGAGGGACCAGTTCTTAATGGCTGCTATGGCAAGGAAAACTCGAACTGTGGTGAGCTTCAACTAGACTAAAGGTCTCTTGGAATCCAAAGCCTTCTTTTTTAGTGTAGCCTTTTGCCACAAGTTTGGCTTTGTGCCTTTCAAAGGATCGATCAGATTTCAGCTTGGTCTTATAAACGTATTTACAACCAATTCCAGTTTTGTTGGGCTTTCAAGTGTTCTTTTCTTCTAAAGCATGGAGTTCGGCTTTAATGGCATCTTGCCAATGCCTAAACCTCACAACTTCATTATATGACTGGGGCCATGAAGTAATGAAAGTAAAACAGAAAAGGATTGCTGAGAGGGAGAGAGATGTTTGTAAGTTATGTAATCATGAAGGGGATGGATTGTGGAGGAGGGAAGGAAGAGTTGAAATGCTGAAACTTGGCAATGATATTGATGAAGATAAGCACGTTGGTTTGTATTTCTAGCAGACCTTCAAAGGGGGAGAGGGTCAGGATCAGGTGAGGGAAATGTGGGGGTAGTAGGTGAGGGAAAGGTGGAAGGGTCAGCTAGTGAGGAAGGTTCTTTAGATTGTGAGGGAGTGAGAGTTTGAGTGAGAGTTTGAGAATTTTAAGGGAAGGAAAAGATGTCATCTGGCATTGCAGAAGGTAGGACCAAATTATTTGGAAAGGATGACAAATCATTGTTGTAAGGAGAACCAGATTTGAAGGGGAAAATAGATTCATGAAAAATGATATTTTGAGAGATGAAGGTAGAGTGAGATTCAATACCATACAGTTTATAACCTTTGACATTAGTAGGGTATCCCAAGAAAATGCAAGGTTTAGCTCTATGTTGAAATTTGGTTCTGCTGTGTTTGAGAGTGCCAACATAAGAGAAGACCCAAAGGTTTGAGTATGAAGGTGGTGATGAGAAAAGCATCTCATATGGGGATTTATTGGAGTGGAGAGGTGTGGGGATTCTGTTAATGATATAGGTTGTAGTTAACATAGCAGCTCCTCAAAATTTGATTGGTAATTATGCTTGAAAAAGAAGGGCTAGGACAACATTCAAGAGATGTTGATGTTTCTTCTCAACAACACCATTTTGTTGATAGGTATACACACATGATGTTTGATGAATGATGACATGTGTTCTGTAAAAATCAGTCATAGCAATCTCAAGTACATTGTTGGTTCTAATTTGCTTGATGTTTTTGTTGAATTGGATTTGTATGAGATGGAAGAAAGATTGCAAAAGGGATCTCGTATTTGATTTTAATCTCATTAAGGAAATCCAAATAACTCAAGAATAATCATCAACAATAGTTAAAAAGTAATGAGATCCTTGAAGGGAAGCTTGGGAATATGGACCCCATATATGACAATGGATCAAATCAAAAGGAAATGAACTACTTGAAGTACTTGAAGGGAATGAAATTTGTTTCTATTTAGACAAGTGACAAACCTTACAATGAGATTTATCCTTCGACTTTATATTAGGTACATTGGAATGAATTGAATTGATTATTTGAGGAGATAAATGTCATAACTTGAAGTGCCATAGGTCGAAATCTTGATGTACAGTAGCTTGGTTGACTCGAGTTAGACCAGGAAGATGGGATGTTGGTGCTGGCAGCTGGTGAAGACAATAGGTGATAGAGACCAGCATGGATTTTAGCAAGTCCAATCATAATACACGAAGAGAGGACCTAAATGAAACAAAGATCATTTAAGAAAAATAGACAAGTGTCTGGTCTTTGACTGAGATGAGATTGATAGCAAAAGAGGGAACACATAAGACATCAGTAAGAAGAAGAGAATCTGATAGTTTAACAATGCCTATGCGTGTGACTTAGCTTTTGTGCCATTTGGAAGTTGTATAAAAGCTTGAATGCAGCAAGAAGAATTAGTAAAAAATGAGGTAAAGCACACCATGTGATCAATGGCTCTTGTGTCCATGATCCATGGTGTGTTATGAAGGATAGGCTGATCTTGTGAAAGAGTAGTGAGTTTGTCATGACTTGTGACATTGAAAAGAGAGGGGTTATGAGAGAGGGGTTGTGACATTCAAAAGTAGTGATGAATACCTACTAGGTTGGATTGAGATATTGTTGAAGGAGCAGGTTCTGAGATAATTGGTGAGGGATGCACAGGTGGTGGCAGGAGTGGTTTATTGTGTCCCAAGGCCAGTTGAGGGAATTGAGCATTGACAAGTGCCACAAGGTGTTGTGCTTGTGCTTGAGAGAGGGTTAACTAAGAAGTACTTGGAGCAGGTGGTGCATAGCCTGAAGCAACAGTTTGATCCTCAATGGAACCACCTAGAGCAACCTAATTTGCAAAGTAAGCAGTAGCAGCAAGTTTTCCAGAATCACTTCCAAATTTAGATTTGGTGAATTTGAAAGTGGGGGGAAAGCCTATTAGTTTGTAGCACTTCTCCTTCATGTGTCCTATCTTTCCACAATGACCCCAAACCAAATCTATTTTCTCCTTTTTCTTCGAAAAGCTTTGATAAGCAAGTAAGGTAGATGATTTTGTTGTAGGTACAACCATGTTTCTTGCTTGCCTTAGCCTCTCTTCTTGTAAAATAAGTGAGAAGGTTTTATCTAGAAAAGACAAGGGACTCAACAAGATAATTTGCCCTCTGACAGCATCATAGCTATCGTTTAAACCCATTAAAAATTTGAAAACATAGTCTCTTTGTTGAACTTCACCAATATTCCTTAAAGCATCACATGCACATAAACCACAAGAGCAACAAGGGAGGGGTCTATAGCTATGCAGTTCTTCCCAAATGGCATTAAGTTGGGTGAAGTAGTCACTTACAGAAAGATGCCCTTGAACTATGCCACTAAGGTTGTATTAAAGGTGATATATTCTAGCTTCACCAGGCTATGCAAAACGCTTCTTGAGTTTATCCCATACTTGTTTAGCTGAGTTCATGAAAAACACATTAGAGGCTATGTCCTTGGAATTAGAATTTAAAATCCAAGCAAGTAGGATGTTGTTGCACCATAACCAAGATACATATGAGGGATCTGCAAGGCCAAGAGTGGAGATGGTGTCATCTAAGAAACTTGACTTGTTTTTTATTGAAATAGAGAGAAGGAAAGATCTACTCCAAGAAATGTAGTTGGAGCCAATTAAGGATGGTGAAACAATGACAGTGTTTGCATTACCACTGTGATGCAAGAAAAATAGGCTACTAGGATCTTCTATAGGAGAAAAAGAGGTGGAAGAAGAGGAGGTCATAGCTTAATGAAAAATGATCAGAAATTAAGAAGGTATTGCAGGAAATTAATCATGCTTTGACACCATGTTAGAAATTGTTAAGAATAGAAAATGAAATTGAGACGAAACAAATGAAACAAAGATTGACAGAGATTTGAAGAAGTCTAATTCTCATTGATTCTTTCGACTATACAAAGGTCAAATATATATACATTACAGAAAGCAAAAAAGTAAAAAGCTACTAAAAAACTAACTTTTTGATTATCTACACAACTAGAAGCATCAATTCAGAACTTTATGCACAGTATGGTAGAATCAACTTTATGCATCATGTCCCTCATACTTCTTTGTGTGCAGCCATGCATTTCCTTAGCTAATGTTCTTCTTTTCTATGCCATCTCCTTTCTTTTCTCTGCTGCTACCATCTTCTTCTTTTCATGTACTGCAGTATGTTTTATCACCTTTAGCAATTGCATGCATCTCTTGAGTGTTGCATTTTATTTTAGAGATGCTTTGGTTGTTGTCCTTGTGTCCTTCTTGCATGCATTTCATTTTTTGGCATTGTATTTTGTAAGACCCTTGGTGCTGTCAACCACCATCCATTTGCACATTTAAGGACTCGTGGAAGGGAAGTCTCACACCTCTTATATATGTAGTTGACTTAGATTGATATGGAAACTATGGTTCTCTTAGTGTACAGCTTGGAAGATCATAGCAATCATCTAGAAAAGCTACAGGGACCTCTAACATAGAGTTCTTTTGTACCTTGGTCTCGAAGCGTTTCAAATTTATCATATATGAATCTTTGCTACCTCTTTCAAAGTTATAAGCTGACTAGGAAATAAGTTGGCCGACACAGTTGAAGGCTTTTCATCTTAGATTCTTTACTAAAGCTTGGGGCTTGAACTAACAGACGAGCTCGTACTTCCAGATTATGGAAAAGATCTCAAACGGATGGAAAACAAAGGAAGGAAAAGTTAGGATAAAATTGTCGCATTTTTGTATGATAAATGGATTCGGATGATTTTGTAAATGTCATTCAAGAAATTGACTCGGATAAAAATAAGGCAATATTCTAATAATATTTTATTCAACTTTCAACTTTTATCTAAAAACATCTTATCTCATCTCATTGTCCAAGATACACCTAAAAGTTATAGGATTTATTTCATATATATCACTCTAACCACTCTTTAACTCTAAAATCTTGATAGATTTTTTAGAATCTTGACACTTGTTGTGCACAATCATAATAATCCAAATGGCAATATGGATGAACTTATGGTCTTCCAAGCAATCCAAAGCAAATGGACAATCAAATTAATGACAATCAAACATGCTAGTAAAAAAAATGAAAAAGAAAAAGCAAACAAATAAACAAGAATTTTCAAAATGATTTGAAAATTGAATTTTTTTTTTTTAAGAAGAGAACGGTACCCCAATTTTATTAATTGCCCTTATCTATGGTAGAGGAAAACCTAGTCATCAAAAAAATTAAACCAACCAAAATCAAAGCACAATAACAATCTAGTACATGGTAAAACAATAACCAAACGTAGACAAGAAGAAAGAACCCTGCAAAAGAGTTAGAAGCAAGTCAGGATAATAATGAAAATAAAACAAAGGCAACTTACCAGAGAAACCACTAAGAGGTCCGCAAATAAGGAATGCCAATTCTATCCATGTGGAGAAGACCTCTTAATCTACTAGACAAATTGTAACACCCGAGTCCAATACCCATATGTTTTTTTTTTTTTTACTTTTTAGATTTATACAAATGAAAAGCCCACTAGAGATTTACAGATATCTTTGGAATGAACTATGAGCCCAAATATTTATTTTTGGCAGACCTCGAATAATTTTATTGAGCTTGCTAAATAGGTATAATTTATTAGATATTTTGGGATTAATTGAAATATTTCACGGGCCGAGAAAATTAGGGGAGAAAGTTAATTTACTTTAGAGATGGAGTCTGTCCAGAACTCAAAGACCAGTTTCACATCCCATGCACGTACGTCGCTTTTTCTTCATTCCTAGGGTTTTCCATTTGTCTATATATAGATGCACATGCATGCCACTTTTAATTATAGTGATACTGCCGCCGCACCACCTTTATGTAGCACTGCTCAGTCCACGCACGGAACCTCAGCCTTCCAAACTCCTTAAGAGTTCACCACTCCAGCCGTGCACCACCAAAAGTAACCCCACTGTTCGGTTGTCCACGGCGTAACCTCCCACGAAGCTGCGCCCTCATGGAAACTAACTCCTCACGGCCACAGTACACGATATATGCCCAGACCACCCAACACTGCCGAGATCTCCTCTGCACAGCGGAAGACAAGCCTCCATCACCCTCTGTTTCGAGCACCTCAAAACAGAGCAAGAAAAGCTCTCCATGTACGCCTCCATTTTTAGCCACCGCATGTAGCTCCAGACCGATCGCACATCTCTTCATTGTCCCTTGGTGAGCAACTGACCAAACTTCTCTCTCTCTCTCTCTCTCTCTCTCTCTCTCTCTCTCTCTCTCTCTCGTGGTAAACCACGCAGATCAGTGGAGTCTTCGCCGCACCACCTCAACAACTCCATCTTTCCCTTGGTGGCAATGCTGCAAGTCCTCTCCTTCGGTAGATTGCTGCACAATTCTTTTCCTGGGTAAGTTTTGCCGCCTGTGATGCGTGTTGCTCTTGTTTGAAGGAAGAGTCTAGTATTTTTTAGCAGTAGGGTAGGCTTTTAATTTCTAACTACAGATATGTCCCTTAAGCGAACTTTGAAAGTTTTGAACTTGTGTTTTTCTTGAGATGGGTTTAGTCTTTAATTGAAATTGTGTTTAAGTCGGGATTGGAGTATTTTGTTGAGCCTATAAATCCTACTCTTATAGTAAATTAACTGTTTTCCTTATAGAAAATAAATTAAAGGATTTTAAATTGTGTTAGTTATTATTATTTTATTAAATATTATTAAGTCTATTTTTTATGAATAGAATATTCCTACCAATTATTTTTATAAACTCAGATAAGAGAATATATTTTAACGATATTTGAAAAAATGGATATGACATTTGTATTTATTAAGACCTCTTGTATAGAGTTAATAATTATGATCAATTATAAGAAAATAAACTCCTTTTTTTTAAAAAGAGTTTTTCACTACTTATTTTATTTGAATTTAAGTAACTAAAATATTCTATTAATTTGTAATATATTATGGGTATTTTTAATCATTTTAAAATATCTACATATATCGATTTTTTTCGTGTAGAATAGAATATGTATTCGATTATGTGCTTCAATAGGTTTTCGATTAAGAAAATATTGAGGAGTTTAGAAAGTGATAACACTTACACAGTTAAGAGAATTTTAGGCTTTGTGGAATTACAATAGGTTTTTCAGGTATAAATATGGGTTATATGTTCATGTGGAGATTTATTCAAGTTACATAAATTTTTTATAGGTGATTATTGATATTCATCTTGACACTATTTTTGAGGAGATTCAAAGAAACTAAGAAGTTTAGGTAAGTGAAGTTCCTATACTAGACTTTGCATAAAAAGAAAATAAAGTGAGATTGACTTTTAAAATATGTATATTTTGTTTTCGAAAAGAATTGTGAAAAAAAACCACAATTATTTGTTTTGGCATTATTCATGAACTCTATATGAAAGAGAAAGTACTTTTGTCATGACTAGCGTAGACATGAGCTTAATTTTGCATATTGTTTATGAACTTTGTAAAAAGAGCAAAAATGAGATTCTTAAAGTTTTGTTGTGATTAAGATGAAGATACTTTGATTTTGTTTTGTTGAATATATGAAATTATCTAAAGCTATTCAGTATTTTTGTTATGATATGATGTGTAAGCTGAAAGACCTTTGGCATAACTTTCTGATTATGAATTTGATTATGCTTCTGCTCTTTTCAATTACAACTCAACCATGGGTTATAATAGTAGATACGGCCCTACCATGGGTTATAATAGTGGATATGGCTCAACCACGAGTTATAATAGTGGATACGGCCCAACCGCAAGTAATAATAGTGGATATGGCCCAATCACAGGTAATAATAGTGGATACAGCCCAACCACAAGTTATAATAGTGGATACGGCCCTGCCACGGGTTATAGTAGTGGTCTCTATTTGAGTGCACACCTTGGTGACAGAGTGATTATGTTCTGCCTAGTTATCCGCAGATGCACAACCCTATCATGGGGGTTATACATGAACTCTATCTGATATGATGTTCTAATATGATGCTATGATATGATGATGATCATCATCATCATTAATGCTACGCCAAATGATTATTTTTTAATAAGATTTGTTTCTGAAAGTTTCACTCTAATATTTTAATACATGTTTTGCATTCTGAAAGCAAGTGTCTTGATTTTAGCATTCTGGAGGTAAATGTTTTGTTCCGCATTCTGAACTCTATAAATACTCATGTTCACACCCTAGTATATGTTCTTGTTGATAACTCACCCCTTATCTCCATAAGATTTTTTAGATAATTTTAATACTTCAACCAAGAGTCAAGAGTATGAATTGTTAACAAGATTTGATGATCGTTGAGGAATAAGTGCCAGATGGTACAAGTAGAGTTATTGGGGAGTTTTAGTTAATAGATTTCTCATTTATGTTACTTTGGTGTTTTAGGTTACGGATAGTTATGAGTGACTGTGGAGATTTTAATTTATTTTTCTGAGGTATTATAATTAGTTGTCTTGATGGAAGAACAAGTACACTTGGTTTGAATAAATGAATTTATAATTATGGAGTCCTTGGATTATATATGGTTGTGTTATTGGAGATGTTTTCAGGTTATAAGAGTTAACTCTCCGACCCTTATGAGATCGGGGCCTTACACAAATCACTAGACCAATCAAAATTTAAACCACTAGATCCCCTCTTTGCAAGGTAATCCGCCACAGCTTTACCTTCACAAAAAATATGATTCACTCTATAATCCATACAATTAAGATAATCATGTAACTCATCCAAAAATTCCTCTAAATACTAGATATTACAACCACCCTTGATAATCCAGTCAACCAAAAGCTAAGAATCAGTCTCAATTTCAACATTAAAAAAAAAAAAAAAAAAAAGACCCAAGTGATAGCACCTACGAACACCTTCCAACAAACTTCTACGTTCAGCAGAATTATTAGAACCCTAATCCAAGAAAATAGAATAAGCATCAAGTAACCTACCACTCTCATCTCAAATGACACCCCCAGTGCCTAAAGGACCAGGATTACCAAAGCTACTCCCATCAGTATTGAGCTTGACCCTACTCTAAGAAGGCCTAGTCCACCTCACCACGCGAACCTTCTTAGGTATAGGAGATAAAACCAGGATATCCAATCTTTGTAAAATAGCAACATCCTTGTTAGGAAGCCTAGTAAATTTCATGATCAAATCCATAATACGGCGAATCCATAACTTAATAGCATGCCAAACCGAATCAACATTGTTAGCCCTACCTTCATGCCAGGCCTTACATCGCCTATTCCAAAGCTTTCAAGAAATAATAGAAGGGAGAAGACCAAATATAATCCGCACCTGGGAAGACTTTCCAGCACGACGAAACCAAAAATTTGATTATTCCTGCCAAGTTTGGAAAACTCCCATATGCACACCTAACTGAATAACAGCCAGTCGCCAAATGTGTCTGGCAAAGTCACCAGTACAAAGCACATGATTCAAGTCCAGTCAACCAAAAGCTAAGAATCAGTCTCAATTTCAACATTAAAAAAAAAAAGACCCAAGTGATAGCACCTACGAACACCTTCCAACAAACTTCTACGTTCAGCAGAATTATTAGACCCCTGATCCAAGAAAATAGAATAAGCATCAAGTAACCTACCACTCTCATCTCAAATGACACCCCCAGTGCCTAAGGGATCAGGATTACCAAAGCTACTCCCATCAGTATTGAGTTTGACCCTACTCTGAGAAGGCCTAGTCCACCTCACCACGTGAACCTTCTTAGGTATAGGAGATAAAACCAGGATATCCAATCTTTGTAAAATAGCAACATCCTTGTTAGGAAGCCTAGTAAATTTCATGATCAAATCCATAATACGGCGAATCCATAACTTAATAGCATGCCAAACCGAATCAACATTGTTAGCCCTACCTTCATGCCAGGCCTTACATCGCCTATTCCAAAGCTTTCAAGAAATAATAGAAGGGAGAAAACCAAATATAATCCGCACCTGGGAAGACTTTCCAGCACGATGAAACCAAAAATTTGATTATTCCTGCCAAGTTTGGAAAACTCCCATATGCACACCTAACTGAATAGCAGCCAGTCGCCAAATGTGTCTGGCAAAGTCACCAGTACAAAGCACATGATTCAAGTCCTCAGTATGACCAATAGAACAACAATTACACTTGGAAGCCATAGAAATGCCAACCCTTTTGATCTTATCATCCACACTCAAACAGTTATTAAACGCTTTCCACATCATAATAGAAATTTTCTAGGGCAGGTGATAATGCCAAATCCAATGAGCCCAAGGTAAAGGAGACGCCCAGATTCTAACACAATCCCAAGCTTTTTGGTAGAAAATAGCCCACGAGTATCCTTTAACCAAATTAAAACATATTGCCCCTCCTTTCACCCAAAAAAGAAATGATACAAATCAGCATGATTTCCCACTAGATGTTCCAAGAGATGAATATCACACCCATTATCAATACGCCAATCTTTAATTTTTAAATGAGGTTTCAAATGAGGTTGCTCAATCACAGGAAATTGACTACTAAGCGAGCCATCCTTCTCCTAGTTATCATACTAGAAAGAAATATTACCCTCTTTCACGTTCTACTTAGACCCATTTAAAACTTTCAGGATACAGCAAACAATTGATTTCTGAAACCGAGTACCCTTATTAGGTGCCAGAAGAGATAAATGACTATTTTTAACATACCTACCTCTAAAAAAATCCACCCAAAGAGACTGTCCTTGCATGAGAAGCCAAGCAAGTTTTATATGAAGAGTTTTTTTAATATCCCCAAAATCCCTAATACCCAAACCACCTTCATCAATAGGTTTACAAATATGATTCCTAGAAATCCATTTCCTCTTAGCCTTGCCATCAAAAGCACCCCAAAAGAAAGAATTCAGAAGCTTATTCAACACCACAAGGACAATCTTAAGGACATGTAACACAGCAAGAAGATGAATGGCCATACTAGATAATACATGATGCAGAAGAATATTTCTACCACCTGCCGAGAGCATTTTCATCTTCCAACTTGCAATCGTTTTTTGGAATTTACCAAGTAGTTCCCCAAAATGACTAGCGTTAAGTCTCCCCACCACAATAGGCACACCCAAGTACTTAAAAGAGAAACAGCCTTAAAAAAAACCAATAATATGAAGATGGAAAGCTTCCTAGAAACAGGAATTTTCTTGGAGAAATAAATAGCACTTTTATCCTTATTAAGAACTTGACCCGTCCAATCTTCATAAAGAGTCAAGACCTTCATAAGATTCCTCATAAATTGTTTACCACCATTAGCAAAAATAACAACATCATCTACATATATAAGGTGGGAAGATAAGAGGGGTACCTCTAGCTTGAGCCAATTTTGCCTTTGAAAAAATATTGCTTGAGAAGACGAGAGAGCGCCTCTTGCATGATAATAAAAAAAATAAGGAGAAAGAGGGTGACCTTGCCTCAAACCACGCTTTCCTTTAAAAAAATCCCAAAAAAGTCCCATTCATCATGATGGAATACCAAGGGGAGGAAATACAAGCTTGAATCATATCAATAACATGAGAGGAAAAACCAAAGTTGGCCAAGACATGAAGTAAAAATTTCCAATCCACTCTATCTTAAGCTTTGGACATGTCAAGTTTAACCATAACATTGCCCCCAAAAGAGCTTTTATGAATAGAGTAGACCATCTCCTGAGTCAGAATGATGTTCTCAAAAATGCTACGACCTAGAATAAAGGCCATTTGCTCGTAGAAAATCATCTTAGACAATAAATTGGCAAGACAACCCACAATAATTTTAGCACAAATCTTATAAATCACAAAAAAAAAAAAAAAAAAAAAGACCCAAGTGATAGCACCTACGAACACCTTCCAACAAACTTCTACGTTCAGCAGAATTATTAGACCCCTGATCCAAGAAAATAGAATAAGCATCAAGTAACCTACCACTCTCATCTCAAATGACACCCCCAGTGCCTAAGGGATCAGGATTACCAAAGCTACTCCCATCAGTATTGAGTTTGACCCTACTCTGAGAAGGCCTAGTCCACCTCACCACGTGAACCTTCTTAGGTATAGGAGATAAAACCAGGATATCCAATCTTTGTAAAATAGCAACATCCTTGTTAGGAAGCCTAGTAAATTTCATGATCAAATCCATAATACGGCGAATCCATAACTTAATAGCATGCCAAACCGAATCAACATTGTTAGCCCTACCTTCATGCCAGGCCTTACATCGCCTATTCCAAAGCTTTCAAGAAATAATAGAAGGGAGAAAACCAAATATAATCCGCACCTGGGAAGACTTTCCAGCACGATGAAACCAAAAATTTGATTATTCCTGCCAAGTTTGGAAAACTCCCATATGCACACCTAACTGAATAGCAGCCAGTCGCCAAATGTGTCTGGCAAAGTCACCAGTACAAAGCACATGATTCAAGTCCTCAGTATGACCAATAGAACAACAATTACACTTGGAAGCCATAGAAATGCCAACCCTTTTGATCTTATCATCCACACTCAAACAGTTATTAAACGCTTTCCACATCATAATAGAAATTTTCTAGGGCAGGTGATAATGCCAAATCCAATGAGCCCAAGGTAAAGGAGACGCCCAGATTCTAACACAATCCCAAGCTTTTTGGTAGAAAATAGCCCACGAGTATCCTTTAACCAAATTAAAACATATTGCCCCTCCTTTCACCCAAAAAAGAAATGATACAAATCAGCATGATTTCCCACTAGATGTTCCAAGAGATGAATATCACACCCATTATCAATACGCCAATCTTTAATTTTTAAATGAGGTTTCAAATGAGGTTGCTCAATCACAGGAAATTGACTACTAAGCGAGCCATCCTTCTCCTAGTTATCATACTAGAAAGAAATATTACCCTCTTTCACGTTCTACTTAGACCCATTTAAAACTTTCAGGATACAGCAAACAATTGATTTCTGAAACCGAGTACCCTTATTAGGTGCCAGAAGAGATAAATGACTATTTTTAACATACCTACCTCTAAAAAAATCCACCCAAAGAGACTGTCCTTGCATGAGAAGCCAAGCAAGTTTTATATGAAGAGTTTTTTTAATATCCCCAAAATCCCTAATACCCAAACCACCTTCATCAATAGGTTTACAAATATGATTCCTAGAAATCCATTTCCTCTTAGCCTTGCCATCAAAAGCACCCCAAAAGAAAGAATTCAGAAGCTTATTCAACACCACAAGGACAATCTTAAGGACATGTAACACAGCAAGAAGATGAATGGCCATACTAGATAATACATGATGCAGAAGAATATTTCTACCACCTGCCGAGAGCATTTTCATCTTCCAACTTGCAATCGTTTTTTGGAATTTACCAAGTAGTTCCCCAAAATGACTAGCGTTAAGTCTCCCCACCACAATAGGCACACCCAAGTACTTAAAAGAGAAACAGCCTTAAAAAAAACCAATAATATGAAGATGGAAAGCTTCCTAGAAACAGGAATTTTCTTGGAGAAATAAATAGCACTTTTATCCTTATTAAGAACTTGACCCGTCCAATCTTCATAAAGAGTCAAGACCTTCATAAGATTCCTCATAAATTGTTTACCACCATTAGCAAAAATAACAACATCATCTACATATATAAGGTGGGAAGATAAGAGGGGTACCTCTAGCTTGAGCCAATTTTGCCTTTGAAAAAATATTGCTTGAGAAGACGAGAGAGCGCCTCTTGCATGATAATAAAAAAAATAAGGAGAAAGAGGGTGACCTTGCCTCAAACCACGCTTTCCTTTAAAAAAATCCCAAAAAAGTCCCATTCATCATGATGGAATACCAAGGGGAGGAAATACAAGCTTGAATCATATCAATAACATGAGAGGAAAAACCAAAGTTGGCCAAGACATGAAGTAAAAATTTCCAATCCACTCTATCTTAAGCTTTGGACATGTCAAGTTTAACCATAACATTGCCCCCAAAAGAGCTTTTATGAATAGAGTAGACCATCTCCTGAGTCAGAATGATGTTCTCAAAAATGCTACGACCTAGAATAAAGGCCATTTGCTCGTAGAAAATCATCTTAGACAATAAATTGGCAAGACAACCCACAATAATTTTAGCACAAATCTTATAAATCACAAAACAAAGGCTAATAGGCATAAACTTATCAAAACCAGAAGGCTTATCCACCTTAAGAATTAAGACAATATACAAGGCAATATAGAATCTAGGAAAATATTGATTTTGAAAAAAATCAACAATAGCATCCAAAATATCCTCTTAAACAAGATCCCAACAGACTCTAAATAAACCCAAACCAAAACCATCCAAATTAAGGCTACTATCAATGGGAATACTAAAGAGAGCATCCTTAACATCTTCAATAGAAGGGACATGGCAAATAGCCAAATTCTCCTTGTCATTGATAATCGGGGCAATCACCTCAATTAAATTAGGCAAAACACTATGATGAGTGTGACTCAAGAAATTTTGAAAATACTTAACAGCAACCTGATGAATATCATAAGGAGTATTTAAAATAGTACCATCAATCAAACACATCTCCTTAAACCTTTCATGACGCTTAGCATTCTAATAAGCATGATAAAATTTAGAATTCTGGTCACCATCTTGGAGCCAACTTTTCTTAGCCATATGAGTAAGACAAGTGTCCTCTATACCCATCCAGGTTAATAATTCCAACTTAGTCGCCAAGAGGATTTTTTCATCCTCATCATTTTAATCAACCTGGAGATAGGTTTCCAGATTATCAATACGTTGCTCTAAACCTTTGATAATATTATTTTTACCAAAAACCAAATGATTCCAATCCTTAACCACCACCTTCAACCTTTATAATTTAAAATATAAATTAATAAGCCCAAAATGAAACCCCTCTTGTTTCCACACCCCTTCCACAAAAGGAAGAAAATCAATATGGTTAGTCCACATAAACTGAAAGCAGAAGGGTCATGGCCCATACCTAAAAGGATTCTCAACCATTTGGATCACCAAATTAGGGGAGTGGTAAAAAGTAGTACGAGACAATACCTAGAAAAAAATATCAAGAAAACAATTAAGAACATTAGAATCAATTAAATAACTATCTACCCTTGCCCAGCTGCAAGCCAATCTGCCTTGGCCATTACACCAAGTCATCTTTGGACCTTTAAAGCTCATGTCTAGCAATCTACAATTCTGAATGGACAAATTGAAATCTTTCATAGTGGCAAAAGGACGGGAGCAACCACCTCTTTTTTCCAAATCATCTTTAATAATGTTGAAATCGCCACAAAGAATCCACGGAAGGATACCATTATGAGTAGCCTCAAGCTCTACCCAAAGAGTTTTCCTCTCCATATGATTGCCCTTACATAAACAATGGTGAGAAGAAAGACATGTCCATTCTACGCAACTTGAACAGAAACATACTAGTTTGAACTCTTCAACCAATGAACTAAAATAGCTCAATTCCACAACAACCAAATTTTTTCATCTTTCACTTCATTCGTAACAAAGGACTCACAACTAAACCGGCCCAAATAATCAAGAATTTTTGTCTCCATAAGAAAAGGCTCAGCCAATGCAACAATATTAGGCCAATAAGTTTTACTAAGTTTCCTCAACCTCACTTGAGAGGTTCCCACACCCCTGAAATTCTAAAAAATAATAGGACTAATCATAAATTAAGTTTTGAAGGACAAATTACCACCCTAGAAGAACTCCTTTTTTGAAACTTTCCAGCTACTTGATTGGGTCTCTCTGTGCCAATACAATACTCTTTGCAAATATCATCTTGAATTCTATCTCGTTCAGTTTCTGGGTCAGATTGGGAATTATCAAGCCGTTCGTCTTCATGGGCAATTTCTATAGCTATTGTCTGAGTCATTTAATCATTATGCACTAATCCATACTCGGCATTGACCTAAGTTGTTATCACAGGTCCACTTTCAACATCTCGAATAGCACAATAGGACCCATCCTAGGTAGGCCCATTGAGAGCAACCTGCTCAAAAATTCCTTCATCCTTCTTTCCCACTTCACATATGCACTGCATCGATCACTGCTGATGTCTGCTCGCTGATCGCTGCACGCACTATGTCAGCCATCTCCTCACAAGTAACACTGTGGACTGATGCCTCGGCCCGTGTAGATGTCTCAGCAGCTACAGCTGAGACTCCATGATCTCTCGGCTGTGCATCTCTGTGAGGATCAACTAGTTCTAGAACATGTGCACGAAACGCAGTCTCGAGTGTCCCGTGCTGCGTGAGAGGGTGGTGCTGTTTATCGGTCCCATCGGCTCCCGTTTAAGCTCAGCAACATCTGGCACAACACCAGCACATAGTAGATATCGGGTGATCAGGACTCCGAATGGTAGTATATACATCGAAATGTACCGAGATTCTGATCGAATCCTATCGAATATATACCCCACCAAGTCGATAGGAATGCCACGAGCGACCCGTATCACAAATTTCATCCGATCAATGCCAACTTCTGTCTTATGCTGCCGAGGGTCAATGTTATTGGCAATTATCAAATTTAATATCTTAAAGAAAGAAGATAAATCTGCTTGTTTGATGCTCTTTGTCCCATCATACGGTGGAGCATCTGGACCGACAACCAAATCCCTCACCTCGTGATCAGCAAGGGTATCGACCTCATCAGTATAAATCGATGCCTCCTCCTCAGCTGTCTCCTCCTCAGCTGTCTCCGCCTCAACTGAAGGATCAGACTCTCTAGGCACCACATTCGGATATGCATATGGCAGCCTAGGAATACCGAGATGCTTAGCAAGTCCATCTCGTGAAAATACAATGGGTACTCCTCAGACAGTGATATTGTAGGCCCCAGAATCATCTGCACTGGCACTGCCGAGTTCTCTATAGAACTCAGCAACAATGTCAATGTAGGAGACTGGCTCGCATGCTTCCTCCTGTTCATCCAAGATAGGTCCCCAACCACGATCACTGAATATTGAGGGCAATGAATGACCCTCCCAGAGAAGACTCTGGAAATCAGAAATCTTCACTGGTCGCTCCAGTGAAACTGTCCTCTCCCGAACTGGATCACTACTACTCTCACCAAGATTGCGTCGCTTACGTGCCAGTCTAGAAGTAGACATTATAATCAACCTGAAATTTATAATTAGAAACTAGATATATAACATTAACAAGAAAAATACAATAAAGAACTATTTACAGTAGTTTGAAACAAACAGCAATTTAATAATATTTGATATTATGAACAACATTATCAACAATAAATATATTTCTCAATATCAATATTAATAATATAAATATAATATTAAAAAAACATTCGAACGATTCCTGTAACGGTCGAACGGTTACAGAAAAACCGTTCGACCGTTATGTTATATCGTTCGAACGCTACGCATAGCGTTCGAACGATATTCGTGTCGATCGGGATTCCAGGCCGAGTCGACTCGGCCATTGAAATCCATGGAATCCTTCGATTCCCTAGATTTTACACCAAAATAAATGCAATAGAAACCTAAATAAACGTTCCTAACATGGATTTATGCAAATCTACCAATTATTTTGATGTATAAATCGGTTTACCCTAACTTAAATAATTAATCTATCAAAAACCTAAATCTAAACGGTAAAATGCTTTAAAAATGAAAAATACCGGTAGTTAGAGGTAAAGGCTTTGAGTGGGCACTATTGACGGCGGCAAAGACGGCGTTCAACGGTGGAGATCGACGGTTTCAGGGGCTTATATATGCAGTTCCGTTCGAACGTATTAACTGAATATTAATACCCATCCCTAATTAATCCAAATTTCATGATAATAAATAATATTTAAATGCAATATTCGGTATTAATTATATTAAATATAATAATTAATTCAATTATAATATATTTTAACTGTTAAATATATTAAATGCAATATATTTAATGCACTTATATATTATTAAACACTATGTATTATATATATAATTTTTTATATATATAGTATATATTATATTATATTTAATTAAATATATTATACTATTGAATATTATATAGTATATAGTATAAGTTATATTATATAGTATAATTAATATAATATAGACTACTATATACATGAAACTATGTTCATGTATTTATATAACATATATATTATATGTGATATTAACTAATATCACATATATATACTAGTATTGATGACACTATATATTTAATAGTAGATATCCTATTATTAAATAATATAATAATAATAATATAATAGTATAAACATTATATATATATGCATGTGATACATATAACCTTATGCTATGATACCATATATATGTTATATATAATAGGTTAATATATGTACTTGACTATACTATTAGATGTAATATGATATTTTATACTATATATGTTACTAAACTATATAATATATGTTTGATTATATATTATATAGTTATATTACTATGTCTCTAAACTATAGTATATTTACAAGTTATTATATTTAAAGGTATAGTGCAAAAAAAAATACAATAAGCAACAATATAATTTGACGTTTGAACGGTTTAATATAACCGTTCAAACGTATATGAAAACGTTCGAACGGATATTTTCACGTTCGAACATTAAATTAGGGGGGGAAATTTTTCCCGCTAATCGATTCGACGTTCGAACGTCAATTAAACAACCGTTCGAACGTAAATTTTCTACATTTACACGACAGAACCTCATAATCTCGCACTCGAACCGTTCGACTTCCAGTCACTCCCACGCTCATTTTCTTCCAACCAACGCCATTATTCTTCAATCTAGCCCTCAAATATTACTAACTTCTATCAATCTCTTATATTTTCGGATTAAGAGGTTGTTTTTACCGTTTGGTGGATTTTCCACTTTATCTCTCCAAATCAGGTATTCTCCTTAAATATATTCTCATTTTAGTTTTTATATAAGTGTTTTCGTTTGCTATAATGAGTTCGTCATATAGTTTGCTATCTTTTGATGTAATTTGGACTGTAAATGTTGGGGTTTTCGGAGGTTGAAGACGAGTGATATCTGGAAGTAATCCGTTCAAACGGTATTTGTGTTCAATTCGAACGTATGTCCTTAGATCGAACGGTGATGAGCACCGTTTGAACGTTATTTTGGTCAGTATTAAAATAATTAACATTTTAAATGCAAGAATTGAATTAAAAATTAATTATTTGTAATCTACATTTAATAATATTTAAATACTTAAAAGATTAAAATAATCAAATGAGAATGAATTAAAGTACAAATCATCTAAGATTTGTAACAAAACTTAATTATTTATGATGTTGAATTATTCAGCTATAGGTTAATACAAATAGTTTTGTTTTAATAACACAAAAATACTTAATCTTTGAATTAATAAAATGAATTTTAAATAAAATACAAATAATCTGGATTTAATAATACTTACATACTTAAAAGTTAAAAATAATCAAATGAATTTAATTAAAATATAAATTCCGAATTATAATTAATAAAATGAATGTTAATTATAATACAAATAATTATAATTATTAACATGCTTGTTAATTACAATACAAATAGTTATAATTGATAAAATATTTTGAAAGATATAAAACAATTGGAGTAATTATTTAATAATATAAATACTTAATTAACATATGTTGCATTGTTTGTTTGATACATGTTAAATATTGGCATATCTTATATTGCTTGTTCATCAAAATTAGCCTTAAACCCGTTCGAGAGTTATCAATCTGCCTTAATTGAAAGATTGATAACTCTTGAATTGTCCAGAGTAGACAGTTTGGAATTGTAAGATCATTCTCGCAAACTATCGATCTATATCTGTTATACGTCCAGCATTAAGATTTTGGCAGATTTATCCCTTGTTCTCCAGATATGCAGTTTCGGTGATGTAAGTATTATAATTTGTTTTAAATAAATATATTTGAATATTTATGATGATATTAACTCTTTATCTTATGTGTAGGATAAAATGGTTGCCCTGCGTGCTGAATCTGCGTCAGATCAAAATTCCTCAAATACTGATGTTGAGATTTTTACACAAGTTCTGAGTGAACGTTCAGGATATTTGAGGGGTTTGGGTCGCTATGTAAAACCTTCTCCCTCTTTCTCTTCTTCCGAGTCTGCCTCTATAGCTCAAGAAAATGCGAATCGGCATGAACTTGCAGGCCAACGACCAGTAGTGTTAATTCAAGCAAACACATAATCAACGTCCAATAATCACCTGCGGCCTTAAGGCATTGGAGCCCCTCAAGTATTAGTACTACTTAATTATATGTTTCTCGTGGTTCTCGACCTCTCTTTTGTACCTTTAATTTGTTCTCTTAAAAGAGACATTGCATTTATGACGAAGTATTTGTGACGAGAATAATTATTTATGATGAAAATAAACTCATTTTAATATAATATAATCAATTTCGTAAGAAATAAGTGATTACAAATAAACAGTTTTCTTGCAATGCTAGTATCCTTGAATTTTCGATTAGTAGTACTACTCCTTTTATATATAGTTAATTATCCTTTTGTTAATATGTGGTTATAACTAAAAATAGGCGACATGAAATAATCATAACATTTTGCTTTTAAAACATGTGGTAAATTATTGCAAAATAAAAGCAAAATGTGGTGGCCGATTAACAAATTAAGTGACAACTTAGATACATAGTTTTGTGAATAAATATATAATTATATTAATTACAAAATGATTTTTTAGGAAGAGGAACGGTACTCCTAAATTTTACTGATTCCCCTCACTTTTGGAAGAGGAACCCCTTATATATATATATATATATATATATATATATATAAATAAATAAATAAATAAAGAGAGAAAGAAAGAAGAAAGAAAAAAAGATTCTAACTAGTACTAGAATGTCATTTTTCTTTATTTTAATTATAATAAGTAATAGGTAGGTAGTGATAGCATGACTTAATATTATTTTTAATTTGTTTGTTAACGTGGCATGTGTCCTTTTTTCACAACTTAACATTATATTATTAAGGAAAATGCTTTGGTGCTCCCCAAAATTGCTCCCTAGTGTAATTTTTTCGAATGTTTTAAAAAATTATCACTAGTAAATTTGTGTATGTGTTCTTTTAACTTTAAAAAAATCAAAATACACTAAACCCGGTTTGGTTATAAGCAGATGTTTTCATCTCATCTACAACTATACGATATGATATAGTGGTTTTGGCTATCTAAATACAATATTTCATCTCTTAAATTCTGAAAGCATCAACTTAAATGAACAGTATAAAATAATGTAAAACAGTAAATGAACCAAGAAAAACTGACGTGAACATTTAGTGAATTCCATCAATAATTATCCACCCATACATTTATTAGGCACTCTAACGTTATCCTCATCATCATTTGAGTATATATATTCCATGCACAAAGATCGAAGGACCTGATCATACACAAAAGATGCCATTTGTCTGATATATAGTCGTTTACTTTGACCAGATCAAGGAGCTAATTTATTTATAATTGTAGTATTTTTCGACCCAGTCAAAGATACCCAGTCATGAAGTTATTGGTTGATCGATTGAATTCATGCATGAGATAATTAATTATATATCGTCACAACAAAGAATTTCTTCTTCTGCCACAGGAGTCATGACCTACTCGATCCTTCTCTTCAAATTGTTTTCAAGTCGTCATTTTCTTTGCTAGCTCGTGTGTTTTTTCCTTCTCTGCAGAACCGCGTACACGTTAAGCATGGCGATTAGGTTTACGATATCTGTCTCTTGTTTATTTCTATAAAGAAGGAGTTAACTTTCTTCGTCATGTGTTAGACACACGACCTAACCCTACAAGTGGGTCATCAACGATCGAGTAGTAGGTGCGCGGATGGCAAAATTAACATAGTAGATTAAAATCGCAGCAAATTGCATGAAAATCGTGGTTAAAAGCCTTTTGTCGCCGTTTTGTATCGGCGAGAAATAACACATCTCAAATGCGTGAAATTTCGCAGCAAAAAGTTTTGCAGTAAAAGATCTTAATTATATTCAAGACATGATGCATTAATTTGAAATTAAAAAATAATAATAATAATAATAATAAAAAAAAAAAAAAAAATTGTATTCATTTATAATATATAGCTTAATATTTCAACTAGTTTTGACAAAAGAAGTATTATTACTATGAAAATATATATATACTAAATTCATGTCTTCATCATGTGTTTCTATTTTAATTTTAGATAGTTACCGGAAAGACCGCTAGCTGAGGAAAGTACTGATCTTGGTCATTTCTCGTAAATACTTGGGTCTTATTCAGTCCCGACAATTCAGCATACTCGATCGATCGGAGAAGCAACCTCTTAAAATAATTACTTGAGTCGATCGTGTCATCTAAAAGAATATTGACTTTATCAAAATTAAAATAAAATTGACTACTTCATGTGGATGAGTACCTCAGAGAAGACTTTCATATCAATTCATGCCTATAGCTAGCTAGCTATCTGTAATTGCTCCGAAATTAAGCATGGTCTGCCAGGGAAGGCCGCCATATAGTATATTCCCCAGTCAGGCTCTATCTGCTACTATATATATATATATATATATATATATGTATGTAATACACACACACACACATATATATATATATATATGTGCGCGCGCGCATAAATATAGACATTATAATACATATGCATTGAAAATAATAATTTGATTTAGTCAACTTTATATGATCTTTCTTTATTTAAATTCAAAGTAGTAATATTACGTATAATTATAGAGTGCGCATGTGTAAACTCTTGTGCATTCCATTCAGAAACAAAAAATCTACAATTGAAAAATGAGTCTTTTTCATATAGGTATCAGATTAATTTGTCCAAAATTTTCAAATAACGTAGTATTAATATGCAAAATTTACACACTTTAAAAGTACTATATAAAATATTTCCCATCAAGATATATACCTTCCCAAGCTAGGTAGCTATTTCCCCAAGATGATCATGTCAATATTCTCATGCAGAGATATTTTGGGTGGTATATAGTTTGTCAAAGGTTTCTATAATTTATAATTTACACCTTTTTTTTATTACTATTGTCATTTTGGAATCTATTAGCTTGATGATCTACCTGGTATAACAAAAACTGAGATCGATTGGGTTCCTATTTTATTAGGTGCCTTGGGCAGAGGTGTTTTAAGGGACCTTAATTGTTTAAGTACCAGCTAATTACGCAAAAGCCTAGTTTGAAATGGGTTGACTCCTTTTTTTCCAATAGAACTGTTTTTAAATCCATTTTTTATAGGAGTAATTTTGGATCCATGAAAAAACAAATCCACGATCGAAAAAAGTAGTATTAATTAATATATTATAATTAATCTAGTTCATTATTTCTGAATACTGCTTAATGATCACGACATCATGAGTAGTAATCCAGCATATATACTCGAACAAGCAACATCTTAAAGAATCACTTCTGGCTTTTAATCTAAAACATTGAGTTCAAAGCTGCTAGCTTGACCTGAGAATTATGAGAAGACTTTAGAAGTAATCTTTGTTTATTTGTGATCAGATCATTTCTTCTTCTTCTTCACCTATCAAAAACTTTTTCAAATGTCTTTGTTAATTTTACAATGAACGGAAGAACTATATATTATGATCATTGTTGTAAACAAATAGTTATTTTTTATGGTGAGTAGCTATGGCTCATAATTTAATTAAACATGTGATTGAGATTTATGCCTAGTTTGGTTTGACAAACCTTTCAAACCAATCATCCGATCTGATTTCATCTCGATTCTCAACAACCAAACAATTAAACAAGATCATATATAAACCAAGTCAGATGTAAATATCCTATAATTAATTGATGTGCATCGCCAAAGTTCATGTTCCAAACGTAAGCTTATATTGCAATTTAATCTGATTATAAATAAATGAATTAATCTCATTTTTTTCACTCATTTTTAAGAGTTAAATTTGCACCCAATTATTATTATAAGGAGTGTGTACGCATTCTATCCCTTTGTTTTTGGATGGGATCTCTTCAACTATATTTGGAACTAAAGAGGAATATTAATTAATTACTTGGTTTAATAAATGGGTTGAGAAAGATCACTAAAAACTAATTACATGGAGCTTTAAATAGGAAAATGATGATATGACTACCAAATATGCCCACCAAAAATACCACTCATTTTTTTATTTATGTATTTATTTTTCTTAATAGTTAATGAAATGACTATTAGTGAATATTTATATATATATATATATATATATATTTTATGAAATTAAAAGAGAAATGATATTGCAAGATAAAAAGGATATTGCAAAAGAAAGAGTTGTTATTCAATGCAAAACTTGATCATATACAAGTGAATGATACTCATATATATATAGGAGTACAAAGGAATAGGTATAACTTAAGTCTTAATTGATGGCTAAAAATAGGTCTTAATTGATGACTCAATGGTCTTAATTAATGGCTAAAGATTAGTCTTAATTGATGGCTAAATAGTCTTAATTGATAGCTAAAGATTGTCATACAAATAAGTTTATAACACTCCCCCTTTGGATAACCATACATAAAGAATATATCTCGTTAAAATCTTGCCATAGAAAAACCCAGTAGGAAAAAATCAATTATGAAGGAAAAAGAGTACAACATTAATATGTATCGCCAATTACTTTAAGATTGTCTCATTAAAATCTTGCAAAGGAAAACTCACTGAGATAAAATCTCAGCAAAGGAAAAATAGTACAATCAGCACAAGTTTTTAAGACGTTACTCCACCTGAAAAGTTTATGATATTAGGTCTTCAAAGCTTCGCATTCCAATGATCTACAAAATCTTCTTAAATGTTGTAGTTGATAATGTATTAGTGAATAAATCTGTTAAATTATCACTTGACCATATCTGCTTAACATCAATTTCACATTTCTCCTCATGAATTGCAATGATCTTTTTGTGTGGATCTAAAAGATAACCTGCATCCGCATATCCAACTAATTGTGAACTTAATCCGTGTTGATAAAATAATCTCATATCAATCGTACCAGGTAACGAATGACATGTTTAATACCATTTCAATGTCTTCGAGTTGGTGCGGAACTATATCTTGCAAGTAAATTAACTAAAAATGCAATATTAGACCGAATGCAATTTACAAGATACATCAGGGCTTCAATTGCATTAAGATAAGGTACTTCAAGATCATGAATTTCTTCATCGTCTTCACAAGGATGAAATGGGTCTTTCTGCACATTAAGTGATCGAATAACTATTGGAGTACTCAGGGGATAAGCTTTGTCCATATAAAAGTACTTCAAGATTTTATAGTGAAAGATCTTTGCATTGATTCATCTCCATATTGTGTACCAACTCTTTAAATAATGCAGTTAGTAATGTTTTGGTAAACAAATTAGCTATATAGATTCAAGATCATTTTAACATTAAATTCACTACTCTTCTAGGGTTGTACTCTTCTGGAGTTCTTGTAATAGTGGAGAAGTCATCAAAATTAAGCCACCAACCTCTATATTCAACAAAAACGATGGCCACCTTTTTAGACCAAACTAGCACTGTAGGATTTTACAGCTCTTCTGTAGCTGTCAGCCACCGCTATGATGCTATATATCTTATCTCTTATACAGAGATGCTTTACGAGAGATACTGTGAAGCAATAGAGATGCTTTTTCCTTCCTTTTACTCACCTGAGGATTTGCTCTTATGATAGGAGTATAGATTCATTGTTCTAAATTGATTTATTTTAATGTCGTTTCAGAATCAAGATTTCTTAGTGCTCAATATTTTGCCTCTGTTATGAACATGTCTCAGAAGTTATTAGCTAAAGTGAATGAGGTCAACCAACTCAATAATCAAATATCTTAATTGTGTTAGGAGCTCTCTACAAAGAGTCGTAAGAACAAAAAACTGAAGAAAGAGAATAAGGCGCTAAAACAGTAACCCATGATCTTCAGGATCAGCAGCAACGGATATTTGAAGAAGTCCAAATACTTAGAAAATAAAGACAAGCTGCATTTAATCTTACCGTGGATATCTGAAAAAGTCCAACTTCTAAGAGAGTAGGGGCAAGCTGCTTTTAATTTCACGACCTAATAAATAACTGTATGATATTTGTGTTTAGCGTATCCTCTATTAATATATATAATTTTGTCTTGCTTAAATTATTTTATCTATAAAATAAATATTTAGCTCATTTTCATTTACATCTCATCTATAATTAGTCTGCATTCTTACTCTGCAATCTCTATCTGCATTATTACTCTACAATGGCCCAGCAATCTTCTCGTGACCAATATATGAGGTATTATATACCTCGTTCATCAGTTATTTCTGCTTCTACCATAGGTGCTATAATGTAATACAATAATGATCTGACTAATAAGTCAGATAATGATGCTATCTACGAGCTTGTGAGTCTCGGTACTCGATACTCATAAACCATTGTAGCATTTTCTCAGCGACTACAATTCAAAACTTGTGAGGTTGACAAACTCAACGAGAAAATTTCTATCATTCAATAACTTCTTCTGGAGTCCAACATGAAAATATGAGCAATAAAATAAGAGAATAGGAATTTAAAAAGATTGCTTAACTCTTCTTTTCAATTGCCTACGCCTTTAGACAAGAATGTCATGCAAATTTTTGAACAAGATCGTTTAAAGAATGAGGTAAAGAGTCTCAAATTTCTATAATTTTATTTCAAGATAATAAAATAATAATTCACAAATATTCATATTGTATTTCTATCTTCTAATAGATGTTCTGTGTACTCCATTTTATTTCTCTTTTAATAATGCACATTTCTTACAAAGCCGTAATATAAATCTGAAATACTAATTGCATTTAAGAGACGGTATTTCATAACTAATAATTTCATTCATCTCCCCCTCGAAGCCGAAAGGGTTTTTGATTTATATTTCAAATATGTACAATTTGCATGAGCTTTTCTAGAGCCTCAATAACATTTAAATCATCTATATAAACTGCAATAAAAGCTAATATAGATATTGAAAATATATGAAAAATAGCTTATTCCACATACGTTTAGATTGTTTTAGATCATATAAGTATTTTTGAAACTTGATAGAATAAGTACTTCAGGATTATATGCTTCATGCATTTCATATCTAGTGATTCATATAAATATGCAGTTAATCATGCATACCCAAACTCTCGGTAACTATCAAGTTAATAAAAACCTCAATATAATTGCATCCATTTCAAAAGCATATCAATATTATTTCTACAAGAAACCGACTCGTGATTTATTTATCACATTTTTATTTCATTTATACAAATACCCATTGATATTCAACAAGTATCACCTCTTAGGTGTTTGGACTACAAGTCCATATGTATTATATTTTATTAGTGATATCCAACAAGCATCGGTATTCTTCGACGATTCTTGGCTTACTTTTTTCATTACTTCTGGTAATGTCAATTGCCATCTTATATGAAAATACATTGTCGATAATGATTTTATTTCTATCCAGAATGTCTCCAATACTCATGAAATGCATCGAGATCTCATTATTTTCAGGTACCTGCCCCTATTCAAGGAAAGACATTTCATGAAAAACTTTTTCAGGAGTTACTGTTCAAGAGGATTATACTCTTCAGAAGTTTTTATTATGAGACAATTTTGTACATAAAGTTTGGATGGATCTTATTGCTTGTTTTGTGGGTACGGCCTCTTCAGGAGCACCAATTTCTTTTCTTTGTACTTTTCTCTTTCAGGATGCTTTATCTTTTGTATCAATAGATCTCTCATGCTTTTAGACATGTCTTAGGTTCATTAGACTGCTAAATTTCTTAATTATCCTATGAGGACTTCAATCATCGCTAGGATTTTAGCAACTAGAATATGAGACATTTTTATCTTATTATATGCATAAATTAATTATCATCTGAACTTCCAGTTCACCTATGATAATTAAGATAACGTTGAATTATTTTATTTTATTTGCTTCTAGCAAATATTTCTTTCCGCTCATGGTGGGAAGACTTTATAATAAAAGAATCTTCTGGTTCTTTTATAGACGTCTATATGAAAATTATTCGACTTATCGTAATTGATTTTGGATGATCAATTTAATTATGAAAAACATATAAATATTTTGAATCATATCACTTTTGATGCATCATAATATTTGATTAAATAGTTGTATAATATCATCTCAAAGAGAAAGTTGGTAGTTTTTCCAATACGAGCTTCTGGCCCAAAATTATAAAAGTACTATAAAGATATTCATTACAACGTCCAAACTCTTGGTTTCTTTGAAAAAATACACCATTCTCTTCTGAGAATGATATAAATCCAATACCATTCACTTCAGAGAATGATGTGAAACTAGTAGGACGTGACTAATGATTTATTAACAAAAACTCATTATTTTGCTCAGCAACTAGAAGACAAGATATAAGTTTAGAATATCTTGTAAACTTTTGCACTCGATATTACTACTTCAGGAGCACATTTGAGGCATTCATTTTAAACTGATATTCTTTAGTAGTTTTTCTCTATACAATTTTAATTATGCAACTTTAAGTGCATTAATCATAACGAGCTTTTGGGAGGATCCTAATCTTTTGGTATACGTATCACTCCCTTAAACTATCTTACAGCATCAATAGATCTTTTATTATGAGATACTAAATAAAATTATTAGTTTAGGGTGATCCTTTAAGAATGCTTCATTTCTATTACAATATAAATCTTATCATCAATAATTCATAACAAGTATAAAAAATAAATAGAAGTTGTATATAAACTATGTGAATAAAAATTGACCACAGATATAACTGAAATATTAATTATGTGAATAAATGTAGAATTTTATCAAGTAATAATAAAGAATGTAATCTTTAATACTCACCTTGGGGATTGTAAATAATATATTGAAAAACTTACTTGAAATAGAAGACCATTAACTTCAAAATCAATAGAACTTCGTGCTGATAACGTGTTATGAAACTAAAAGAGAAATGATATTGTAAGAGAAAAAGGATATTGTAAGAGAAAAAGTTGTTATTCAATGCAAAACTTGATCATATACAAGTAAATGATACTCATATATATAGGAGTACAAAAGAGTAGGTATACCTTAAGTTTTAATTGATGGCTAAAGATAGATCTTAATTGATGGTTCAATAGTCTTAATTGATGGCTAAAGATTGGTCCTAATTGATGGCTAAAGATTGTCATACAAATAAGTTTATAACAATATATTATTTCTTTTATATTTAAGGATGTTTAAAGAAAAATAAAATAAAATAAAAAACATTTGTACTAGTGTGCACATTTGATAGTCACCCTAGTATTATCCCTTTAAATAATAAAGGATCCACCGTGTATGAAAATGTTCAAAAAGACTTTAGGGATTTGTCCCATGAATTAACTATCATTCTTTCCTCGTTTTCAAGAAGATATTTGCCGCAATAGACCTTAGAATTTCTTGTAGTGTTAATTTAGTGCAACTCATAATTTGTTTGGAAATCTTAGTGTGACGTCCCAAACTATAAACAAGAATGAAATATCAAAATATGAATGGTTAAAACGATAATGAATATCAGTGGATGATGAAAAATTACTTATTATCTTTTACTTATCCGTTAATCATTTCATATATACTATATCAGGGTATATTGATAAAACAATGATATATAGTTAAAAGGATGATATATAGTTAATATAATGGTCGATATTGTACAAAACACTATCTATATATGACACTACTTGACCTGTCCACTAAAAATGTAATTTACAATTTTACAAAGCATGCATTTGAGGCCCCAAAGTTCTTTCGGTTTTTTTTTTTTTTCCCTAGAAGTTTGATCACGTTTATCTTGCACCAGTAGTGAGATTTAACATCTCTTACGATTGTTCATGCATCTAATCTGCATTTCACACTTAAGGTCATCTATTTTATGTACAAACAAGGAAGTAGAAGTGAGTTCTTGGGTGGTTTTAAGGGAAGGTTGGACTAGTGAATTAACCAATATCGACTTATCACTCTAGGGTACTACGGTATCCAAGGTGGAATCAGAAAATCTGGTTTGGGGGGGCAAGTTACAAAAAAATAATTATTTTGGAGGATTAAATACTAATTTTCATATAATTTACTTTATATAAATACATTTAAAATTGTAATTTTCATATGATTTTAAAATTTTTGAGGGGCCGGCCCTTAGTAGTTCCGCCCCTGATGGTATCTCTTACTCTCTTACTTTAAATATATATATATTTATATATATATATATATAAAAACTAACACGAGTCTACTAAAAGTAACAACATCTAAATATCAATGGTATATCAGGGGGAGATATACCACTGATATTTAGATGTTCTAGAGGTCCTCAACAACATCTAAAAACTAACAGCTATTCTAGAGGTCCTCAACTCAGGGGGAGATATCAGTGGTATAAACCAAACCTTTATAGTCCTCATTCTAAAGGCAAAAGGACCCAAAACTGTCAAGGAATTCAGACCTATCTCGCTGTGCAATGTTTTATACAAGGTAGTATCAAAGGTCCTTTCCAATAGACTTAAGTTGATCCTCCCTCAAATTGTATCCCAAACACAAAGTGCCTTTGTCCCCGAGAGATTGATCCTTGATAATGTAATTGTAGCTTTTGAAACCATGCACTCTATGTCAACTCGAGGTGGGAGACAGCAAGGTCATATGGCCATTAAGCTTGATATGAGCAAAGCATATGACAGGGTTGAGTGGGACTTCTTACAAGCTGTTATGGTTAAGCTGGGATTTTCTGAGAAGTGGATCAGATTGGTTATGAGTTGTATAACAAGTGTGTCTTACTCTCTGCTCCTTAATGGGTCCTCCCAATGTGTCTTTAAACCATCAAGAGGCATTAGACAGGGGGATCCCCTCTCCCCATACCTTTTCCTGCTAGTGTCTGAAGTGCTTAGCTGTCTCCTTAACCATGCTGAAAGGAATAGAAGAATTCATGGATTTCCTATAGGTAGGGGCCAGATCAACATCAACCGCTTGCTTTTTGCAAATGATTGCTTGCTGTTTTGTAGAGCACAAGCTGATTAATGGGCCACTATTAACTCTCTACTCAGTATTTATGAAGGGGCCTCGGGTCAGAAGATCAACAAGGATAAAACTTCAATATACTTTAGTGCCAATACTAAACCAGAAGCTAAAGACTACATCTTGGGGTTAGCTGGCACTAGAGCTACCAAGTGCTATGAGAGGTATCTTGGTCTGCCTTCTCTGATAGGTAGATCAAGGTACAAATCTTTCAAAAGCATTATTGACAGAGTAAGAAGTAAAGTGACCAACTGGAAGACAAAGCTCCTCTCACAGGCAGGGAAAGAGGTTCTCCTCAAAGCAGTCATCCAGGCTCTTCCGACATATAGTATGGGAGTTTTCAAGCTCCCTAAGGTGATATTGATGGAAATCAACAAGGTGATGAACCAGTTCTGGTGGGGCAAACAGGATAAAGGTAATAAAGTGCATTGGGTCTCCTAGAGTCAAATGGGAAAATCAAAGGAGTCAGGAGGGATGGGGTTCTGAGATTTTGAGAGTTTCAACACAACACTCCTGGCTAAGCAAGCATGGCGCATCATCCAGTTCCCTGCATCTCTAGCCTCCCAAGTCCTCAAGGCAAAATACTTTAGGAACTCTAGCTTAGCCAAATTGGGGGCCAGACCATCTCTTATTTGGAGGAGTATTTGGTCCTCAAGGGCTCTAATTGAGAAAGGATCTATATGGAGAATTGGTAATGGAAAGGAGACCAAAATATGGAAGGATAGATGGTTACCTCAACCTTCATCTTTTATGGTTCAAGGACACGGGCAAAACATTGATGAGGAAGCTATGGTAGCTGAACTTATAAATGAAGACACCAAACAGTGGGACAGAGAAAAGATCCTAAGATTACTTGGCCCTACAAATGCTGCAGTGATCCAGAAGATTCATGTGAGCACGAGTGGGGCAAGGGATAGGCTTGTCTGGCTAGGCACTAAGGATGGTGGTTTCACAGTAAGGAGTGCATATCATTTGCAAAAGGAACTCACAACAGGTCAGAAGGGTCAGTCATCAAGTGGAGCACTTAATTTCAAAAACTGGACTTGTTTTTGGAAATTAAAGATTCCCAATGCAGTTAAGGTGTTTCTATGGAGAGCTTGCTTAGAGTCATTACCTACAATGTCGAACCTCTTCAAGAAGAAGATAGCAAGCTCTCCTTTGTGCCCAGTGTGCTGCAGTTCTGATGAGACAGCAGGTCACATTCTATGGAATTGCCCCTCAGCCATGGACGTGTGGAGTTATGGTCCAAAAAGCATCCAAAAGAGCTCTGTGAGGGCAGAGAGTTTCTTCAAGATTATTGAGGAGCTAAGGGACCTATGTGACACACAAACAATGGGGGCTTTTGCTATGACAGCAAGGGATATCTGGCAAAGGAGGAACAAGCTGGTATTTGAGGGATCTTTTCTACATCCTAGACTTCTAGCACAGAGGACTGCCCACCAACTTGAGGCCTTTAAACTAGCTCAGGTGGTTCCAATGTCTAACTCCCGAGTGCACACCAACCAGGCATCCATTTGGACACCTCCACCAGAGGGTGTTGTAAAGGTAAAGTGGGATGCAGCTGTGAGGGAAGCTCGTGACAGGGTGGGCTTTGGTCTGATAGCTCGAGACCATAGGGGTTATGTGGTTGCTGTAAAGAGTAACAAGGGAAGGCTGTGTTGATCCTTTGCTGGCTGAGGCTATGGGAGGACTTCAAGCAGCTATGTTTGCGTCCGAGCTCAACCTGTCCTAAGTAATCTTAGAGGGTGATTCTCTGCAGGTTGTCCAGGGTCTTGGCCTTCACAGGGAGAGGTGGGATAGTGTGGGCTTGGTCTTTTCAGACACTAGAAACTTTCTCTCTAGTTTTATTCATTGCAGTGTTTCTTTTGTTAAGAGATGTGGCAATCAAAAAGCTCATTGTTTAGCTAAGGAAGCTTTAGAAGTTTCTAAGGAGTCATCTACAAGGGTCGGTCAGCCTTATTGTAATATGTACTCTTCTTTGTCTTTAAGTTGAATACACAAGCAACTTTCCTTTCAAAAAAAAAGAAAAAAACAGCATCTAAATAGACATAAAGAAGGAAGAGAATTAAAGATGAAATAAGTTGTGTGCGCGCGCTTATGAAAGAAGGAAGGGACAAAATAGAAGAATTTAGAAGGGGATACAAATCATAAAAGGTACGTACTATAGAACGATATTGCAGCTCGGCATAAGAAATACAGAAAATATATATATATATATATATATATAGGGTGGGTCCTTCACTTGTCCCTGCCAACTATTTAATTTTTTCCAACTAAAGTTGCTTGATTGTGCACTTCCCTCACGGAGCAAGCGAGAAAGGTGCTTCGGATTGTTGCAAAATACAATAAGAGAATAGTTTAAAAAAAAAAATCAATTACAAATGATAAAAAATTTACATGGTTTGACAATGTGTTTATATCTTCAAAGCTGTAAAAGATTTTATTTTCTTGAGAAATGTCAAAATATACTATAGGGCAAAATCCAACGTTCAGAACAACTATACTGTTCATAAATAAATATATATATATATAGGGTTTTAAGGCAAAAACACTAATTTCACAATTATTAGATTATTTGCTCAAGTAACTAACCGTCAATTGAGCATCGAGCAAGCTCACTATCTAAGTTTCGTTCAAATCAACTAATGAGCAAACTCTCTGTCTAAACTTTACTAGAGCCAATTACTGAACAAACTTCAAGTGAACTTTCTATCTGAAATTCACTCTCACGATATAGGCTTGCACGGGAATAAAAATTTATAGATAGCCATACATCATAGCCTTAATGGGTTTTCTTTTTATGATAAGGGAAAATTATATTTCTTTCTTGTGTATTAGCCTTGAATACCCATTTTTCATCATAAATAAGCAATTTTCACAAAATTGCATGCCACATGTTTGATGCAAGTAGTACTTTAACAACCAAAATAATGTTGGAAATTATATAAAAATTATTCTACTAAGAATGAGTACTCCTACATGCACCACACACCTGTTGAGTTGAAGATTATTATTATTATTATTTTCTCTTAATAAATATGTGGTGAAGGCCTACTGAGTCGAATGTTTTTTAAAATAAACTGTCTCTATCATACCTACAAGAATAATTATATAAAAATGCATTAAATAGTAATATATTGTTTCCATTCAAACAAATATTGTAAAATGTTTTGTAGTTTTCTCTAGTACTAAGCCATACGTAATGGATGCTAGCTAGCTTATTCTAATTGTTGATGTCGTGTTTCGCAACCTGAGCAATTCCACGGAGACCGACACGTTCGACCCCTGCATGGCAGTGCAGTGCCATGCCTAGGTCACTCTATTTGTTGTTTCTCTCTCAATGTCACTCTGTTTTCTAATTCTCTCTCAGAGGTCCTTGGCTATATAAGCCCTCCCCTATTTCCTTCTCCCACATTTTTGCAACTCTCCTCAGCATTCCCTTTCCCCATGTATCCTATACCTCGCCTCTCTCTCTTGGCTGCAACGCCTCCCTTCTCCTTTTGCTTCCCTATTTCTTTTTGTTGCTCGTCATGTCCTTCCTTTCTGCCAACCTTCACTATTCTCATGGCCCGAAAAACTTCCACCAACCCACAGCCCCTTATTTCGACCAACGGCAATCTTCATGCCTTCCAGATTAGGTATGGCATCTCTCGGTTAGTTCCACACCCGTAAGAACATGTGGTGACTCCAAACGGGGTAGCAACTCAGGTAGCTCTCTACTCCCTGATGTTCACTAATGGTGTTCCCCTCCCGTTCTGTCGTCCTATCTGGGAGGTTCACCACTACCTAGGACTAACCCCGGCTCAGCTCAACCCCAATGCCTGGTGGCTTTTGGTTTCTAGCTGCATCATCGTCAGGAAGTCTTTCACTGAGGCTGGCGAGGTATAACCCAACTTGATAGCTCAAGAGTTCCTGTCAATGTACCCCATCAATGCTCGGGGAGTCTTTGTGACATTTAGGCTCGGGTCCCTTGCAAGAGGATTTCCATGCTAGAGTCGCTCCATTTGAGCATCAAGGACTACACTTGAAAGTTTTTCTTTATATCGGGCTCGAGCTAGGAGTTCTCCGAGGGGGAGTTGACTCAACAAAAGTTCCTTATCCAGGCCAGTTCGGGCCTTATCCCCTCTTCACAGACTCTGGAAATCAGACTAACCCCGAAGGAAGAGGCTCGGATTGCTAGGGTGATGGCCTAATCACGGGCACACGATGCTTCATTTGGTGGTTCCCTCTAAACCAATCGGGTCTTTCAAGACCAGGCGCCATCTCCTCGGAGGGGAAGTGGACGACGGACCCTATCAGAGATGAAGCCAAGCTAACAAAGGCACATCATGACCCACTCCATGGGGGAGGATGATTTCGTACCTGAGCGAGTCGAGTGCTATCACTAGGACTTCTACTTCGGCGGCCCCCCGTACGATCCCTGTGGAGCCGCTAGCCATAGACCCTTCTCTTCCCAGGCCCCCATTCGGCCTTTGTCAAGCAGCCATTCTCCCTCTTGGAAGAAGAGGATGACTCAATCTTCGAGGCTGCATTCTTGGAATCCTTCGTGCACCCTCCTCCCCACATCGCCGGCAGGGTAGAGACATTTGAGTCCTTCAAGGAAACTCTGAGGGAGGAAGGTTCCCATGAAGACACCGAGGCTATTTAGGAGGCGCACACCTCTTCCAGGGGTTCCCTGACCCCTTAAAAGGAAGTGGCAAAAGTATGAGAAGAGGTGGAAGAGGAGGAAGATGAAGAAGAAGAGGAAGAAGAGGAAGAGAACGGAAGCAATGGCGATGGCAATGGGTGGCACAAAGTAGAGCTAGAAGAAAAGGAGGCCACGGCTTCTAGCCGTACGTGGCAGCTAACAGCTACACAGGGTGGTTTGAAAATGGAGGGGGATGTTTACTGGCTAGAGGGGAAGAGAATGAGCCAGGCGGCGCGAGGAAGGAACAGGTCATGCACACGGGGAGAGAGAATCAGAGGAGGATAGAAGAAAAAGAAAAAGAAAGAAGAAAAAGAGAAAAGAAAAATAAGAGAAAAAGAATAATGTAGGGACAGAAATGAGGTTTAACCCTTATAACCTGGGTTAAGAAATTAATCCAACGAAAATTAGTATTCAAAACACTAAATTAAATAAAATAATTTAAACGCAATAATAGAATAAAATAAAATAATAAAATCCCAAAAACACAATAATTTTAAAGCCCAAAAATAACTAATTTAAATTAAAATGTAATTAAAATATAATGTAATAATAAATAGCAAGAAAGCACGTTAAAATAATTTCACAATTTAAAAATCATAAAATAATATTTTAAAAATCACCTTTAATTTAAAATAAGAAAATCACTAATTATAATAATTGAAATAACATCACTCAATAAAAATACAAATAAAATGGGGATATCACAAAGGGTTTTGTTAGTCACCTTAACCTGGCTATTGGCTCGGAGGTGTCCTGACGATGTGTACTTTACCTTGATCCCTAGGTCTACGTACCATTCCTGATAATGCAAATAGTCAAACTGTTTTCCATTATCTGACACAAAGGCATGAGTTATGCCAAACCTGCACACCACTGATCTCCATAGGAATTATGTGATAGTCCGAGAGGTGACACTCGTAAGGGCCTATACTTTGACCCATTTTATGAAGTAGTCGACCGCCACCATTACAAATTTGGCTCCTCCTCTGGTGGTTGAGAATGGACCAATCAGGTCCAGTCCCCATTGGGTAAAGGGCCATGGTGAGGTAATTGACGTTAATTCTTCAAGGGGGTAACACATCGCCGACTCGTGCTCTTAACACCTTAGGCACTTCATCGCAAAACTTTTGGCATCTTTGAGGGAATGAGGCCAGTAGTATCTTGCTCAGGTAACCTTTGTAGCCAACGCCTATCCTCTAGTGTGGCTCCCACAGATCTCTTCATGAACCTCTGTTAGCACATACTGCACCTCGTTGGGTGACAAGAATCGAAGGAGGGGTTCGGAGAAGCCTATCTTATATAGGATCCCATCTAGTAAGGTAAACCGAGCTATTCTGTTCCTGACCTTCCAGGTATTTTCCACATCGCTAGGGACCTTGCCCTCCTACATGAAGTTCCTGATGTGACGCCCCCAAATCCCCACACCCGAACACGGGGGGATCGAGACGTCCGGATGGTGACAACCCGGGTCACCATCCCATCGACGGTGCCAAGTGTGTGCAGAAACAACAATGTGCACGGAATAACACGCAACGGATAACGAAAGTCATAACTAAGTACCAGAATTGTTCTCAACGTAATACAAGCTGTTTAAAATGTACATAAATAAAATATTACAAAACACGCATATAATAAAATATCAAGTACAAGCATAACATCAGCAACCCGGCGGAGCCGCATCCTCGGGCTCAGCCTCCTCCTCCTCCTCCTCGAACTCTGCACCAAAAGCTACGGAACCAAAAATGGTACCGCAGGTAAGTAAAACCCAAACACCACCAGATAAAAACACATAGAACTCAAACGACATGGATGCAAGAAAAACCAATGCACATGCCCCGCAAAACCACATTTTTTCCACGCACGCCAAAAACCCATTTGGCCCAATAAAAACATATTCTTAAAAACCACGCCTCGCCATTATCCCAGACAATGGCCCAAACCACCATTTTCCCAGAAAATGGCCCGCATCCGAAAACCATAAAACACACCGGTTATGCATGCACCATGACCTCCCCTAGGGATCATCCGCATACCCTGGCTATGTGCCACACCGCAGGTAGGGACCGCGCATGTGACACCTAAACGAGCGATGCCCAGACTCGCGCCCCGCGCGTACCTGGCCAGGCCATCCTCTAGCCCTCGCCAGCAAAGGGCCACGGAGTCGGTGAGTAGAGCGATGCCCAGACTCACGCCCTGCGCGTACCTGGCCGGGCCATCCTCTAGCCCCGCTCCCGTCGTCGCCCAGCGACAACTCAGGGGACGTCACTCAGTATTATCCACTCCCGAGTGACCAGAGGAGCTCCACCGAGATAATAACTCATCCCGGCTTGAGCTCGTGAGACACACGAACCCGAAAATCTAATCACGCCAGCAAAACAGGGTTTCTCAAATAAAATAAAATACATGTGCATGCATCATGCAAATGCAATTATCAATGCTCCAAGACAAACAACCAACCATAAAACAATAAATCAAGCAACTCCGTCCTCCATCCATCCGACCCCCGAACTCCTCGGACTCAGTCCGGAATCAACCAACCAACAACAAATAAATATTGAATGAGCAATATATATTTAAATCTGAAAGTAGGGTTTGGAAAATACTTACAGCGCTATATGGCAATTTTAGAAAACACGCGGCGTTGCAATCGGCACCGGAAAAGCAACGTCACAGTGAAAATTCACTGTGGCCGTGGGTTGTGAAAAACCCACTTTTGAACGGGGACAAACTAGGACACAAAATTGATAGGGGATGGTCTAGGGATGGTTGTGAAGCTATTGGAAGTGGTGGTTGGCCGTGGGTGGCGGCGGAATCGCCGGAAATGGCCGGAAAGTGCAAATCGGAAACTAAGCTCGTAGGAGCTGTTCCGGTGGTCGTTGGAGGCCGGAAATGGGTGGGTTAGGACGGCAAGGGACCGGTGATGAAGTGGTGAAGAAATGGTGGCCGGAGGTGGAGCGACGGAGGCGGATCGGAGCAAAATCCGTGCAGCCTTTGGAGAGCTTTTCCGGCCAAACGGCCGGCCGGTTGGGGGTGGGCTTTGGAGGGGTGGTGCGCCGGAGGGAGGGGAAGAGTTTGGGACCGGTGGTGGGCCAAACGGTGGCCGGACGGCGGCGGTCTGGGCTGTTGAAGAGACGTCCGGCGTGAGGGAGAGGGAAGAGAGAGAGAGAGCTCGAGGGGGGGGCTCGAGCGGGAGAAAGGAAAGAAAAAAAAGAAAAAAAAGAAAAAGGAAGGAAAAAGAAAAGAAGGGAAAAAGAAAAAAAGGAAAAAAGAGAAAAAGGAAAAAGATGAAAAAAGAAATGAGGTCCAATCCTCATTCCGGAAAACACGCCGATAAGAGATTAAAAAAAAACATAAAACAACTAAAAGGAATAAAACACAACATCAAATAAATTAAATTAAATTAAAAACTAATTTTAAAAAATGCAATTAAATTAAAATAATTAAACTAATATATTAATTAAAATAAAAACAATTATTTCAGCGAAAATACACTCAAAAGCGAGTCATCACACCTGATGTCCGTTACCCGTTCAAGGGACGCTATTTCTATCCTAAGTTGCTCGATCCCAATGGATAGGGTGTCAATTGTTTTTTCAATAGTCTGTTTTGGGAGGAGGAGCTCCTGCTGTCCCGAGGCAACTTTCGCTAGCTGATTTGCCTTTTGGTTCTCCTCTTTGGGACCTATTGGATGCAAAAGTAATGGAAGCGATTGCATTCATTACAGAAAAGTTGGAGGTATTACTTCAACCTTTCCCCCTTTGGGGCAAACTGTCCTAGAACTTGGTTGACGACCACTTGGGAGTCAGCCTTTACTTCCACTTCTTCTGTTCCCAGTAGTCAAGCTACCGGCATTCCCCCCAAGAGCGCCTCATACTTAGCCTCATTGTTGGTCACTTTAAAGGTTAGTTTGACTGCGTAGTTGTGCTCTTTCCCTTGTTTCATTACTATGTGCACCCCCACACCCCTACCAGCCCAGCAGGATGAGTCATCTACGTAGACTTGCTAAGGCTTTCCAAGGGGTGTGGTTTGCATTTCTCTCAGAAAGCTGGTGAACTCTACGATGAAGTCTGCTAGCACTTGTCATTTGATCACAACACAGGGTTGGTACTCGATGTCAAACTCACTAAACTTGATTTCCTACTTAGTAAGTCGACCCGACGTATCCAACTTCTGCGGGACCCTTTTGAGGGGCACGTCAGTCAGTGCCTTCAGTAGGTGGACCTAGAAGTAAGGTCTCAGTCTCCTCGTTGTAACCACCAGTGTGAATAACAACACCTTCATCTGGGGGTATCTAGCTTCTGCTCCCTGGAAAGCTCGACTAGTGTAATAGACTGGCCTTTGTCCTTCCTCCTTGTCTCAGACCAATACTATAAAGGCTGCATGTGGAGACACAACCAGATACACTGTTAGGTCGTCTCCTAGTTTTGTTTGGCTGAGGGTTAGAGGATGAGCCAGGTATCTCTTCAGGTCGGAGAAGGCTTCTTCGCAGGTTGTGTCCCATTCCTGGGCCTTCCTTAAAACTTTGAAGAATGAGAGGCATCGGTCGGTTGATCGGGCGATGAAGCGGTTGAGGGCTACTACCCTTCCTGCCAGTCTCTATACCTCGTGAAGGTTGTGAGGAGTGAGCATTCCTTTTATTGCTTTGACCTTTTAAGGGTTAACTTTTATCCCTCTTTCAAAGACCATGAAGCCCAAGATTTTTTCTAACTCAACTCCAAATGCACACTTTGCCAGGTTGAGCTTTATCTAACATCGTCAGAGGATGGTGAAGGCCTCTCAGAGGTCCACCAGGTGTAGTTTGGCCTTCTTGCTCTTCACCAACAGGTCGTCCACATACAATTCCATGTTCCAACTAATTTGTTGCTTGAAGATTCTATTGACTAGCTTCTCATAGGTGGCCTTAGCATTTTTTAGGCCAAACAACATGGCCTTGTAACAATACAGTCCTCGATCCATAACAAAGCCTGTCTTTACTTCATCAGCTAAGCTCATTCTGATCTGATTGTATCCGAATTATGCATCCATAAAACTGAGAAGGGTGTGCCCTGCTGTCAAGTCTACAATGAGGTCGATACGGGATAGGGGAAAGTTGTCTATTAGGCAGGCTTTGTTTAGGTCAGTGAAGTCAACACACATCCGCCACTTCCCATTCACTTTCTTTACCAGGACTACATTGGAGAGCCATTCTAGGTAGTGTACCTCTTAGATGAATCCTGCCTCTAGGAGGTGATACACTTATTTGACTATGGCCGCATACTTCTCAGCACTAAAGCTTCATCGCTTTTGCTTGACTTTTTGGGCAGTTGGGTCGACGCAGAATCAGTGTTCAATCACTAAGTTATCTATCCCCGGCATCTCCTCATGGCTCCAAGAAAAGACATATTGGTGCTCAATGAGGAGGCGTTTCAAGGCTTACCTCAACCCTAGTACTATTCGTGTATCGACACAAATGGTTCACTCTAGTCTGCTATCAACCGAGACTAGTTCCAGTGGCTAGTTTCATTGTGGACTTCCTCATCCCACTTGACTAGGTTGGGTGGCAAAGGCAGCTCGTTCTCCTTTACTGCTCGTGCCACATTTTCCACTCCTTTTGACTTCGTGCGTCAACTCTTGAGCATAACACTCCCTAGCTAGGATCTGTTCACCTCAAATTTCCCCCACTTTTGGGTAGGTGGTAAGTGGAGGTCACAGCCTTCAGACTATTCAGGGTGATGCATCCTAGTATCGCATTGTACGAGGACGGAGCCTTGACTACTAGGAAATCTACCATGGTGGCTGCAGTTCTTGGGGCTTTCCCGGCTAGCACAGATAGTGTGAAGCCTTTGAGTGGTACAGGCGTCAAGCACAACCGGTCGAGGCTGATTCCCATCCTGACGAACGCTTCCCATAAAAGGATGTCTGACTAGCTTCCATTGTCAACCAGAATCCTTCGAGTGGTGAAGTTCACTATATGAATCATCACCACCAATGCATCATCATGTGGGTGAAGGATTCCTTCTTCATCCTTCTTGCTGAAGCTTATCATGACTACCCTGGCTGACCGTTGGGTCTTGGGCGGGACTTTGCCCGTCGTCGTGAAGATCTCCTCATAGCGTCCTCTTCTAGCGTGTGCTCTTCAAGCCAATGAGGTGGTCCCTCCCCTAGCATATTCTCCCTCGATTGTCCAAATTCCCCCGAGCAGCCCTTCTACTCTCAGAGGGCTCCTGCCAGGTGGTTTGGTACTGTTCTTAGCGGTCCTTGACCAATACCCTGGGCTCTACAGGTCCCCTTCTCACCTTATCCTCAAGGCATAGGAATCCTTAGCGCTGTGCCGGTCAGTCATATGGTAGTTGTAGTACTGACATCCCACTGTTTCTCACCCTAGATTCCTTTATGGGCTCAATTCCTTGTCCCCTTCTACTGCTAGGCTGGAGTGTGCCTAGTGCCCATTTTGTAGCCGCGCAAAGGCTTCACCCTTCTTTCTTAACTCGGTGGCCCCTTTCTTTTCTCGCTCACGACCACGATTCCCTTCTGCCCGGTCACCCTGAGGTTTGCATGTTCCATCTCAGATCGTCGTGGGGCAGTCAGGGCCTCTAAAGTGTCCTCCACGTTAATCAATCTGTCCAATGTCCGCTGAGCTATTTCCATCTTGAAGGGGTTCCTGGGCCCAACTCCACCCAAGAGGGCGGCCAGAGTAATCTTCTACTCTTGATCGTCATTGGACATTTGCTCCCGATTGAAGCCAATGAGATATGAGTTTAGGTTCTCTTAGTCTCATTGCTTCACTGTTAGGAGGTAGGTGGCTGGTTGTCTCCTTTTCCAGCTTGCCAAGAACTGTGTCATGAATAGTCGCACCAGCTTGTCAAAGCTCACAATGGTCCCAGTTGACAGGGATTCGAACCAGGTTCAAGCCACCCTCTTTTAGCTTTAGGGGAAAGGCTTGGTAGGCCACCTCCTTGGGAAAGTCGTTCAAGGTCATGTGGGCCTAAATGTGTACAGATGCTCCAGGGGATCTTTAGTTCCGTCTTATAGCTCCATCTAGGGGACTTGAAACTTTGGCGATAGGGGCACCATCATTACTCCAGTGCTGTAGGGTAGGTTCATGTTGCTGAGTAGTTGGTCGATGGTGGACAGTGCACCTACTTGCTTGGCTATTTTCGCGTACTTGTCACCCAGTTCCCACAGCTCGAGGTGCATCATGCACCTCTCTTCGTCCACCAAAGCACTTGCCTGGTCGAGCGAAATAGATGCAGCTAGGGAAAAGAAAAGTATCCCACAGATGGCACCAATGTTGATGTCGTGTTTCACAGCCCAAGCAGTTCCACGAAGATCGACACGTTCGACACCTACAAGAAGAGCAAATAGTGCACTCCAGTAGAGCCTGCAAATTGTCTGATGCTAAAGTTAGTCGAGAGTTCTTAGGTGAATGAAGTGTTGAAGTGAAAAAGAAATTAGACCTTCCTCCATGGGTGAGATCAGGGTATTTATATCTAGCTTGGGGTCTGTTGTCAAGGGAGATCGTGGGATGTCAAGTCGTGTCCAGATCAAACTTGCCACCTCCCTACTATTGTGGCATAGTGCCATGCTGAGGTCGCATCTTCCCAAGGGCACACCATCGTGTATTTGTGTCTCCTGACATACCTTAAATGCAACATGTCCCTAGCTGGGTGCACCCATGTACCTTTTGTTAGGTCTTGGTTCCCCAACATGGCCTTAGGTGATCAGGGCCTGCAATGGGCTTCACAACCACCTTAGGGTTTCGACCCAAGGGCCCTTCTAATGGTTAGGAATATTATAGGGGTGGGCCGAGTCTCTCCTACCTCGAGTCCCCGTGTTTACCTTTAAGTGGGCCTTGATCTTGGCTGTTGTTGGTCCCCCAACGTACTTGGTCTAGGGATAGATTAGGCCGCTGGGCTTGGGCCCTTTTCCACTTACACTAACATTTCTAGGTATTTATATAATTTCGTTTGTGCGGTTTGATTAGTGAGATGAGATGAGATATTTTTAAATGAAAGTTGAATAAAATATTATAAGAATTACAAAGTTCATGAATGATGACAAAATAAATAATTGAGGTTGTTTTTCACAATTCTTTTCAAAAACAAAACATGAATATTTTAAAAGCTAACCTCGTTTCATTTTCTTTTTATGCAAAGTCTTCTATAGGAACCTCGCTTACGTAGACTTCTTAGAATTTCATCACAACAACGCTAGGGAGATATCAATCGTCAGCTATAGAAAATCATGTAACTTGGGTAAATCTCCAATTGAACCGATACCTCATATTTACACCTAGAATACATATTTTAATTCCTCAAGGCCTAAAATTCTCTTAACAAAAAAATAAAATCATTTTCTAAATTCCCCAATATCCACAAAAGTTCTCCAACTATTAAAGTAAATGACCAATATCATATAATTTTCATTGCTTCCCACAATGGTTACAAGTAACTATATGTTCTTCATGACCACAATCAGACACTCTGAAGTGATCCCATACCTCAAACCTATTCTTGGGGTAAAACGGAAGGCAGTAGGAGTGTCCTTTTTTTTTCAAGAAGAGGATAGTACCCCAATTTTATTTATAGTCTTTACTTATGATGGAGGAATACCATGTTTACAACCAAAACACCTTAATAAGACGGAGTAGAGCAAAACAAAGAAAAAAGCACCTGCATACAAAGCTAAACAGCCTGGTTAAGGTAAAGACAGGACAAAGTATGAGGACAATAAACCTGTGGGAAGCTGCTATCTACATCGAATAATTTGCAACCCAGCTTGGTCCATTTGAATAACTCCCAAGATGTCTTTCGGGAGACTATGTTTATTAGCAAAGAAAATGTTATTATCATTAGTCTTGAACTTAGCTAATCTGTCAGCTACGTGATTCATTTCCCTTCAACTTAGCCTCATGCCAGTACATGTGACTCTTCCAAGGGACTTGGTCATCTTTTTCCCACCACTTGACCACAAGCTTAGAATCAGTTTCGACTTCAATATGCATAATATTCCTCTAAACACAAAACTTAATGCCATCCGAGAGGGCCCTAACCTCAGCATTATTAATGGAGCTTATGCCATTAAATTTGACAAAGGCAAAAATCATGTGACCATCAGCATTTCTAGGGATACATCCTCCTTCACTCCTAGGATTCCCTAGGTTGCTTCCATCAACATTGAGTTTGGCATATCCCTGAGCTGGTCACATCCATTTCAAAAGTTGAGTTGTCTTTTGCTTGATAGGCATTTCCATTAGTCCAAGTTGTTTCAAAATCACACCTTTTGAGCATTTGATAAAAGGTTTATTCATTTTGTTGTGAAGGGTTTGAGATATGAAAATTGACTTTAAAGCACACCTGCTCCTAGTTTTCAAATATCCTCTCCATGCAAGCTATACATCTGTAGAGCCATAAGAACCAACTGATCAAAGAAGGAAGGATACCAATCACTACACTAAGCTAAGATATCGCCTAAACTTTGGATAACCATTGTTGTATTTCTCCACCCCATGTATGAGTTGGCCGTAAATAACCCAAGGCTGACTCAAAAAAATTCCAAACAAAAGTGGGAACTTCTCCCAAAAGAAGTGAGTGATCCAAAGATTCACGAGCAGCCACTTTACAACATTCACATTTAGAGGCTAGACACATATTCAACTTCATAATATTCTTGTCAAAAGGTAAGCTTTTATACACGCATTTCCACATAAATGTAGAAATCTTACCAGGAAGTAATCTATGCCAGATTTATGCCCACGATACTTTGACACTTTGATTATGGGTGATTTGCCAAGTTGACGAGGTGGAGAATTTACCATTTTGTTTGGCTCTCCAAATAGGAATATCGGCACCCAAGGCAATGTTGATTTTTTTTATATTTCAGCTCTTGACATAGAGAATTCCCCACTAGCTCCCGAATTCTCTCCCAATTTGCTCCCGTATTGGGATATAGATTCGCTATAGATAAAGAGGGATCAGTAATTTCTGAGAGTTCACCCAGAATTCCAAAAGAGGTCCAATCCTCAAACCAAAAAAATATCTTGCCTTCATTGATGATCCAACTCACACCTATAAGAACAAGTTTCACCAACAGTTTTAAAGCTATCCATAAATGAGACTTGTGAGAGCATGAGCTTAGAAGAAGGGATGATGTTGAGCTTTTATACTTGGCTCGGAAAAAAAACTTCACAAAGAGAATCTCCATACAAAAATTGCCAGATAAATTTCATATGAAGGACTTTTTTCATATCTTCCAATTTCCGAATACCAAGCCCACCTTCATCCGTAGGTCTGCAAACTTTATCCCATGCCACCCACTTCTTTTTCTTCTTACCATCCTTGCTATGAAATCAACAAACATCTTATTTAACTTGTGAAAAACACTTCAAGGCATATTCAACACAGCTAAGAGGTGAATAGATATACTAGACAACACATGCTTCAATAAAACAAGTCTACCCCGCTTAGAGAGTATGGCTCCTTTCCATGTTATTAATTTCTTTTGCACTTTATGAATTAAAACTTCAACACAAGAGGCACCTGTGCTACCTGTACAAATTGGGCAACCAAGTATAAACAAGGGAACGATCCTTCATGAAAATCAATAGTATGGAGCCTAATTGTCTCACAGGAAGGGGAAGCATGTTTGGCGAAATGCATAGAAGATTTGTTATGATTTACCTTTCGACCAGAAATATGCTCATACAACTGTAAGGTATCCATACATGCCTTTAAAGAGTTTTTGGACCCATGCATCAAAATCATGAGATCATCCGCATAAAGAAGATGAGAAACACGAGGGCAATCATTGTGGGTTTTATAATTAATCATCTTGCCATCAGTAGCACTCTTTTTAATCAAATGACTCAGCACTTCTTCAATAATGATAAATAAATAAGGTGACAAAAGGGTTCCCTTGTCTCAACCCTAGTGAAGATGGAAAGTACCCTTTACTAGTGACATTCATCAGGATGAAGAAATAGGGAGTAGTGATGCAGTTTGAGATTAGTTGTTGCCAATGTGTAGAAAAACCCACCACTTGTAAGGCTTCCAAAATAAAACACCATTCAAGCCGATCATAAGCTTTGGCCATATCCACCTTAATCATTATATTGCCACCCTGAAAGCTATTGTGGTACTGGTCATTTTGGACAAGATGTAGATGTGAACATATGAGTATTTATGCCTTCACATTGCATGATTAAAGAACTAGAATACAATACACAAACAAACCTCTACGGTTAATACAAACAAATTGGGGCATGTTGGGGATTTGTACAGTTAAATTTCACCAAAAGCACAATAGACAAATATTAACACAAATTGGGGCTGTGTAAATCACTAAAATAGCCCCACAGGTTAATCGTTCAAAACATCCCTAGAAAAATAGTCCCAAAAACACAATACATAAATATTAACTCAAATTGGGGCTGCTAGAAATTTATAATAACCACTCTTGAGGCTGTTTTAGTGATTTACCTTCAGGTTAATCATTCAAAATAGCCCCAAATTTTGCATCAAACTAGTATAGAAACATCCCCAAACCACAACATAAACAAAAAAAAAAAAAAAAAACTCCAAAACTAAGTATAATCATAGTTTAATCATTCAAATCATCCCAACAAAAATAGGCCCAAAATCACAAAGATGAAATATTAGCTCAAATATTAACTCCCCCACATGTTTAGGTTAATCATTCAAACTTTGGGTTTATAGTATATAGCGTGACTAAAATAAGTAATAGGATTTTGGTGTGACTAAAATAATAGAATTTGAGATGAAGAATAAAAAATATTGTTAGTACTGGCACATGTTAAGAAACACCACTTTGGTTAGTATGTTTCCCTAGCCAATCCGTAAAACTAAGAACAAAAAATCAGCATCATAAAATGAAATGAAAAACTCAACTAATTAAAAATGTACTTTCTTATCTCATTTCATGTCGAAATTGTCTTGGATTATTCTAATTTGTGTCCATTTTAAATGCTTGTTCTTTTGAACTGTCTAATAAATCATTCTGTATATAATGTCTGTTGACCTATTTCTACAATATCATAAAATGTGCTATAAATAATAATTAGAAATTAATGTTTCATTGGGCACATGGCTTAATCCATTTTATTTAACATATTATAAGGATATTTATACTTTAATTTGGAGGCCAATCATCCCAATTAAACCCTTGAGTTATATGTAAAGAAATCAACCCTATTAACTTCTACTGATCTACTCGAGTTAACTCAACATAATAACAATAACAACAACAACAACAATGATATTGATCATAATAGTAATAATAATATATATTTATGGCAATAATGCTTCATATATATATATTAATCATGTCAGTGGCTGGTATTCTTACGTGAAGACCACACAAATTATCCACTTCTCATTTTCTTATTTATGTATCAATTTCTACCAAAAAAAGATCATGTAGATATATATATATATATATATATATATATATATATATATATGTATATATATATATTAATCATTCAAAACAGCCCAAAAATATGTTGCATGTTGAAATTTGAGAATCACAAAGACATCATGTGGAGAAATACATAGCCCCAAAGAAGTTAAATTATACCAACATATTCAATTACATAAAAGCAACCAAAATCAGTCATATATATCAACCAAACTCGAAAGAGGCCACTCCACATAAATCAGTCATAGAATATCAACCAAAATTATTCACATAACATGCAATAAACCAAAATCAAAGCCAAATCAATAAGGGGCAGTGTAGGGACTTATAGTGGCGAGTGTGGTAAATGAAAATTTGTTTCTATCAGAAGCCAAATTTGGAAATAACCATACCAAAAATCAGAAATCAACTAGGGTTCTGGAGTCCAAACGGATGCATCAAACTCAATAGGATCAAGGCACTTACCGACGTCAATGGGTAGTGATTGAGGATGCAACTGAGAGTGGATGACGGGTTGGAGACTACATGAATTTACAAGGGTTTAGAAGGGTTGGATGGCAAGGGGGAGTCGAGGGATTACGTCTACACGGTGGGGGAAGTGATCAAGGGGCAACCGACAATGACAAGCTTTAACTTGGTCCATTTTATTTTATGTTAAAAAATCCATTTATTTAGATGCTTTTATTCTCTTCAAGAATAAAAGTTGGTTTTAAACTCAGTGTATTTCCCTTGCAATTATTTTGATTCTTTATTTCTATCTGTCTTTTATTTTAGTTGGATTTATCTTCACCATTGGATCTAGGTTAGGAACCCCAAAATGTAGGGCCTAGATTAATTCCCCCAAAGGCCCTAATTCTCACATTTTCCTCTCTTCTCTCTCCCTTCACCATGCGTCGCCCACCCCTTCCGTGTAGCTCGTGATCTCTCACCTTACCATAAGCACCCGTCCCCTTCGATGACCTCACAACCTCAGACCGCCACCGTTGTGCCTTGACGATGACTAGCCCTTTCTCCTTCACTGCCTCACCTCATCCCATTGATCCCTCTCTCACGCTTCCCTGATTTCTCTTCCTCTCTTTTTCAACAACCCATCACACCACGCCTCCTCAGTTGGCAGTGCCACCTACATCCACTGGCCCAGCAGCCCACCATTGTGCACACAACCCCTATGTCTCTCTCTCTCTCTCTCTCTCTCTCTCTCTCTCTGAGCCTTTGCCACCACCAGTAACCAACAAACCACACAACCATTAGCCCCTCCTGCCACCACACCAGGCCATGACCACCCCTCTCCATCTCCCTTCCTAATCTACTTAGCCATGGCCGCACCACCTAGGCCCTATGACCAACCATTGTAACCTAGCCCATTCTTGCACATCTATAGCCACCGTACCATGAGACCACTGGGTAGCAAGTGATGCACATCAATTTCATCCCCTAATTTATGGTATAGTTTCTGTCCCTTTGCATCCAAAATATTTGTGAAGTTGATATAGTGTTGTGAAATGTGCTCTGTGTTGTGATTGAGTATTGTGAAATGTGCTATGTTGTGAACTTTGCACAGAGTTGTTTGTGATGTGGTTGTGTAATAGAAATGATGGACATTATTGTATAGTTGTGTTGTGGCTATAAGCAATGTGAAGTGAGGGGGTTGTTGTATAGCTGTGATGTAGTTGGTGATATGGCAGAATGTTATGAAGTGTTGGGATTAAATGCAAAGTTGTTATGTGAAGTTGTGATGTGGTTGTTCTTTGTGAAGTGTTGGGATGGTTACGTAGTTGTGAAATGTGTTTTGTGGTTGTGAATTGGAAATGTGAAGTTGGTATTTTGTATATGTGTCGTATGAAGTGATGGGATTTGATATGGATCACTATGCAGCTTGTGAAGTGGTTAGATGCCATGTAAAGTGATGGGATGTTGTGTAGTTTGCGATGTGGTGTATGTTGTGTATGTCGTGTGAAGTGTTGGTTAAATTATATAGTTTGGACATGTTGTATACAATGATGTGTTGGTTGGGATTGTATTAGCTGGTAGGAAGCTTGGAAGCATGTAGGCATTTGGTAGCCTATATGTTGATCTTAGGTGATAAAAAGGTAGGGTACATGTGTAAACTGGTTAAACGCATGTGCAGGATAGATTTACCATATGTAATGGATAGTCTGTCTTAAACATGAGTACGTGATGTTTAAGCCTCAAGGTTGGCTAAAAGTTGTGTATTATGCATGGTTTAGGTTACAATGAAGTATTGATTAGATTATACATGAATGAATGAAGGGATGCATGTATTAACTAGGATTGAGTTGTATAACTTGGTCGATTCAATCTATATATTGGAATGGATTGTTTGGTAGAAAGAGTGTGATGGAGATGGAAGTGATAATGTGTCTTGACCTTTAAAATGAATAATGGAGGTTCACTTTAAAGGATAAAAACTTGAAGTAGAATATTATGTGTTGGAAATGTGACCACAAGTAGGTCCCAAGCTATGGGTTTGAGAATTTATTGGTGGGTGATAAAGGAAATTATGGAGGATGAACTTGGATAGTAGAGTATTTCTAAGTTAAGGAAGTCCAAGTCAAGAGTAGTTTATGCATTTTCTAAGTTTTGCTGCTTATGCACTTGAGGAAAGGAATAATATAAATTTATATATGCATGTAGGTTACCATCTAGCACACACATGATTGGACTACATGAAATGAAAATAGCATAGAAGCTAGGTAAGTATTATGTTCATACATTTCTGGAGTTTTCTAAATGTTATGAAAATGAAAATGAAAAGCTTTTATGAAAAATGTTCTTTTATGCAATGAAAGAAAATGAAATGATGTTTTATGAAAGTATGCTAAGTATAAAAGTTTAAAAGTATATGTATGTCAATGCCTTCTTTGGAGCTCCTATTTATGCACCCAAAGTAATAGTTGTATGCATGTGAATGAATGTTATATGTAGTAGCTATTGTCTTTATTTTCCATGAAATGATTTGTTGAGGTTTGTGCTTAATGTTAAGAAATGATGTTTAAATGATGCGATGAAAGTGTATTTAAATGACGCTATGAAATGAATTTTAAATGATGCTAAGAAATGATGTTCAAGGGATGCTATGAAATGATGCTTAAATGATAATGTTCATGCTTATGCTTTTAAATGATGTTTATGAAATGAAATTGACTGTTTATGAAATGGAAATTGACTGATGAAAGGAATGAATGAAAAATAAATGACTGAAAGGAATGACTAAATGAAAAGAAATGAAAGAATTGGAATGAAAGTTTTAATGTATGAAAATACGTAACGGCTATGACTAAATGAATGAATGACGGTACCAATAGACTGGGAAGATTACCATTCCTGGTAAGTAATGCTAGTAATGCACCTACTGCTACCTTCTTACTGAATGAGATTCCTAACCCGTGACCACGTGTGAAATCTATGTCCAAAAGACTCCTAACCCCAATACATGGGACATAACAATGTGTACAAGTTAGAGGAAAAGTGAAAAGAGTAATTGAATATACGAGTCATTTAGTTCTTTATGAATGAATATATGAGATGTAGGAAATGTTTTATGAGAAAAAAGAAAAATCTTTTTAAAGAAAAATCCCACATTGTAAAGTTTTTATGAGAAAAAAGAAAAATCTTTTTAAATGAAATGACTACTTTTAGGTAAAGTATGTACATGAATGTCAAATGCATGCAAAATGAAAACCTATGTTAATATATTTTTATAATATAAAGTAATGCTTATTAAATATTCAACTCATTTTATTTCTATATATGCTCCCCCTTCTCATGAACAAAATTACGATCAACATGGTCCTTGGGAAGGGTGACCGAAGCTTAGGCACATTTAATATAATGTATGAAAGAATATTTTGTAAAAAGACTTTCAGTTTTATAATTTAATGATCTCCACTGTAAACTCTCATTTAATTTATAGAATATATTTTAATTTTAAACATAAAATTTTTTATTTCGGAAAAAGAAATGAAAAAGTTTTAAAATGTTCAGTAAAGTCCCACTAAAAGGACGACATCATATCTATATATTGGATTTCAGTTAGACCTCATCATCATTCACACTCATAAAATTTGTCCAAAATTTCTAAAACATTTTGAGGAATGATGAAAACTGGAAAATGATCACAAGTTTATATTGATGAGGAATTTAATGATTTATAAAAAATAAAAGTAAATAAAAAATTATCTTTTAGTTTATATTGAGAAAGACATTATTTACCAAATAAATTAAATTTTGTACGAATGTAATGATCCGTATTTAGATTTTGATTGGTATGTAACGAGAAAATTGATAACATTAATTAATATTATTGAACTGCACGTGAAGTTGAAACGAGAGAGAGAGAGAGAGAGAGAGAGAGAGAGAGAGAGAGATTCCGGTGAATGGTTGTGAGTTGCTAGTCTGTCGTGTATTCTTAGACTTTCCGAGAAATTTCTCAGTTTGGAATTATCATGGCACACGGCGTTGAAACTACGTACAGTTCGTGGCGGAAAGTGGTAAAAAATTAGGCCGCCTCTATGGCCGCCATGCATTATGTCAGTCAATAAACGTGAATATTGAATAATATCTCATCCAATTTCATACATCTAAATATATCTAAATATATCTATAAAATCTATCTAAATATCTTAAATCAATACTTTTTACATATCAACTCAGATCATTATAAATCAATTTAGAATACATACACAATCTTAGTTATAGTCAAATCATATTTAGAGCATGTTTAAGTAATAAGTTAAAATGATAATTATGTGAATAATAATAAAAAGGTCTGTAAATAGTAATGAAATAATTTGAATTAAGATATTTTATTAAATTTTGAAAAAGAAGAAAAAATTTTAAATAAAAATACTATAAAGTTATAATATTATTAAAATATTAATTTTTTAATATTATTTTTGTTTTGTATTTATAAAAATTTTATTATTGTTTGTATTTTGATTGAAAATTTGAAAAAATTATAATAATTAGATAATGATTAAATAAATTAAAAAGTTAAAGATATGAAATTGAAAAGTAGCTATTTTTTTTTTAAGAAAATGACGATATTTCAATTTTATTAATAATCTTTATTTCTGATTCTGATAAATAAAAATCATAATTACAACTATAATATTTAGGAGTTACAAATAAGTATAAATCCAAATTCAGGTATAAAAAAATATTATTATAATCACCCTAATTATTGGTCAGAGTTGAACTATCGATATTAATGACAAATTAATAAAAACTGACGAACATATTTGCATTTAAACAGTCAATTTGATTAAATTAAAACAAAACATTAAATAAAGCAAACATGTACGAATATGCTATCTCGAATGACGTGTAATCCAATTTGGACTATTCAAAGAGCGCCCAAATTGAATACTTTAAGAGAAATATTTTTTGCAGTCGAGAAATATAGTCGGCGTGCAGTCGTGGAAAAAAAAATAAATTAATACGGGACCTATATAAAAAAAAATTATTTTTATAATTTTTTTTATTCATGTAGGTCCCTCTGAATATAAAATAATTTTTTTATAATTTTTTTTTATTCATTCCGTACAGCCGATTGCACACCGACTATATTTCCCGACTGTATCTAACAAAGCCCGAATTGCTAGGGTGTCGTCATGTATTCTTAAACTTTGCGCACAATTTCTCAGTTTGGACTTATCATGGCACATGGCGTTCAAACTACAGTACGTAGTGGAAAATGGTATAGAAATTAAGCCGCCGCCACCATGCATTATATAGTCAATAAACGTCAATATTGAAGTATATCTGATTTTGCTTCGTACATTTAAATATATCTAATAGGCTCACAAAACTCATTCATACATATATTTTAAATCATTATTATTCATATATTAACTTAGAACAGTTAAAATTAACTCAAAATCCATACACAGCCTTAATCATAGTCAAATCATAGTTATAGCTTGTTCCAGTAACAAAATAAAATGAAAATTTTGTAAATAGAAGTAAAAGAATTTGTAAATAGTAATGAAACAATTTGAATTAAGATATCTTATTGGGTTTTGGAAAAGAGAAAATTTTATTAAAATATTATTTTTTTAATATTACTTTTGTTTTATGACTTATAAAAACTCTATTATTGTTTGTATTTTGATTGAAAATTTTAAATAGTTATAATAATCAGATAATGATTAAATGAATTAAAAAGTTAAAAATATGAAATTGGGAAGTGACTATTTTTTTTTTTTTTAAAAAGAAGAGGACGATCCTCTAATTTAATTAATAGATCTTATTTCTGACGAATAAAAATAGTGATTACAACCATAATACCCAGGGGTTACAGATAAACATAACTCCAAACCAGGTATAAAAAACATTATTATAATTACTCTAATTATTACACAGAATTGAACTATCGATATTAATGACAAATTAATAAAAACTGGCAAACATACTTGCATAAAAACAGTCAATTTGATTAAATTAAAAACAAAACATTAAAGAAAGCAAACATGTACGAATATGCTATCTACATCAAATAACGTGTAATCCAACTTGGTCTATTCGGAGAGCGCCCAAATTGAATACTTCAATTATTGAATTGCAGGTTGAGACGTGAGAGAAGGGAGGAGAGAGAGATTCGGAGGAATGGTTGTGAATTGCTAGTGTGTCGATCGTGTATTCTCAGTTTGGAATTATCATGGCACATGGCGTTCAAACTACAGTACGTAGTGGAAAATGGTATAGAAATTAAGCCGCCTCTATGGCCACCATGCATTATATTAGTCAATAAACGTCAATATTGAAGTATATCTGATTCTGCTTCATAAATTTAAATATAGGCTCACAAAACCCACTCATACGTGCATCTTAAATCATTATTATTCATATATTAACTTAGAACATTGAAAATCAACTTAGAATCCATGCGCAGTCAAATCATAGTTAGGGCTTGTTCCAGTAATAAAATAAAATGTGAATTTTGTAAATAAAAGTAAAAGGATTTGTGAATAGTAGTGAAACAATTTGAATTAAGATATTTTATTAGATTTTGGAAATGAGAAAATCTTAAACAAAAATATTATAAAGTTAAGATATTATTAGAATATTATTTTTTTAAAATTATTTTTGTTTTATAAGTTAGAAAAATTCTATTTTTTTTGTATTTTATTTTAGAAATTTAGAAAAGTTGTAAATGATGATTAAAGGAAAAAAGTTAAATATTTGACATTTGAAAGTGACTATGTTTGAATAATATTTGAGAAAAAATAATGAAAGATTTTGAAATAATATGATATCATCCCACTTTCCAAATTAGCCCTTAATGTCACATAAAATAAAACAGACAAAATTATAATAATGATTAAAAAACTTATGTATATAATTTATCTTATACACGATCAAGCATCTACTTGGATTACGATAACCTTTTCTAAGAGAAGGTCCAAAACTCTCATCACATTTTACCGACAATTTATATCCAGTAATATTTGATTATTTGATGATGGGGTACATTTTAATTGACGAATAATGATATATTTATTATCCTCTTATTACTTGTTTATTGTTTTGTTTTTATTTTTTTTTTATTTTTTTTGTTTATTTAATAATTAGTGAAGTGATTATTAATAAAGTTGTATATTTTTTTTATTTGTTTTAATGATTAAGAATGTTAAAAAAATACTTAAAATAAAATAATAATAACAAATAAGAATTTCTAATACATTAAAGTAGTAGAGGAGTGATAAACGAATAATAAGTGTATATCATCCTTTAATTGACTGTCATTTGGTTTATATTGAAGCCAGAAAATCGATGACATTAATTATATATTGAACTGCACGTGAAGTACGTTGAACGAGAGAGAGAGAGAGAGATTCCGATGAATGGTTGTGAATTAATGCTAGTCTGTCGTGTATTCTTAAAACATGAATACAGTTCATGGTACATGGCGATGAAAGAACTTGAAACTACAGTTCGAAGTGGAAAGATATTTTCATGTGTTAAGCATATATGAAAGATATTTTCCGATGAGGTGAAAAGATATTCCCTGCGTTATTTAATTATCACTTTTTCATTTTATTTGGGGGTGGTTGGAAATATATTTTCTACGAGGGCAATAAGTCTTGTGGTGGTGGCCTCTATCTATTCAATTCCGTGTGCTAATTGAAGTACTTAAATGACTTAAATGCCATTCGCATTTTGGCACTAGCTAGGACATCATTCTGGCACATGCGCACACACCTATGCTCTATTTATATGCCCTTCTCACCGCAACCTCTATCCACAACCACAACCAAAACGGAAATTATATATACTCTTTCAATATCACTCATCAAGTACCTTTAATATGACTTCTATCATGGCCAGCATCTTTGCCTGTTTGCTTCTCTTTATCTTCTTTCTATTATGGAAGAGCATAGCCCAAAAGACTGCACCTCAAAGCACACTTCCACCAGAAGTTGGTGGTGCATTGCCCATTATCGGCCACCTCCACCTATTAGCAAAGCCAAAACCTGCTCATATAATCCTGGGTTATATGGCTGACAAGTATGGACCAATCTTTACCATCAAGTTGGGCATGCATAAAGCTATAGTGGTTAGCAATTCAGAGATAGCGAAAGAGTGTTTTACTACCAAAGACAAAGTCTTTGCCAACCGCCCAAAAGCTATGGCAACAGAACTCATGGGCTATAACTATGCCTTATTCGGTTTGAGCCCTTATGGTCCCTATTGGCGTGAAGTTCGAAGAATAGTCACTCTTGAATTCCTTTCAAATCAACGCGTTGAGATGTTCAAGCACATCGGAGAGTCAGAGGTAAACACAGCTATAAAAGAAACATATAAACTCCTGGTTAATGACAACAAGCTCATTTTGGTGGAGATGAATGGCTGGTTTGGCAAGATCATGCTAAACACTGTGTTTAGGATGGTTGTAGGGAAGCGATTTGCTTGGGCTGCCACCGAGGATGAGGATACAGGAAATGATCTTCAGTACCAAAAGGTATTGAAAGATAGTTTCATTTTGTTTGGAAAGTTTGTTGTGTCAGATGCCTTACCATATCTAAGGTGGTTGGACTTGGGTGGGGACGGAAGGGCCATGAAGAAAATTGCAAGAGAAATCGATCATGTGCTTAAAGGTTTGCTAGAAGAACATAAACAGAGAAATCTCTCGAGTGAGGTGAAGAATGGACCCCAGGACTTTATGGATGTGATGCTATCCTTTGTCAAAGATAACACAGAAATTACAAATTTTGATGCTGATACAATCACCAAAGCTACTTGCCTGGTAAGATCATTAATTATTGTTTTGTTAGCCAAGATGATTAATCAATTATCCACTAGTCACAACTAGTATCATATGCATTGCCATTCCTAAGATCAGTTTAAGGTTATAACTTGCTCATATTCTGGTAGTATCACATAAAGAAAAGGATCCCACTAGAAGAAAATAGCATTAATAGGATTAGTAATTTCTTTAGCACTTGAAAGTGTGATTGCTTCTCTCTACCTTTAATGTTTAAGCATATTGTTAGTTTTGTATATTAAAAGTAGCAATTTGTGACTATTCAATTTTAGAAATCCAAGTCCATGATCTCAAGCTCCATATAGGTACATATGCACTTCCTAATACTAGATACTCGCCCACTTGACAATGTCCTTAAAGGGATATTCTTATTGATCTCTAATTTTACCACTTTTGTAGAACCTTATCTTAGGGGGCTCAGATACAACAGCTGTGACTATGACATGGGCTCTCTCTCTACTTCTTAACAATCGAGAGGCTCTAAAGAAAGTCCAACAAGAACTAGACCTCCAAGTTGGCAAGGAAAGGCAAGTGAAGGATTCAGACATACCAAACCTAGCCTATCTCCAAGCTGTCATCAAAGAAACAATGCGCTTATACCCTGCTGGCCCACTTTCTGTGCCACACGAGTCTAGTGAAGATTGTACTTTGGCTGGTTACCATGTCCCAGCAGGCACACGTCTTCTTGTTAATCTATCAAAGATCCATCGAGACCCACAGGTGTGGCAAGATCCAACAGAGTTTCGTCCAGAAAGATTCCTTACTACCCATAAAAATTTCAATATTAGGGGTCAGAATTTTGAATTGATACCATTTGGTAGTGGTAGAAGAATTTGCCCTGGAATCTCGCTTGGGTTACAACTGGTTCAACTCACCCTTGCTTCCTTCTTACATGCTTTTGACATTTCAACTCCATCAGCTGAACCAATAGACATGGTTGAGAAACCTGGAATTGCCTCCATTAAAGCAACACCACTTGAAATCCATCTCACTCCACGCCTTCTTGAACAAGTATATCATGTATAGTACTTCCACAACGTTCGGAGAGAGGCCTAAAGCCAAATCCCAAGTATCAGGGATGAGGTTGGACATGAAGATCTCGTATGAATGCGGCATGGACTAGGTCATTACGTGAAGATCTCGTATGCTTGCTTTGTGGATTGGGTCGTTGGCAGTTAGAGTGATGTTTATTTTTCTGCATGTTTATTCTGTTAGTAAGTGTGTTATGCTTTCTGTTACTATGTGTTCTTGTACGTGTGTTGTGTTTCAATTACTAGTTATTAGTAGTTTCATGTTGTCTTTTATTTTGACATTCTTGTACATGGTCTTGCTTATTTAAGCAGCCAAGAATTATCAATGAAAAGGCAAAAAGCAAGTTATCCAAATTGTGGTACATTCTTACCCGATGAGAATATTTCTTGTAAGTGTTCGTAGTTAATCTGAAATGACTGGCCTCATAGTCAGGTTTAATGGGAACCAACAAAGAACGCATTGAACATTTGGACTCTAGGCTCGGTGCATTGCAAGAGGGGTTACACCAAATGGAGCACGGTATGACTAATAAACTTCACCATTTGGAGGAAACACTCAATCACCTCTCAAATGTTTTGCTCTCATATAACGAGTCCTCAAGCCATGGTTGTCACAATCAAGATAACCAAGATTAGAGGCTGACAGATTGTCTCCTCCAAAACCGCAAAGCTAGAATTTTCGAGGTTCTCAGGAGATAACCCAATGGAATGGTTTAACCGTGTGAACTACTTCTTTGAGTACCAGGGCACTACTGAAACCAGAAGGTGCCCATGGTAGCTTACCATCTAGGAAGGGAGGCCAACCAGTGATGGCAATGGATTCGCAGGACATTCTAGAAAGAGGGACAAGAGTTCTTGGGAGAAATTTGAAGAGAAACTCTGGGCTCACTTTGGACCATTAGAGTTTGAGCATTTTGACGAGGCTCTTTCACGGGTGAGGCAGCTCAGGACATTGAGAGAATATTAGTACCAGTTTGAGAAGCTTGGAAATAGGGTCCATGGATGGACGTAGAAGGCATTGGTGGGGACATTCATGGGTGGCTTGAAGACTAAAATTGCAAATGGAATTTGGATATTTAAACTGCAATCCCTCAAGGATGCCATTAACTTGGCACGAATGAGAGACGAACAACTCATATGACAGTGGAGGTTTGTGTGGCTACCACCTGCAAGAGCTCCTCTAACTCTTCCACAAGCCACTCGTGTAGCTCCTGCTACACCTACGGCCCCAATTAGAAGTTTATCATGGGAGGAGATGCAAAGGAGAAGAGTGCAAGGCCTATGTTTTAACTGCAATGAATGCTTCACAGCTAGGCATAGATGCCAAAAACTTCAGTTATTACTCTTGGAGGGACATGTAGGTGTAGATAACATGGTTTGTGAGGACATTACTGATCAAAAAACATTAGAGGCTAACCAAGGTGGAGATACGGGAGAGATGCAAGAACCTAAACTTGAGCCCAAAATCACATTACACGCATTGATGAGATGGACTGCTCCTAGAACAATGCGTATGACAGCAAGGATGGGCTCTCATGAAGTAATGGTGTTGATCAAAAGTGGGTCAACACATAAATTCATCAACGATTGCTTGGCAAGCATGCTAGGTTTGCCGGTGGTACCAACGGAAATGTTTACTATTCGAGTTGCTAATGGCAAGTAGTTGAAGTGTCAAGGGCGTTTTGATAAGGTAGTGGTGAATTTACAAGGCACTGAGTTTTACCTCACCGTTTTCTCTCTGCCATTATTAGGTCTTGATCTAGTGCTTGGCATTCAATGGTTGGAAATGTTGAGTTCTATGGTTTGTAATTGGAAGCAATTAACTATGGAATTCATCTAGGATAATCAAGCCCAAAGGCTGCAAGGAATAGGAAAGCAAGCCACTCAAGAAGCTACATTAAAAGAAATATAAAAGGATTGTTGATGAGGCCATGCATTGTTTGTAGTAAGCTTCCCACCAACCATAGAAACCGTATCATAGAGTTCAACATATGATGTGAAGTAGCAAGACATGTAGCAGGTATTGTAGAAATACGATGACATGTTCCAGGAACCCTCGTGTGTACCACCTATGACTGAGGTAGATCACTGCATCACACTTAAAGAGGGCACCAAGCCGATTAATGTAATCCCCTACCCATATGCCCATTTTCAAAAAGAAGAGATCGAAAGGTAGGTTTAAGAGATGCTGAACTCTGAGCTTATTCATCTAAGCACCAGTCCATTTTATTTGCATGTACTTCTAGTGAAGGAAAAAGATGGAAGTTGGCGATTTTGCACGAACTACTGGACGCTTAATGGTGCCACCATCAAGGATTGTTTCCCCATTCCAATGGTGGGTTACATGCTGGATGAATTATATGGTGCCTTTTATTTCACAAAGCTGGATTTGCAGGTCGGATATCTTCAAGAAAGAGTAAATCGTCCCAATATTTCTAAGACTGCTTTTCATACTCATAATGGCCATTATGAATATCTCGTAATGCCTTTTGGCCTTTGCAATGCACCCTCTACATTGCAGGCCATCATGAACTCTATATTTCGACCTTAGATTCGAAAGTTCATTTTGGTTTTCTTCGATAATATGCTCATAAGTAGTCCAACTTGGGATAAGCATGTGATGCACGTTGAACACACTTTGGAGGTTTTGAGGTAGCGTAAATTTTTTGCCAAGGCAATCAAGTGCATATTTGGCCAACAAGAATTGGAGTCCTTGGGGCATATTACCACACCTCAAGGGGTGAAGGTTGATGACTAGAAAATTGCGGCCATGGTAGCATGGCCACATCCAACTAATATTTCTGAATTAAGTGGTTTTTTAGGCTTAACAGGATATTACGGGATGTTCATTCAAAATTATGGCATCATCGCTCGACCACTTACCAACTTACTCGAAAGGGAAGTTCATATGGCATAAAGAAGCCGAAACAACATTCTCGGCTCTTAAGCAAGCAATGACCACCACTCCCATTTTGGCTATGCCTAACTTCAATGATTTCTATACCATTGAAACCAATGCCTCAGGAGAAGGGATTGGCATAGTCTTAACTCAAGGAGGCAAGCCCATTGCCTTTATGAGCCACACACTGGGAATCACAAAAAAATCCTAGTCAACCTATGTCAAGGAGATGCATGCAATTGTAGAGGCCATATGCTTGTGGCGACCTTATTTACTAGGAAGGAAATTTTCCATCCAAATAGACTAGTGTAGCCTGAAGTATTTTTTAGAGCAACATGTGGTGACACCTGAGCAACAGAAGTGGGTAGCCAAATTATAGGCTACGACTATGAGATTACTTATCATCTAGGCTGTGGAAACTTAGTTGCAGACACCCTCTCATGCAAGCCTAATATTCTAGTTCTTCATCATCTACATGTGCCCTCTGTAACCATGAGGGATGAGATTAAAGGTGCCTACAAAGGGGATTCTTATATCCAATCTGTAGATCAGATGGCCAAGGCTCAACCCGAGAGGCAATATTCTCAGCGCCAAGGACTCTTTTCATTCAAAGGAAGAGTGGCTATTCCTTTTCACAACGCGCTAAGGACCAAGCTAATGCATGAGTCTCATGACACAAAAATTCGAGGGCACTCTGAAGTATTGTGGACATTCAAGAGGCTGGCTCAACAATTTTATTGGCCTAAAATGCACCAAGCAGTCCAAGACTACGTCTAGCAATGTGAAGTATGCCAAAAAATGAAGTCCGAGACACTCCCTCCTACTGGACTCATGCAACCTTTGCCCATTCCTTGCCAAGTTTGGGACAATATCACTCTCGACATTGTTGAAAGCTTGCCTACATCCCACGACAAGGACACAATTTTGGTAGTTGTCAATAGGTTAAGTAAACTGGCACATTTCTTAACTTTAACTCATCCTTTTATTGCTAAAGGTGTGGCTGCAAAATTTGTTGAAGGGGTTATCAAATTACATGGCCTTCCCAGATCGATCATTAGTGATCGAGAAATATTATTTATTAGCCGATTTTGGCAAGAATTCTTCCAAATGTTAAGTACTAAGTTAAAACTCAGCTTCACCTATCATCTACAAATCGACGGACAGACAGAAGTGATCAATCATTGTGTAGAGCAATATCTTTGATGCTTTTTTCATCAATGGCCATGCAAATGGAGCAGCTACATTCCATGGGCAGAGCTGTGGTATAATACGACGTACCATGTATATATCTATAGGGATGCATAGTGGCTTATGTTTTGTGCATGAAGCGGACTAGAGTCTCGTGTCTCGAGACGAGTTGTTGCACCAACTTAAGGCTAATTTGGATACTTCCATTAATCACATGAAGCAGATAGTGGATCAAAAGAGGCAAGATTGGACTTTCAAAGTGGGTAATATGGTGTTTCTTAAGTGGCATCTTTACCGATAGCAATCGGTTTTCAAACGTGCCCACCAGAAGCTTGCCATTCGATTTTACGGGCCGTATCCAATGATACATAAAATTGGAGCAGCTGCTTATAAACTTCAACTACTGGAAGGAGGTTGCATTCATCCTGTTTTCCACTTTTCACTGCTAAAAAAAATCTTGGGAGACTTGGTGGTGCCTTCTTAAGAACTTCTGCGAATGACCGATGAAGGTGCAGTTATATTGGAACCTAAACAAATACTGGACACTCGTTGGGTCAAACGGGGAAGTAAATTTGAAGAAGAATGATTGGTCCAGTGGAAGTGTCTACCAGTAGAGGAGGCCACGTAGGAGACAACCAAGTCATTGCTTGTACAATTTCCATCTGTGGACCTTGAGGACAAGGGTCCACTTGGGGGGGGCGGGGGGGAGTATTGTTAGGCCACATCATTTGGAGATAGGCCTAAAGCCAGATCCCAAGTATCAAGGAGGAGGGTGGATGTGAAGAGCTCGTATGCATGCTTCGTGGACTGGGTCATTGGCAGTTGGAGTGATATTTATTTTTCTGCATGTTTATTCTGTTAGTAGGTGCGTTATGCTTTCAGTGTTATGCTTTCGTACTACTTGTCTTTGTACATATGTTGTGATTTGGTTACTAACTACTAGCAGTTTCATGTTGTCTTTTATTTTGGAATTCTTGTACCTGGCTTTACTTATTTAAGCAGCCAAGAATTATCAATGAAAAGGCAGAAACCAAGTTATCCAAATTGTGTGCATTCTCACCCGAAGAGAATATTTCCTATAAGTGTTCATAGTTAATCTAAAATGGGACCTATCAAGTACTTAGTACTTGAATATTAAATCATTTGTAACAACTAGGATACATATTGTTTAACTAGGAATGCATTCTAGTGATGCATATATATATATATATATATATATATATCTTTTGGATTCAATATTTGGATCTAATAAAAAAACGTATCTTTGGGACTTGAGAAGACTCTAAAGAATAATAATTATGTTCACTTTATAGATAATATTCTTGAGAGTATTATTACATGTAGTCGTGAAGTGCATAAGCGCCACATAATCATTTTGAAAAGGACTTTGATCAATTGTTGGAATATACAAAGCCACATAGAGAGATTGGAATTAAAATCCCGAGAAGCCAAGCAAAGGGATTTATTTATAGCTAGTTGACAGTTAAGTTAGTTAAAAGAATGAGATGAATAGATGTAAATTATTGGACAATGTGGCAACCATTGTATACTCTTTATGTGTATAAATGTAGTCATTGTATAGACTAATGAACTACAAAGTTCCTATCATAATGAGAATTATTCAGTCTTTCCCCTGCTACTTTCTCTTTCAAGTTCTCTATTTCTAGTTTGAAGTTTTTAAAGAATTTTACATGGTATCATCATGTATAAAGATTCCAATGCTTTCTTGATTCTTTTCTTGCAAATTCTTTGTTTCTTTCTTCTGCTTCTATGGCAAATTCCTCTCCCCCTTTGGGAAATCCTTCTAATGATTCCTCAAGTTTTTACTACTTGCATCCATCTGATAAACCTGGAGCACTTCTAGTTTCTGAAATCTTCACTGGTGAGAATTATGTTGCATGGAATCGATCTATTTCCATTGCCCTCACTGTGAAGAGCATGATTGCCTTTATTGATGGAAGCTTGACTCAATCCAGTCTTGATAATCCTAGACTATGAGTTGCTTGTTTGAGAGCAAATAATCTGGTCTTATCTTGATTGATGAATTCCATTGCCAAAGAAATTCGTGCAAGTCTCTTATATTTCACAAGTACATTTGATATTTAGGAAGAACTCAAAACAAGATATCTTTGAAGTAATGGTCCATGAGACTTTACTTTAAAGAAGTCTCTTAGCTCCATTTCTCAAGGATCCAAATCTATTACTAAATACTTAAGTGATTTCAAGACCCTTTGGGATGAGTATATCAGCTATCGGCCCATTCCAAGCTGTTAATGTGGAATTCTTGATAGATGTTCATGTGACATCTTAAAGAATCATATAGAAATGCAACAATGTGACTATGTGATGAAATTTCTGATTGGCCTGCATGATTCTTATTCAATGATGCAAAGCCAGTTACTTCTTCCATCTCCACTGCCATCCATGAGCAAAATTTTTTCTTTATTATTGCAAGAAGAAGGCCAAAGATCTTTGACAAATGTTGTTGGCATTCTCCCTGATTCACATGCCATGATTGCTTCACAACCACAGAGACAAACTCCAACAAATGGTGTTTGATTCACAAAAACAAAAGGCAAAGTAGATGTGATTTTTTCTCACTATGGATACTCAGGTCACCTGCATACAAATGTTTTCAACACATTGGTTGATGCAAGGGGATCCGAGACAGATGATGCTGAGCTATCAAATTGTACCTTGATAGCGCTGAGATACCATGAGTTGACAGATCAGCGCAAAGGCGGGAATTGATTTTGATATGTTCCTCATTGGGGCCGTTTTGAGTGCGTTTCAGTCTTTTAGCCATAACTTTGGCTACGGGTGTCGGAATCGCACATAAGATCCCAATTCGGAAAGCTCTTTTCGGCGGCACACTATCCACATTGAGTATGGCTCCATGTGCCTTTTTTTGACCTCAAATTCTGCTATTTTTCCTTCCAAATCACTAGTTTTAGTTATTTTTTACTATTTATGGTAATATTTTGCTTGTCAGTTAGGAAGTCATTTTAAATCCGATTTGGGCCGGATTTTTTTACAGATTGCATATTTTATTTCAAATTTCAATTTAGAGTGATTTTCAAGATTTTGCTATTTTTGAAAAAATTGGGATAAACACAATTTTTGGCTTTAATAGTCCGGCTTGTGGACTGATTTTCAAGGATTGCTTGATTTTATAATATTCCGTTAAACCCTATAGACTTTTCTCTCTGATTTTTGGGTGATTTTTCTCCTGTGAATCATTTATTGGAACTAGCCTGCAGGATAATCGCTACTCTGTCCGATGTCAGTTATCCACCTGGATGGAAGGGTCCATAAGGCAAAAAATCTATTCCTACACAATTGGAGGTGTAAATTCACGGTTGCCATTGCAAACAATGCTTCTTCTTTGGAGTCGAATTCAAATTTTCCAAATATATTTTCTCAAGAACAAATTCAAAAGCTGCTAACCCTTACTAATAGTCTATCCAGTTCACATATTAATCCCAATTCAAGAGCTAACACTGCTTCTACCTCAGGTAATCCCTTTTCTTATAATACTATTTTATCTTCTAATAATCATTCTTCATGGAGACTTGATACTAGGGCAACAAATCATATAATCTGTTCTTCTCATTTCTTCAACTCGATTCATTTACGTACTAAACCATCTCTAACTCATCTACCAGATGGCCAATCGGTTCCTATTGTGTTCACTGGAGACGTCACTTTCTGTTCTGATATAACCTTACATAATGCTTTTTATGTTCCTTCTTTCAATGTTAATATCATTTCTGCTTCAAGGTTAACTAAAGAAAACTCTATTTGATTGTTCTTCTGTCAATCCAAATGTGTTCTGTAGGACCTCAACAACTAGAAGATGATTGGGCTTCTTGAAGTAAAGTCTAGACTATATCACTTACAAAAGTCTTCTACTAAAGCAAAGAGTGAAGTACCTAATTCAATCAATTCACCTATTTCTTTAGCCAACAATTGTAATATCAATTATGATATTTGGCATTTGCGATTAGGACACATCCCGCCTGCAAGACTACAAATCATTAGTGCATTAGATCCTATTGTACAAGTTACTAACAATCACATCTGTGAAATTTGTCCATTAGCTAAACAAAAGAAACTACCATTCCCTATATCAAATAGTCATTCAAATAAAGCATTTAAATTGATCCACATATGGGGTCCCTTTTCTGCTACATCATATTTTGCTGCAATTACTTTCTAATAGCTGTAGATGATTACACTCGTTTCACTTGGCTCTATCTCATGAAAGCTAAAACAGATACTGGTACTATTCTCACCAATTTTGTTGCTTATGTTCATACTCAATTCAACACAACCAATCAAATTCTTAGGACATACAATGGACAAGAGTTTAAAATGCCTACCTTTTATCAAGAACATGGCATAATTTATCAACTGTCTTGTGTTGAAACACCTAAGCAACATAGTAGGGTTGAAAGAAAGCATCAACACCCATTAAATGTAGCTAGAGCATTGCTTTTTTAATCCAAATTACCTCTTTCTTACTGGACTAATTGTGTATTAACTACTACACATATCATCAATCGAACTCCTTCATTTACCCTAAAAAATCAAACACCACAATTTCTTTTGTTTCAAAAACTATCAAATTATAATTATCTTAAGGTATTTGGTTGCTTGTGTTTTGCTAGCACAATCACCAATCATCGAAACAAATTTCAACCAAGAGCCTCAAAGTGTCTTTTCCTGGGTTATCTATCAAACATCAAAGGTTATAAAGTTCTTGATCTTCTCACTCTTAAAACCTTTGTATCCAGGAATGTGGTTTTTCATGAATCCATATTTCCTTCTATACCAAACACTGTCTGTCTTTCCTAATTTTCTTCATTTCTATGACTCAAAAAAATCTAATATGCCATTTACTCAACGATCTTCTGATACACCTACTTATATATCTTCCAATACATCTTCTGATATGCCTCAACAACCTGCTTCCGCAAATTTCCAAATTGAAAATCTTAGAAGGTCTGAAAGAATCAAGCATCCTCTTGCATATTTACAGGACTTGTACTATGATAGAATGACTTAGACAACTTCAGTACCTCAAGCATCTCTCAGTTGTAGTTCTCCTTTTTCCTCCGGTAAGCCTTACTCCATATTGCATTTTCTCTCTAATTCCCAATTATCTTCTCAATATAAAGCCTTTGTTTCTACTATGTCTTCCACCTTTGAACCCAAAACCTTTAAACAAGCCATCTCCCAACCTCAATGGCAAACTGCTATGGCATAAGAAATCAAAGCTCTTGAATTAAACAAAACTTGGGAACTTACTATTTTACCTCCAAATATGACTACAGTAGGTTGTAAATGGGTTTATCATGTCAAATTCAAAATTGATGGCAGAGTCGAGAGGTATAAGCTAGACTAGTAACAAAGGGATACACTCAACAAGAAGGTTTTGATTTTTTTGATACCTATTCCCCTGTTGTAAAAATGACAACTGTAAGAGTTTTACTTGTTATTGCTGCAATAAAACATTGGCACTTGCATCAACTAGATGTAAACAATGTTTTTTTGCATGGAGACCTCAATGAAGAAGTTTATATGTAGTTGCCACTAGGGTATTCATCCATAATGACCCTCGAGTATGCAAACTTAAGAAGAGTCTTTACAGTTTGAAACAGGCCTCAAAACAGTGGTTTGGATTCTTCTTTGATTCAATTTGGTTTTACTCACGGCAAATTAGATTCATCTCAGGTTTTATAATTTTGCTCATTTATGTTGATGATGTTATTCTAGCTTCTGATAACGTTGATCAGATCAATCTCATAAAGAAATTTTTGCATGATTTCTTTACCATTAAGGATCTAGGAGAATTAAAATACTTCTTGGGTATAAAAGTGGCTAGATTAGCCAAGGGTATCACACTGTGTCAAAGGAAGTATGCCCTCAATATTTTGGAAGACAATGGCTTTTCTGATTGCAAATGAGTAGCCTTTGCTATGGAATCAACTATAAAGCTAAGTGCAAATGATTCTTCTTCTCCTTTACTTGATCCTACCTCATACAAAAGACTTGTTGGTCGATTATTGTATCTCACCATAACCAAACTTGATTTAGCTTACTCGGTTCAAGCCTTAAGTTAGTTTATGGCTACTCCTAGCACCATACATCTTCAAGTTGCTAAGAGAGTACTTTGATATATCAAAGCTATACCAGGTCAAGGGATTCTCTTATCTGCAACATCTCCCTTACATTTAAAAGCATGTTCTGATAGTGATTGTGGGTGGCTGCCTAGATACTAGAAGTAGTGTCACTAGTTTCAAAGCTTTTATAGGAGATTCTCTTATCTCATGGAAATCAAAGAAGCAACCTACTGTTAGCAGATCATCTGTTGAATTTGAATACAGGGCTTTGGCATCTACAACTTGTGAGCTTCAATGGTTGTTTTACCTTCTGGCTGACTTAAATGTTCCTCGTTCTCAAGCTACATTATTGTACACTAATCTAGTTTATCATGAAAGGATCAAGCATATCAAACTAGATTGTCATCTTATTTGAGAGAAACTACAAGAAGGTCTTATCAAAATAATTCATATTCCTTCAAAGCATCAACTAGCTGATATATTGACTACACCTCTCGGATCTCTCAATTTTCACCATCTAACTTGCAAGATGGGAATAATTAACATCCATTCTTATCTTGAGGGAGGTGTTGGAATATACAAAGCTACATAGAGAGATTGGAATTTAAATCCCTAGAAGCTAAGCAAAGGGATTTATCTATAGCTAGTTGACTATTAAGTTAGTTAAAAGAATGAGGTGAAGAGATTTAAATTACTAGACCATGTGGCAGCCATTGTATAGCCTAATGAACTATAAAATTTTCCTATCATGATGAGAAATATTCAGTCTTTCCTCTGCTGCTTTCTCTTTCAAGTTCTTTGTTTCTAGTTTGTAGTTGTTAAAGAATTTTACATCAACTATTAAAAAATTAGTTTTTTTGTGGGCCTCGTATTTGCTCACTTTTTCAAAGGGATTGTATGGCGCTTGTGTACTCCACGACTGCAAATATCATTTCTCTATAGTTCAAGTTCTCATGTTAAGATCATTGTCCAAATTTTCTTGGATAAATCTCGTATTTTAAACAAATAATTAGTTTATTGGATAGCCATCCAAATTGCATCGGGGGGATCATAATTTCTTAAAAATGTTTCCTTGGGGAATGGATGTCAAGCAAAAAGAAGATCGAGAAATACACGATATAGGTTTGTACGGAAAGTAAAATTTATAGACAGCCATATATCATAGCTTCAATGGATTTTCCTTTTATGATGAGGGAAAATTATATTTCTTTCATGTGTATTAGACTCGAATACCCGTTTTTCATCATACATAAGCAATTTTTGCAAGATTGCATGCCACATGTTCGATGCAAGTACTTTAACAACCAAAATAATGCTTTTCGGTGATTATATAGTAGTGGCAACTAATGACCATTTGCAGCCTGCAGCTTATCGTTGAGGCTAATGACTATTGCCTAAAAAGGTTATGATACAACATTAGCATGATCATTGACATCATGTGACATTGATAGTACTCGTAGATCGATCATCTTCTGCTCGTTGACATTAATAGTCAAAAGATTGATGCAGTTAATTAATGTCACATCATTCAACTAAATAATACTTTCCCAAACTTTAGTCCCTCTTTGTGGAAAACCAACTCAAATAATGAAGTTATTGTTCATCTGATCATCCCATTTCTAAGGGGTCGATTATTGAAGCTTAGATAGAGTTTTGGTCAAGCGATTGATGGCAATCTGTGGAACATCATAGATCAACTTTTGATGTGATGTTAAATTGTTGAGTGATAATTAAAACAAAATCAATTCATAATTGATAGAGAAGAGAAAAAACCCGGACTCCAAAAAGAAAACCTAAAGCCAAAAGAAAATACAAAGACTACAATACATATCTAAACAATGATTGAGAAACTAAAACAAAACCAAAAACTGAAACCTGCAAGAAAAAACACACATACAAATAAAAGAAACCAAAAAACACCTGCAAGAAAACGTGGTTAGCACATGCTAAAAGATAAAGTAAATAAGAGCAAACCAAAAGACCATAATCAACCAAAGGAATATTAGCAACAACGAAGGGAAGGAAAATCCAGTTTATCCAAACGAATGAGACCATGAAGCAAACTCAGAACATCCCCAATAGAAATCCACTCCATGTGTTGACCCATTGCACCATATTTTGCAAGCCAATCTGTAGCTTTATTTCCTCCTCTGAAAATATGTTGCACAAAACAAACCATCAAATCCATAATGGCACTAATTTCCTCCTAAAATTCTTCCAGATACTAAACCCCACACCTCCTTCCATTCAACCACGATACCACCACTTGTGACTCTAGTTGTATCTCCACTAAACTGATTCCCAAGCTTTTGCAAGCTTTAAGACCATGCAAAAGCGCTAATAACTCAACTTTATTATTTGAACCAACTCCTATGAGAGAAGCAAAGGCATGAATTAAGTTATCATGATCATCTCTGATAATACCACCCAACCCAGAGGGACTTGGGTTACCCAAGCTACTGCCATCTATGTTAAGCATAAACCAACCATGCTTGGGCTTAGTTCTAGCCACCAACTTTGGACTTCGCCTTAACGGGACTAAAGGTGGAGTAGATGTTGCGCCTAAACTTTGACTCAAACTAATGAACCAAAAATTTAATGCAATTTTACCTGCAAGTACATAGGTGTTGTAGTACTTCACAGGGTCGAATCCACAAGTATTGACTTATGTGATGAAGAAAATGAACTCAAACAAATAAAATAAATTACTAAAATGATCTGATATGGAGAAAGACTAAGATTTTGAGGATCCATCTAATAATTTATAATATTGTTTCTGATCGATTTACTTCAATTAAAGTAGAATAATGATTCTGTTTAATTGGAAGATTTAGCATTTAAGATCAAGAAAAAAATAGTCGCTAATGATTGAGTATGAATGATTGATGATTAAAACATTCACAAATCTATTTAAATATCACAGGGATTCTTCAAGCATTCACTATATTCGAAAATCACAATCAATCAAGATAAATATATAGATAATCAAAATATCCAATAATAAAATCCTTCAATCGATCAAGCTCACAAAATAAATTTTACATTGATCTGAAAATAATATTTAAATCATTAAACTTCACCTCTAACCTTGGTATGAAAATTTAGCCAACCATGTTCATCACAAGTGCTATAGAAATCACATAAATATTCTCTATTAGAAAATTAAAATAAAACACAAGAAATACTAGAAAATAACTTAGAAGCAATAAAATCTGAAAACCAGCCGACGCTGAGAGAATAAAACCCACACCGTCGCTGAACTGCAGAAAACAGAAATTGAAACTAAAAGAAATTCATCAAGAAGAAGCCGCAGCCCCCCAGATGCCAAACGAAAAACATAAAGAAGCCCAAGAAAAATAAAAGTCCAACCACGTCCCTCCACGTTAGCACAAGGAAAATCACAATAAATCACCACCTAATGGTATCAGCCCCTCTCTACCGACTTCCTCTCTACTCAGCAAAATAAATCATTCTCTCCCAACTCCAACGCTGCATGTACCAGAATAGAGTCAGCAAAAATAAAATCCTAACCGACACTTCTCAACTCAAAAGAAACGAAAAGCATCCAACATCCACCGACTCTCCCTTCTAATCCAACATCCCCCTCTCTACTCTCCCAAATAAATATGGACAAAGCCCCCCACATCTTCTCTCAACTCCCACCACCTCACGCCAATGCTCTCCCCCAATCAAACCGACCAATAAACCTCAACTCCAACTTCACGTCCCTCCTTTTCAATGAATCAACCCATCGACTTACCTCAACTCTCCCCCTCTCTACCGTCCGCGTACCTCTACTAAGGAATATATATTTATAGTCGCCTTAAGAAGACACCAGATGTGAAGACGTGAATTTCTTTTCGTATACATGCTGAATTTCTTTTGCCTCTATCAACATAAAAGTCAAGCTCAACAAGCTGCCAATTACGTTCACATTCTACCACAGAAAATTCAATCCCAGCTAGCCGCCTACATTCCTTTATTTTTTCATAAAAATATCTCTTATCAGCTCTCTCTCTTCTGTCTTTTTTCTGAAAAAACAGCTCCCATAGCTTCTTTTTCTTTTCCTTTCCATATACATCCAAACCTCCTCCATTTTCTTTTTAAAGACTTTTACGTTGCATGTGTTTATCCACCGCAAATCATTTTCTTCACCTCATGGTCTATGAACAACCAAGTAAGAAAGTCACCACCAAAAGTCTTCTTCTTTTTTTTTTTAGCTGTCCAAATACACCGCTTCCTTCCTTCTCTTCATTCCTCTCAATTAGTATGCACTTTGGTCAAAAGTTCCAACCAGATCCCATGTGAATTTTATTTGAGCTGAAAATAAGTAGATAAAAATAGCACTCAAAAATAAATTAAAATAAAAAATAGATTATCAAAAATATATTATATTTGTGAGAAAATGTTGTCCAATTAAATCATAGTTATAAAATTAAGCATAAACATGATATCAATCAATTAAAAATCACAACTCGTATTTATACTTATTAACCATTTTTTCATCTAAAACTAATAATAGTGTCATGAAGAATTTAAAATACGTTAGTTTTAAATAGTTAAAATATACAATATTTCAGCTCAATCAGAAGACAAAGAGTCTAACACCTATGAATCATGTCTAGGATATCTAGAAACCTTATGAATATCTTGACAGACTGAACTAATCCAACGTTGGATAGATTTCCAAACCACACTAAAAGACTCAAGAGTTCCTCTATGTGAGCAACACATCTACGATGCCAAAGACACCAAGAGAAGAAAGAAGGAAGAAGCCCCACAATTAGGGGGGAGTTTAGTCCGGTCCGGGGAGGTTTTGTGGACCGGACAGGACCTATTTGGTTTAGGATTTTCCCACTCTAGACTGGATCAAAATCCCTAAGGACCAGGCCGGTTGATCCATTCAATCCACCTTGGACCTTTTTTTTCAATATATATATATATATATATATTAGTAATAAGCTAATACTATTACTCCATTAGTATATAGTAAATTAGTAATAGTTATTAACTTATTTACTATAACTAATAATACACTAGTACTAATACTATAACCAATAACTATATGTAATAATAGTAATACTATGTAATATACTAGTATTACTATATCTCAAAAAGTCCTCGTTAGGCAGAGTTCAAGTCCTCGATAGGGAGAGTAAAGAGTGAAGCTAGATGGACGAGATTGAAGATCGCTGAAGCAATCTGAGGCTAATGGAGGAAGAAGAAGCGGTTATTGAGTTTCCTCAAGGAAGCGAAGAAGTACAACATAAGGGAGAGAGTAGCCTTATTGAAAAGATTTGTTCCGACCAGGCAGTAAGGAAGGAAGTTATTGCCAACACAATGGGGAAGATGTGGAGAATAAGTAAACAAGCACTGTTCCAAGAGGTTAAAAAAAATGTATTTGTTATCACATTCGCCAATCATGTTGATAGACAGCGGATTTTGGAAGGAAAATCATGGATCTTTGCCAACATATTATTTATGATATTGCCTTATGATGGGGTAGTATAGCCAAGGAAGATGTATATCGATATTGGCTACAAATTCATAATCTATCATTAGGATTTATGACAGAAGACTGGGGAAATCGCATTGGTGCCTTAGTGGGAAATGTGCTTGATGTGTATGTAGACGAAGACGGGATTGGGTGGGGCAAGTGTTTGAAGGTGAAGGTGGAAATGAAGCTACAGAAGCCCATAACTAGAGGTAGGACTATAATGGTGAATGGCAAAAAAGTCTGGCTCAGTTTTAAATATGAGAAGCTCCCAAAGATTTGCTTTAGTTGTGGGTGGATATTACATGGGGAAAAGGGTTGCCTGAACAAGGTTGGGGGCAACTAGGCAAACATCTCTCAGTTTGGATCTTCGCTCCAGGTAGAGGACAGTTACCAACGACTTCCAGTTTTCATTCCCTCAAATGGCAACTCGAACAGACGTGAGGATGGCCGGCAGGACCCTACAAAGGAGGCAGTGTACAGTGAAGCAGAGGGGTCTATAGGAAGTACTGCAAGTAGGAGGCTAACTAAGGACTTAGATCAAGATCAAGTCAGAATTAGATCTGATGGCAACAAGAATTACGGTCACAGAGAAGGGATTGTGAAAATGGATACCCTGCAAGGGAAATTGGCGGAAGGTGTTGGGGAGATTGTCGCTGAAGATGAGACTGATGGAACACGGTATAGGGTGCCCTAGGACATAGGCAAGAACCTACACAGTGGAGAGTACCTATGGGGGTAACATGTGCATACAGGGTGGGAGATAATCGAAAAAGAGATGGGCCTAATTGCATCGGGTTTGGCAAACAAGGTTGTGGAAAAGCCCATTGACAAAAAGGGCCCAACTATCAGACGCAAGAGGGGAAACACGATAAGGAGGGAAGGCCTGCGATGGAAACAACTAATTTCAAAAGACAGGTGATAGCAGCTGAACACCTTGAGGGCGTGGAGAAATCTATCCAAGGAAGCAGTAGATGGAAACACCGTGCAAGAGGCCAAGGAACAGCTTCAATGGAGGGAGGTCTTTGACCTAGGATTAAAAGACCAGCTGAGATTCTTGATGAGGACCATGTAGCTCCGGTAAAGAAAAAAAGAGGTAAGAAATTAGTTAACAAAAGTAATGTGGTTACTACAACTGAAACAGTGGAGGCTGGTGACCAACCCCACCGATTGTCATGAAAATATTCAGCTGAAATAGTCGGGGCTTGGGAACCCCAAAACAGATCATAGCATTTGTTTCCAAATAAAGGCAAAAGTTCCCGATATGGTTTTCTTGATGGAAACCAAATTGTCACAAGAAAGAGCCATCAAGGTGGCTAGGAAGGCTAAGTACGAGGGCTGTATAGCAGTAGATGCAGTGGGGAGAAGCGACGGGTTAATGATCATGTGGAAGCAAGAAGTCCAACTGGATTTAGTGAATTATTATCAAAGGCACATTAATGTGCTAATGAAGAATGACGATGACAACTCAAGTTGGTTGTTAACTTGCTTCTATGGACACCCCAACACAAACAAGAGAAGGGAGGCATGGCATCTTCTGCAATCCTTCAATCCCAGTGATATGGGATGGGGTATTATAGGAGATTTTAATGAGATATTGTCCCAAGATGAAAAGGTGGGAGGCAGAGTAAGACCATAAAATCAAATGAGGATGTTTAGAGAGGTGATTGAAAATAGCAAACTATTCGATCCAGGCTGGAAGGGGGCCAAATATACATGGTGCAATAGACATGAGGATGAAACCTTTACAAAGGAGAGACTTGATATAGGTTTGGCAAACAAAAGATGGATGGAGATTTTTCCAGATGCTAAAGTCATTACCATGACGGCCTTATGTTCAAATCATAGGCCTATATTACTGGAGGGCGCCAAAGGAAGGGGGGAAGGGATACAATTTTAGTCCCATCTCAAGTATGAGGTAAATTGGGCAAAGGAGGAGGGCTGCAGAGACACAGTAGCTGCAGTATGGCAAAGAGATGTTAACCCACCAAGCCAAACTAGTAGGCTGCAAAGTAAACTGGAAAACTGTAGCAAGAGGCTTCAAAAACGAACTAGGGATCTAAGAAGAAACAGAATAGCAGCCATTAAACAAAAAACAAATGAGATCAAACTGCAGCAACATTGGTATTTGCTGACGATTGTGTGATATTTTGCAGGTCCAAGTTAGAGGAATGGTCCATTATTGTCCAGTTATTAAATATCTATGAAATCTCCTCTGGACAAACCCTGAACATGTAGAAAACCTCCATTCTCTTTAGTCCAAATACCAATGTTGCTACAAAAGACTGCATTTCCCAACATGTTGAAGGTGTAATATGTGGCAGCTACAACAATTACTTGGGTTTGCCATGGTAGGAAAATCTATGTATAACATGTTTCGAGGACTAAAAGAAAAGCTTTGGAAAAGGATAAACAGTTGGAAGACCACTTTTCTCTCCTCTACAGGGAAGGAATCTTGATCAAAAGTGTATTGCAAGCCATACGAGCTTATACAATGAGTATCTTTAGATTGCCTAAGATGTTTCTCAAAGGAATTGAAGCGATGATTGCAAAATTTTAGTGGAGCGACAAAAAGGAAGGTAGAGGTATTCATTGGAAAAGCTGGAATAAACTCATATCAGCAAAGGGCATAGGGGGGTTTGGATTCCGTGATCTAAACTGTTTCAACAAAGCATTATTAGCAAAACAATGATGGAGGATTATACAGGAATCCTCATCATTGATGGCTTAGATCTTCAAGGAAAAGTACTTCCTAACAAGCCACTTTGTAGAGGCACAAGTAGGCTATTGCCCATCCCAAATTTGGAGAAGCTTTTGATGTCAGTACTGGATTTGATTAAGGAAGGGTTTGTGGGGAGAGTTGGTAATGGAAAGAGCATTAGAGTTTAGAAAGATAAATGGGTGCGAATACCTTCCACCTTTCAGATCCAATCGCCTATTACTATACTGGAGCCTAATGCAACAGTAGATGAGCTAATTGAAGAAGAGAGTGAGTCTTGGAAAAAAGAGTTGGTGCAAGCCATTTTCAGACAAAAGGAAGCTCAATGCATATGCAATATTCCTATCAGTACTAAGGGGATGGATGATAAAGTTATACGGGGGCTATCGGATACGGGGATGCATACTTCACTGATCTTGCAAAAAAGAAACAAAAGACAAAGGAATCCTCAACTAGTGATCAAAATGAGGGGATATGGAGGAAAGTCTGGAGACTAACAAGCTCGATAAGGTAAAACAATTTCTTTGGAAAGCTCTAAATGGGATTCTACCCACAAGGAGCAACCTCTATAAGAGAATGGTAATTGATAATTCTACATGCCTAGTCTGCAATAGTGAAGAAGAAACAACATTACATGTGTTATGGAACTGTCCAGCTTCAGCTGACATGTGGGGTGAGGAAATCAATCCAGTTAAAAAATGGAGACGGAATTATGTTGATTTCATGTCATTATGGTTAGATCTTCATTCTAAGCTAGCAAATGAAAATCTTGACATTGTAGCTGCGGTGCTTCATGGCTTATGGAGGAGGAGAAATGACATTGTTTTTGAAAGAAAGTTTAAAGGCCCTTCTGTTTTGTTTCAGTTGGCAGTACAGGATGTGAAGGCTACTAAACTAACTCAAGAAAAGACTAGAGAGAGTCAAGAAAGAACAATAGATGGACCGATGAGAAGATCTTGGAGACCCCCACGGCCCAAGTGTGTGAAGGTTAATGTTAATACAGCCTTGGACACTGAACAGGGAAGGATGGGGATTGGCATCGTCGTGAGGGATTCCAAAGGGGATGTTCAAGCAGTTGCTGCTGCCCCTAAGCAAGCAATCAGGTCAGCTAATGTAGCCGAGAGCTGGGCTATGTTGCGTGCTGTTTTTCTGTGTAGTGAACTGGGTCTCAAACAAGTGCAACTGGAAGGAGAGGCAAAGGCAGTTATGGATGCGATCAATTCTACTTCACAATTCATCCTGGGATGGGCAAGTCAAAGAGGACATCAAATCTATTTTTCCTGCACAGCCAAATTAGTCTATGTCATTCTCGGCTAGAGATGAAACAAAGCAGCACATGCAGCTGCGAAATTGACTCTATCTTTAAGCTCTGAATCTATATGGATGGAGGAGGTACCAGCTAAGGTCCTCCCTACCGTTATTTTGGATAAATCATGTATTGTTATGATAGTCTAATGAATTAAAGTTTCATTTCAAAAAAAAAATAAAGTATTACTATATCTCTTCAAACCCTACATATTTACTAATACTCTTACATATTTACTAATACTCTATGTAATACTATATTAAATAATAATAATACTCTTATTACTAATACTCTATGTAGTTATAGTGATTTAATACTAACATATTACATATTAAATTAACTATACTAATACTAATATAAATTTATACATATATGATATATTATAATTTATACTATAACTCTTATAATATGTTAATATATTAATATACTCTAGTACTATATATTATATGTAATAGTTATACATTAAAGAATATAATAATACATTGATACTAAATATATATAGTTATAGACTTATAATGATTTAGTTATTATGAATTTATGTAACGCCCATCCTTGTGGTGGGTCATTTAGAAAATGATTTTATGAAAATAGACGGGTATTACAGTTCCTTTTGAAATTTTCTTTTCCTTTCGTGCCAGGATACAAAAGACTCAATGTTTATAAATAAAACTTGTCTTCTTAATTAAAAAGTTATAGCGAAAAATATTAAATTTCATAATTAAAGTTTCTCGTATAAAATATTGTGCCTAGGCTTTCGTGCTCTTTCCCTTGAACTATGCTCGTCCTGACGCGTCATGCTCATCTTATTCCTAGGAGGGCACACATTAAAACTAAAATGAGTCAATGACTCATAAGCATTACTTTATACAATTAAAATATAATAACATAGGTTTTCAGTCATGCATTCAGCACTCCATACATATCATACATAGACATTCGATTTATTTTAAAACATTTCGAGGTGCGGTTTTTTTCTTTAAAAATATTTTCTTCTCATAAAACAGTTCCTCACGCCTAGCTGCCTTCATTTCTTGAAGAGTCTTTTAATGCATACATCTTTTTATACATACATGCATTCTTTCTTAAGACGCATACATTCTTTCTTATCTCTTTCATTGGCCGTTGCACACTATTACTCCCCGTGTGCTGGGGTTAGCGATATTTTGGACCTAATTCTACTCATGGCCATGGGTTGGGAAACCATTCCATCAGGGTGCAGCACTAGGTGCACTACCAGTACTACTTACCTAGCATTGTAATTTGCCCAGTCCAGTCCTTTGGTACCTTTTCCTTTTCATTCATGTGAACGTTATGTATTTTCATACATTAAGCAATTCATTCATTTCAGTCCTTTCTTTTAGTTCAATCCTTTCATTCCTTTACGGTCCATTCATTTATTTCAGTCCTTGCTGTTCTTATAGTTCTTACAGTTCTTTATAGTTCTTTTAGTCCTTTCAGTCATAAAAGTCATTTTAAAAGCTCGTTCATAAAAGTCACTTTAAAAACATACGCTTAAACATCTTTCATGGCATCATTTAAAACGTCAGCTCATGCATCATTTAAAGCATCTGTTCATTTCATTTCATAAACATACATACAATACATACCACGTATAACATCCATCCACATGCATACACATACGTACTTTGGGTGCGTGAAAAGAGGGTGCCAAGGAGGGCCGTTATGTACGTATACTTGAAAACTTATACTTAGCGTTCTTTTTCATAAGAGTATGAATGCAATACTTACCCATACTTCATGCCAAACTCATTTCATGTAGTCCATTCGTGTGTGTGTCAAATGGCAACCTACATGCATACACATAACCTTACGTCATTCTCTATCTAATGCGTAAGCAACTATACTAGAAATAGAACTATGCTTCACTTGGAACACTCTCCACCCATCCCTGGGCTCTTACATGCCATTTCTTTTTCCTTTTCTTTTTCTTTTTTTTTTAGAAGAGATGGGGTCACATGTACAAGTGACCCCATTTCAAATTTATTAAAAAACCTCACTTATGGCAGAGGAACGCCATGATAACAATCGGACATTAGGGACACTAAAAACAACAACAAAATCATCCCAACTAAAAAAACGTCAAAACTACCCATCCTAAACAAGCAAACCCCACTACCAACTTCGTAAATCAAGCCTTCAACTTGAAACCTTCCTCAACGATGGCAAACCCAGTGCATCTAGTTTTAGAATACCCCTTAGTTCTCTTGGCAGTCTATCACTCGGACAATATCTCCACGTTAATCCCTCTTCACCCTTTCGTGTAAGGTAGTCAGCCACTTGGTTCCCTTCTCTGAATTGGTGAAACACCCTATAATGTAAACCCTCTAACTCCTTGATGAGATCATCCCAGTAGTCCCACAAATACCACAAAGAGTAGCATTTTCCTTCAGCCAATCAACCAAAATCTTAGAATCGCATTCCAGAATCACATGCGTATATGCCATAGCTTTGCACAAGCGAACTCCTTGCAACAAAGCTCGTAACTCTGCCTCATTATTAGTTCCAACACCATATGGAGCTAAAAAACTAACCTTAATATGTCCCCTCTGATCCCTTATCACTCCACACCCACCACAGTGTCCTGGGTTCCCACGGCAACTACCGTCCACATTTAGCTTCCACCAACCAGTAGGAGGTTTCACCCACACAACGGAGTGAACTTTTTGTGTTGCACGGCTCTGAATCGGGATGGCTAGTGCACTCGAAATCTGAAAGTCAAACTGGGTAATCTTCAAATCAGTTAAGTCATTCACCAAGGTCCATAAACTCCATGTAAGTATACTTGGTAATAGGCCGATTAATACTCCCTATTGAGTACCTTTCTTTGCACAAGAAAACCATAACTCCACACGGTGCCACCAACTATTGGTATTCATACATGCAACGCCCAACGCTACGGATGCAATACGCCAAACCTTCCCTACAACCTAACACATTGCCAATACATGATCCAAGGTTTCCGTCTATGGCAATGAGCAGCAGTCACATTTGGAAGCCATCTCAATGCCATGAGCCCGCACCTTCTTATCAACAGCAAGGCAATTAAATCTCGATCGCCACATACAAACTGAGATCCTCTTAGGCAATAGCTTATGCCAGACCCAGTCTAACCATGTAATACGATCTCCTCGCACTCGAATAAACTCCCATGCAGTTGCTGTTGTAAACCTCCCATCCGTTGCAGGCTTCCACACTAACACATCCTTCCCTGACCTTCAAGCAGAAACAGAGATTATTAGTGCCTCTGATACTTCCTCAGCAATTAGAGATTCAAGCATTTCTACATTCCACCTGTCCCCAATCCATACCGCTTTTATAGTTATAGACGGCATCAGGACACTCTCTACCATGCATGCTAGGGGCTCATCTGAGAACCAACGGTCAAACCAAAAAGAGGCCAGTCCATCCCTTACTTTAATTTTAGACGCAGCGCACACCTAAGGCGGGACATTCGTAATCGATTTCCAAAGTCTAGAGCTACTTCGTTGCACCTCTAGCAGAGATACATGTTGCCCTCTACCATATTTTGACAGCAAAAACCGAGACCACAATGACTCCGTTGACAATAGACGCCAAGCTGTCTTCTTATGTAACGCTTGCTACAGCTCTGAAAAATCTCTCAGCCACAAACCTCCCTCTTGGACAGGCTTACTCATCCGGGACCACGCACACCATTTCGCCTTAGCTCTCCCATTCTTCTCCCTCAAAAGAAAGTAGATAACATGGAATTTATTTTTTTCACCACACTTTTCGGAACATCCATCACAACCATAAGATGAGAAGACATACTAGAAAGGACATGTTGAAGCAAGATCAAGCACCCCCCTTGGGACAGCAACCTGGCTTTCCAACCCACAACCTTTGCCCAAATTTTAACAATCAACTGATCCAAGTGAAAGGCTTTAAGAATAACTTGCACCAACGGCACCCCTAAGTACATCATAGGAAATTTTCCTTCTGCAAAACCAGTTAATCGAACCAACCCTCGCCTTCGAGCATTACTAATAGCAGCCGACACAAATATGGCAGATTTTTCTCCGCTAATGCGTTGCCCAGACCACCGTACATAGATTGCCAAGGTAGATCTAAGTCAACGCAAAGATCGCTTCTCCCCATTAAGGAAATTAATACGTCATCAGCATATAACACATGCGACACCAAAGGAGCCCCCATCTGATGGTAAAACCTGCCAATATGACCATCCTCAAATTGTTGCCGTAAAAGCCTCGATAAAATTTCTTGCATCAAAATAAAAAGATATGGTGATAGAGCCCCTTGCCTAAGACCTTGAGTAGGTTGAAAAAAAACCTTTATACGATACATTCATCATTACAGAGAACCAAGGGGACGTGACACATTCCTTCACCAGATTACACAATTGTCGGCAAAATCCAAAGCCGATAAGCACATTCAGCAAAAACTCCCAATGGACCCTGTCATAAGCCTTTGCCATGTCAATTTTCACCAAAACATTTCCTCCTAAAATTTTTTTATGCATACCGTGGACCATTTCTTGAGCAAGAGAAATGTTCTAAAAAATACTACGCCCTGGAATGAAAGCCCCTTGCTCCAGAGAAATCAACCTTGGCAAGATAGCAGTAAACTGAGCCACTAAGATTTTTGAAAAAATCTTATATGCCACTGAACATAGGCTAATAGGCCTAAATTTATCAAAACTCTTTGGGTCAGCGACCTTAGGAATCAACACAATGTATGATGAACCATAAAATTTAGGCAACTATACACCTGAAAAAAAAAATCCCTAGCTACCTCCACCACATCCTCTTTCATAATACTCCAACAAGAAATATAGAACGAGGAACCGAAACCATCAGGGGCCTAGGCTGCTATGCTGCGGAATAGAAAAAACCACAGTCTTTACTTCCTCTTCTGAAGGTAAACGGCAGAGTTCAACATCCTCCTCCATGGATATATCCGAAGACAGCAACTGCATTAAATCTGCCTCCTCTATAATCATCATCTCAGTGAGAAAATTTTGAAAATAGTTCAACGCCCCCACATGGACCTGCTCTGGGGAGCCCAGCACCGATCCATCTTCTAACTGCATCCTAGCAATCACCGCGCCATGCCGCCTCTGAGACACAACAGCATGAAAAAGTTTAGAATTTCAATCTCCCTCCTTTAACCGTCTCTTCTTAGCCGATTAAGCCAAATGAATCTCCTCTCTTTTTTCCCATAAATCTAATTCCATCTTCATAGCTAGATACTCTGCATCTGTCTCCTCTGAGAACTCAGTTTGAAGCTGAAATTCCAAAGCTATAAGTTTCTCTTCCAATACCTGGATATGTTTCTTGACTCTTCAAAAGACATGTTTATTCCAGTCCCGCAAGACTAGTTTAACTCTCTTCAATTTGGCTGCCAACTTCGTTAAACCGAACCCCACGTGGCCTGTTCCCATGCTGTTTGTACCAAAGAGTAAAAGGACTCATGTGAACACCACATTTTTTGAAAACGAAACAGAGAGGGACCATACCTTGTATCAACACAATCAACTCTTAATATCATGGGACTATGATTGGAGGTCTTTCTTTTGGTATACTCCACTTCCGACCTATTGAACCGCTCCAAGCACACCATATTCATTAAAGCCCAATCCAACCTTGCCCATTTTCTAGCATTTCCCCCTTGGCCACTGCACTATGAAAGATGATTCCCACGATACTGAATTTCTAGAAGGCCACATGAATCAATCCATTCGTTAAACTCATCCATAGCCTGAGCAAGACGGGGACTCCCTCCCACTCTTTCACAATTAGCTCGAATGATGTTAAAGTCACCAAGAGTTAACCATGGAGAAGAAGTGTGATGAAACTCCATCAAGCTCTCCCACAAACCTTTCTGCTCCACATGATTGCACTTTGCATAGACAAACATAACCAGAGTCTTTACATTCTCAACAAAGACCCATCTCGTAATCATCTTATTGGTGGACCTGACCATCTCCATGACATAAGATGCACACCAGAACACCCAAATTTTTCCCCCGGTTGCTTCATTACAACTATAACCATCAAATCCTAACAAACTTACTAGCTACTGCAATTTATGCTCTGTTGGAATCGTTCAAAAAGAGCAATAAGCATGCCATTATTTTTCCAAATCAAGTTACGCAGTACCCAACGAGAACTACCCAAACCCCTTATGTTCCATGCAATGATGGACTCAGTCATAAATTCAATTTTGTAGTACGGGTTGACACCCTCTGAGACTGTCACACAACCTTATTTTTCCCTTTGGCACATAAAATAGAGGCGTTTAGATTCTCAGACTCATACCCTTTCTGCTTAGCAAGCCTAGAGATACTCTCTTCTTCCTCCCCCTCAGTACAATAGGAAAGATCATCAGTTGGCTCTTCTATTATAGGCTACACTTCCTCAAACACAATCACCCTTGCATCTATCGGCGCTTCTACTCCATTATTCCCTTCTGCATCCCCAGGTGCCACTAGATCTTGCAACTTCTCTACTATAGGCCTCACATCTGCCTCCACTGTCACCACAGGAATAACCGTCTCCTCTAGTAGGAAAGGCTGCACTTGTACCACTGGGTTCTCACGCACAGTGCTCTCACCTTTGGCCACTTCCTCCACACACGGCACACGCTCTATCTCACTAGAACGGGTAATGATCCCACTTTGGATTAAAGGCAACTCTACAACCTGCTTGATACCACTGGTTCCCTCATTCTGCCTCCCCGAATCTCCCTTGTCTCCTGCAAATCATCTCCCCTACGACTCATCCTTGCTTTCTCCTCCACAGCCATCACTGATATAGCCCTCTTTGCAGAAGCATCCTTTCCCCGTCCACCACGTTCATCTTGGTGCTTCGCCATTTTTTGCTTCTCCTGCCATTTGGTCTTTGCACCCCTTGCACCCCCTCCCTTACATGATGCACTGCCCCCTCCCCAGCCCAGCAAACCACTGAAGAATGTTTGTGTCCCTGTCCCTATCCCCTCCCTTACACGACACACCTCCTGCCATAATATCTTATTTGCCACGACGATGGGGAAGCCCTGCACCAGCTCCTCAGTTAGATCAATCTCCACGCATATCCACGCCCCAGTCGCCAGGAAACGGCCAAACCTTGTAGATAAAATTTGCAAGGTATCTGTGCGATACATATGCATAGGAAGACCAAGTAAAAATATCCACTGAGATGCCAGAGATGATTCTTTATGTAGATCAAATTCTTTTGTCCATCGGAATAGCTGAAACACCAAACCAACAATCAGACGACCCTCTTGAGCCCATGCATGCACAAAGTCCCTCTCCGATTGCAACTTCACTAATATGTGATGATCATCCATCACACTCACCATCGGGATCTCCACCAGCCCCCAGGATTTTATGATTGCCAAACGTATGTCATCAACCGTTGGTCTGATTTGCATAAACTTCATGACAAGAGCAAACCTGAACTCCTCAGCCGCTTTCATCATTTCAGGTTCTGTGAAGACAAAACCAGGCTCTCAATCCACATCTACGGGATACCACATCAAAACTCTAAACATGGAAGGTGGTGCCCCCTTTGAGACTATTTGAACAAAGGACAAAGTGCCCCCATCCCCACCAGCAGCCCCCTCTTGTGAGGCAGGCACTGCCATGGGCAAAAAACCTTAGTTGAAAACAGAAAAAAATTGCCCAGAAAGGAAACCATAATATCCGGAGCAAAAACATTTTTAATATCAATACAAAAAAATCAACAGGCCTTTTACGTGCCATTTACTATGCTAAAACCTTCGGGATCTTATTCCTTAAAATGAACCTCGATAATTCACCTTAGGGTTAAGACACTAAGACCTTCGTCTTATTTTTCTATCAATCACATGATGATGCATAACTCAGACTGACTAAGTCATGCATCCCAATCCTAAACAACTTACCCATTACTACCTTCATGTATCCTAGTCCACACTCAATCCTCATTCCCATCCATACATGCTACATGACTTTAAGGCAACTCTGAGGCTTAAACATCGTGTAACCATGCTGAGGATAGATTACCCATTATATATGGTAAACCTATCTGGCACACATGTCTCGCCAGAGGCACATGTACCTTGTCCCTTTATCACTTAAGACTAACACATAGTTCATTGGTAGCTTGCTTATATGAACAAGCACCATACTCCGATACCAACTTGCTCAAACCCAGTCGATAGGACTCTTCCTACTTCTCAACCCTGTACAAGTTCATCCCGCCACTTAACAAGAGGATTGCATCCACAAATGCGCCTCTGTCAAGTCACGTAGCTCGAGACTAAGTCCCGAGTTGTACTACTCTTACACTTTTCCACCACTTCACACATACTATCAGCCATAAGTCAACCACAAGGTGACACCCGTCACCTTGGACTACATGCCATGTCACAGCTACTTCAGGACACTGTTACACAATTCCTGAAGCTACACAATACACTCTACGATCCTCAACTACATAACCATCCTTTTAATCATGACACGCCTTACAGTGCATCGCTGCACAACACGGAGCACACTTCACGTGAACTCTCTTCCACTCACACTACCCCATGCATCATTACGATGCACACCACACAGTGCATTACTGCACTATATAGAGTACGCTTCATGTATACTCCCTTCACACTCCACACCGCATCACAACTATGGCATACACCTCACATCCATACTTGATAGCATAGTCCACATCACTACACAATTATGTCCAACACTTCACTACATAGCCACACTTCACAACAAACTCCACAATAATAACAGCGCAGTCCACAACCTATTAACTAACATATATCATAAATAACGAGAGATAGAGGGTTATACCATCAACGAGATAACCCGTATGTTGCTCGCTGTTCGTCACAATCAAAGCGTCGAAGGAGTCGTACGTGGCGATTAACACTGCGTACGGTGGCTGTTTGGGCTACTAGAGGTGGCTACAGGTATGGATCTGAGAAGGGAAAGGTTTGGTCATGGTCCTAGAGTGGTGGCCTCAAGGCGGTGCAGAGGTGGCACAAGGAGGACGCACGGTGGTCCGTGGAGGTGTTTTGGGCCGTGGATGGCTAAACTAGGAAATGGAGAGGGAGAGCTAGAGGAGTTTGGTTGGGCATGGAGGAGCTTGAGGGAGGTGTGGTGGAGCTGTGGTGGCTGGACGGTGGCTGGAGGTGGTGGATTTGGCCATAAGTGGTGCAAGCTGTGTGTTGGAAAGTGAGAGTGCGTGAGGTGCTTGGTGGGGCTAGAACCGGCGTACAGCTACTCTAGGGCCATCGATGGTAGAACTAGGCCATGAGAGACCCATTTCAGAAAAGGGCAAGAGGGGGAAAGAAATGGGTTCACCGTGGCTTGGGTTTCATGGAGGGAGGGAAGGCCATTGGTGGCGATGTGGTGGCCTTAATGGCCACTTACGACAGTACATGGCTGGAAGAAATGGGTGAAACCCATTTCTGGGTTGTGCTACTACATGAGGAGAGAGAGGCTTACGGAGGAGGGAAACCAGCATGGAGGAGAGAGGAGGTGTTGTGGAGCTTGCCGATGGTGGAGGTGACTAAGGTTGACCGGTGGTGGCTAAGCTGGGAGGAAGAGAAGAGCAACACGGTGGAGAGGAGAAGAGAGCATACCAACGAGCTGGGAGAGAAGGAGAGGAGAGAGAGAGAGAGAGAGAGAGAGAGAGAGAGAGAGAGAGAGAGAGAGAGAGAGAGAGAGAGAGAGAGGAAAGGAAAAAGTAAGGGAAAAACGTAGGGGCTTGGGTATTTAATCCAGACCCTTCGTTTTGGGATCTTCAACACGAACTATCGGTGAGTTTAAATATTAATTTGAAAATGCGTAAGTATTTTATTTAAATTAAACACTGAAAGGAATTAAGATAGAATATTATTTTATAACCTAAAGTTTATAAAATAATATTCCTTCATCATTAATTAAAATGATGAAGTCCAGTTAATCACTGGAAGAGAATAAAACCATTTAAATTAATTTAGAGTTTTCAACATAAATTTAAATATCGTAATATTTTTAAATGACTAATATTTAAATAATTTTCAACAATTATAATATTTTTGGAGCTCTTCAAAAATATTATAATGAGCTCCAAAAATATTATAATTGTGTTATTTAAAAACAAGTTTAGTCCAATAACATTGGAAATATCACGTATAAATATTTCCAGAATATTTAAAATATTCATAAGGTTTAAAATATTAAAATTGCTTTAAAATATTCTTTGTATCTTTTAAAACAAGCTATCGAGGCACGACACATAAAACGAGGCTCTTAATTATAGAAGAAATAATGACCGGGTTATTACAATTTATGATTAGTATAACAATATAATAGTATTAGTATTAGACTATAAGTAATGTAGTATAGCTATATTATATTAATAATATTAGTTATGTTGAATCAGTCAATTAGTATAAGTATATTCTACATTCTTAGTATTAATATAAATATTAGTATTAGTTATAGCTATAAAGCCTATATTAGAATTGAGTCTTAGACTATAGAATAGAGTTATAGTATTAGTACAACTATGTAAGTATACTGTATAGCTACATATTAGTATTAATTATAGTGATTAGTCTAACTATATAATAGTAGACTACTCATATAGCTATATATTAGTATTAGTTATAATGTTATAGTGATTTCGTATATTATAATTTCTATAGTATAATTAATATTATAACTCTTATAATATGTTAATATATACATATATACTGGTACTATATATTATAGTTATACTTTAAATAATATAATAATACTTTCATACTAAATATATATTTATACTTGTAGTGATTTAGTTATTAACTTATTATGATTAGTATAACTATATAAATTATAACAGTATTAGACTAATAATATAGCTATATATTAGTAATATTAGTTATGGTGAATTAGTGATTTAGTATAACTATATAAGCATTCATTATAGTGATTAATATAACTATATTAGTATAAATATAACTGCACTCTATATTAGACTATTAGTATTTTTTATACCATATATAATTATATACAACTATTATATAAATAATATCTATAAATAATGAATTATTTTTTTTTAAATTTCAATTCGATTGGGTCCGGGGTGAAAAACCCCTGGACCGAAACTGGACAGAAAACACTCAATCCTATAAAATTTAGATCGAGACCCAACCCCAGGTTGGTTCGGTCTGGATCAACCTGGGGCTGGGTCCAGTTGGTTTATCCTGTCCAGACTGGCCGATTCTCACCCCTACTAGCAACAAAAATCCCCACTAAAGAAGAAGAAGATGCCTGACAAAACCATGTAGCCATTGTCTCCTTCCAAGTACAACCAAGAGGTAATCCAAACATAGCACTATAATGGCGCCACACCCAAGCCGCAAATTCTCATTCGAATGGTACATGATTTTGAACTTCATATTTACCCCCATCAAAACAATCACACCGAGAAACAATCAGAATACCAATTCAACGAAGACAATCATCAACACTTAATGCATTATTCCATGCCTTCCACATAGTAACCGAGACTTTAAAAGGATTAGTTTATGCCACATCCAATTATGCCCTACCATGGTGGAACCTTTTATACAGATATAGTCCCAATTTATTTTTGTAGAAAAACAGCCATTATCATGTTTCGTCCAAATCAACACATATGAGCCCCTCTTACAAATAGCTAGAGAATCCAAGATATCATCCACATTGTCATGCCCCACTAGCCTTGTCAGTAGATCTACTTCCCATGAGTTATCCAACTTACAATCCATAACTTTAATCAAGTCGATCCACAATTGGAAAATCATTGTCTAAAGGATGCCGGTCTCGCCATTTATCATACCAAAAGAAGATGTTAGAATCCCTAAGATGCCACTTTGAGTTATCAAGAACCAATAGAAGAAACAGCCTCCAAAACTTCATCCATAGTAGGAGGACAGCAAATACGAGCATTATCCTCATCAGAGAACACGGGTGAGATTAAATAAGAAAGATCTGAAAGATCTCTAGAAAGGTCCGCTTGAAGAAAATTAGAAAAATAATATATGCCAATCTCTCATATCTGAAATGTATTTCCTTCCATTTTAGCTTAGCCATCTATGCCAATCTAGTATCCTCTCTACGCCTCCATGCAGCCAGTTCCATAGTATCCTCTCTAGCCTCCTTATTTGCTCCTAAAGCTAATCAATCTTTGCCGTAGTCAAACCAAATATCGCCTTATTCCACTCTTGAAAAGGCACTAGGACGTTTTTTAATTTATCGGCCGATTTCCACAATCTCATACCTGTAATCAAACCCATCCAAGCTCTCTAAACACGAGCCATAAAATCTAGATGATCAACCCACATTTGCTGGAACCAAAACGGGGAAGGGCCATAAGAAAAAGGAGCTCTGGTGAGAACAATATGCATTGGGCATTGATCTAACAATGATCTTGATAAGAAGGAACAAACAGCATTAGCAAACTAACATACTAATGTGGCATCCAGAAAATCTTGATCAAGCTTTGCCCAGCTTCTTGCGAGACCCCTTTGAACGTTACACCAAGTAAATCTTCTACCCTTAGTTTTCATTTCAATCAAGCCCCCTTGGTGATTCCAACTGTTGAAATCTTCTATTGAAGCCTAAGGCCTTGGTCGACCACCCCTTCTTTCCAAGTCATTGTGAATAATATTAAAATCTCCTGCAAATAAATAAGGCTCCATCCCAAGGTTGTGCAAACTAAGATCAGCCCATAGCTCCTGTCTCTCCATACGACAACACTTAGCATGTATAAAATTACACAAAAACTGATGAGGACTTGCCGCAATATGAATCGAAATAAATTGAGAACTCATGCGAACAACTTTCACCATCACTGAGTTAGTCCAGAAATCCAAAATTTCCTACCCACTTGCACCATTCTTTAATCGCAAGCATCTCATCAAACCTTGAGCTTTATCAAACTTTTGGAATGGCTCAAACAAAACTACAATATATGGCTTAAGGGTGGCCATTAACTTCTTTAAACAACCTTTATAGGTACCAACCCCTCTAATATTCTATGCAAATATGGATCCAATCATAGAGAAATTTAGTGGTACAGGTAAGGACTCAAGAAGAACCCCTGACTTTAGCAAACCTTTTTTTTTTTTTTTTTTTGTATTTTTTCCTAGAAACATGACCCTTAGCTTGAGTTAGGTAATCTTTCTCTTGTGGAAAGACCTTCGAAGGAAGCTCAAGTTCTGGATCTGACATAGCCGTTTCTTCCATACAAAGGTCCTCCACACTCGAGTGATCTTCTACAGCTTGCACCCTATTTTCAGCCTATAGCTCTCTTGCATCCTCTTCCAGGAACTCTACCTTTTCGACTGACTATGGAATATTTTGAGAGTTTGTGCCCAGAGCATCAGAACTAATTATAGCTAATTGAGGATTTTGCACAAGAACCGGCTCCACATCTTGAGCATCTCCATTACCAAAATCATCTACCACCTTTTCTTCCAGAATACTCACTAATGATCCCCCTACATCTACCTCCTTAGTTTTGTTTTGGTCCACTACAGGTTGCTCAACATGCACAGCTGGCTTTGGTTGGTCCTTTGATTCCTCTCCAGACGCATAAACCTTTTTCCAAAACTTGGATTTATCTCCATTCACTAACTTACTAGGGCGACATGCGAGAATTGTGCCCCTAAACCTTACACCTACAGCATAATGCAAGGAGTGTTTCATACACTATTTCCTGCTCACGGCTTGAAGCTAACCTAGGAACCCCAATCCAAAAGAAGGGGAGAGGCTCTTTAGTAGCATCCATAACCACACATAATCAAGCGCCATCCATTTGAGTTACACAGAAAGTGGGATTATCACACCGAATGAATTTTCCTATTGGTGTAGTGATCGCAATAAGGATTCTTGGTAGAAATTAGATGGAAAACCTGGCAACACTATTCATATTGGGACCGAAGATGGTTCTTCCTCCTCACTTAACTCAGGCGTCCATTGAAACAGACGATATGCAACACCATCAACGTCACAAGCTTCATGTGATAAAGCCTTTAGAAAGTCAGCTTCTGCAGACATGCAGATGAACACATTGCGCGGACGCCTCATAGCAGAAACCACTAGTGTTCCCTTCAGTCACCACCGAGTGCGTATCGTTGAGATGAGGTCCACGCGTAGAAGGTGACCTCCATTGGCATCAATGGCTACCACGCAGCCCTACATGGGAACCCAAAAGTGGCAAAAAATTAAAGAAAACCCTAGCAGAGCAAAAAAAGGAGAAAATGGTACTTTTGGAAATATATTTTAGACAGATCACATGTTTAGGATTGCGGTGAGAAATATAACTTATAACTTTATGGCTTATAATTTATAGTTTAAGTAATAAGTTCTATTATCAAAAAGTTATTTATTGATTGGTAATCATATGTTTAAAATACTTTCAAATATGCTACATTTGTTTGGAAAGAAATTAAAAAAAATAAATAAACAAAGTAGTTTCTAATGTAAAAATTGAGATCATTTGATTTTTTAAAAATTATAACCATATCATTTTTATTACACCATGTAAATTATTTTGGCCACTCTAACCCAAGTCCCTCAAAGTACATTCATTAATCACTTCACCAATATTAGCCATCTGTCTCTCTAGCCTCCCCCCCCCCCCCCCCCAAAAAAAAAAGAACCAGACATGCTTCACCCTCCCTTCTACATAACGATATGTTTAGCTCCCACATTGTGACGCCCCTGACTCCCACATACAGAAACATGGGAATTGTGACGTCAACACGATGACAACATGGGTCACGCATCCCAAACGACAAGTGCTAAGTGTGTACTTATGCAAAAAGTGTACAACAAAAATCACAGCGGATGAATAAAGGATAGTCAACTAAGTACCATAATTTTAAATACAGATTTCCCAAAATAAAATGCCTTTAAAAAGTTATACAGTTATCCAATAAAAGTATAATACAAACCAAAACACATAGATAAAAAGGGGAAACAAACCCCAAGCCAATAAGCGACCCCAGGTCATTCCTCCAGCAAAGTCAGAGTCTCATGCTCAACGTCCTCATCTGCATTAAAATCTATGATTCCATAAAATAGAACCATTGGAAACAATACCACGTGAGATTATGAGTCTCAGTAAGGAACCAACCAAACAACCCAAGAGATAAAAATACATTAATGCAACCAACATGTGTGTCTGCACATGATGAAACAAGCATGTGACCAAAACCACCATTTTCCAATGCACGCCAAAAATCTCATTTGACCCAAAACATGCCATTGAATACCACCAACCATTTTTCTATAAAATGGCCCAAACATAAACCACTCTTATCCATTTAATCATAAACTTCCATTTTCCTAAAAAATGGCACAACTTATCCATTTATCACTCACTATAGTCGAGAATCGTAGACAGAATTTTATCACCATCCTTGCTTACCACCATCCCTACCGTGTGCACTGTAGGCGGGATCACAGGCAAGACTTACCACCATCCCTGCATACCACCATCCCTATAGCTTGCATTGTATGCATTGTAGGAGGGAACACAAGCGGGACCCTAACACTGTCTTTACTTACCACCATCCCAACCGCTTGCACCGTAGGAGGGAATTATGGCAGGACTCACCACCATCTTTGCTTACCATCATCCTTGCTTACCACCATCGCTACAGCTTACACTATAGGCAGGAATCACATGCTAGACTCTACCACTGTCCCTACTTACCACCATCCCTACCATGTGCAATGTAGGCAGGAATCATAGGTGGGACTCTACCACCATCCCTATAATTCATTCTTCCTCTCTTTCATTCCTTTCAATTCATTCATTACAAACATACCAAAAATCCTTTCTCACATGAAAACCTGATTTTCATTTACAACACATAAGCATGCTTGAACATATGATGAATGTCATGACACCAACACGACATATAAAATATCTAAACACAATCCAAATTCACAAACAATCCCATCCTCCAATTCGACACAACCTCCATGCTCCTTGGACGCAAGGTCTTGCACAATCAACCAGACTACAGAAAACATGTTAGTGTAAAAATATATTTAAATCTCAAGAAAATTCTTTAGAGAATTACTTACAGTGATGGAATAACATTTTGGAGGATCAAAGGTGGTGCTAAAGGTGGCAACGCAATAATGGAACAATGTTTTTTTCAAAACATAGTCGTGGGTCTCAAAATGCCAAATTTCAAATGGGAACAAATGAGAGTTTGGGTTGGCTATGGAAGAGCTTACAGATGTTGGAGAAGCAAATAGTGGTGGTTGTTGGCTGTGGGTGGCAGCGTGAGCGGCGATTGGAGGCCAAAATGGACAAATCATAAATGGAGAAAGAGGGGCTTCAAAGGGGACGGATCGGAGCTGAGGATGGGTGGGCTACGTAGCTAAAGGGTCACTGGTGCTTTGGTTAAGAGATGGTGGTTAGTGGTGGGGGCACGACGGCATTGGAACTCAAAGAAGCCGTGGCATTGAAGTGGGCATGGGGAGGAATGGCAGCGCAGTTGGGGTTGAAAATGGAGGGGTTGGTTGTCAGCAAGTAGGGAAGAGGATGGGCTGGGCGGTGAGGAAGAAAGGTTGTGTACTGAGGAGCTGGGTGGAGAAAACGGAGACACGAGGAGGGAAAGCGCACACGGGAAGGAAAGCAGTGGAAGAAAGAAAAAGAAGGAAAAAGGAAAGAAGAAAAAAAGAGGGAAGGGAAAAAGAAAAAAGGAAAAAAAAAAAGAAAAATGAAGCAGAAGAAATAAGATCCAGCCTTTCAACTTGGGGTCTCAAAACTGATCTAGTGAAAAGAATTTTCAAAATGGCAAGTTTAATAAAATAATTTAAATGCAGTGACTAAGTAAAATAAATAATAAAATCCACCAATAAACTAATTTAAAATAAAGAGCATTTTAAAGAATGGACAATAATTAATAACAATAAAGCACATCGAATTAAATTTCACAGTTAAAAATTGTAAAATAATACCATGTAAATCATCTAAAATTTAAAACATGGAAGCCATAATCTTAATAAATAAAATAATTATTTAATTAAGATACATGAAAAATATGGGGTATCACACATGTTATAAACCAGAGGTTGGTATCAGGATTCCCGTAGACACTTGTGATGTACCACTCCAACTTTCTAGTTCCCTCTTCCATAATACAAGCATCAATGCGCTATTTAGAAAAATTAAGACAGATAGATTAGCATCCTTCCCCCACAATATATAAAGCAATCCCCCCACTTCTACCATCACAATCTACAACTAAACAATTATTAAAGCCAATTTTGTGCTTACATGAAAAAAAAAAAAAAAAAAAAAAAAAAAAAAAAAAAAGAGCTTTCAATATGGTTTCTTGGAGGAACATAATATCGCGCACTTCCTTCTTGACTAAGTCCGGAAGAGTTCGAATGCCTAGTGAGTTCCCAAGCCCATGAGCATTCCAGTTGAGGATTTTCATTGCTCCCAGGGTGCTGGACACCATTCATCACCTTTATACTCAATTGAGTCTCCTTTTGTTCCTCCTCAGACCTTCTCCTTCCATAATTCCTCTTGCTTGATCTTCTTGTCTCTTCTTCCATCTCTCATTGCTCTTTTCTTTTTTTTGGTAAGTGCTTTTTGTTGGGATGCCACTGGTAGTGAGGAAGTCGTTTTGTGTAGTTGGGAAGTGCATTTCCACTTATGACCTTCTACCACTTTTGCTTCCATTTACCCATGTCACTTGGGCTCCCCACCTAGCCTTTTTTCATTTGGAGCCTTGTTCTATTAATATTCGCAACACAAGGCCATGACCTTTTCTTTTCCTTTTTATCTTCTTTTTTTTTTTTATAGAAGAGGATGGTATCCTAAATTTATTGATAAGCCATCACTTATGGCAAGGGAATACTATGATAATAAGACAAACACCTTGTGATGACCCGCTTTCGCTTGTATTTTCGCTGAAATGGTTGTTTTTATTTTAATTAATATATTAGTTATTTATTTTAATTTATTGCGTTTTAAAATTGTTTTTTTTATTTAATTGATGTTGTGTTTTATTTCTTTTAGTTGTTTACAGTTTTTAATATCTTTGCGGCGGTTTAGTGTTGTTTTCCCGGAATGAGGATTAGACCTCATCTTCTTTCCCTACACCTCTTTTCTTTTTCCTTTTTCCTTTTTTCCTTTTTCTCTTTTTTCTTCTTTCTTTTTCCTTCCTTTTTCTCTTTTTTCTTTCTTTTCTTTTTTTTCTCTCTCCCCGCGTCGACCCCCCGGTCTCTCTCTCTCTCTTCTCTCTCTCTCTCACGCCGGAGCCTTCAACCCTTCGAACCGCCGCCGTCCGGCCACTGTGCGGCTCACCGCCGGCACCGTTCAACTCCCCTCCCTCCGGCGCACCTTCCCACCAAAACTCACCCCCATCTGGCCGGCCGTTTGGCCGAAAAAGCCCTCCAAAGGCTGCACAGTTTTTGCTCCGATCCGCCGCCGTCGCTCCACCTCCGGCCACCATTTATTCACCACTTCATCACCGGTCACTTGCCGTCCTAACCTACCTTTTTCCGGCCTCCAACGACCACCAGAACAGCTCCCACGAGCTAGCTTTCCTTTTTGGGAAATCCGGCCTCTTTCCGGCGTTTTCGCCGCCACCCACGGCCAACCACCACTTCCAATAGCTTCACAATCATCCCTAGACCATTCCCTATCAATCCCAAGCCCTGGTTTGTCCCCGTTCAAAAGTGGACATCGCTCTACTCACCGACTCCATGGCCCTTCGCTGGCGAGGGCTAGAGGATGGGCATCGCTCGTTTAGGTGTCACATGCGTGGTCGTTACCTGCGGTGTGGCACAGAGCCAGGGTGTGCGGATGATCCCTAAGGGAGGTCATGGTGCATGCATAACCGGATTGTTTTTATGGTTTTCGGATGTGGGCCATTTTCTAGGAAAATGGCGATGTTGGTTTTTCGAGGCTTCTGATCCATTTTCTGGGAAAATAGTGGTTTGGGACATTATCTGGGATAATGGCAAGGCATGGTTTTTAAGGACATGTTTTTATTAGGCCAAACGGGTTTTCGGCGTGCGTGGTAAAAATGTGGTTTTGCGGGACATGTGCATTGGCTTTCCTTGCATCCATGTTGCTTGAGTTCTATGTGTTTTTATCTGGTGGTGTTTGGGTTTTACTTACCTGCGGTACCATTTTTGGTTCCGTAGCTTTTGGTGCAGAGTTCGAGGATGAGGAGGAGGAGGCTGAGCCCGAGGATGCGGCTCCGCTGGGTTGCTGAAGTTATGCTTTGTATTTGATATTTTATTATATGCGTGTTTTGTAATATTTTATTTATGTACGTTTTGGAATAGTTTTGTATTAAACAAGAAAAAGTCTGGTACTTAGTTATTGACTTGCTTTTTGCTGCGTTTTTCTCGTGCACTTTGTTGTCTTTGCACACACTTGGCACACGTCGTTAGGGTGGTGACCCGTGATGTCATCATCCGGACGTCTCGATTTCCCCGTGTCTGTACGTGGGGATTTGGGGGCGTCACACACCTGAGGGTTTACAAATTCACCAATATGACCAAAACCTAGATGCAAAAAAAAATTTCTATCTGAACCAAATAAAAATAATACAATAAATCCAGTTCACCAAAAAAAAAAAAAAAAGCAATAAACTATAAACATATCCAAGAAATAAATTCATATCAAACTTATTAACTATTTCTAATGTAAGAAAAATTACCTTCATCCAGTCTTATTAAGCCTCATATTAAAGGAGGAGTATCTGAAGTTGAGAGCCACAAATCATTTGAACCATTAGCTCCCAATTTAGCCAAGCCATCTACCACTACATTTGTTTCATCATATGAATGAGAGATTGAGAAATTCATCATGTCTAGCCTTTTTTAAAATTTCTTTCTATTAGTCTTCCAAATACCACAAACCACAATATTTCTTCCGAAGCCAAGTAACTACAAGCATGGAATTCATCTCTATCTCAACATTTTTTCAGCCCATTCTATCAACCTGTTTAAGGCCATGAATCAACACTTTTAGCTGCATTATTGGTCACCAAACCCAAAGCCTTTGCAAAACAACAAATAACTTTGTCATTAATTTTGTCTTCATCTTCGTTTACTTTGAATAGATCAAAGATCATGCTGTATATATATATATATAAATATATTAATATTGTCTAGTTAATGATGAGTTTTTTTTTTTTTTTGGAAAGAGTTAATGATGAGTTTTGGACCAAGTGACACTTACATGATTATACTCATGAATATTATAAGGTACGTGGTAGGTAAAGTTGTTGCAGTTCAATTAATTGATCAGTGCCATGAATTTAATTATAAAAAATAAAACTTGGTGAAGAGACTAGAAAATTCCATGTTGATGCGACTTTAGGACCATTAATGGAGTGTCAATTTCTCGGTAATTTGCATGCATGACTTCCTAATAATTGGCTACTGTATCATTATATATATATGTGTGTGTGTGTGTGTGTGAGACTTTTTCAAATCAGGTCATTATTAACGTTGGTGTAGTTTTTAAGTATTAGAGAATCATGTATTTATTAGGGAGGGTGATAATTATAGTACTTTTAAATATTAATTATTATAATTTTTTCAAATTTTCAAACAAAATATGATAAATAATTTAATTTTTTCAAATCATCTTAAAATAAAAATTATATTAAAAAATTATATTTAAATAATATTTTATTCAACTTTCAACTCATCTCATCTCAAGTCAACTCAATTCAACTCAACTCACTATCCAATCTCCCATAATTGATCATGTAATCTCTCCTCTATATATATTATTAGAGAATGAAACTGGCGTACACGCTAACACCCTTTGATTTCAAACTTCTGTTTATTCTCTTGAAGTTGACTAATCTATTTCTCATCTCAAACGTTTGACTTGGTCACACGCTTGAGATCTATGGCAGATGAAGTAGTAGTGTTAATTATATGCATATATGCTAGCCAGCTAGCAGAAAAACCCATCCATTTTATAAACAAAATTCCAAAGCTAGGAAATTATTATGTACTTAATGTTATGGGGAAATACTGCGCGCTTTGATTACAAATCAGGTCATTATCAAGTTGGTGTTAGTTTTTAAGCATTAGAGAATGTATTTATTAGCTAGGGAGGGTGATCATAGACACGTTACGTTGTATACATTTGAATGTTCCTGTAATCTCCCCATCATGTATATATATTATTAGAGAATGAAAGTGGCGTGTAAACGGTACATAATGCCCTTTGATTTCAAACTTCTAGGTGTTTATTCTCTTGAAGTTGACTGATCTCCTTCTCATCTCAAGTACTATTCGACTTGGTCTTATTGAGTGACATATACAATTAGACAAGAGTGGCTTTTGTTATCCCATGATTGAATGCATCTAAATTTATCCCTTCAATCAAGGATGTGGCTTCATCACGTTGAGTGGCTTCCACAGTTAATATAATCAAGTGCCATCTTTTACCTCTGGTCGAGTGGCATTTTAGAATTATTTTTTTTGCCTTTACACATTTTGTTCAACCCCTTTTGCATTTCATCTTCATCTTCTATTGATTTTGCTCCTCAAACTCTCTTTTGCAAGTCGTGTCAAGCTTTGTTTGGTTATACAAATGAGAAATTTCTGAATAGTAGTAAGATAATATACGAATAGTAATGAAAATAGAAAAATTTTATTGTAAGCGATTCTATGCACTAATATGCACACATTCAACGTGATTAATCAGAAAGTCAGACTTTAATAAAAATAGTGCCAATTTGAATTTTGAATATGAAAGCAGTAGCATTAGTACGTAGATCACACAAATTCACTTGTACGTAGCAAAACTCAATGAAAATAGTTTGAATTATGGTATTTTGTGAAGTTTTGAGAAAAAGTAGTGCTACATATATTTACAGTTTTACTTACATTTTTACTTAAAATACTCATTTTGTTAGTTTTCTTTTAAAATTCTAATTTTGAATTTCAAATTTCATAATTTGATTTCAGCATATCAATAACTAACTGTGGAGAAATAAGTTTTTTGTAAGTTTTTCTCAAGTATATTTAACATTTTCTTTTGGAAAAAAAGAGAGAAAAAGTTAAATAAAAATATTATAGAATTAAAATATTGTTAGAATATAATTTTTTAATATTATTTTTATTTTAATATTTGTAAAAGTTGAATGGTTTTTTATATTTTGTTTAGAAGTTTAAAAAATTTGTAATGATTAGGTAATTGATTAGATGAAAAGATTGAAAATTTGAAATTGAAAAGTGTTTGTGTTTAAATAATATTTGGATATTGCAATTAAATAAAATGGATTGGGACCATCTATAAAACCAAATGGGGCGTAAGTCCACTTGGATTTAGGTGACCTAGGTTTTGCCCGAGCCACACCTAACAATGTATAGTTGTAGGCATTGCGCTTAAGAGATTGACAATATTTAACGACCTCAAATTCAAAAGTTAGAATGATCTCCCAAAATTTATCTATAGTGGCCCATTGGGTTATTAGCCTCTTTTTTCTTAATATATTGAACGTGTCCAAACTCAAAAGCTTCTTTCTTCTTATAAAGAAGATTGAAGATACAAGAAAGAGAAAAACTTCTAACCATGTCCAAGCTTATTTAACACCCTTCAACTGCCTTTTGACACGTTAGCAATTATGTATGCAATTTTAGCACCAGATTATATCGTAAAGTTTTCCATTTGTTAAGTTTGATACCCTAGTCCAATTTCTACAAAAGCTTTTCTCCATCTTCAGACCACTTCTCCATCATCGCACAATCGTATTCCACCAAAGGCTTCTCTCACTATCATAGCCACCTCTCTCACCGTTGCATCTATTTGTCTTGTTGTCACCACACCTATCTTTAGACCAAAGGTTGGACCACAAGCTGCCCAGATCCACGGCTGTACTCCGTCGCCAACATCACACCCGCCCATTGTCAAAACTTTTTGATACTTGGATACTTGTTATTAGGAATCAAAGACTGTTTACTTTAACATTGATTTTTCCGACATGTTTTGGGAAAAAATCACACGTTTTATTCGTGATTTTTAATTTTTTCTAAGATCAAAAGGTTTTTCATTCTAGTGAATCTAGATCTAGTTAACTACATTTTTGCTTAAGAGATCAATCCTCCGACGTTTGGCAAGTGTTAGATTTTTGGATTGCAATAGAGTTTTGTTTCTTGTGTGACATGAATAAAAAAGTTGAAATTTCTCTTCCCCCACCCCCCCTTCCCTCCCCCCTCTCTCGCTCTATGCGTGATTATCCTTGGGTTTGGACTTGGTAATGCTCGACTTTGAGTTCCTATAACATGCTCTAACCTTTGTCTTAATTGGGTAAATTTGATTTTATTGTGTGTATATATATATATATATATTTGTAATTAAATAATAGGTAAATTAAATATGGAACTTCAAAGGGCCACTATCCTCCAAAACTCAATCATGAAGTGAATGAATCTGATGATCTTCATTGATACTTGTCTACAATATTTATAAACATAGAAACTTCTTCAAACTACAGTTATTCGACCCCAAAGAAATTAACGGACACTAAAGTAAAAAACTGACCCACTACTCCATGAGCCCATCAACGTGGCCCACAACTAAACTCTACCAAACAAACACTTAATAATAGAAATTACATAAATAACTCATAACAATATGAGATTGACTTTGCCATGTAGCCCTTGGACCTTAGTCAAATAACTAGGGTTTTGAAGACCCATAACATATCGCCCCTCTTCAAAAGACCTTGCCTTCAAGGTCTGAGAAGTGCCACTGCAACTTCTTGCTATCTTCCAACGTTGTGTTTTCAACGACCATGCTCTCCACCCCCCTTCTTGATAAATCTCCTTTCTAAGACTCTCTCTCTGGCTTGGGAACTAGGTTTCCTTCCATGATGACTTCAGAAATGTCAGCCAAGGGTTGTATGTGAGCTCCCAGTGTCTCTTTAAGGCACAAGACATGAAAGGTTGGGTAGATCTACAACTCCTCAAGCAGATCAAGCTTGTAGGCTACTTTTCAAACTCCTTGCACAATTTTGAACAGCCCATAGTAGCAATGAGAGAGTTTGAGATTCTGTCGTATAGCTACAAACATTTGATGATAGGGCGCAACCTCAGGTAAACTTGATCTCCCTCTTGGAACTCTTTATCAGTGTGTTTACGATCTGCATACATTTTCATCTTAACTTGTGCCTCCTGTAAATTTTCTTGAATTAACTTGGCAATAAGCTCTCTACTTTTAAGTTCTTCATCCACTGCTTGTACCTTTGTGGATCCCGGTTCATAAGGTAACAACCAAGGTGGTGGTTGCCCATAGACAACCTCATAAGGCTAGATCTGTGTAGAAGTATGCTCAGATGTATTGTAAGCATATTCAACTAGTGACAGCCAGCGTGCCCAGTCAAGTGGTATGTCACTCAAGAAGCACTGGAGGTAACATTATAGCCCTTTGTTCATAATTTTGGTGTGGCCATCCATTTGTGGATGGTATGTTGAACTAAGTAATAACTTCATAGACTAATCCTAGACAATTCCTTCCAAAACTGATCACTGACAATATTATATGGTAATCCATGCAATTTGAAGACATTGTCAAGAAAAACCCTTGTTGTGTATGGATATGAGAGGGACATGAAATGAGCATACTTGCACAATCTGTTAACCACAACCAAAATCACAATATGCCCTTTAGAGGGTGGCAGCCCTTCAATAAAATGTATACTAATATCTTTCCAATTCTGTGTAGGAATGGGCAATAATTGGAGCAAGTGTATTGTTTCCACTTTGTTTCTTTGGCATATGTCACACTCATGAACAAAAGTTCGGGCATCCCTCTGTAAGCCAAGTCAGAAAAACTCCTTTTTAATTCTTGAGTATGTTTTATATACCCTTGTATGGTCCCCATAATGGACTGTTGTAGAATTGTTGTGGGATCTGTTGCTGAAATGAAAGTCCAAAGGTGTAATCTTCCTTTGTAAAAGAGCAGGTCATTGTAGATTTAGTATTAAGCTGGGTCCAAGATTCCCTTATGGCAGTTGTGTATGAGCTCTTACAATTGGGGTCTTGGGGTAAGATTTATGTAACTCCTTCATGTAGATGTATGTTATGGTCATGACTTCTAGGTGGAGGCAGACCATGAGGCTCAGCAAAAGCTGCTTCAAACTCTTCCACAACTTGCTATACAGTAGGGTCAATTGCTATTTTAGACTTCACCAAGCCCTCCCCTATTAAATGCAATCAGATTCCTTTCACTAACCTTTTTTTAACATAGGGATATGATTCTCTTCCTCCAAGTCGCTAGCTGGTTGAATTTCCTATAATTTCACTACTGCACTATGGAAAGTAAACAGCATGGTAAGGTCAGCAAAATTCCATAAAATAAAACCAAGACTTTTCCATTTTATCCCCTGACTAAGATAAGTAATTGGCCACCTTTCCTGCACTAAGAACCCCTAGGCCTTCCCCTGAAGCATCACACTCACATCAAGAATCTTAGAAAAATTAGGTAATCTTAAAACTAGGAGACTAACCATTGCTTCCTTGAGTTGATCAAACGCTATCTATCCTTTTTCGGTCTAGGTAAAAGATTTTTTCTTGAGGTGTAAAGTGAGGGGTGCTATAATGGTACTGTAGTTCTGTACAAACTTACAGTAATATCTTATATGCCCAAAAACCACCCACGTAATGCCTTGAGGTTTTTGGGCAGAGGCCAATTCTGCATGACATCAATTTTTCGGGTATCAACCTTGACTCCTTTCTGAGATATTGAGTGTCCTAAGTACTCCATCTCCTTGCTACCAAACACACATTTAGAAGCTTTTGCTAAAAGCTTGTGAGATTTTAGAGTCTCCAAAATAGTGCGTAGATGCTATAAATGTTCTCCCAAGGACTTACTGTAAATTAGTATATCATCAAAGAAAATCAAGGCATTTTCTTAGATAGTAAACTTCATTCAACAATCCTTAGAAGGTGGATGGAGCAATGGTGAGCCCAAAGGATATCACCAAAAACTCAAATTGACCCTTCTGGGTCCGGAAAGTAGTCTTGTGTATGTCATCTGGGTGCATTCTGATTTGATGATAACCAGAATGTAGATCTAATATAGAAAAATTTTCTACTCCAAAAAGTTCATATAATAACTCATCAATATTTGGGATAAGAAACTTATCTTTCACTGTGTCTTTGTTGAGGGGATGATAATCTACACACTTTCTTCAACTCTCATCCACCTTCCTAACCAAAATGACAAGAGAAGAATAGGGACTTTGACTGCCTCTAATTATGCCACTGCTTAACATTTCTGACATCGAATGCTCTATTTCTGCTTTTTGGTAATACGGGTACCTGTAGGATTACACACGTTCTGGTTTTGGACAACATTATTTGGTAGGACAACATTTCAAGGTGTGCACTGATAAGCAAGCCTTGAAATACCTTTTGGAGCAAAGGGTAGGCACTCTTGCCCAACAAAAATAGGTCTCAAAATTATTAGGTTATGATTTTTATGTGGAATACAAGAGTGGGAATTCAAATAAAGTAGCTGATGCCCTATCATGAATATCCTCTACTAAAAACCCAGAATCAACTACAAACCCAACCATCAAACCTAGCAATCCACTCCCAAAACTATATTGCAACCTCCCTAAGTTAACAAATAGAGATGAGCCTTAACCCATAGGTTTTGTAGTTGGATAGGCACTATCCTACAGTAACCTTGGCAAGGAAGGCAATCACCATTGGCCACTCTGACTGTCAACTAGCTCTCTCCCACTGGGAGCCTGGATTTCCTTGCTCCATATGGATCCACAAAGCTGTGAATACTACCTATATCAATAAAAATCAAACACTTTTTGACTATTAATAATACCTTCCACCCTCGTAGTTTTTTGTGAAAGTGAACCTACTATGGCATATAAGGAAATGCCTAGCAATTCACCTACTTCTTTCTCTTCACCAATAGCCTCTCCTTGTTGTATGATGGCTAAGATTCATTCGGATGCTTCTTGCTCCACTTCTTCCTCATCCAAACCCTCCAATAAAAATATTTTGGGTCTGTTACACATATGCCCTGGGTGAAATTTTTCATCACAATAATAACAAAGCCCTATTTCTCGCCTCTCTTGCATTTAGGTCAGGGTGATTCTCCTAGTGGGTATCGTGGGCTTTCTTGTTAGGTTGGTAGAGATGTAATTGGTAGGGTTAGATCTTGGATCATGTTGGCTGGGTGGTGCTGATAATTTCAGTATGGGCACTAGAGCAAGTAGTTTAGGTGTGTAAGTTTGGGTAGTGTGGGTTTGTGGTTTATTTCTAGATACTAACCCTTGACTCCTCCTAGAGACTTATTCCTCCTGCAATTTAGCTTACCCAAAGACTGCTGAAAGGGTAGTGGGTTTAAACATTGTGACCATAATTCTAAGATCACCTCGTAGCCCACTAATAAAAGTATTAATACGGAACTCCTTCGCCAACCCACTGATTCTATTGGATAGGGCTTTAAATTGGGTTTCATATTTCTCAACAATAACCATTTGTCTTAGTTTTGTGAAAGTCCCTAATGGATCCTCATAGGTTAAGGGCCCAAAGTGCACCTTAAGTGCTAACATAAATTCCTCCCAAGTGTGAACCAGATTCCATTAACCAATAATACCAAAAGATGGCCTTGCCCTCCCTATGGAAAAAAAGCTATGTAGCTTTTGATCTTCTGGGATACAAAAGTAAGATCAGTTCAGACCCATCAAATTTAGGAAAGTCTAACCTAAAATTCCTAGCATGAATTCCCCTATTCCCTTCAAATAAGGAATTGTTACTAACATGACCCTTGGGGTTGGATGAACTTTCTCCTAAGTGTTGATTACTAGCCATGACTACCAGCTGATCATAGTTGACTGCCAAATTGTTGATTTTTTGTAACACTACTTCCAGCATTTGTCTCTATTTGTCTTGCTCTTCTCGCAGGTGCACCATTTCTCCTTTCATTGTGGACACAACCTCCTCAAGCTGAACATGGCGGGTATCATCAGCCATGGAGTAGGAACGCGACTCTGAGACCACTACTCTATATATATATATATATATGTAATTAAATAATGGGTAAAGTAAATATGGTACTTTAAGGGGCCACTATCCTCCAATACTCAATCACTAAGTGGATGAATCTAATGATCTTCATTGATACTTGTCTATAATATTTATAAACATAGATAGTGGACTAATTTAACCTACAGTTACTCGACCCCAAAGAAATTAATGAACACTAGAGTAAATAACTGACCCACTACTCCACTAGCCCATCTAGGTGACCCATGAATAAAACCCTACCAAACAAACACTTAATAATAGAAATTACAAAAATAACATGTAACACCTCAACTGTAACACCCCAACCTGAGCTTTGAAAATTTCAAAATTATAAATGAGAGTATGCAAAAGCATTTATTAAAATTTGTCAAATATGTGCCATAAAAATCATAAATTAAAATCTCTATATATGATCTAGGTCATTGTTACATTTCCCTAGACTAAGTCTCATCCTATATCTTTACCTTTATAAATATTCTGACTTCTGGTGGTTTAAAACATAAAAAATAATAATAATAATAATAAAATAAAATTAGGCAATGAGTCAGTAAGAAACCTATCACAATGTAAACATACTTAATATAAGATTTTTCATAAAATATTTTATACTTAAAAATTTAAAATCATGACTATTCATACGTATACTATGACATGCATGACTTATTTTGAATTATCTTACTTATCTGGCTTATCTTACTGGCCCACACATTTAATCATGTGTGCAAGGTTATGCACTGACCTCACATCCTGCAGCTAAAAGGAGAGTCACTAATATTATTCTAGCATACTATGGTGAACCACGCTTACATCTGTGGCTTGCATGTTCACCCATAAATTTTATTGGTACTTTGCATCTAATGGTCATCTTATTAACTGATTTGAGCTTATTTTACACTTGGTCTTATGAAAGGTTACATGTCTTATGCAACGTGAGATGTATGAGATGCATAATACATATATAACTACAATATGCAAAATGAAATATGATGAATGACATGCTTCCAAATGTCATGAAATGCGTGGTACATTAACATTGACTACCAAAAGATTGGCTCTAATAATAATAATATATAACTAGTTAACGTATACTAATCCTAATTTATGATCAAACTACTTACCTTTTAGTGTTGCTTCTTAAAATTTTCAGCACGATCATGGTGCTAGACTGGGTATCTTAGATTCAATTGCTGCACTTATGGAGGTTTATGATTTTTTTCAAATAATGCATAAATAGATATATTTATAGAGAGATTTGGGAGAGAATGCTAACAAGTTCGAGTTTGAGTTGAAGTTGGTCACAATCATTCAAGAAGAGAGTTTGAATTTAAAAACATAATCTAGTAGTTCATTCAATTTAAGATTGGCAATGACTGAAACTGCGTAAGGGACTTCAATCAATAATGATTTTAAATTGAAATAAATTTCTAAAGATCAATCTTTAAATTTTAGAAGGAGACTAACTCATTCAATAAATAATAAATTGGATTTAACATAATTTAGCCTAACTAAAACTAATCAACCTCAATAATTTAGCACTTATGGGCTTATCCAATATGGCCCATTAAATATAATTTAGGCCTAAATAAAAATTATCAATATTAAGATCTTAGAATTATTAGGCTGGGTTGTTACATAACCCATAACAAATAAAGTAATGCTACTTATTATCTCAATTTTCATTACTCTCTCAACATTTCATAATGTGGCATTAGATGATTAGAGATTATTTATTATATTTTACTTGTGAATCTATTATCTAATACTACATCATAAGATGATAAAAAAATGATAAAAAAAAATGATGAATAGATTTTTTTTTCCTTAAATATATCATATTTCTATCGTGTCTTTTCTAAAAATGAAAAGTAAGCAAAGCAATGTCACTCATTTTTTATATATATATAGGAAAATAACATTATCATTGATAATAGAAAGTTATAGACATTTATCAAGCCAAATAGCTTGACAAATAAAGTCTGGACAACAATCCCACCACAAAGTTATGCTTTCAACATTCCAAGCATATCGGGCAAGCTTGTGAGCTGCCACATTTCCTTCACTATAAACATGTTGAACTAGACAATCACCAAACAATAGTTGGAGTTTCATGATTTCACACAATAGAGTATCCAACATAGATGTAGGTTTAGTATCTTTTTGGAGTGCTCACACAATCAACAAGCAATCACTTTGGATAATTAGTTGTAATTCTCAAAATTGCTAATAACTCAATAGCTTTACTAGCTCAATAGCTTCAAGATAATTAGTGTTTGCACAAAGCTATAAACCTCTCAAAATTGCTAATAACTCAATAGGTTCAGGATCATTCACTTCATTCTCCACTATATTAGTTGCCATAACAATGTCACCATCGGCATCCCTAAGAACAATTCCCATACTAGCCTTATGAAGGTCACCAAACACTACTCCATCAACATTAAGCTTCAAGAAATCTAGTGGTGAAGGTCTCCAGTTGTAGAAATTTTTAGTCTTGGCTTTAGGCAGTTGTTTAAGTTCTGTAAACCTCCTTAATAAAGAAAGAGCATTTTCAATCACCTGCCTGGGTTCAATATTTCTTTTTCATGCACCATCGTATTCCTTCTCCACCAAAAATCCCATGCAATAGAGAAAAGTAAAGACAAATCCCCTAGATTGCCTTCTTCTTGCACCTTCAAAGCTATCTCCATTACAGTCATCTACCTTCCATTTTTTCCATAAAAGACACAAATTCAACCCAACAAGCTCTAAATGTATGACATTAAAACAAAGCATGAGGAAGATCTTCTAACCTTAGTTTAGAAAAGCAACAAGTCCCTTCAGTAGTCAAAACTGTAATTTTTGGTAAGTAACCCTTCTTTACAAGCTCTCCACGCAAGCATCTTTATTTTATTAGGAACATTTATCTTTCAAAGAGCCTTCCAAAGAGCATGTTGTTGGCTAGCATTGTAGCATTCCCCTGAACCTCCATTTATTCTCTCTTTGAAAAATTTGTAGCAGCTGCTAACACTAAATTTACAACTCCTCTCATGTGTCCATACCCATTTATCAGGTTGCTCTCCAGGATAGATCATAATTCTCAAATTTTCTAAAGCTACAATTGGATTGAAGAAAGCTCTTATCTTCTCTATCTCCCACCATCTTGTGTTGCTATCAATAATATTCTCCATTGTGTCCTCCCTCAAATCTGCCCTAATGTCTATATTTTCCATCAAAAAAGTTTGATGTCCTAGGATCCAAGAGTCCTTCCATATTTTGGTAGTTTTTCCATCCCCAATTCACCATCTTCACCCTTGAATCATCCAGTTTTTTGCCTTTCAAATTCCTCTCCAAACATATGAAGGGTTATTTCCGGAAATAGCCTCCAAAAAGTGACCATTTAGAAAATATCTAATCTTATAGATCTTATGCAGCATGGAACCCCCCTCTTACAGGATCCTCCATCCCTATTTGGCTAACAAAGCCAAGTTGAAAACTTGCAAGTCTTTTAAACCTATACCCCTTTTACCCTTTGGCTCACACATTTTATTTCAACTGATCCAATGAATCTTCCTTTCATCCTTTTTCTAAACCCACCGGAACTTTGCCATCATTAATTTGGGATTCTGAACATAAAGCACAAGGTAATAAGAAGCAATTCATAGATTATGTTGGAATTGAACAGGCTATTGCCTTTGTCAGAACTTCTTTCCCACCTTGTGAGAGCAACTGTTCCTTCCAACTCTACAGTTTTTGCCAAAGTTTGTGTTTGATTTCAGAAAATGCCTTGGATTTAGATCTACTTACAATAGGAGGTAGACCTAAATATTTCTCATATTGTTGGACCCTACTAACTCCCCACAATTGCAATATTTCTTCTTGTTTCTCAGCTGACAAATTTCTACTAAAAACTATAGATGTTTTTTCCTTGTTAATTTTCGAACTTGAACCTGTTTCTTACCTTTCGAGCAAAGCTTGAACCCTTCTATTTTCTCCAATATCGGCTTTACAAAAAATCATACTATCATCTACAAAGAGCATATGATTAATGTTAGAAGCCCTTTTACAAATTTTAATACCAGCAATGGCCTGCTTACTCTCAATTGACTTCAATAAAGATATGAGGCTCTCAGTGCACAACAAAAATAGATAAGGGGATAATGGGTCCCCTTGTTTTAACTCTCGACTATGGACAATAGGTCCCTTTGGTTCTCCAATCACTACTACTGAAAATGAAACAGACCTTACACACTATGTGATACCCCGTTTTTACGTGTATTTTCACTGAATAAGTATTTTAATTTAATTAAAATATTGGTTCTTTTATTTTAAATTATTAAATTTTAATTGAACTTAGTTAGCTGTGAAAATTATTTTGTAGAGCTTTCTTAATATTAATTATCGTTTTGAATTTAAATTGTTGTGTGATTTATTTTAATTTTTTTTTTTTTATTTAAAATTTTATTGTTAGTATTTACTAGTTATTTATTATATTTTAGCTAGATATGATGTTTAAATTATTTTATTCATTTTATAACTTTTAAAGTAGGGGTGCTACCCGTACCATACGGTGCGAGGTAGCTCCTTCCCTGCACCCCGCCCCGCATGGTGCGGGAGTGGGGTTTTCCTCCCCGCCACCCGCCCCCACATCCCCGTGGCGGGGTACCCCGCCCCGCTAGGCAGGGTGCGAGGAGGATGTCCAATCCACCCTGTCTTATTTTCACTTCGAATATTAACTATATTTTATTAATTTAAAAAATTATTTCTAGATTTAAAAGTGATAAAAAAAATATATTTTTAGATCTAAATTGTAGATTTAAATTTTGTAAATATGACTATAATTTAAAATTTATGTAATTTTTAAATTTGCTAATGCATATTTTGTGTAAGTTGTAGTCTAGTAGTTTTTAAACTATATAGTTTTTAAATTTGCTAATGCATAATTTGTGAACAAGTCTAACAAATTATAATATATATTTATATATACACAATTTGTAAAATATAAATATATATTTATATATATAAACATATATTTATGTTTTTGTATATATAAATATTTATATTTATATATAATATATATATATAGAGGTGAGGGCGAGGCGGGGGAAATGTGGGGCGGGGTTGGGCCCTCCCCGCCCCCCACCCCCGCTAAGGGGACTAGATGCGCGGCGGGGGCCCCCCCTGGCCCATGCGGGGCAGTGTACCCCGCCTCGTCGTGCGGGGGCGGGGTAGCAGGGTGCAGGGCCCCGCTGCCCACCCATATTTTAAAGTTGTTTTCATTGAATCAGTTTATGAACTATAGAGTTGAGGACTGGACCTCATTTCTTTTCTCCATCTTTTCTTTTTCTCTTTTTCTTTTTCTTCTTTCTCTTTCTTTCTCTTTTTCTTTCTTTTTCTTCTCTTTCTTCCTCTGGTTTCCTTCCCATGCATGCGTCTCTCTCTCTATCCTCCATTTTCACCGTTTGCTTTCTGCTGCCCAGAACCACTGCCCATCACGGACGTGTATAACACCACCCACCCAGATTCTTTTCCCTCCGATCGATGAACATCCCCACCAAATTTCACCTCCATCCGAGCCACTGTTAATTTCCACGAGCTCCTCCAAGCTGTGGCATTTTTTAGCTCCAGCGCCGCCGTTTTTTCACCTCCGGCCACCATCTCTTCCTACCTTCATCACCGACCTCTTGCCATCCTAAACCACCTATTTCCAGCTCCAATCTGTCGTCGAAGCGGCCCACACGACCACACTTTCTGTTTTGGATTCTTTGGCCTTCCACGATCGTTTTTGCCGCCACCCACGACCAACCCTCACTTCCACTAGCTTCATAAACACCTCTAAGCCATTTCCTACCAATCTCAAGTCTTGGTTCGTCCCCATTCAAAAGTGAGTATTTTACAACCCACGGCCACAATGTTTTTACACTGTTACGTTACTTTTTCTTCGCCTTTATCAGCTCGTTGATCCTTCGAAAATTATTATATAGCGCTGTAAGTATTTTCTAAACTCTATTTTAGATTTAAATATATTATTACTTTTATAATAAATTCATTGACTAGTTAATTATTTTAGACTAAGTCCGAAGAGTCGGGGGTCGAATGGATTTAAGGACGAAGTTGTTTAGTTATTGTTAATGTTGAGTTTTGTTGGATAAATTATCACGACCCCAAGCCGAGATGGGGTATTATCTCAGTGGAGCTCCTCTGGTTACTCGGGAGCGCAATATACTGAGTGACGTCTCCTGGGTTGTCGCTGGGCGACAACGGGAGCGGACGGGATGGCAATGCTCTCGTACTGACTCCGTGGCCCCTCTGCTGGCGGAGGCTAAAGGATGCTTGGCTATGTGCACGCTGGGCGTGAAACTGGGCACCGCTCGTTACGAAGTCACATGCATTGTCGTTACCCGTGGTGTGACAAAGGGAGCCAAGGTGTGCAAATGACCCCTAGGAGAGGTCATGGTGCATTCAAATATATTGGATATTGATTTGAAATTGGATTTTTGGCCAAATGAGACTTTTGACATGAGTTGGAAAGTGAAATATTTTTGGGGCCAAATTGGACTTTTGGTGCGTGCAAAAATGTGAATTTTGGGACATGTGCATTCAGCATATTTTCATGCATATTGTTGAGTATAATATATTTTTATTTTATAGTGTTTGGATTATTATTTACCTGAGGCACCATTTTGGATACCGTAGATTTTGATGCAGAGGTTGAGAAGGAGGAGGCTGAGCCCGAGGAGGCGGATCCGCCAAAATTTTGACTTGGAGTCTTTTATGTTAAAGATTATCTCTACTAGTTTTTGTGTATTGTAATTTGGTTTGAAACAATATTTGAGACTTGTAATATTTTATTATGTGTGATTTAAACGAGTTTGTATTTAAACAAAAATTCTGTTACTTAGTTATAAGACTTTTATTATCCGCTGCATGATTTTTATTGTACACTTATTGCATGTACACACACTTGGCACTTGGTGATGGGATGTATGACCCGTATTGTCTTCATCCTGACGTCTCGATTTTCACGTGTCCGTACGTGGGATTTGAGGGTGTCACACACCACATAACCATGTCAATTAGTTTCTGCTCAAACCCCATTTTGTTCATCACTGGCTGCAAAAAATCTCATTCTACTCAATCATACGCTTTGCTCACTTGATCATACGCTTTGCTCATGTCAAGTTTTAGAGACATATATCCTTTTTTTTTTTTTTCCTTCTTCTTATGTTTCAAATAATGTACAAAGTTCTAGGCCACCAATGTATTGTTAGTAATAAGGCGCCAAGGAACAAAGGCACTCTGAGAATCCAAAATAAGACAAGGTATAACATTCTTCAATCTATTGACTATAACTTTTGAGATCAATTTATAAACTACATTGCACAGATTTATGGGTCGAAAATATACTACTTTAACAAGGGACTTCTTATTTGGGATTAGTGTAATAAAAGAATGATTCAAAGAGGAAGGGAACTCACAATTGTTTAAAGCTTTCAATACTGCAGTTGTGACTAGTTTACCAACAACAGGCCAGAACCTTTGGAAAAAAATTGGGGTCATCCCATTAGGTCTAGGAGCCTTTGATGGGCTCATTTGCTTCAAAGCCTTAAACACTTCTACCTCTGTATAGTTCTTAGTTAAACCTTGATTCATAAATTCATAAAGTGTGTCACTTTCCTTGCAAGACTCTCCAAAAAATCTGTAGGTCCTTTTTGATTAGAAGTTGAAAACAAGTTCTAAAAATAATTTATGAACAATTTGGATCTCTCATCTCCTCCTCCTGCCATTCCCTATAGTCATCTTTAAGTTTTCCAATTCTATTCTTTCTCTTTATATGCGATGCTTTAATGTGAAAAAATTTTAAATTCTGATCCCCTTCCTTCAACTGCAATACCTTTGACCTCTGCCTCTACATAATCTTATCTCTCTCAAGCCACTTTTGAACTTCGTCCCTTGCACCATTTTGTTCTCCTCTTCTCACACACAATGGGTCTCTATCCTGAATCTGATTGAGTCTGACTTTATTTAATTAGCTAGTAATAGTAACAGAGCATAGAACTTAATTTGTTACATTACAAACAGACAGATAAACTCTCCACTGATCGATTTAGGCTAAAACAAAGTCATAAACTTCCAAAATAAAAATGGTTAGAAAATCCTACAAATTAATTAGCTAGATTAGATGTAATCCACAACATTTGAATTACCTAGAGAACTCCAACAAACACTACCACAGATGCTTTTAAGCCTCGTAGGTGTTTAACTCTTTTAAGCCTCGTATGGTTACACAGTTCAAATGAGATTAAATATTTTGTTAAAAATTGAATAAAATATTATTATAATATAAGTTTTTAATATTAATTTTGTTTTGAGATTTGAAAAAATTGAATTGTTTATTATATTTTGTGTAAGAATTTGATAAAATTATAATAATTATATAAAATGAGATAATTTAATTTTGTGTAATCAAACTGGCTCTTATTTTCATTTGATTTTGGCCCTTCTTTTTTTTTTTTTTTTTTTTTTGAAATGAAAGTTTGATTCATTAAACTGTCATTACATAACTAGGTATGTCCGATACAATGGCTGGAAGGACCTCACTTGGTACCTCCTCCACCCACACACCTTCAGAATCTAAGGATAGAGCTAGCCTAGCAGCTGCATGTGTTGCACTATTGCCCTCTCTCCTCACAAAAGCTACAGACCACCCAGGTTGGGCATGCACCACAGCCTTGATGTCCTCTATCACCTGTCCATCCCACGATGAGTTGAAAGATCTGGAGTTGATTGCTTCCACTACCACTTTTGCATTACCCTCCAACTGCACCCAAGTGAGTCCCAGTTCACTACACAGGAGAGTTGCTCTAAGCATGGCCAGACTCTTTGCTGCACTAGCGTTCTTTGTTAACTGTCTAGGGGTTGCAACTATCACATGCACCTCTCCTCTGAAGTCCCTCACTACAATACCAATTCCCACCTTTCCTCTTTTTGAATCCACTGCTGCATCCACATTCACCTTCAGATAGTCTTGGCTTGGAGGTTTCCACACGGTTCTCACTGCCTCTACTGGCCTTATTTGATTCTCTCTTGGTTTTTCATGAGCCAATGTGACTACCTCTGCATCTTTCACTGCCTGCTGGATCAACACGCATGGCCCCTTGAATTTTCCTTCAAAAACCATAGCATTCCTTCTCCTCCACAGGCCATAAAGCACCTCAGCTACTATGTGGAGGCTTCCTTCCTCTAACTTAGACTGGAGCTCAGACCACAATGTTGTGAAGTCACCAAAGTTCCTTCCCCATTTTCTAACTGGACTACAGTCCTCGCCCCATACATCTACTGCTGCAAGGCAATCCCAAAGCACATGTATGTCTGTTTCTTCCTCTCTACTACACATAGGACACGTTGAGTTATCAATGACCCTTCTCTTGAAGAGGATACTCCTCGTGGGAAGTATTCCATTGCGAGCCTTCCATAGGAATAGTTTCACCTTACCTAAGCTTGTTAATCTCCACAGCCTCCCCCACAGCCCTTTACTTTGATCTCCACTGGATGTTTCTCCCATATTTTGGTTCTTAATCCCCAAGTCTGCATGATAGGCACTCTTTACTGTAAATATCCCTTTTTCTGACAGTCCCCATATTGTTTTGTCACCCATCCCTTTTACACTAATAGGAATGCTGCAGATACTCTCGGCTTCCTCTTGACTGAAGATTGCTTGCACCAGTTCTTGTTTCCAAGTTTTGCTTTCATCTTCAATGAGCTCACTAACAGTTGCATTACAGTCCAGTATCTTGTTTGGTGTTTGAATTTGAAATGTAGAAGGTATAGGCACCCACTTGTCTTTCCATATTTTAATGCTTCTTCTATTGCCAACTCTCCACACTAGTACTGTCTTTATCAGATCCATTACTGACATTAAGCTCCTCCATATTTGTGATGGGCAGTAGCCTACTCGTGCCTCCATTAGGTTGCCTGACTTGAAGTATTTCTCTTTGAAAACTTGAGCCACCAATGAAGCAGGTTCTTGTATAATTCTCCATCCTTGCTTGGCTAAAAGAGCTCTATTGAAGCAGTTAAGGTCTCGGAAACCCAACCCCCCCTTACCCTTTGTTGTTCCAAGTTTGTTCCAGCTCTTCCAATGAATGCCCCTTCCTTCCTTTCTGTGATTCCACCAGAATTTGGCAATCATAGACTCTATTTCTTTGAGAAGCATACTCAGCATCTTGAATACACTCATTGTGTATGCTGGTATGGCTTGCAGAACACTCTTGATCATGACTTCCTTTCCTGCAGAAGACAGAAAGGAATTCTTCCAGCTGTTAATCCTTTTCCATATCTTTTCTTTCAGGCCTCTGAATGTGTTATACTTGGATTTTCCTACCGTGGTGGGCAATCCTAGATACTTGTTGTAATTCCCACACACTACACCTTCAGCATGTTGGAGGATGCATACTTTTGCCTCGGTCCTTGTATTTGAGCTGAATAGAATGGAGGTTTTCTGTCTGTTCAAGGTTTGTCCTGATGCTTCCTCATAGACTTTTAGCAAGTGAACTAAAACTAACCATTCTTCTAACTTGGATCTACAGAACATCACACAATGATCAGCAAACAAAAGGTGATTTATTCTTTTGCCCCCCTTGTGACTGCTACTCCTTTAATGAGACCCTTTACTTCAACATCCTTTAAAAGAGAGCTTAGTCCTTCTGCACAAAGCAGGAAAAAGTAAGGGGAAAGAGGGTCCCCTTGCCTTAATCCTCTTGTAGGTCGAAATACAACTCCAGGTGTCACATTCACCAATACTAAGTAAGAAACAGATTCCACACACACCATAATCAACTTCCTCCACTTGTCACTGAATCCTAATTGAGATAGCATTGATTGAAGAAAGCTTCACTCCACCATATCATATGCCTTTGACGTGTCTAGCTTGATAGTCATACTGCCTTCTTTTGCCTTTCTACCTAGCTTGCATGGTGTGCAGGAGCTCGTAAGCAACCATTATGTTGTCAGTGATTAGTCTACCAGGTAGAAATGCACTCTGGTTCCAAGATATGACATCTTGCAGCACAGATTTCAACCTATTAGCCAAAACTTTCGAAATTAATTTGTACCACACATTGCACAAACTGATGGGCCTGTATTCATTTACTGATCTAGGGGCACTTGTCTTGGGAATAAGAGCTATAAGGGTATGGTTTAGGCCTGTAGGCATCTCAGCTGTTTTAAGGAAGTCAAGTACTACCTGCACCACATCAGAGCCCACTATATCCCAATGATCTTGGAAGAATCCTGCATTGAACCCGTCTGGCCCTGGTGATTTGAATGGAGACATTTGTTTAAGTGCAACCAGGACCTCTTCTGATGTAAACTCTCTATCCATTTGCTCCCTCTTGTGCTGTGAGATCCTATGTCTTACACCATTCAGGCACTACTGTATGGTTCTTTCGGATGGGTTAGCAGATTGGTACACCTATTTTGAAGTGAAGCCAGAACCCGGTTGCCACCTCTTCCTTTGAACTCAACACTCTCCCCTCTCCATCCTCAATCTGTTTTATGGTGTTCTTTTTCCTCCTTTGGTTGACACATGCATGGTAGAACTTAGTATTTCTATCCCCTTGTGGCAGCCAATGGACTTTGGCTCTTTGTTTCCACCTTGCATCTTCCTGATCTAGCAAAAAACCAACCTCAGATTGTAATCTCTTGAGGTCATTCATGTTATCTACTCTTTCTTCCTCTTGCAACTGTTTTATTTCATCTGTTTTCTATTTTATGGCTGCTAGTCTGTTCCTTCTCAGGTCCCTACTCCACTTCTGAAGCTTCCTGCTTCACATCTCTAGTTTATTTTGCATCCTGCTATTTTGCCTTAGAGGATGAACTTCTCTTTGCCAAACCTCGGCTACTGTGTCTTTGCAACCATCCTCTTTTGCCCAATTCGTCTCATATTTAAAATGGTAATGAAAATGGGACCCCTGGCCCCTGCCACTGGTACCCTCAAGAAGGATTGGTCTATGATCTGAACATAGTTCCACCAATGTGCTGACTCTAGCATCTGGAAACATCTCCATCCATTTTTTGTTTGCCATACCTCGATCTAGTCTCTCCTTAGTGAAAGTTTCACTCTCATGTCTGTTGCACTATGTGTACTTTGCCCCCCTCCACCCTAGATCAAACAGACTGCAATTTTCAACCACCTCTCTGAATGATCTCATCTGACTTTCTGCTCTAGCCCTTCCACCTACTTTTTCATAATGGGACAAAATTTCATTAAAGTCACCTATTACTCCCCACCCCATGTTCCTAGGATTAAAGGACTGCAACAACTCCCATGCTTCCTTCCTCCTATTTGTTTCGGGGTGTCCATAAAAGCATGTCAATAGCCAACTTAAATTATCCTCTTCACTCCTCACGATTACATTGATGTGTCTTTGGGAGTAATTAACTAATTCCACCTACACTTCTTGCTTCCACATGAGCATCAGTCCTCCACTCCTTCCCACTGCACCCACTGCTACACAACAATCATACCGAGCTTTCCTGGCCACCTTAGTGGCTCTGGCTTGAGACAGCTTGGTTTCCATTAGGAAGACCAAGTCGGGAGCTTTTTCCTTTGTTTGAAAACAAAGGCTTTGAACTGTTCGGGGGTTCCCAAGCCCCCGACAGTTCCAACTTAATATTTTCATAGCATTCGGTGGGGTTGATCACCAGCCTCCACCGATTCAGTAGAGATAATGCCATTACTTCTAAGGTCAGGATTCTTACCTCTTCTCTTTTTCAAAGGTGCAGTTAGGATCTCCTCCTTGGTCTCTGCTGGCCTTTTAACTCCCGGTCGCAATCCTCCTTCCACAGGAGTGGATCCATGTCCTCTTGCTTGACGTTTCCATCTACGGCTTCCTTGGTTTGGACTTGTGACACCATCTGCTTGTTCACTTGGAATAAGCTGGTTGTTGAAACCAGTTGATTCCCGCGCAGGCCTCTTCCCTTCGCCAAAAGTCTTGACCTGTGTCTGGTTGATGGGCCTATTATTTCTGTTGGGCTTGTCCGTCGTACCTATAACTATCAAAGCCTTATTTTTTTCAAGTATTTCCCGCCTGGCTTGTACTTCATCCTCCTGCATGCTTCCTGCACTGTGCTGGTTCTCACCTACTCTTTGAGTTGCCCCATACCGTGTCCCATCATCCTCGGTCCCTGCGTCAAGCTTGCTACCGTTTCCTGCCAAATTCCTCTGTCGTGCATCCGCAAACACCATTCTTTCTTGTTCTTGGCCCTTCTTGTTCTTGGTTTGGTGGACGGAAAAAAAAAATAGCTCACCAAATCTATGAGATGCTTTACTTCAATGAACTTTTGTGAGCTTCGGCCCAGTGGAAGGACAAAACGGTCCACAAATCTTTGATATGATTTACTTCATCATTCTTGGGCACTAGAGAACTTGTGCTTGGGTTTTGTGGAGGGCGAAATCATCCCACCAAATCATTGAAACGTGACTTCTTAGCCTCTGGCTTCCAACCATTATAGAGTATATCACCAAAAAAACCAACAAGAGAGGAGCTCATGAATAGTCAGTTTTCTTCTTCTTTTCTTCCTTTTTTTTTTTTTTTTATTTTTTTTGGTATTGGGATCCCTCTTTTGGTACAACTCTTCAAGAAGAAAGAAGGGAAGCTAATTCTCAAGTAGAAGCAGGTCAAGCTGTATGCCACGTTCCATGCACAGTTGGCTTAATATATAATCTTTTACGAAAGCCTTCGAGTTTTAAAAATCTTTTTCATGAGCCTTTTAATTGTCAAAATCTTTTTCATGGGCCATTAATTTTTCATATTTCCTCCAGAGGATCTAGTAGAAACATCTTTATAAATTCTTTACTGCTAAGATGATCAAAGTTCTCTGAATAGCAATGGCGGATTGTATCTTCTTTGGGCACGATGATGCATCTAAGATCCTCGATACTATTCCCAGTACGATCACAGAAAATCCCAGAAATATATGCCTTTTTTTTTTCTCCATGTTTTTCAACTCTCTGGGGTGAAGAAAAGGACCGATAGAAACCAGCCGAAGGTTGTAGGCCATTTTTTGGACCTCGCGAAGTCTCTTGGGAACCCTGTAGATACAGCAATACTCAGCTCTAGGCCCCAGTTCCCGTTGAATTTTAATGCTCAGCTCTTTACATCGATCAAGTTCTTTTTTAGTGGAATCATTTTCTGCGGGTGTAGGGCTGTTTGTCTTTGCCATCCCTAAGTTCCTTTTCCTAGTGACAAAAAAGAAGATAGCAACATCATGAGTTTTGACATCTTATATATGAGAAATCATACATGCAAACGTGAGTATGTACTTGTGAGTATGCAATTACTGTATAATTATTTTAAAAAAATAAATAAATATAAAATTTACATAAAAAGAAATTAATTTTTAATTAGTAAACCTCACTCTTTTTTTAAATAACTATATAACGTTTGCACATTCTACGCATTATACCTTCTAATATGATCTATATATTAGGGATCATTTGTTTTCAAACGAATAATCAGATCTGAGTTTGAATCTTAAAAGAAAAAGTGATCAACATGGAAATTAATTTAGAACAAGCTAACTTATGGGTCCAAAGGCTTTGGTATTTTTTATGGCAATCCGAAAATTTCAGCTTTGCATAACAGACTACTGAAAAAATGGAAGAAAAAAAGGAGAACCTGTCAATTTTGACCGCTATGAAAAATATCAGAATTCTTAAAATTTTCAAAATTTTTAGTTTCATACTTAAACATCATCTAAATATAAAAATGATTTAAATTTTTAACATTTTCACGTAATTATTTCCTAATCATTATTTAAATACAAAATCAATATATTTTTTACACAAAATTCTAAGATACTTGAAGTGTCTAAACTTAACGTTAATGTTTAATGCATACATGGTGATGTTGTTTTATTGACCTTTGCTTAATTTATAGGTAAGGTTCATAATTTAGAATTGTTTTAAAATTTTATGTGGTAGTGCCACTTCGTTAAAAGCATTATTTTTTTTTTTTTAACTTGGATTTAAATTTAATATAAAATAGAGTTCGAAAAATAATTGAGAAAAAAATTATATATATATATATACACACAACATCACATCTGCAAAATAATTGAATGGAAAATGGTTAATAATACTTTTTTTTTAATTCATAAATAATATATATTATAATGAGTAATACTACATATCGTTATTAAGCATATAAAAGTCGTATAATCGTTTTAAAAAAGAGTTAGATTTATTATAAAAAAAATTTTAATTTTTTCTATATAATTCTCATATTTATTATTTTTGTAATGATTACCTAACGTTAATCTTCTCGCCACTACAAGCATATGTCGCTATTATAATTTGATGATCGGCCTTATCCTGGTGATGCGGTGTAATCCATCCAGCTTGTCATTTTCGTGCAAATGACATGAAGACAGCTGTATTTTAACTCACCGCACAACAGGATGGCTTTGGCATAGACCATAAACAAAAAGTTTGACGTGGGTATATTGAAGTTGGTCTAGTAGAGTGACCTCTACTGCACGGCCGTGGAATTTGCGAGCAGTAGTTTTGAAATGGAACTGCAAACCCACACTTCATTTTGCAATTTGCAGTTTTTAAAACAATTTCGACATTCAATGCCATGCAACTGCATCTGGCTTTATTCGCTGGTAATTTGCTGCAATACACACAGATCACAGACGGACAGACTCTCCACTGATCCATGTTAAACCAGTCATAAACTTCCAAAATACAAATAGTTCTATATGCAAACCACTGCTACACGCATCTACTAGCTAGCTAGCAGTTTATATATATAGCACTCGAACAAACATTGCCACATGAAATGGTTCAAATCTAGAACTTGCCGATGTTGGCAGCACTCAATCTAAGGAGCCTGTGGAAATTCCACAAAGTGAGAAGCAGGACAATAATTCCAACAATAGTAGCAGTGCCTTTAAAAATGTCTGAGAAATACACCCGAGTCAACGTTCCCACCAGACGATTCCAATTGCTTTCGTAGTACTTATTAAGCTTTCCACAGAGCTCGGTGTAATGGCTTCCATTTTCTTCAATCTCCAGGGCGAGGTTGTTAACCAGATTCGTCACTGCAGTGCTGGAACCTAACTCGTTAACAATGATCTTCTTTTCAACAAGCAACCTTACATCTTCTTTAGTTGTGATAAGATCATCCAACAACACAAAGTAATCGCAGACGTAAGTTTCATTTGGATAATGGCACTGCTCCAAGGCCATGAGGTTTCGGAAAAGACCTTCGGTTTTGTCGTCTAACAGAAGGGGTGGGACTTCCAAGAAACGTTGCATATCGACCAAGCAAGTGCTTTTCAGGCATGGTAAGCAAGACAAGAGCCATGAGAGATTGAAGCACGGGAACATTTCTAAGCAGATATTCTCCCGAAATTGTATTTCAAGTAAATGTCTTTTTGAATCTGGCCTAGTGAATTTCAACCCTGCCTCGTCAAGCTTTGTTGCGGTACCAAGTAGGTGTTTATTTCGTTGAACCGTGCCTTGTCTTTTATTTTCGTCTTCTTGTTCTTGGTCTGGGCGGAAACAATCTGAGCACATGGAAAGCTTGGGTTCGGGTTTCTTATTTTCGTCTTCTTGTTCTTGGTTTGGACGGAAACCATCAGTGCACATGCCATGTTCGGGTTCGGGTGGAAAGAAAAAAAGTCTCACCAAATCTGTGAAATGCTGGGGTTTGGGGTGTACTGGTGAGGTTGCTTTTTGGTGTTCTTGTCGAGGGCAACCGCATCGCACCAAATCTGTGAAACACTGCTTTACATGATTTTCACACTTCTTGGGCTGATTTGGCTGCCAATTACGAGTATAGAGATCACCAAAAAACCTATAAGAGAGGTCAAGAACAGTTGGCTTTTCTGTATTGGGTTCCCCATTTTGGTATAACTGCTCAAGAACAAAGAAAGGAAGCTGATTCTCGAGTAGAAGCAGGTCATGCTGTATGCCGCGTTCCATGCACGGTTGGCTTAATATATAATCTTCTTCATGATTTTTACTATCAGATTTCCTGAGGAAGAGCTCAAGTATAAAGATAGCATCCAGTAGAATCATCGTTACAAAGTCTTCACGGAGTATACCATCAAAGTTCTCTGAATAGCGCTGGCGGATTTTATTTTCATCGCGCTCGATGATGCATGCAAGATCCTTGCTGCTTTTCCCAGTACGTTTACAGAAAGACCAAAAATATCTGACTTTTTGTTGCTCCATGTCCTTAAACTGATCTTTTTTCTTGCAATGAAAAGGACCGATAGAAACGAGACGAGGGGTGTAGGCCTCTTCTCTGAGCTCGCGAAGTCTCTTGGGAACCCTGTAGATACAGCAGTCAGGCCAACGAGGAGGCTCCTTTGGCTCCGGTGGAATGTTTATGATCAGCTCTTTGAGTTTGAGTTCAATTTGATGATCTTCTTTTTTAATGGAATCATCGGCTGTGTGTGTTGCAGTGCAGAACAATTTCTGTGCCATTCCTTAAGTTCCTTTTCCTAGCGACAATAAAGAAAATAGCAACATCGTGAGTTTCTACATCTTATACCTTCAAATATGATCTATTATTAAGGATTTATTTTAAAACGAATTATATTCGGATCTGAGTTTAACTCTTAAAAAAAAAGTGAACATGCAAATTAATTTAGAACAGCATGCCTATGGGTCCAGAGTCTTTGTTGTTTTTGTTTACCAGTTGTAACGCCGCGATCCCGCAGGGGGTCGGAGGACTTCACTGAGCCGTGGCTGGTGGCACCTAACGGAAAGGCTGCTCTGTTTCTGTTGCTAAAAACACAGGCTTGTTAGGCAGTGGAGAGAGAAGCTGTTTGGTGGTTTACGGTGGCTAACGTGAGGCAATTGGATGGTGGGTGCACGTGGGTTCAAGGCTGGACTACGGGCCGTTAGTTGGAAGTTTGAAACAGTGGTTAGTGGTGATGCAAGACAGAACCGTGAATGGAAAGGGTGGCTGCTCTGGGTTCTCTCGTCGTGACTAGCAACGGCTTCAACCTCCACCTTTTGACGTTGCGGTGCCGTGGGGGAAAGAAAAGCAGTGGTGCTCTGGTGCAGCGGAGACCTATCACCGCTTGGAAGAGCCGATAAACGTTGGTTGCTGCGGCAGAGGAGTATGGATCAACGGTAAGGTGGGGGTTTTGAACAGGTGCTGGTCTTGGTCATCACAGCGGAGCAACGTGCATAGATGTAAGCACGAGCCTAAGGGCAGGTTTGGTCACGACGAGATACAAAATTTTATTTAATTTCACTTTTTGAAGTCTTTAAATAAAAATAATATTATCAAATTATATTTTTATACCATTTTAATTTTATTCAATTTTTTATTTTTCACTTTTTAAAATCTAAAACATATTTAACTCATATTATCTTATTATTATTAATAAATTATTTTATCACTATTTATAAAATTTTTATTTTATCACATTCTCCATGTCTTAAGGCAATGACCATCCTTTTGGGTGACTCTGCCTGTGAAGGAAATAAAAGAAAAAGAATATCATATGCCATTGTGAAGTTGTTAAATAATAATATAAAAAAATTATTATTAAAAAATTATTTTCTTTTATATAAATTTTATATTTATTTATTTATTATTAAATGATTGCACGTCACTTTCCATATTATCATTTCTCACGAAGAAAGAAAGGTGAGAGTCGCTAAGTGCCGTCGGGTGACAAAAGAAGAAAAAATTTCGCGGGGTCCACGGCGTAAGAAATGGATCCAATGAAAAAAAAAAAAAAAAAGTTTATGCACGTGGTCCCGGTTACAGCAGTACTACCCTAGGAGAGTATAAGCCACACAATTTGATTGTTGCGGGGGCTCACTGTATTGATCGATATTGATAAGAAAAAAAGTGATGCAGTTTAGTGAAATTATAAATATCGCGTAATTATTTAAAAAAAATAAAATTTATGATTAAAAAATTAATTTTTTTATATGAATTTTATATTAATTTATTTTTTTTAAAATGATTGTATGTTGCTTACACAACTACGATTACAAATATTATTTTTTTAAAAAAATGAGAAACCAAGTTGCATTTTATAATATTTTACATAATAATATCTTATAAAATTAATATTCTTTTATAAAAATATCCTTATTTATAACATATATTATGTAAATTATTATGAAATATATTGTGTATATATCATTTCTCTATTAATAATAAGGCTTTGAGGATGATGTCATTCTACATCCTGATCTTCTTAGACGTCTCACTCCTTCGGATGAGTAATGCTACGTTTAGTTATGAAATGTGTTAACGTCATGCATTTATTTTAAAAAAGAGTGAGATTTAATTATTAAAAAATTAATTTTTTAATGTGAATTACATATTTATTCACTTTTTAAAAAATGATTATTTGATACTTATACACTCACAATCATAAATATTATTTTTTTCGTTCGAATAAATGACAAAATTAAAAGTATTTTTCGAAACCCTATGGTCGTCGAACGGTGCCAAATGACCTTATCACAACTAAAGTGGGTAAAGATCATTATCATCCAGCACTGCAGTGACGAAACTGTTGAACAACCTCGGATTGAATTAGAAAGGACAAAGTACCATTAACTCAAGCTCTGTAAAGATCTTTATACGTATTACGAGAACATTTGGAATCATCTGGTAGGAATCTTGACTAGTGTGTATTTCAGAGTCCTTTTAAAAGCCACTGCAATTATTGTTGGAATTATTGTATTGGATTTCACTTTGTGGAATTTCCACAGGCTCCTTAGCATATGAAGCAACTGTGGTGGTGTTTGTTGGAGTGCTATAAATGCATATAGCTAACTAATTCATAGGTTTTTCTAAACATTTGTATTTTAAAAGTTTATGATTTTGGTTTAGCATCGTCATCGATATCAATCAAGAGTTTGTCTGTCAGTCTGTATAGCAGCAAATTAAGTTCTATGCTGTGCGACTATTACTAGCAAATTAAATAAGGAAAATGTATTGATTCTGTTATAAAACTATCGTAAGGTGAGAGAGAGAGATAGAACTCAAGAAGTTATGAAACTTATAAATTTCTTAAAGAATTCAACGATATATATAGGCGTACAAAGGGAACTATGCAAGTTACTATGCAGTACTATGCTGGTACTGTGCATATTTACTATGCAGTACTATGCTGGTACTATGCACTATGCGATGTTGGCCATTTACTATGCCAGTTACTATGCAGTACTATGCTGGCACTATGTGCACTGTGCGATGTCGGCCATTTACTATGCCAGTTACTATGCAGTACTATGCTGGCACTATGCACACTGTGCGATGTCGGCCATTTACTATGCCAGTTACTATGCAGTACTATGCTGGCACTATGCACTGTGCATTTGACGGCTAGCTCAAGGTGGTCATACAATTTTACAATGTTATTTTACAACACTCCCCCTTTGGATGACCACTTATAATGAATATGCCTCGTTAAAACCTTGCCAAGGAAAAACCCTGTGGGAAAAAACCAATGGCGAAGGAAAAAGAGTACAATATTCATGTGTACCGTAAAATGCTTTAAGATTGCCTCATTAAAACCTTGCAAAGGAAAACCCAGTGGGATAAAACCTTAGCGAAGGAAAAAGAATACAATCAGCATAAGTCTTCAAGACGTTACTCCCCCTGAAAAGTGCATGATAAAAGGTCTTCAAGTCTCCGCATTCCAATGTTCTGCACAATCTTCTTAAATGTTGCAGTTGGTAATGCTTTTGTGAATAAATCTGCCAGATTATCACTTGATCGTATCTGCTTGACTTTAATTTCACCTTTTTCTTGAAGTTCATAAGTATAAAAGAATTTAGGTGAAATATGTTTGGTTCTATCACCTTTGATATATCCTCCTCTAATTTGAGCAATACAAGCAGCATTATCTTCGTATAAAGTTGTTGGACTATCATTAATAACTGGAAGACCACACTTTTCTTGAATATGTTGGATCATTGATCTTAGCCAAATGCATTCTCGACTTGTTTCATGAATTGCAATGATCTCTGAGTGATTTGAAGATGTAGCAGATAGTGTTTGTTTGACAGATCTCCATGATATAGCAGAATTTCCATAAGTAAATACATATCCAGCCTGAGATCTACCTCTGTGTGGATCTGAAAGATAACCTGCATCTGCATATCCAACTAATTGTGGACTTGAACCATATTGATAAAATAATCCCATATCAACCGTACCTCGAAGGTATCGAAGGATATGTTTAATGCCATTCCAATGTCTTCGAGTTGGTGCGGAACTATATCTTGCAAGTAAATTAACTGAAAATGCAATATCAGGCCGAGTGCAATTTGCAAGATACATCAGGGCTCCAATTGCACTGAGATAAGGTATTTCAGAACCAAGAATTTCTTCATTGTCTTCACAAGGACGAAATGGATCCTTCTGCACATCAAGTGATCGAACAACCATTGGAGTACTCAGGGGATGAGCTTTGTCCATGTAAAAGTGTTTCAAGACTTTCTCTGTATAATTTGATTGATGAATGAGAATTCCATTTGGCAAATGCTCGAGCTGCAGGCCGAGACAAAATTTCGTTTTGCCAAGATCTTTCATTTCAAATTCATTTTTTAAATATGTAGCAGTTCTTCTGATCTCTTCAGGAGTTCCAACAAGATTTAGATCATCAACATAAACCGCAATAATAACAAATCCGGAGTCTGATTTCTTAATAAAAACACATGGGCATATTGGATTATTCTCAAATCCTTCTTTCAATAGATATTCGCTAAGGCGTTTATACCACATGCGTCCGGATTGTTTTAACCCATATAAAGATCTTTGAAGCTTAATAGAATACATACTTCTGGATGTACTCAGATTAGAAGCTTCAGGCATTTTATATCCTTCAGGGATTTTCATATATATGTCATGATCTAATGATCCATATAAATATGCGGTAACCACATCCATCAACTGCATATCCAATCTTTTTATAACTGCCAAACTAATCAAATATCTGAATGTGATTGCATCCATAACAGGAGAGTATGTTTCCTCATAATCAATCCCCGGTTTCTGCAGGAAACCTTGTGCAACAAGTCGTGCTTTATATCGCACAATTTCATTACTTTCATTACGTTTACGTATAAATACTCATTTATATCCAACGGGTATTACACCCTTTGGTGTTTGTATAATTGGTCCAAAGACCTCTCGCTTTGCTAGCGAGTTTAATTCAGCTTCAATAGCTGATTTCCATTTTGGCCAGTCATCTCTATGTCGACATTCTTCGACAGTTCTTGGCTCAATTTCTTCATTACTTCTGGTAATGTCAAGAGCCATTTTATATGAGAATATGTTGTCGACAACAGTTTTATTTCTATTCAAAATTTCTCCTGTATTCATGAAATGTATCGAGATCTCGTTATTTTCAGGTACCTGTCCCTCTTCAAGGGAAGACATTTCATGAAATACCTCTTCAGGAGGTTCTTTCTCAGGAGATTTACTCTCTTCATGAGCATCAATTACTCTTATGGCCTGTGTTGGTATGGACTCTTCAGGAGTACCAAATTCATTTTGTATTTTCCTCTTTCGAGGAATTTTGTCCTTAGCACCAATAGGTCGTCCACGCTTCAGGCGTATCTTAGACTCGCCTATTGCTATTTTGGCAACTTGTCCTTCAGGGACTGCAATCCTTGCTGGAACATTAACAGCAGGAATATATGATTTTACCACACCTTTAGTGTCAGTAAATGCATCCGGTAATTGGTTTGCAACACTTTGCAAATGAATAATCTTTTGAACCTCTAGATTACATTCTTTTGTACGAGGATCAAATTGGGAAAGAGCTTTATTTTCCCAAGTAATTTCTTGTCGTGCTTCAGGCACCGACTTCTCATTACACAATGTTTGTCGTGCTTCAGGCACCGACTTCTCATTACCCATTGTTGGAAAAATGGATTCGTCAAAATGACAATCCTCAAAACGTGCCTTAAACATATCCCCTGTAAGAGGCTCAAGGTATCTGATAATAGATGGAGAATCAAACCCAACATATATCCCAAGTCTACGTTGAGGGCCCATCTTTGTACGTTGTGGAGGTGCAATTGGAACATATACAGTACATCCAAAAGTACGAAGATGAGAAATATTTGGTTGCTGACCAAATGCAAGCTGTAATGGTGAATATTTGTGATATGCTGATGGTCTAACTCGAATTAATGATGCTGCATGAATTATAGCATGTCCCCAAGCAGAAATAGGAAGATTTGATTTCATGAGTAAAGGTCTAGCGATTAGCTGAAGCCTTTTAATCAATGATTCAGCTAAACCATTTTGAGTATGTGTGTGGGCAACTGGATGTTCAACATCTATTCCTATTGACATGCAATAATTATCAAAAGCTTGAGATGTAAATTCTCCTGCATTATCCAATCGAATAGTTTTAATTGGATAGTCAGGGAATTGTGCTCGTAGCTTAATTATTTGTGCAAGAAGTTTAGCAAATGCAGCATTTCTAGTGGAAAGTAAACAAACATGTGACCATCGACTTGATGCATCAATTAAAACCATAAAATATCTGAACGGTCCACTTGATGGTTGAATAGGCCCACATATATCTCCATAAATCCTTTGTAAAAACGATGGAGATTCAAAACCAACCTTTGAGATAGATGGTTTGATAATCAATTTACCTTGAGAACATGCAGAGCATGGATATTCATTGGGTAAGATAATCTTCTGATTCTTTAGGGGATGCCCATACGAATTATCAATTATTCGTCTCATCATTATTGATCCCGGATGTCCAAGGCGATCATGCCAAGTCATAAATATTTTAGGATCAATGCACTTCTGGTGCATTACAACATGTGATTCAATTGTTCTCATTTTTGTATAATACAATCCAGATGAGAGGGCAGGCAGTTTTTCTAATACGAGCTTCTGGCTCGAAATTATTTTAGTAATGAGAAGATGCTCTTTATCGTCTTTGTTAATGGTTTCAATATGACAACCATTACGACGTATATCTTTAAAACTTAATAAATTTCTTCTGGATTGTGAAGAAAATAGAGCATCATCAATGCAAAATTTGGTGCCATTAGGCAACACAATATAAGCTCTTCCGGAGCCTTCAATTAGATTCGATGAACCGGAGATGGTATGAACATAGGCTTTACTCAATGTTAGATTTTGAAAATATTTTTTATCCTTAAGAATTGTGTGAGTTGTAGCACTGTCAGCCAGACATACATCTTTATTATTCATCTCGGAGATAGAAAGTTCATCAATAAGACTCATGATTCTACAAAATATATAAAACTTTCATTACTAAAAAAAACATTACAGAATAAAAATATTTTACAATAATATAAAGGAAATACATTAATTAAAAAGGAACACTTCCATGATCAACTCTACCACTAGAATCCTCAAAAAAATCAGAAACATCAAGACTTGTAATATCTTCTCCATCTATAGAATTTAAAGCATATGATGGTTCAGCAAAATTTGTTTCAAATTTCTTTGTTTTTTCTTTTATGGAAGATTGGTATAAGTCAACCAAGTGTTTAGCTGTACGACAGGTACGAGACCAATGTCCAGTCATACCACATCTATGGCATTCATCTTCATATTTCTTTACAAATTTATTTTGAGGACCTTTGCCCTTTTCTGAGTTGAACCACTTCTGGTGGTACGGTGTATATCTATTATTTTCCCTTTTAGTGTGGTCACTTCTAGGACCTCCACTTCTATAGTTTTTCTTACCACGTCCACGCCCTCTTTTTCTTTGAAAAGATGCACCATTCGCTTCTGGGAATGATGTAAATCTAGTACCATTCACTTCAGGGAATGATATAGAACCAGTAGGACGTGACTGGTGATTTCTTAATAAAAGCTCATTATTTTGCTCAGCTAATAGAAGACAAGATATAAGTTCAGAATATTTCTTGAACTTTCGCTCTCGATACTGCTGCTGCAGGAGCACATTCGAGGCATGAAAAGTAGTATATGTCTTCTCTAACAAGTCATCATCAGTGACTTTTTCACCACATAATTTCAATAGCGAGCTAATTTTAAAAAGTGCAGAGTTATACTCACTAACACTCTTGAAGTCTTGCAACCTCAGGTGCATCCAATCATGACGAGCTTTTGGGAGGATTACAGTTTTCTGGTGTTCATATCTCTCCCTTAAATCATTCCACAAAATAAGTGGATTTTTCACCGTTAGATACTCAGTTTTTAATTCTTCATGAAGATGGTGCCGAAGGAAAATCATTGCCTTAGCACGGTCCTGCAGGGACCCTTGATTTCCTTCTTTAATTGTATCTCCCAGGTTCATTGCATCCAGATGGATCTCAGCATCAAGGATCCAAGATAAATAATTTTTCCCAAAAATGTCAAGAACAACGAATTCCAATTTTGTAAGATTTGACATTTTCTACATATATAAATCAAGAACATAAGTATGTTTAATATTTCATATTCATTTTGAAAACTATAAAAAAATATATTGAAAGACTTACTTGAAGTAGAGGACTATTAGCTTCAAGATCGTCAGAACTCTCGTGCTGATAACGTGTTATAAAACTATCGTAAGGAGAGAGAGAGAGAGAGAGAGAGAGAGAGAGAGAGAGATAGAACTCAAGAAGTTATGAAACTTATAAATTTCTTAAAGAATTCAACGATATATATAGGCGTACAAAGGGAACTATGCAAGTTACTATGCAGTACTATGTTGGTACTGTGCATATTTACTATGCAGTACTATGCTGGTACTATGCACTATGCGATGTCGGCCATTTACTATGCCAGTTACTATGCAGTACTATGCTGGCACTATGTGCACTGTGCGATGTCGGCCATTTACTATGCCAGTTACTATGCAGTACTATGCTGGCATTATGCACACTGTGCGATGTCGGCCATTTACTATGCCAGTTACTATGCAGTACTATACTGGCACTATGCACTGTGCATTTGACGGCTAGCTCAAGGTGGTCATACAATTTTACAATGTTATTTCACAACAGATTCATATATTTTCATTTTTTATTGTTTTTAATAGTTAAAGGAGAATCGAAAACACCCATTTGGATGGGAGCACTTCCGTCGTTTCCTCTCTCTCCATTCTCCTCCATTCTCTTCTCTTCTCATATCGTTCCTTCTCCCTCTCCATTCACTGCAATTTCTTTCCCTCCCGTCGAACCCACATGTCTGAACTTTCACATGTCTCAAGATGTTTGCACATTGTTCTAATATTTTACATATTGCTCCTCTAATTTGTTTTTAATTATTTTGGAATAAAAATTAGTGGAATGGAGACAAGATGGTTTTCTTAAATCTAGCTCCTATGATTTATGTTTAATTGTTGTGTCCATGTACCCAAGCGGACTATAGAAGGTTTTGAAATTCGTCAAGCTACACCAAAAAGTGAAGACAAGGTTAAACAGTGTGTTGATACAAGACTTAATGGAGATTACCCTCATAAAACAATTGCAAAGATACTTTATCCCCTCGTTTTTCACTTTTGAAAAAGTCGCATTTGTTTTCTTTATGCATTTGAATAATAATGATAGATTTATATACATATCAAGCAAAAAGCCTTAGACATGTAGCCTAAGAGATGTAAGGTAGAACTGAGAACATAGGTTATGTAGGTTCCCTTTTTCCTAAACATAAAAAAGTGGGCGTGCTACCCCCCCTACCTCGCCCCCGCCCCCACCCATGCTGGGGGGGGGGGGGGTAAGATTTTGTTCCCCCGCCCCTACATGGACGGGGGTGGGGTACTCCGTCCAGTGGTGGGGGTGTGGGAGTGGACCCATCTGCCCCCCGCTTCTGTGTAATTGTGCTTTAGCCCATTTAGATTATTTGGGCTATTTTGAACCCAAATAAATTTTCTGGGCTCAAAATGACCCAGAAACACAATCCAGGCCTGTTTTGAACTAAAAATTTAATTACAACTATATTTATATATTAAAAAAACTGAAAAAAAAATTAGGAATACAAATACTAATTACTAAATTCCAAGTTCAAAAACTTCAACAGTCAACCTAATACTATTAGCCTATTAATTACTAAGTAATAACCATCACTTCCTACTAAGTAACTAAGGCATGCACTAAACTATTACAAATTTACAATGATAGAAATTATAAAATCTTGTCAACTAACAAACAATTACAAAATTACAAAGACATAAAAATAATAAATACTATAAATTGTACCATTAATGATTAACATTACAACTAATTATAAATTAACAAAATCATAACATTAGAAAGCTTGATCAATTTTGGATAGCGGTGAGTTCACTGAGACGTTACATTGTGTTGAGTTATGTGAGAATCAAATTCAAGATTATAAATCCTACAATAATAATAAGTTAAAAATAAAACGAATTAGAGTTATTAATATAAAGTTTTAACTTATAAATTAAGGGATTAATTGTGCAAACCATGAGCAATGGTGGGTCTAGAGTCTAATATAAAAGAAGTTATACTGCAACAGAGGTATTTGTAGACGTTGTCCAAGGTATCACTACGAAAATTAAATTCGAAATTAACACCAATTAATTTCAAATAAATAAATAAAAATAAGATAATTGAATTCAGGTGACATTACCAGATCCAGGTACATCATCACCCTCCTCCTCGACATTGACATGATCATAATCAATAACATCCGGTACATAAATTGGACTCTCTGTGATCCAGTTTGAGGTGCAAATCAAAGTCTCAATAGTAGTAGGATCTAATGAGCTTCGGAATGGATCCAATACTCACCCTCCAGTGCTAAAGGCCGACTCCAAGGCTACGATACTAATAGGGATGGCTAAAAATACTACGGCCTATTTGTGGAAGGACAGGATACTTGGGACATGTATCTTCCACCAAGTTAAGATATCAAAGTCTCATACATATGGTTCAAGATCTAGACCAAAATATCTATCTATCTCTGACTTAGCCTCTGTAGTACTCCTCGTGAATAGGTTCCTTTCCATCCTATCACCCCAGTCCATTCTACGTTTTTTCTTAACTTTGGCATCTGGAACTGGTGGGGAGATAGGGTAAGTGTCGTAATATTACCACCCCACAAGATGGTAAACTCATCAAATAATTTATCAAGGGTTTCCCTAACCATTGATGCAATATGTTCCACCAATATTTGCCCGTCGGCAATACCCAATCCATATACCATGAAATCCATCTTAAATCAGAGGTCAATGGCAATAGCTACATATAACAAAATATTAGCCCTATCGAAATCTCCTCCCCAATACTTGTCGTACTTCACCTTCATCAATAATGTCATCTCCCGTAACCTAGTGTGACCGCTCGCAATAATCTCATCTAATTCTTCTTTTACCTTACATATTTGTTGACAAAAATGAAGGGATGTAGATACAAAGAACTAGATAAAATCGTGGTAACCTCATAGAAAGGCTTTAGAAAATCTACAAAAGTAGATACAACATCCCAGCCCTCAGGCATATGCTTCCCCAATCCCGCTTGATCTTCAAAATTTTTTACATATTGGATATCTTCCTCACCCAATAAGACAAATGCCAACTTATACTCTTGGGCCGCCTCCAATATAAAAAATGTTGAGTTCCATCACGTAGTCAAATCGGTACAAAACCCCTTCTTTGATGTTATGCCCGCTGACCACACAGCAACATTGAGCTTCTCTAATCTCGTAGGAAAAAATCTCACCCATCTCACAGTAGTCCTGAACCGAGTAATAGAGTTATGAATATTTTTCATACCGTCACTGACAATAAGATTAAGAATATGTGCCCGCACACCTCACATGCAAATACTCACCACCCAAGATTTTCTTATTTGTCTCTCTAAGAAAGGTCTTAAGATATCCCAATGCGGTATCGTTAGACAATGCATTATCAATTGTGCATGCCACAACGCGTGTCAACCCCCACACCTTTATAGCAACCTCCAAGGCCCTTCCAATTGTCTCACTCTTGTGATCGATAATTTGACAAAATTTGAGAATTTTCTTCCACAATGTCCAATTTTCATTAGCAAAATGACAAGTCAAAGATATATAATTAAAATTTTGGACCGATGTCCAATAATCAGTAGTGAGGCAAACAAATTGACCTGCCAAAAAACCCCTCAACTTCTCTTTTTCATATCGATAATGTTTTATTACATCATTTTCCACCGTGTGACGAGAAGGAAGTTAAAACCTTGGTTCCATGTAGTGACAAAATGCTTAGAACCCTTCCCCATCCACAATTTGAAAATGTAGATCATCCATGATGACCATACGAGCTAGGTGTATCCTACACTATTCAGGATCATACTTTGTGTACCCCTTCTACTCAATACTCCCAGTACTCGCATATTCCATTTTTTTAAATACAATTTCTAGTCTAGATTGACTCTTCTCTTACAAAGATTTTAGAATTACACTTTTTTTACATTACTCTTCTAAGTGCACCTTTAATTGTGATGTTCCATATTTCCTACAGTGGCATCCATAAATTTTACCGCAATGGTTACACTTGGTTTGAGGGTTATTATTAGGATCACCACCCTTCAGTTTGGTGAAATGAGACCAAATTATGGAAGCAGGTTTTTTGTTAGGCTTGGGGGCGGGGTAAGGGGTAGGGGTAGAGGCATGGATACCCTCAATAGGGGTAGGGGTAGAGGCAAGGGTACCCTCAATAAGGGAGCGTGCACTAAGAATCTATTGGCATTTTTATTAATTCAAGCAAACAATAAATCTGAAATTATAGCAAACATGAAAAGTATTAACATCCAACCGAATGCAATGCATTCCAAAATAGGTTTATAATAGTAATTAAGAATCCTCATTAATTTCAACCCACATAAATTAATAACATGCCTCACATATGAAGAGCCCTATATAGTATATATAACATATTTATTGTTCAACTTACAAGGCACTTTTATAAAAACATATTATTTATTAATTTATTTGTTAAGAGTTAAGAAAATGATTATTAATAAAATTATATATTTTTTAAATTAAAATAAAATTTAAAACAACACATATAAAAATCACAAGTGCATAATATTTCCACATAGATCCAGTTTAATTCAACAAGTGAAAGGTGTTTGGTTTTTTTAGAGCATATCATATTCATGAGTGAGAGATCCCATATATCACCAAAAATAAAAAATAAAAAACCTGGCTAAGTTTATGGACAAGAGGAAAGCATCAGCAAATTTTGAAGAAAATGGGGTTTCCCTGCTATATATATATATATATATATGTATGTATGTATGTATGTATGTATAATAGAAGGCTAGAAACTTTCATGAACATGAGAGTTCATTAATTCTCAAGGAAGAAGAGTCTAAATTAGTAAGTGATACAGTTCCACCAAAATTTCAAGTAACTTGTTTTTTAATGCAGCGATATTATCAAACCGTGCAATGGGATATGACTTTTCTCCTCTCAAATCCCTTATCTTGTAAATTAAGGTGTTAGATCTGTGAGTACTGTTTTGGATATATAGGCTTGCAGAATTTTGTCACTTATTACTACTATTTTATTATTTGAAATCTTTGATGTGATAGAACAATCTTATTTATCTATCCACTAATTTACCTGCATATATGGCAAATTAATCCATGCCTATTACTTGAGATTACTTGAGTTTCAATGACAATTCTGCAGGCGGCCAAATGCATCAAATATATTAGCTTAAAGGATAATTTTTATAATGTCTTGTCAAATATCTGATCAGATGTATGCTGTGTTCTTAACCGAATATTAGATTGTCTTCTAAAGTAAGGAACAGGGAAAAATCTGCCTGGTTATATTATGACTCTAGCAGATTTTGGCGTTGCATGTTTGCAAAAAGTAGACGTGAAGAGATAGTTCCTGTGGTCTTAATGAACCCAATAGCAAACTTTGACTGAAACTCTTTTTTCCATTATAAACGACAAGCACTGTCATCTAAGTTAAAAGGATGGATCGAATGAATAAATTTAACACCTTGAAATTTCATATTATGATGTATTGGGAATTGATGCATGTACAACTCTTTTACATTAATTATAATGGTATTGTAAAATTTTTACATTTATTTTTAAAAATTTAACTCCATATTATTTATTTACACTGCAAATTGCAATAAAAAGGAAAATAAATAATTGTGTATTTTGTAATTTACACGAAATTGAAATAAATCACAAAATCCTAAAAATATTCTAAACAATCGGATCATTTTATAAAATCCAACCATTAAAATCAAACCAAAAGGATTTTATAAAAATAAATTTACGCAAAATCGAAATAAATCAATTGGATCATTGAACACTCACTCATCACACACATGCACATTCAATCATCCACAGCACACAATTCACATCTCATCCTCCATCTCTATTAATCTCATCCTCCATTTTAATTCCATGAAAATTTAAAATTTAAAATAAAATAAATAAATAAAAGAGAGAGAGAGAGAGAGAGAGAGAGAGAGAGAGAGAGACTTACCTTCGGCGAGACTCGAGGAGGCAACTGCGGTGGCAACAGGGGGCACAGACGGCGGCAATAGAAGTACAGTGAGGCGATGGGGCACTACCGCACTAGGTGGCTAGGTAGATTTTGTTCGAGAGAGGGGGGGGCACTACCGCACTAGGTGGCTAGGTAGATTTTGTTCGAGAGAGGGAGGGGGGGGGGGGGGTTACGCCATTGGGTACTAGGGCTTGGGGGGGGGGGGGGGGGGGGTTTAACTTCTTAGGACAAAAATCAGGTTTACTGACTTACAAAAATAAAACCTCAGGTGCCAAAGCATGAGGGGTTTTTTTTTTATATAAATATATTATATAATTATATATATACCCGGGGCAGGGCGGGGGACCACCCCATACCGCCCCCGCCCACGACCCAAACTACTGGCGGGGGAACCCCCGCCACCCGCTATGCAGGTGGGGTAATCCGCCCCGCCACACGGGGGCAAGGCGAGGTAGCAACGGGGGCGGGGCCTCGCTGCCCAACCCTACAAAAAAGTATGAGAAATGCTTTGAGACTCGAATTTGGGTCTCCAATGTATTTTTCTTTTTCACTTAGTGATTAAGGAAATGTTTTTTAATAACCTTGTAAATTTTTTTATTTTTGATAAAATATACAAGAATATAAAAAAAATTTTAAAAATAAAAAGTGTTTTTGCCTTATTCAGTGAGTTCTCGGGCTACATCCCTATAGTAGTACTCAAAAAAGTATTTTCTTATATTTGACAAAAATAGGCAATTGTTGCTGTTTCATATGATTTGATGAAGTTACCATATCTAACATGCGTTTTCTCTCTCATTCTTGAGATATCCCTAATAATTATTATATTATATTCATGATTTCATCTGTATTTCTCCTTCGACATTTGCTCATGAAGTAATTATTGGTCATAGAAATTTGTTCTTTATTATTTGTACTTCATGGCTATGGATGATATCTCTTTCTTGATTTTATTATTAGGTTTTTGGTAATGAAAAAAAAAAAAAAAAGATAGGCAAATTCTAGTACATACGTATATACAAGAAAAGTAACTTTTTACGTCACCTAAATTCATTGCAAAAATATAAAACGGTATTGATTATTTGTTAGCGACGCGTTTTTTTTTTTTTTCGCAATGAATTTAGGTGATATAAAAAGCTATTTTTCTTGTAGTTCAAGCACTTGAGCATGTCTAACTATCAAAACCAATTCTTGAGGTCTGTAATCTCAGTTTGTGAAAATATATGTTGGGTTAATACTTCTCATGTCAAAGCACTATACCAAGAAGCAAAGGAAAATGCATGTGTAGTTGCATCTCTTTCATTCAACTTGTGAGTCATTTTCTTTGTAATAGTTCTGGTTATCCAATTGCATTAACAGTCGTATTGAAATTTTGAAGGTATTAGTTACTAACCTGAATGGTTGGTGCAGAGCTTAACGTAGTTGAGGTTGCTACTATCAATATGATACGTAATGAAAGAATTGAGGTAAATAGTTCTAGAAATAGAAATCTGAAATAGTTCATTTTCCACTTGAATGTTCTCATCAGTGCCAAAGCACTAAACTCTTTATTGCTCTTAGATTCTCATTAGGAGTTTCTCTTTAAAACATGCTAGCACAATTTTAGTTCTTTTTTGAAATTGTTATTAGTGTCGATTTGAATCTCTAAGGTTTGTATATAATTTTTTTAGTTTATATTAGACAATTTTTTATGATCATTTTTTGCCATATCAATTTTTTTTTTTTTTTAGTTCTTTTAGCATTTGCCACGAAAACAACTCGTGGCAAATACTTCTTTTTTTCTTTTTTCTAGTCAGTAATACTAACACCCACCCGTACCTCTCATATATATATATTTTTTTATAGAAATATGCTTCATTGCATTCATTCGTTAAAAGAAGTTACAACTGTGACTTATAAGTCAAGAAAACCAGACTATAAGATCAACTAACACATCTGCTCAGGAGCTTCCCCGCACATAAAATGATGGACATTGCCTTAAACTTCTAAGACTCTCAAAAGAGAGAGTACACGCTCTGTATAATCAGAGATTGGAAAGCTCCTCCAACCTCCAAGGAGGCAGAATGCAGAGACAATCACTATGATCAAACAGATCAATAGCAGACATCTATACTAAAACTAAATACACAGGAAACCCACAAAACCAAAAACCAACAAAAACAAAAATAAAAACAAAGACAAAACACAAACACGAGCACGGCAGGGCTCCGGCGGCACACCCTCCACAGGCAATCGGCATTACGAGCCCAACGGCACGAGCACCCAGCTTGTGTACGGACCACAAAAACCTCTCAACGAAGGCCGGCCGTAGTATCGACCGCCACTCTAAGCACTCTGCCTCAGATTGTGGCCGCTCAAACAGCACCTCACCTCACCGTGGACTCCACCTAAAATGGATAGAACAAACAAGCCAAAAAACACAGCAGCAGTGCTGTGCAAAACACCAACATCTGCTACCAACAACCGGGCAAGACACCAACAACTGGGCACAACCACCAGCAACAAACCAAAACAGCGGCAAAGACCATACAACAAAGCCGGACGCCGAAAAAAAGAAACACAGAAAAACAAAATACCGGCGAAACAGAGGCCGTGTCAGGCTGAAAAGAACAATCGAGAGGAAAATCGCCGCTCGGAAGCTGAAAACCGAAGCCTAAGGAACCAAAAAAGATCGAGATCATCCTCTGTGGGTAGCCCGTGGTGGCGCGTGAGATCCACACGCCGCAGTGAGCCCAAGCTTCGTCCCGAGCGTGCGGGCTACGCCCCACTCCGTATGGCACCACGTTCGGTGGGTTTGTAGATCGGCAGCTAAGAAACATCCCGGAGGGGTGTGTGTTGACGTTCAGCGGCTGGACAGCCCGAGGCGGTAATCATCCCTTTTTGGCCTAAAAAACCCAAAAAAAAAGAGAAAAAAAAAAAAAAAAAAAAAAAGGAAAACAAACGCTTTAATAGAAAGAGAGAGAGAGGGGGGAGCAGGAGACGAAGCTCCCACCCCCCCCTCCCCGGTGGCGCGGCTCTGGGTTGGGGGAGGTTAGAGAGATAATAGAGACAGAGGGGCGAGATAGAGACAGTCGGGACTTCGGAAATCTAGGAGAGGCAAAGAGAGACGATGTCCTCTAAGAGGAAGATCCTCCCCCGTACCTCTCATATAAATTGCTCCTATTCTCACGAGTATCAACAAAAATAGACATACTTTTACTACGAGTTTCATCGACTCTTACCACGAGTTGCGTCGTGGAAAAACATAAGTATTGGCATTGACTTAAAATTTTCGTGGGGTATAAAACTTTTTGCGTTCAGTTTTATTGTACGAGCTTCCCACAACCAAAATGCCGCTTTTTGCCATGACTCTCCCTGTTGGCAAGACACGATATTTTTTGTAGTAAGAATATTCATGGATTTTTTTTTGGGGGGGGGGGGGGGGGGGGGGGTTGGTTGTGTGGAGGTTCTTTGCTTACAAGTCTTTGAAATGGTGGGTGGGTTTTTGTTTGAAATTGAATGGTGACTTGGAAAAGTTAGACCGTGTATGATGTAAAAAATAAAACAGGCTGATATTTAGAATATTTCAAACTAGAATATGCACTGTTGCTATTAATTCATTGAATTATGTGCTCCTAATTATGACAAAAAACTTCTCAGTTGTTATAAACCATCTTGTATTGTATGACCACATTTAACCATCGTAATTGAACAAGTCAGCCGTCGTAATTGATCAAGTCGTAGTCGTCAATTAAGATTTTTGTAACCCTATATATATGGTTATATTTATGAGTTCTATACGAATCAATTGAATGGCTCTCTCTCATTCTCTCAATCTCTTTGAATTTCCTTCTCTCTTTTCAATGATTTCATAACACGTTATCAACACGATGCAATTTTTCCCCCGCCTACCAGGCCAACTCCACCTACTCCAGTACTCCGTCCCAGGCGTCCTCTGTGTGAAACTGGGAGAACTACTAACAGTCGATTTGCATGGGTTTTCCATGGCCGATATTCTTCAGCTCGGAATGATCTGGCGAAGACTCCGGAGGAAAAGAATCGCTGAAGCTCCTTCCATCGTTTCTTCACGAACCGATTAAGTTTTATAATACGAAGAGCCGTATTAGATCTCCTTCCATTGTTTCTTCGGACGAAGGAGATGGAGATCTGTTGCTTCAGAAGAACGATTGCGAAGACTAGGTTTAGAATAGCTCATGAAAACTGCACATATTTGAAATATAAATCTGAAACTCTTGCGGCTTTAAGGGGAAGATTGATGATATTATTAGTTCTGAAATACCATCTTTTAAATATAATTAGTATTTCAGATTCATATTATGAGTGTGATAAGAAATGTGCATTATTAAAGAAGAAATAAAAAGGAAGCACACATAACATCTAACAGAAGATAGAAACACAAATATGAATATTTGTAAAATATTATTTTATTATCTTGAAGCAAAAATTACAGAAATTTGAGGCACTTTGCCTCATTCTTCAAACGCTCTTGTTCTTCAAGAATCTGCATGGCATCTCTATCTAAAGGGGTGGGCAATTGAAAAGAAGATTTAAGTAAGAATTTTAAATTCTTATTCTCTTACTTTATTGCTCCTATCTTCATGTTAGACTCCAGAAGAAGTCGCTGAAGGATAGCAATATTCTCGTAGAGTTTGTCTACTCCAAAAGTTCTAGATTGCAGTTTCTGAGAAAATGCGACAATGGATGATGAGTATCGGGTACCGAGACTCACAAGCTCATAGATAGCTTCATTATCTGACTTATCATTCAGATCATTATTATACTGCATTATAGCACCTGTAGTAAAAGCAGGAACAACTGATGAACGAGGTGCAGAATACCTCATATATTGGCCATGAAAAGATTGCTGAGTCATTGCAGAGTACGAATGCAGAAAGAGATTGCAGAATAAAGAATGCAGAAAGAGATTGCAGAGTAAAAATGCAGTATGATTACAGAAAAGTGAAGAAGATGAGATACGAATGAAGATGAGCTGAATATCTCTTTTATAGAGAAAATTATGACACAGCATCTCTCGTGAAGCAAGAGAAAAGAGACGAGATATAGCTTCATAACTCTGCGGCGCTTGACAGCTACAGAAGAATTGAAAAAGCCTGTGATGCTTGTCTGATCTAAAAAGCTGGCCACCGTTTTTATTGAAAAATGAGTTTAGCAGCTTAATGTTGATGAATTCTCTACTAACTGTGTTATTTACAAGAACTCCAGAAGAGCACAACTCCAGAAGAGTAGTGATGAGCAGAAAGATCCAGTTGTGATTTTTTTTTATTAAGTCCACAATCAGTTGGATATACAGATGCGGATTATATTTCAGATCCACACAAGAAGATCATTGCAATTCATGAGAAAAAAAGTGAAATTGATGTCAAGAAGATACGGTCAAGTAATTATCTGACAGATTTATTCACTAAAACATTACCAATTACAACATTTAAGAAGATTGTGCAGAATATTGGAATGCGGAGATTTGAATACCTGTTATCATGCACTTTTTAGGGGAAGTAATGTCTTGAAAATTTGTGCTGATTGTACTCTTTTTCTTTCGCTAAGATTTTATCCCACTGGATTTTCCTTTACAAAGTTTTAATGAGGCAATCCTAAAACACTTGGCGGTACACATGAATACTGTATTCTTTTTCCTTTACCATTGGTTTTTTCTTGGCAAGGTTTTAACGAGGCATATTCTTTAAATATGGTCATCCAAAAGAAAAGTGTTATAAACCATCTTATATTGTATGACCATATTTAACCGTCATAATTGATCAAATCAACCGTCGTAATTGACCAAGTCGTAGTTGTCAATTAAGACTTTCGTAACCCTATATATATGGGTATATTTATGAGTTTTATACGAATCAATTAAATGGCTCTCTCTCATTCTCTCAATCTCTTTGAATTTTCTTCTCTCTGTTCAATAATTTCATAACATCGGCATAATTAATTAACAAGCGAATATGTTATTTTTATGGATTATAAGCTCCAATTAAATTAAAATATTACAATTTATCAACACCTAAATAATTAAAAATATAATAATTTTTTTATTTAAAATGGAGAGATACACCTAGTTTGACATGGGCATATTGAAGTTGGTCCAGTACAGTGACCTAAACTGCACGGTGGAATTTGCGAGCAGCAGTTTTGAAATGGAACTGCTGGAACTGCAAACGTACCCTTCATTTTGCAATTTGCAGTTTTTAAAACAATTTCTACATTCATTGCCATGCAACTGGATCTGGCTTTATTTGCTGGTAATAGTAGTTACAGAGCGTAGGACTTTGATTTGCTGCAATACACACAGATCACACACGGACAGACCCTCCACTGATCCATGTTAAACCAAAGTCATAAACTTCCAAAATACAAATAGTTCTATAGCACTCCAACAGACACTGCCACATGAGATGCTTCAGATCTAGTACTTGCCAATGTTGGCAGCACTCAATCTAAGCAGCCTGTGGAAATTCCACAAAGTGAGAACGAGGACTATAATTCCAACAACAGTAGCACTGCCTTTAAAAATGTCGGGGAAATACACCCCAGTCAAGGTTCCCACCAGACGATTCCAATTGCTCTCGTAGTACGTATTAAGCTTTTCACAGAGCTCGGCGTAATGGGTTCCACTTTCTTCAATCTCCAGGGCGAGGTTGTTAACCAGATCCGTCACTGCAGTGCTGGAACCTAACTCGTTAACAATGATCTTCTTTTCAACAAGCAACCTTACATCTTCTCTAGTTGTGATAAGATCATCCAACAACACAATGTAATCGCAGAAGTAAGTTTCAGATGGATAATGGCACTGCTCCAAGGCCATCAGGTTTCGGAAAAGACTTTCGGTTTTGTCGTCTAACAGAAGTGGTGGGACTTCCAAGAAACGTTGCACATGGACCAAGCAAGTACTTTTCAGGCATGGTAAACAAGACAACAGCCACGAGAGATTGAAGCACGGGAACATTTCTAAGCAGACATTCTCCCGAAATCGTATTTCAAGTAAATCTCTTTTTGAATCTGGCCTAGTGAATTTCAACCCTGCCTCGCCAAGCTTTGTTGCAGTACCATGTAGGTGTTTATTTCGTTGAACCGTGATTGCGTCTTCTTGTTCTTGGTTTGGACGGAAACAATCTGAGCACATGCAATGCTTGGGTTCGGGTTTTTTATTTTCATCTTCTTGTTCTTGGTTTGGACGGTAACAATCTGTGCACATGCCATGCTCGGGTTCGGGTTCGGGTTTTGAAGTTGGACAGAAAAAATGTCTCACCAAATCTGTGAAATGCTTGGGTTTGGGTTTGGGGTCTGGGGAGCTTGCTTTTTGGTTTTCTTGTCGAGGGCAACCGCATCCCACCAAATCTGTGAAACACTGCTTTACATGATTTTCACACTTGGGCTGATTTGGCTGCCAATTACGAGTACGGAGATCACCAAAAAACCCATTAGAGAGGTCAAGAACAGTTGGCTTTTCTGTATTGGGTTCCCCATTTTGGTATAACTGCTCAAGAACAAAGAAAGGAAGCTGATTCTCGAGTAGAAGCAGGTCAAGCTGTATGCCGCGTTCCATGCACGGTTGGCTTAATATATAATCTTTTTCATGAGTTTTACCATCAGATTTTCTGAGGAAGAGCTCAAGTATAAAGATAGCATCCAGTAGAATCATCGTTACAAATTCTTCAGGGAGTATACCGTCAAAGTTCTCTGAATAGCACTGGCGGATTTTATTTTCATCGCGCTCGATGATGCATGCAAGATCCTTGCTGCTTTTCCCAGTACGTTTACAGAAAGACCAAAAATATCTGACTTTTTGTTGCTCCATGTCCTTAAACTGATCTTTTATCATGCAATGAAAAGGGCCGATAGAAACCAGCCGAGGGGTATAGGCCTCTTTTTTGAGCTCGCGAAGTCTCTTGGGAACCCTGTAGATACAGCAATCCGGCCAACGAGGAGGCTCCTTTGGCTCCGGTGGAATGTTAATGATCAGCTCTTTGAGTTCAATTTGATGATCTTTTTTAATGGAATCATCGGCTGGCTGTGTTGCATTGTAGACCAATGTCTGTGCCATTCCTTACCTTAAGTTCCTTTTCCTAGTGACAATAAAGAAGATAGCAACATCATGAGTTTCTACATCTTATACCTTCAAATATGATCTATTATCAAGGATTTATTTTAAAACGAATTATAATCGGATCTGAGTTTAACTCTTAAAAAAAAAAAAAAAAAAAAGTGAACATGCAAATTAGTTTAGAACGGCATGCCTATGGGTCCAGAATCTTTGTTGTTTTTGTTTACCAGTTGTAACGCCGCGATCCCGCAGGGGGTCGGAGGACTTCACTGAGCCGTGGCTAGTGGCACTTAACGGAAAGGCTGCTCTGTTTCTGTTGCTAAAAACAGAGGCTTGTTAGGCAGTGGAGAGAGAAGCTGTTTGGTGGTTTACGGTGGCTAACGTGAGGCAATTGGACGGTGGGTGCACGTGGGTTCAAGGCTGGACTACGGGGCGTGGGTTGGAGGTTTGAAACAGTGGTTAGTGGTGATTCAAGACAGAACCGTGAATGGAAAGGGTGGCTGCTCTGGGTTCTCTCGTGGTGACTAGCAACGGCTTCAACCTCCACCGTTTGACGTTGCGGTTCCGTGGGGGAATGAAGAGCAGTGGTGCTCTGGTGCAGCGGAGACTTATCACGGCGTGGAGGAGCAGATAAACGTTGGTTGCTGCGGCAGAGGAGTCTGGATCAACGGTAAGGTGGTGGTTTTGAAGGGGTGCCGGTCTTCTTTATTCACAGCGCAGCGACGTGCATAGATATAGGCACGAGTAATGAGTATGGTGGCTTTGTCCTTTGGCGACTGCTGACCCCTGAAGGAAATAAAATAAAAGAAAGATAAGGCTAGTGGATAACAGCTGTAGCCTCTTCGGTAAGACGACAAAGAAGAAAATTTTTCGCGGGGTCACGGGTGTTACGGCAGTAGATAGATTGATCAGGGGAAAAAAAATTAATTTAAATAGGTTGAAATTAAAAATGGTATAAAATATTGTTAAAATATATTTTTTAATATTATTATTATTTTAAAATTAAAAGAATAAATTATTTATTATATTTATATTAAAAATTTAAAAATATATATATAATAATTAAATAAAATAAATTAAAATGAATTGAGACGGATCTTAACCTAACGCAGTCTTAAATATTGCAGGAGTTTTATTAGATATAGTTAATAAATGTAGTTAGAATACAAACAGTTATACGGAATAAATAAAAAAAATTATAATTGTACGGAATGAATAAAAAAATTATAAAATTATAAATTTTATATTAATTTATTTTTTTTAAAACGATTGGACACCAAATACCTTTACCGATTGAAAAAATTATTTCTGATATCGCAGAGGTCGAGACGATTTGATTTACAGGAGATTACAGGCCACACAATTTGATGGTGATGTCATTCTAATGACGTCATCTTCGCAAATTAAATGAGACTGTGTACTACCCCATTGAGCAGTTTAGGTCCATTGAGGCTGAAACAAGCCGAAGAGTCGAGACTCTTCAAAGATATTTTTAAGGAAAATGCTTGGCAGCCCGTTGGGAGGTAGTAGTGACTTTTTTTTAAAATTTATTTTTATTCAATAATTAAGTAAGACTTTTTGATAATGTTGTAATTTTTTTAAAAATTAAATATTTAAAATTATTTAAAATATATATATAATTTTAAAAAAAAAATACAAATTAACTCACGGAACTAGCTCCTAACAGGAGCCACCAAACGTTGGCCGTATTACAACCTTTTCTTTTAAAGGCGCTGCCATCATTGTTGAAATTATTGTACTGGATTTTACATTTTTAAAGGCACTACTATTATTGTTATGAAGCAACTGTGGTGGTGTTTGTTGGAATGCGATAAATGCATATTAGGGTGTAAAGGGTCACTGTACATTTACTGCTTATAAAGGATTTAAATTTTTTTTTATCATTTTTTAAAATATTTTTTTAACATTTTTAATTATTAAAAAATTTAAAAAATATATAATTTTATTAATAATCATTTCGTTAATCATTATGTAAAGTAAAAAATTAAAAAAATAAATCAAATAATAAATAATAAATAAGTAGTACGACAATTATAACTCTATAATTTTTTATGATGTAAAATACAATCTGTAAATCCATAAATCAGATTAGACCGAAACCAATCTCGATGGTTCTATTAATTTTAATTTTTTTTAAATCGATTAAAATTGATCTAATTTTATTTTATTTTTTTCTAAAACTGATTTAGACCGAATTGGTTTATATATATATATTTTAATTTTTTATATTATATAAATAGTTTTGTATTATATAATAAATTACTAATTAATATAATATTAAATTTTAAAATCTTATATCATTATAATTTATTATATTAATAATTATACTAATATTATATAATATATATTAATAGTTATACTAATATTATATTATTATATATTATAATATAATGTAATATATTATTATTATAATATTATATATTATAATATATAAAACTGAAAAATCAGACTAAACCGGATCAACCCTATCGTTTGCTGTTAAAATTAATGGTGAATATTGTTTAGTGTTGACAAGTCCAATCTTTTTGTTTCTGCAAGTGATGCAAGGGGTAATCCCAAATGAGAAAGGCTCCCAGCCGGACGGGTTAAAACCCAATTTTCACACCAAATCAGTAGAATTTTGCCACGTAGGATAGATCACACCAAAAAGGCCACGTGGATAAAGTGTAGTGTAAATTACTGTATAGACGTAAGTGTAGCACTACTCAAAATAAAGAATTAATCCGGTGTACGTCAGTGTAAGGAGAAATTTGTTATATGTCCTACGTGGTAAAATTCTAATGACTGGTTAAATTCTATTGAGAAGTATATAGAAGAGTTGTAAATGATAATAAAATGAAAATTTTAGTTATAAGTATAATTACATATTATTATATGTACTAATCTAATATAATTGGATAAAAATTAAATTTTATTAAAAGTAGTGTTAATTTAAATTTTGAATATGAAAAAATCAATATTAATATGCAGATTAGTAAGTGACTTTACTTGTATGTAACAAAATTTATAATAAAAAATAGATAAAAAATAATAATAAAATAATAAATAATAGTAAAAAATATGTAAAAAATAATTAATAATAGTAAAAAGTAGATAAAAAAGTAATAATAAAATAATAAATAGTAGTGAAATATTTTGAGAATATCTTGAATATTTTCAGTACCCAAAAATGGCTAATTTTTTTAATTAAAAGTTTATCCAAAATTTGTATATTTTAAACTTATACATATATCATTTTTTTTTCCTTCTTTTATTTTCCCTATATTGCATGGAACTCATTTCGGTCAGCCACTTACAATAACTTTATCGTGTGCTCGGGACATTTTATAAACTATAACTTTTTGTCAACCCTAAAGAGTTGGGCAAGCGGTAAAGGTTTTGATGTTAATTGTACGCTCAATGCTCAAATTTCATAGTATGAAAATCTGTTTGGTAAGTGGGATAAAAATTTTGAGTTTAAGATAAAATATTAAAATGTTATATTTTAATATTATTATTATTTTAAAATTTAAAAAAATTAAGAAAAAGTTAAATTATTTATTATATTTTATATGAGGATTTAGAAAAGTTGTAATGATGAGATGAGAATTTTAAATTTGAGATAAAAATTTTTATTTACCAAACCGAACCTCTGCATTTATAAAGGTCATTGGATTGAAGGATATTTTTTATTGAATTACTTGAAGTGCATTTATGGAAAACTATTTTCTAAATACATGTGTACTCCTAAAATTAGTCGAGAGGCTATTTCAAGACACCCATACCAATAAAAAATAACTATAACTTAATGTAAAAAATTTATTGAAAATAAATTTGAAGAGATCAACGAGAATCTTTGCATTTTCGTGTTGGTCTATAATATATTATTTATTATAATCTTTAAAGAACAAAAAAAAATATAAATATCTTCTATACAAGTTTCTATGTTTAATAATAGATAAATAGACGAATTTTCTTAATTACTAGGGTGTTTAATGGGTAAATAAACAATAAAACATATAAATATATTTGATACTAGTTACCATAATAAATGTATAAATATACGATTTTTCTAATTATTAGAGTTTTTAATGGGTATATAAACGATTTTATTTTTTTTGTTGAAAAAGTGATAGTAGTTGATGAAATGCTTTGGGCAGGCAAGAGTTTAAAGTTATTGAAAGTGGGGAAGCTCAATATATGCAACCTCCGTCTTTATGGTGGGATGTTTTTTAGAAAATTAGATGGAAATTACTAGCTTTTTAAAACTTTTTATTTTTCCTCTTAAGATATAAAAGACTCTACATTTAGTATTTAAAATTTGTATTTACAAAGCTAAGAAAGACTTTTGCAGTTGAAATTATTTATTTAAAATACAAATCCATTTACAAAAATGTTTTTCATAAATTAGACAAAAGGGTTTAGGAATCCGCCACATTTTTATTGGGCAATGTCTGCATTTACGCTCCGTTCTCATTTCATCTCTGGATGGGATACATATAAAAATAAAATCAATCTAATACTTAATAAGTATTACTTCGTACTGTAAAAATATAAGAATATACATTTCATTCATGCATTCTCACTTATATACATAGTTTACATAAAACGTTTTCCTTTCTTTTAAATATTACAACGTGGGATTTTTCTTTTTTGGCTTTATTTCCTCAAAACATTTCTCCCATTGTACTTTCCTTCATAAACTATAAGTTATAACCTTTCATGCATATAATTAATTTTATCACTTTCTTCTAACCAGTACAGTACACACTATTACTCCCCGTGAAATTTGATAGGCATATGAAATTTGATAATAATGCATTTCATTTTCTTGTCTTGTCTTCCTATGCGCATTACTTGTATTCAATAGTGCACATCTTTAAGAAAAATTTGAGGATGTACATAAAAATGATTTCTTCACGAGAAAAAAAACACTGTAAATCTTGACTATGGTTATTGTTCTGCATTTTTTTTTCAAATTTTTTTATAATTATAGAAGGCCTAAAGTATACACATACACATGAAGATAAAAATAAAATAAATGCTATCAATTTAGTTAAAAATTACAAGTATACGTACAAACAAAGATAAAATGTAAGGAGGATAATCTCAAATTGTCCAAACTTAACCTATAAAAGAAGCTTTCGTAAAATGTTTTAACTTTTATTGTATTTTTTTTTTTTTTGTTTTTTAATTTTCTCCGCTTATCCACATTGGCACCATTCGTGCGTTCTATAAATGGGCTTTTCTGTAGCAGCTTTCATATATAAAACCCCATTCAAAATGTTCCCGCTCTGAACCGCCATTTTCCGTTTTCTTGCTCTCCTCCGAGATCGAGCCAGCGAGCAGTAAACAAACGTTATCGGCAGCAGAAAATGCAAGATCCCAAAGTCCTGACAGTCGCAGAGCTGCTCCGGCTTGGTCGTCCTCTCACCGCCACGAACTCTCTCCACTCGCCCGATCGTGCCCGTCCTCTCTCTCCCAAACTCTCCGTATTAAAGTACCAAAGATCCAAGCCCTCATGCCGGCCCCCATCACCTCCTGGTCCCACCGGCTCTAACCCCAACCCTAAACTTCTCACTCCTCTCAACTACCCCGCCATCATCGTCGGAACTTTAACTCTCCCAACCAACGACTCTGCCTTCGCTCCAAACCCTACTCTTTGTTGCCCGTACAACAACTGCTTCCGATTCTCTGACACTTCGGCTACAATTTGCTGCGACATTATTGACCTCGATTTGCGGATTCTTGGAAAGGAAATCGACGTTCTTGCTTGGAATTTCGTTCCCGTGAAACGTGGCGCCGGGTTCTTGGAGATTATCAAATGGGGGTTTCCGCAATCAAGCGGCGGACTCGGCCGGTGTTCGAATGTCGATTTGTTTCCATTGGTTTCCGGCTCTTCGTCTTCCTCTGAGGACAGTTCCAAAGCTCGGTACCGCATTCACGGCTTATTAGAGTCAGTAAGCCCTGTTACCTTAGATCCATGCTATATGGGTCTAAATTCAAGCACTCCAGTAAATTTAAGAGGATTTTTGCTCCAAGTTATGGCTTGCGAGTGTAAATTATGTACTTGCAAAACTACGGCAATGGCTTTGAATGATTCAATTCAAGAGCAGGGTCGGAGTAGGAGCCATTCTTACAACAAAGCTTGGTTTGTATATTTTTGTGGTTCCGCTTCGTCGTGGCATCCCGTGTTTATGAAACTTATTGGGAATGCTATTACGCTATTGGGCTTGAAGAAGAAGTTGATATATTTTAACAAGGAAGAGTCTCATTTGATGTATGTAACAACGGAGAAATCTACTTTGCACTTACCAAGGCTATCCAACAATCGGGTACCGTGTGAGAGAAGTGTAATTAAGGGGAAGGGTGAATGTGGTTCGTATAAGGGCATAATCAGAGGCGTGTACATGCAAGGAATGGTTGTCGAGCTGGATAATGAAGTGTGGCTGTTACTTACTGATCATATAATTTCTCAGCCCCATAGCCTCAGGGTTGGTGCTATTGTAAGTAAGAATGAAATCACTGTTTTTTTACCACAAATTTATTTTTGTGTTACAATGTATCCAATTATACACATAAGCAAAACAAAGGTGATATTTCTTTCTAGCGTCTGTGTTTGTGACTTTTCTCATTTCCTTTCAATTGTTGGCTCGTTTGTAGATATCCGTGAGAAATGTCCATTTTGTGAATCCAAGATTTTCTTGGAAGAAAATGCTTATTCTTGGGGCTTGCTTCAAGACTAACATAATCGTGGAGGCGTTCTCCCCATTGGAAGCTGGGTACGGGTTACTGAAAAATTAATCTTGTTATCTTGATGAGTTCCTGGGGTGTGTGTGATCAACTATGGCATTTCTGGACAACCCTTGGAAACTGAACTTGATTACACACACGCGGACATTCTATTGTATATCTCCTTTATACTGGCATAACACCATTTTTTACTAATAAAACATACGTCACTTATAAAATACACACGCACACACATTGTTTTTGTGTTTTGTTCTCACTATAACTATTTTGGTTGTTAAACCATATCATATCAGAACATATGCCTTAAATGGTCCCAAACCATCAGATATGTGATGAGGCCAGTTATCTTTGTTTGCCTCATTGTGGATGATGGAACTGTCCCTTCAAACCATCGAGTTCCCTTGGGATGTCCATTCGTGCCAAGCGTGTGTTAAAAATAACCCCAACTTTGTGCCGCAGGTGTCATACTGTTTCACAATCAGAGAGTATGCTGGGCAAGTTTGTTGCCTCTCTAGCCTTTTCTGCTAGACTATGGTAGGCATTTGTCTTGAAGCTTCTTTACCTAGTTTATTTTTCAAACTTATATTATTTCGATAGAATGTTTTTTATATATGTCATGTTTGTATTTAATTTACTTTAACTGAATGGTTGGATTTCAGGGTATTACTTCTCATTTCATGTCTTAGGAAAAAGTTTGCAGGTACAATATCTGAGAAGAAGATTTTGGGAACAAAACATGTAATCTACTAGCTTTGGGCCATAGATTTTCTTGTTTTTGTTTAATTTTGAAGCCATCTCATGTCGATTACCATTGTCATGCGGTTTTCCAATAAGATGGTTTTGGCACTTGCAAGGTGTTACCAGAAAGGACTGGCTCAGGTGTATGCTAGTTTACATCTGCCTACCTCAGTGTTTCTATCTCGGGTAAATTGGTAATTATCAGTTAGATAATTGAATACAACTCGTTATATTTTAATATTTTTCTTATATTCTGCATTGAATTCTTTTTGGCAGCATGGAGTATTCATGGAAACATTTAAACACAACCATTGTGGCTGTGGTAGTGAACTGTATTCTGATACTCTGAAACTGGTAAAGCCAGGCTATCTATTCAGTTAGAATACTTTGGATTAGCTGCTTTATTTTTTGGATGGTATTTTCTTTTTCTAGTGTGTTACGATGATCTTGCCACTCTTTCAGGTTATACCCATATCCTGTTTTTTTCATCATTGTGAGGCCACATGGATGAGAATTCTACAATTAAAAAGTGATTGTAAGAAACTGTGTGAAAACAACCTGTTCAGCCTTCAATCATGTGAAGGGAGATTATATGATCGGTCGGTCAGGAAAATACTTACAAGTGACGATATTGGCATTATTTTGCTTGGAAGTCTAAAGGTTAGTAATCTAAGATGATACATTATCTTAGTATCTATTATAAAAACTGCATGATCGACTTGTTTATATCAATTTCTTCAATTTTAGATTTGGCTGTTGCACACAGGCAGTAGGATGCATCCCTTGTTGCAAAGTGTATGATAATTTAATAGAGGGGGTATAGACCATGTGACTGGCCCGGTTTGGATATAAAAGTCCGCCCAATTTATCTCATCTCATCTTATCTAATCATTACAATTTTCCTAAATTCTTACACAAAATATAATAAATAAAATAAAAATTTCAAATTTCAAAACAATAATAATTTTAAAAAATAATATTTTAATAATATTTTATTCATCTTTTAACTTTTATCTCAATTCACTATCCAAACCTCCCCTGAAGGTTAGTTCGTTAATTAGCAAAGAAATAGATGGTACCTTTCGGTGGTCAAATTGTTTTGGGCATTTGCACAAGTGCTATAGGTTTTTTTTTTTTGATAGGTAATAGGAGATTTTATTCCAAGTAAATAGGTATAGGCCAAGTACACAGGAAGTATATAAAAGAATACACCTAAATGTAAGCTAAAACAAAATAGTACTAAAATAAGGCATTACAAATATTCATATCCTTCCCTAGATTGTTCACCCAAAAATTTAAAGTGATAAAGAAAAAATCCCTAAATTCCCCCATTGTGTGTTCACAATCTTCGAAACACCTCCCATTTCTTTTTAAAGAGAAGAAAGAATTCTACTTTCAATCAAGTAAAACCCATATCTTAATTAGACTCAGTAGAAACCTCTGATTCAAAAAGAAAAGGACTAGAAAAAATGACAAGCGCATAAGTAATAAAATATAAACAAACTTTCTGCTTTATCTATGATTTTGAGGCATTCACGTAGATATTTAATCCTAGGCATTTAGAGAAGATCAAATGTTATGAACACAATGAATCATTGTAGAATAGAACAGGAAATTGTTTTTGTCTCCTTAACCAGTTTTCCTCGCATGCTCTCTGTAGCAGCAGTGGATCCTGAAGAAATTCCAGCAGAGTTTTAGGCCAAGTTTGATTACATGGGATGGGATGAGATAAGATGAGATGAGAAATTTGTGAATAGTAGTTAAATGGTTTGAGTTAAAATTTTTATGGGATTTTGGGAAAGGAGAGAAAAAATTGAATAAAAAAATTATAAAATTAAAAAAAGGTTAGAATATAATTTTTTAATATTATTTTTGTTTTGAAATTTGTAAAAGTTGATTTTTTTTTTTTTTGTATTTTGTTTGGAAGTTTGGGAAAGTTATAATGATTAGATGAAAAGGATGAAAATTTGAAAATAAAAAATGTTTGTGTTTGAATGGTGTTTGGATGTTGAGATGAGATGAAATGGAATGAGATAATTTGAAAAGTCTGTGAAACCAAACCAGGCCTTAATCCTTTCTCTCTCTCAGAAGGCTCTCCATTGGCTGAAGATATGGCTGTTTATTCATAGGGAGATAAGTTGGCGGAGGTTGAAAACAAATTTACAGTTTCCATAGCCAATCTGATTTTTCTTCTATAATTTGAATCTTTGTGATTATCTCAACGAGTCTATCCAATTAAGAGTTCATTTCTAAGCAGACGGGTTCTGCTCGCAGTGGTTTGTTATGTTTCCTAAATGTTGTTTCTGTGTTACACTTAAACATGAATTAAGTTATGACCTGTTGCTGATCTTGTTTTGAACTGTTGTTGATCTAATCATCACGACAATACGTTCTGCTCAGATTTCTCCCTCTTCTGGAAGATTACAGTTGGTTGACGTAACTGGTAGCATTGATGTTCTTATACCTGATCTTCCATCAACATGGAATGCCAACAGTATATATGAGGTCATATATGGTGATAATGATGGAACCTATTCTCCATTCTTTTAACAGCAGCTCCCTTGACTGGGATAAGAGGTGCTCTTCATACATCAGTTAAATTTTTCTGGTCTCCATATTGACTTCCATTTTCTTGCTTTTCAGATAATTCACTATAGACTTGTTATTGAGGGCGCGCCTAATCTGGTAGATCATTTGGGATTGCTTGACAATGGGCCATTCTCGTGCAGAAGTATCTTTCAGCGTATTTCACCAGCAAGGGAGATAAATTTAACAGTATATATTTATTTTCATTGGGCAGAAGTGACTTGCAAAAATCTTCCCTTTTATCCTAGTATTGACTGGAAGGATGATCTCAAGAAACTTGAGGGTGGAACATTTCATCTGCTTTATGTAACACACAAATTTCCTGTGCCGTACAAGGTATATATTTCAACCGTTTTTTCTATATTATTGTTGTCTTGTTCTTAGAAGATGCTCCAAGTAATTTTCATTTGCGTTGTCAAATTGGAAATGAGGAAAGAAAGAAAACAAATAAGGTCTAGATGAATCAACCTTAATTGTTTGAAAAGAAAAGTTTTCTTTCATTACTTTGGTCATCATGAAAATATTAGTTTCATGTAATGTCACAGGTACATGGTGATCCAGCTATTCCAGATAGGTCGAGCCTATATGTTGAGGCCTTAGTTTTGCCTTGGGATTTATATTTTGTTGAAGAGGGACTAGTGAATCTAGAAAAGGTTTCAGGGGAACAGCTGGAGGAGTGCCCAGAACATAGTGCTAATGAAAATTATGAGCGTGTCTCTCTCAAGAGACGTAAAAGTGATCATGCATTGATTGAGGCTTCGAGTTCAGGTGTAATGTTAGAGTTCTGCAAATCTAGCAGTGAACTGAGTGCTCGTTCTTATTCTTCTAGTCAGTCCAATGAGGAGCCAAGATGCTGCAACTCTAATTCTTATGAAATTTCTTGTTTGGTCACTGTTAGAGGTGTTAATGGTAACAGAGCAGTTAGCTCAGGTATCATGCACTGCACAAGACTCAATCTGAATACTGGCGGTAGTTGCAGATCAAGTATGCAGAAGGTACTGTTGGAGTTCAAGTCCGAAAGTTTCATCAAGTATCAGGTATGTTTGGATTTCTTTTCTTTTCCATGGTAATTTTCTATTGTGGGGATGAGAAGATTGTGCTATATTGTGCTTCTTCTAATGTGATCAAACTTTTGTTTTTTTCATCTGAATTCCAGTTGTTGCAGATTGGTGGTCATTACATAACAAGGCATCATAGAGATGATTTGTTCTGTAATTTCAAGGCCGTCGGTGGTGTCAAAGTTCATGTCACTTCTGAAACACATTTGTGGAGTCTTTCATATGCTTCTGATGGGGTCATCCCAGAGAAAAATTCATCATACTACCCTACATTAAATAGTTTTTTCAGAAATAATGAGGTTCTGTCTGAAGATCAAATTGAGCTCCAAGTGTCCACTCAAAATTCTCTGAGAACCTGTTCAGATGTTCATCTGTGTATCCCAGCCCATCTAATTGGTCTCTTTGAGGAAAATATTAAGGGATTGGAAGAAGGCCTAGCCAAGGCAACTTTAACAACCAAAGAGCTTGCTAATGCTTCTCTGTCAATTGGGTCCCCTAATTGCCTGTTTCCCGAGGGAAAGTTTTCTTCTCTCCAGGGGCAAGTGGTTTCTGTTCATAGCACTGATGATAGTTCCATTGATGTACTTCTGAGCCATGAAAACAGTGATGCTCCACAGTCAAGATCCTTTCAGAGAACTATACACAGTTTTTGTATTCATGTTTTGGTGGACAATCACGTTGTAAATTCCTATTTCACTCTGTTTTTTTTTTTGGATTTAATTTTTACATAATTTTCATGTTACATCATTACATTTATTAATTCATTAGGTGAGGATTTTTGGTTCCCTGAATAAGCATGCTTATCCTATTGGATTCGGACCTGGAACATATGCAACGTTTCATCGGGTTCTTGAACTGGGGTATGCATTAGTTCTGTGGTTAGTTTGTGTTATTTTTATTTTATTTCTATGAATCTGGTTTCCGTTTGCCTCCTAGCCTCTGCTTAGCCGAACATGCAATGGTCTATGATTTGGTAAATTTTATATTGCAAATGGAATTATGGTTAATGGGTTAACTTGAAGAAGCAAATATGTAGGGTTAGTCATTGCATCAGGATACAAAAATGAATTGAGTCAGCAGAGTGAGAAGAGGGAAGTGTAATTGTTAAATTAGGTTCGAGATGGATTTCTTTACCTATTCCCATTTTAGACTTAAAGAAGTGGCTCTAAGATCTTTCTTTATTTATTTTTGTCAGTGGTGAGAGAGATAACTGTATTCTATAATCATAATTTTATCAAAATTATCAATCAAATAAATAATTTTTTCCAAAATTGCAAATTTTAAGTTGTGGTCCAAGCTCTATCTATTGAAGTCATATGTACTCACATACTTACTTTAACTTTGCTCCTTGGCTCCAGGAGCAAGAATGGCTTTATGTTAACTCCCGTAACATATATTGTAATCAACTCCATCAGTGCTGTCAGTGAACCATGCAGTGACAGCTATCCTAGTTTTCAGCCTTTACGGGATGTTTACAGTAATGCTTCTCCAGATACTGTTTCTTCTGGTCAGTTTTCAGAATTGAGTCAGTGCTCAGATTGCAAGCCAATGCGGTTTCACTGCAGGGTAAGTTGATACCTTAGCATTGACAGGATTTCTATGCAGGTTAATTTTTCCTCCGTTTCAAAAGGTTCTTGTTTCTGATGGATGAAGTGCACTCGTTTTCTGTCGGGGCTGTAAATTGTGATTTACCTTTTGGTAATTGCAGGTTGTTGCAATCCATATACTGGTCCTGGAGAAGGTAAAATATGATGGTTTACCATCAAAAGATGTGTCCAGGCCACCTGTTTTTGACATTCCCCTTGCTTGTTTCGTTTTAGGTATGTTATTTGTCTATTTTTGTCTAATTTTAAGATGTTGAGATTGTGGAGAGTTAAGGTCTAGTCTATCTTATCAAAGCAGTGGCTGCTTGACACTACTGTCCACTTCCCATATCCAGGGCAAGCCTTTGGGTTCTGTGCACCAGCTGATTTTTGTGAGATGATCTTGTGCCTTACCATTTAGGCCTCTCTTCATCTGTCATTTTTCCGTTTATTGTTCTTTGCATTCCTTGTTACATTTGGTTAGGGTCTTCAGATCATAGGAATTTTGGGCATTTGTTAATATGACACAGTACAACTCATAGACACTAATTAATTTACTGCATAATGTGGTTACTAGTGTTTTTGCTATTATGCATTTTTTGAATGCATATACCTATCCAAAATGAAAGAGCTTTGTAGTTGTGTAGTTACGATACAAAGCTAAAGATTGAACCTCTAATGCCTAGTGTATGAAAATGCAATTGGGGAGAGTAAGATGCAGTCATTTGAATTCATCAAAGTATATCGAATTGAAGTTTTCCTTTTTTTTTTTCAAAAGGTGAAGGAATTTGGATCTCGTCGTGGAACATCTCATCTCAAATAATTTTAGGGTTATCTTGTCTCCTTTAAGAAAAAAGGATATGGGAAAAAACTCAATCAGCAATACATTGTACTCTATTCATAATATGAAACTGTCTCCTATTGAATGTTGTCGATCCTGGGTTCAATCTCATTGGTATTAACATGGAGAGGCAAGATCAAATTCTCTGCATCATATGCTTCCTATCAAAATGAATAATATATAGTGGGGCATACAAGATGTTTATGCTAATTGTTAAATTTGTTGATTTTTCAATGAACACTGGGCAATATTCAGAAGCAAGCCTTTTCTTCCTCTGACTACTGCATAAATAAAATTCCTAGCAAGTTGCAACCTTCACTTTCCACGAGTTCTCAGCTTTGCAAGTGTCTTATCTGCTGTTATCATTGTACTTTCTTTTATATGATCTTGATCCCTTTTTGGTATTTATATATTATTTCCCCCTGTAGATGATGGGTCGTCATCATGTCGTTGCTGGGCTAATGCCAAAAGAGCATCTACCATGCTTCGGCTGCATGAAAAACTCCCACAGCGAGCTTTTGAAAGCAGCGACTGGACTCAAAAGTGGGCCGGGATAGATGACAATGCCTGCAGCTCTGCTATTCATCATCTTGAGAGGATTTTCAAAAACCATGATAGAATTACAGTGAAGAACTTTGGGTCAATGTTTGATTCTTCTTATCAAGACCTTGCTGTTTCTACCAGTTCAGATAATGGCCTTAGTGCCTTGGACGAGAGCCTTCTTAAGTTCATGATTTTAAATGCTTCCTTTAGCTCATCCTGGGTCAGTTTACATCCAATTTTTAACTGCTTACGGAATAAAGTTCTGTTACTTCCTTACAGATAGAATGGTTATATGACTTGTGACTGGATAATTGAACGCTAATGGAGGTGGAATGATCTGGTTATGATTTCTGGGAATTTAGGTTTAAACCTTCTTGTTACCCACCTATTGCAGAATGTTTACATTAGCTGACGTAAAGTGGGATGAATGTATTGTATAAAAAAATGAAACCAAGGCTTTCTTAGCGTTGTGGGGATGTTACTTTCATAAATGTTTTGACAAACTAAGCATATCAATTTCACAATTTCACATGCTCTGCCTGAAGCTCTATATGCAAAATTTTTGTGCATTTTTTAATTTGGCTAAGTGATGATTAATCTAGATGATTTACTTTTGCTTGAGAAGTTGTTATTAGTCTTATCGTTATTGTCCTGGTTGTTTGAATGCATTCTGGTTGATCTTTATTTGTAAGTCCATCTCATTAAAAAGTGCGAAGGGGTGCAACTAAGTTTGCGTACAAAAGAGAGGCATTCTGAGTTGATCATTCCTCTTCTTTGCACAAATTTTGACAAGTCTTGTATTTACTGTCGTGAATTGTCTGTTATCTCCTAATCATATTGCTTCTCAAGTGTTGAGAATGTGTGTCTCAATGAGATACTTCTTTCATCTTGGCAGACTGTCATTGCTAGTGTGATTGATTTGAAAGCTGTTTGGCAATTGGGGAAAGAACACCTTACAGAAATGGAGATGACTGTGGATGCCATGCAAAACATTTGTGCTATGGAAGTTTGCTACACGAACCCAATTGCGGATGGTAGGAATATGATCCAAGAACTGCTTAATAGGTAAACATTTTCTGTTACTAAATACTGGGTGTGGAATGAGATATCAAATCTTCTATATGTTATTGTTTTCCTGCAAGATGTCCTCCCCAATCCAGAGCATTGTTGTGGTGGTCCTAGTTGTCACATGTACTGTTGTCTACCGGCCCAATTTAATAAGAAAGGAATGGACTATTGTATATTTATTTAAGTGCCTGCTCTATAACATTGCCTAGCTTACTCATTTTGAGCTCGGAGTGGAAAATTTATTTCATTGAGTTTAATCGTTAAGGCTATAATCGATATTTTATCTGCTAAGGCTAGCATCACAGCCATTGTTCCTCTACCAGTATTTCACATCTATTCTATTTTTGCTTTGAACTCCCTTTGTGAATTGAATTCTAGATCTTTTTTTTTTAATAATTAATCGAATTCTAGATCTATCTCCCTTTGTGAAGCCATTGTTTCTGTATTTGCATTCTCTTTTTATTAAATTCTTCCAGGCAGATGGCTCTACTGTTTTTTTTTTTTTTCTGGGCTGCTCATAGTCTTCTTTAGTTCATCTTAAAAAATAGAAGAGTTGCATTTTTCTCTTATTGGTGGTTGCTTTCTATTCAGCTTGGAGTTCCTTCTGTTATTTTTGATGAAATGATTCAACTTGTCAAAAATTTATCCTACTGGTTCTTTCTTTCTGCTGACGATTTCTTTCTTATGTGAATCCTTTTCTCAAAAAAATTAGCCAGTTGTGGGACTTTATCAATCTTCTTCGTAGCACATACATATATTAGGGAAAATTGTTAAGTAGGAACCAATGTAAACATGTTGAAGCAGTCGCGACATTTCCGTTATTTCATGTTTAGTGACCTTGATGTGGAACCTTTCTTTAGTTTTGGCTAAATATTATGATCAAACTATTCTTTCTTTTGGACCTTCTTTTTTTTTTTTTTAATGGAAAGTATTGTTATGGAGATATCTAGTTAGATAAGGGTTATGCTCTATAGGGAATGCCTAAACCACATTTGAACCTTTACTCTAAAAGGACTAGTCAATTAGAGCCCCATTGGAATTTTTATAAATAGCAAGAGCTTTTCCCTCCCAAGCAATGTGATCCCATATGCTAATTACACTCATCACTCAATATGGGATATCACAATCTCCCCTCCCCCCTTGGGGCCTCGTTTAAATTCCCGACATTCTCGTTGGTTCATTCCATCACGGATAGCGAGGCTTTAGTTTCACACTTCTCATTGGGATAGGCTTTAAGGCCTCGTTTGATTACACATATGAGATGAGATGAGATGAGATAATAAGTCTGTAAATAGTAGTAAGATAATTTGTGAATAGTAGTGAAATGGTTTGAGTTAAGATTTTTATGGGGTTTTGGGAAAGAGAAAAATTTGAATAAAAAAATTATAAAGTTAAAAGAGGGTTATAATATAATTTTTTAACATAATTTTTGTTTTGGGATTTAAAAAAATAATTTATTATTTTTTTTTTAAGTTTGGGAAAGTTGTCATGATTAGATAATAATTAAATGAAAAAGTTGAAAATTTGAAACTGAAAAATGTTTGTGTTTGAATGGTGTTTGGATATTGAGATGAGATGGGATGGGATGGGATGGGATGGGATGTGATGGTTTGAAAGGTTTGTGAAACCAAACTAGGCCTAATACCATTTGTAACTTCCCAAAGGGAAGATAGCTACATTTGGGCTAGCTACATTTGGGCCCATACTCCAATAGAGTCCAACCAATGGTACAATTGGAGCCTCATTGAAACCATCATAAAGAGCAAGAATTTCTCCCCCCTCTTGCAGTTTTTCAGTGAGTTGTAGACTGGCATTGGAGTTTACTGCATTCTATGTTTGTTCAGCGCGTTTTCTTGTTTATGTTTGGTTTTTTTATGTCTTTATATTGTTTGCTTCCCTCCTGCTTGCAGGGAAGGTCGTAGATTATTATTTTTTTTTTGTATGTTTTTACGGTTTTAGTTTGCTTGTTTCTTGCAAGTTGGGCTTGTACATACATATGCCTCCAGATTGAGGGGGAGTGTTATGGAGAATATATTTCTACTATGGGAAGTATATGGGGGGATATTTTGTAATACGCAGCAGGTCAAGTTTGATCTCTATATAGTAGAATGTAATAGGAAGAATGACTTTCTTCCTCTCTTTTCTCTATGAGCGAGACCCCATTCTACATCTTTATTTAGGAGAGAATGGAGGCAGAAGGGGGAGAATGTTAGGGGAGAGACAGGAGAAATGATGGGGGCCTGCACTTTATAAGACCACTAAGAATATAGATAGTTGAATGGATTTCAGTCAATCTTGGAAACGACTCATAATATTCTATTCTCTTTGCAGCTAATGCCATGGACAATATATGGAGCATATGGAATCAAGTGGTTCATGAACACGTCCTCCTCGATGCTCTATCCTTGGCATCGAGCACATCCAGTCTCTGCAACACTTTGTTGAATAGCCTGAATTCATCCAATAATCTCTCCCATTGGCGTTCACCCCCTCTATACAGGTTCCTCAAAGTCTAGATTGATATGGCCATCTACCCAGATCAGACTGTTGTCGCTGAGATTTGGAAATCGGATTCGTGTGGTTTTGTATGCACAGGATAGCCAGACTACCACCACCTTGATCCCCAGGTGGGAAAAGCCTAAGCAACTCTGTTACCATACAAGTGAAGATAACCACTCGGATCATCTTATCAGCCAATGAAAACGCCCTACAACCTTCTTTTTCTGTATAGGCTAGTTAACAACATCCTTGCCTTTGCTAATACGGTGGCTCATGGTATGGCGAGGTTGGCTATATCTCCATTAATCTTGATGTTCTATTGCTCTCTCTTCCCTTCCCTGTCCAACATGGAATGCATCTCCCGGATTGTTAATCACGTAAATATCTCTACTTTCAGCCATTGTTTTCAAATCAAATGTTTGGAAATTTAAGGGAGTATTTAGGCTAGGTATGGATACAAAGATGGTTTCAATTCATCTTATTTCATCATTATAACTTTTACAAATTTTCATATAAAATATAATAAAATATTCAACTTTTTCAAAATTTAAAATAATAATATTACAAAATAATATTTTAATAATATTTTATTCAATTTTCAATTTTTATCTAAAACTATCTCATCTCACCTCATCTCACCACCAAAACCTCACCTTATTGCTTCTACCAAGTTAAAATCTATAATTTTAGTTTTTTTGTTTTTTTTTCATACTTAGATTCTTAGAATATTTTAGTTAGAATTAATACTTGAGAATTGGAAGTTTTTTTAATTTAAAATGTCTGTCTAGTTGCTATATGTTGTTGCTTTGCTGAAGTGGCACTTGTTTATTCATCGTTTTCATAAGAACCAGACCTAAGTCTAGGGGTGACAAATTATGTTTTCGAATTGTATTAATGTGGTGTCAAGTTATGAACATTTATTATATAGATCAACCTGAACTCAGTTTGTTAAGTTAAATGTGTCAAACATCCAAACCTTAGCCCAATCCATTTGGATAATGAGTTGTGTCGTATAATTTGTTTTGACCTGTTTAATAATTAATTAAAAATATGTTAATAGGACAAGTCTCATTTAAAACTATTTGTTTCATGTAAATGGATTAGACTAAAATATAAAACTCATTTAACCTTATAAATATAATTTCGCATAAAAGTTAAAATATATATTTATTAATAACCACAATAACTTAAAAAATATATATATAAGTATTTTTCAAATTTTAACATATAATAAAATCGATATTACAAATCATAAACTAACAAATATGAGCATATATAAAATTATAATCTCAAGAATAATAATAATAAAAATATAAGCATATTAAGACATACCAATATTAGAGGTGTTCATCCAGATCGGATTTTTTTTCTCAGTCCGGTCCTAAAATCCGGAATCTGGATGAACCGCCCAGATTATACTCGAGCGGTTGAGGAAAAGCCGGATTCGGTTAGGATCTGTAACTGGATCTGGTTTTATATCCCGGTTATCCGTAACTGGGTTATACACTTTTTTTCTTTTTTTTATTCTTTTTTTCTTTTTTGCATCTTACCCCAATTCTAGATTAAAGATATGAATAGTAGTGACATTGTATTAGTTTAATTAGTTGTGATGTATTATTATTTATTTATTTTTTTGTAAATTTATGTTTTGCATTGTGATGTAACAACAATATTACCTATTTTATATTTTTTTTAAATTTTATTCTTCAATTTATTTTTAAAAAAAATTAAAAGTGTTTAAATTATTATTATTATTATTTTAAATCCAGGCAATTTGAACATGATATTAGATTTTATTTTTTTTAAAGCGCTATAATTTATAATTTTTTTAAAAAGTTATAAAGTTTTTTTTTAAAATAAAATATTACAGAACCCGGATTAAAAAGTATTGAGAATTGGGGTGTTGATAAGTGTTGAGGAGAGTTGTGAATAGTAATAAAAAGTATGTGAAAAGTAATAATAAAGTAATAAATAGTAATAAAAAATAGATAAAAAGTAAAGAATAGTAGTAAAAGTAGGTGAAAAGTAATAATAAAGTAATAAATAGTAGTGAGAAGTGTTGAAGATACTTCAACACCCAAACACAGCCCAATCTAGTTATAAACCCGAATCCAATTTTTAATCCAAAAAAAAAAACAAACAATCCGGATATCCAGTTACAATTTAGGTGGATAACCTTCCGGTTTTTGAAATCCAGATCCAGATCCGGATGAACACCCGTAACCAATATCACAACTTAATGATAATTAAATTTTAATTTTGAAATAAATTCTAAACAAGTCCAAATGGATTGATTTTGTGTTATATAAGTTGACCCGTTTATAAATCATGTCTTAATGAGTCAACCCGTTTTTACCGAATTCCTTAATATCAAACTCAAATCAGCTAATTTCTTGTCCTGTTTGTATTGGATTTACATGTCATATCACATATTGCCACTCCTAGACCTAACCAAAAGACACATATATGTGGAGGTTTGCAATTGTCTGCATCCAACCATGTAGAAAGATGCACTGATGATTCTTCTAAGTTCATTTACAATATAGAAGTGCATCAATAGACCCCCTCACTATCTTTATTCCAATCACTTGGAAACATTACATGCTGCTTACAAAATTTTTGTTCAAATGGGCACAATGCTAACTAAATCTAGTGATTATTTTTCTGGGAACGTTTCATTTTGAGAAGATGTGAGAGACCCGCTACTACATGTAAACGACTGCTTGGAACGCCAGTTTTGGCTAGTGCCCTCCCTTTCTGGTCCAGCAGCACAAAGCAAGGAACATATCTGATATCATAATGAAGAAGCTGCATTGACAAGGAATAAGGATAAAAATCAGCTAAAGCCATATATTAATCAATTATATCATGGGGGGGAGGAAGCAGGAACCAAACAGAGTTGGGAATTTTTGTCCACTTAAATGATGAGCTTATATAGACTTCCAGGCACTTAACTCCACTTCCTAGGAAAGAAGGAAAAAGAGACAGTTGAAAATTTGTACTAATCTAATGAAATTAAAAAGTTGTTCAGCTGTTTGTCATACTCCAAAAAAATAAAAACCTCCACCCACCATAGCACCCTAAAAGAGACTGCCACCATTTTTGTTTATGCTGAAAAGGAACACTAAATGAACCTAATTCAAACCCATTTCAGCTGGCTAAGCATGAGCGTTACAAGCAATGCTGCGTGGAAATTGAATCAAGACATGGGTCTTCCATAGCATTTCCACATACAAGATTGCAGTCAATATCATAAACAAAATAGCCACAATAAAATAAAACAAGATAGCCACAAGATCAAAACAAGTTGAGAAATCAATAGCAAGTTAATGCAGAAATCCTATAATACAAGAACAATAATCACATTCATTGCAACATTTAGTCGTCCCCAATAGATAAAAGTGTGTTTCTTCTTGTTTAAAATTTTGCCAACGCATTTAACAATCATATCATGTCATCAGCACTTTCTTCATCTGGAAAACATATGAGACATAGCAACAGAGTTATACTAGACTTGTTATATCCGTTTCAAAGGGCAAGATCGTGACACAAAGACTTTAAAGCTAGTGTATTACTCTCCACCACACATGCTTATTATACTCTCCAACACAAACAGATCAATGTAAGAAAAATACAACAATGTGGTGACTATACATTAAACCTAACCCAAATATACTTCAGCTGTCAAGGAGAACTGCATTAAACCTAACCCAAATATGTTTTGGTTGTTAAGGAGAACTGCATTACAGGAATGTTAGGAGGAGTGATCAATGGCTTCTCAGGCAATTGGAAGAGTTCAAACACAAAAGTGAATGGAAGGGCTAATTCGATATATTTCCCTCTACTTAATAAGAAAAACTACCGTTTCTGTTGAAGTTAAAAATTGCAACAAGTCATAGGGAGCGGGGACACCACCCCCAGGAGAACCAGCAATAGCTCAGCAAAAATCAGCCAAGATATGAAAACCTAAAACAGGAAAATATAAATTAAAATAATATAACGAGAACCTCGATATAATGCCAGATACCTTTATCAACAAGTATACAAATGTTAGTCTCAATATTGAATGTATGTCCATGTAAAATCGGGAGGAACGTAGGGTACCTCAGGCAACCATTTCTCATTTTCTGCATCTGCCATGACAATGTTGAGCCAATCTGAGTTTCTGCCCTCCACCTCGGAAACAAAATTAACTAAAGAATTGCAGAGTCTGCATTTTGGTGAGTAAAACTCCATCACTGTAGCCTCTTTCCCAGTTGCCAAAGCTGCAGCAAACGCTCTTTGCTCTGCCTCTCCTTGCTCTTCAGGAGTCAAGATCTTTCTTGACTTCAAACTCTGACTTTGATTGGTTCCAGCATCCAATTGGAAAGGCTTAAAGGTACGCATCCATGGATACGAGGATTTTGAAACGGAGCTGACAAAATTGAAAGCAACAGATCCAAGACTATGCAAGGATTTGAATATCCAAGGACCCTCAAAGCTGCAGATGTTGGCATTTCTTGGATTTTGATGGTTGTCCCAAGGAAATTTCAGGCAAAACAAAGGTTGTTTGGGAAACGGATTCATTTTCTCAAACTTAACTTTCCTAGATAGGAGGACCTAAAGATCCTTCGTTTGCTACCCCAACGGTGACGAATCCAAGGATGTTAAATGCAATAGCGGAAGGTAATGGTCAGCCTGGAAGAAAACAATATAAGAAAATGATACAGATACCACTTTAAAAAATAATGAATAAGTATTATAAGCTAACACCTTTTCAGTAGCAACCTCTGGTTCAAAGAGAAAAGGGCTATAACAGAAGACGGAGAGAAGGGAACCGAGAAGTTTACCAACGGAAACTCGTGGTCAGTCGTCCAGGAGTGACGTACGGAGGTGCGGAAACCTGCTTGCGGCGTGTGGCGGGGCGTGGCGTGGCGATGGCTGGGACGGCGTGGGGCAGAGCGAACAAGGGGCATTCGGTTTATTGCAGAGGGGAGAGGGAGAGAGAGATACGGATGGAACCGGAGAGGGCGACCGGCTTGGAGGCACAACCTGGAGAGGACGAACGGCGTGTGCGCTGAGACACTACGGGAATCAGTGGACGGACGGCGTGGAGGCAGGCAACGTAGGGGATGCGAAGGTGGGGAGAAGAGAAGGGGTTTAGCGTGCACTCAAAACGGATTCGTTTTAGCGTTCCCATTTTCTTTAACAAATGGGTTGGGCTCCATATATTAAGCTATTATTAGCCCATATGGTTGGTCTTAAGCACATGTTGAACTTGAATGGTGCAATTTTGCAAGAATGTTTTGGGCTATCAGCCCATTTAACAATGGGCCCACAAGTGTGAACAGAAGTGCCGTCAGTTGACCGATGAACCCATTTTAACGGCCCAACAACCCACACTCAGTTGCTTCGGATTTGACTTAAATGCCTCACTAATGTAATCTTAACCTCGTCCTTTTTTTCCTTAATGGACACTTACCCAAATTTTGAAGACTAATTGTGCCCCTAAACCCCTTGAATTTACCACCATGCCCGAAACATAGATAACATATCTCCACTACTACTTCACCTAAACCCAGGGATACATCCGTACGTACGTAGTTTGAATCCAATCAACAAGGAATTTGAATTGGAAGAATCCTACAATTTTCCTCCTCTTACCAACCAAAGCTGAGTGGAAAAAGAGTGGCCAGCCAAATTTTCAAGCCAGTTTTCTTGACCCCCCACATTGCCAAGAAAATGTCTCTATATAAACCCACATCAGTTCAGTCTCTCTTGCCACCATCTCATTCCTTGATTAAAACCCACAAAAATAGAGCAATTTGATCAGGATTAAGATGGCTTTTAGTCAGGGAAATGCACAAAAAGGATTCATCTTGCTTCTTCTCACTGCCTCTTTGTTGGTGCTCATGAGTGAGGCCAAAACCATTGTGGTTGGAGGGTCAAATGGTTGGAACTTCGGCTTCAACTACACTGATTGGGCTATCAAAAACAGTCCCTTTTACATAAACGATAAACTGGGTAAGTGTCGACAATCGTTTAGTATTTTAACTTAAACTTTCAGAATAAGTAATGAATTAACATAGTATGATAGTATTTGTTTAAATATGTGTTTTAACTTCAAACACTGACATATGCTCTGCTTAAGTTTTTAGAACAAATAGTGATTTAACGATATACGTGACTTTTGTCGCATGCATGCATATATATGCAGTGTTCAAATATGCAGCACCAAGCAACACTTCCGCCCACAATGTATACCTACTGCCAAACCTGTGGAGCTTTATAAACTGTGACTTCAGGAAGGCAAGGGTTGTGGCAAACGCAAACCAGGGGAGTGGGAAGGGGTTTGAGTTTGTGCTGAAACAGTGGAGGCCATACTACTTTGCATGTGCTGTGAACAATGGCGTTCACTGCAGCCAAGGCCAAATGAAGTTCTTTGCTATTCCATGGCCGCGCCGCCATTATTAACCTGTCATCAATCTGTATTTATGATCACAGAAATCACAGAGGCTAGGGCCAATGGAAAGATGCAGTGCTGTTTTTTGTTCTTTTAAGTTGGGTGTATTAATATTGCTGTTTTTACTGTTATTATTATTAGAAAAATGATATTTGCATTCGGATAGTGTATAAGTGCCGTGTAATCATTTTGACAAAAAATGAATAAAAATAGAATCTAAATGAAAAAACAAAATTATTTAATAATATATCCCACTCTTTTTCAAAATGATTACGCGGTACTTATGTATTCTATAATTATATATAGCATTACTCTTATTATTACGAGGGTTTATAAGAAAAAAGTGTGAGAGAATTGTGGTTCTTCTTGATGTTATGCAAATTTCAATAAAATAATACTTTGTTTGTTTAAAAATTTGCGAGTTTTAAACTGCATGTATGATTGATTAATTGTTATAGTAATTTAAGATAAATATTTTAGTTACAAAAAAATATTTTACAAATTTATAAAAGTAAACTTATGAACAGATGTGATTTGCATCGTTTGATATATTACGTCATTCTACAAATTTTCCATTAGTAGATGACTAAAATACATCATTTCACGTCACATGACACATTAAAAAAATAAATAAAATGAGGGAAAATAAATAAGAATATAAGTCTTCTTACACGTGACATGTGACGCTAGCATATATATATATATATATCCGTTAATTATTGCAATACTGATTTGATTAAAATTGAAACAACAGAAAGCAAAAAGTTAAAAATTAAAATATAAAAAAATCAATTTATCTAAAAGGAAAATTACAAGAGTACTTATTTAAATATTTAATCCTAAAAACTAAAAAATTATTAAATATTTACGAAATAAGAACGACTTGATAGTCCTATCTAAGCTATCTTATCAAAAGTATATAAGAATTCAAGTTTATCAACGTATTATTTTATGATACAATAGAAATATGAAAAATAATATTTACAGTTTAGTAAATTGTGCGCATTTTTTTTAAGAAAATAAATGAAAAAATTATTTTGAAATGTTAGATTTTACTCTTTTTTTTTTTTTTTTTTTAAATGAATTCTGAAGATTGCACGCCTAAAATTATACGATACGTAGCATTTCAATTTACTCTAGAAGTATTAGATATTGGTATTCAAAAACTACTTGAAAAATACTCTCGAAATATTCGTGTTAAATACTAAGGCCATGCTGGATCCTTTTCCACCCATTCGGCCCATGTTTCTCAATGAGTTGTTATTTAGGCCCATTATACAAACGAAACAGACAAAAATCTGGTTATAATTAAGTCCAGCCCAAATTAAGTGAAGTTTTTAAATAGAGAAATGCTTGGATTGGTTCCCAAGCATGTCTACCGATAGTTTTCTTCTTTTTTTTTTTTAGTGATTAAGTGTATATGTTTTAATAATATTATAATTTTTTTAAAAAGATTAAAAAAATATATGAAAAAAGAAGTAGTCAGTGTTGGCAGCTACTCTCGGTGGCTCTAGCACTGCCCTTTTAAATAAAGTTAACATTCTTCTTTTATTTATTTATTTTTTTTTTGTGTACAAGTTAAACTTAAGGCAATATTATGTATTTAAGTATGACTCATTTATTTCTTAAAATAAGTTTTGGAAAATAATTCCATAGCCTACGGAGGATGATTCATTTTTATCTTTTCCAACATTTAAGATAATTCCCTTTTTATTTTTTTTAAGTAAAAGTAATAAAGATGAAACTATTAAGAGTTTATACAAGAAAAATCAAACTTATATGAATTAAGCTAAGTAGATAAGTCGGAGTTAAATTGGAGGCTATGTGAATTGGAGTCGAAACCTCTGACAATGTCGCTGCTCAGTCCTACATTTATTAAACAGACTGAGCTCGAGTTGAGTTTGGACTAATTATAAACAACTTAGTTTTGTTAAGACATAAATAGAAAATAATAAAATACCCCTTATCATCAGTTTATTTTGGAATAAGTTCTTATTTTAACGGTATCAGAATAGAGATCTCAAGTTTGAACTCTAACTTTACACTTATTCCTTTACAATCCTGCAAGCCTTTGATCAATTTCTATTTTTCTTGTTTTTAGGGGGGGAGAGGGAGGAGGGATTGTCCCCACTTACTTCCATTACCATGGTTGATCTTTATCTATCATAGTATAAAAATAGAAAAATACTTTAGTTACAAAATGATTATACAAAATAAAAGTTATAAGCTAATATGGTTTAATATATTAAGTCAGATTGTAAAGTTATTTTTGTTATAAAGTAGATCTAAAAGATTTTATATATAAAGGCACATCAATTTATAGGTTTATTTTATATAATCTTTTTATTCTAGTAAAAATAACCCATGTCATAGGTCGTATAAGCAGGACTCACGTTCATGATTCAAATGCCTTAGCAAGCCACTGAAATTATTCTCACTCTGACTTTATTGCATTCCCAAAATTAAAAACTTATGCACATGTAAAACGTGCATTGCATGAACTTAGAAAATTCAAAAGAATCCATATAAAGTGGGACTCTTCTTTGGATAAACCAATCTGGTGTCCTAATGTGTGGTCCATGATGTCGGATTTTTGTAAAAAGCAGTATTGCCATGAAAAGATATAAGATTCTGCAGTTTTTTTTTTTTTTTTTTTTTTTTTTTTTAAGATTCTGCAGTTTAATTATAAAAGAATTATGGCCAAAATACATGCAAAAATATGTATTTTTTTCTTCTTTTCATTTATAATATAAATATTTAATAATAAAAAATAAATAAATTTATAAATTAAACATAATATAATAAAAAAAATACGATAGAGCATTATCTCGATCGAGAGTGGGATGTTGTGTTAGCCTCGCTTTTAAAATAATGCATGTATAAGCATGCAAGTATCATGATTGCAAACTATATATTCAGCACATGTTTTTGCATCTTCAATCCAACTGCCAATGCATGTAGTGATGGATCGACACCAACTTTGTTCTTTCCAAAATGCATGAACTATCTCAAGCGCATGCATGCATCTCCTCCATGCTCCAATTATGATATCTTGTAGACCCAAATCTCTAGTAAATTTCACGTACTGCGCCTGTCCATTCTGCAAAAGCTGTACCCTATATGGTTTGGGCACTTCAAAGAAAAAGAGAATAAAATAACGAGAACGGATAGGTCTAAATGAAAATCTTATATAAATATATTTATAAATTAATATGATTTAATGTAATATGTTATATATACTTTATAATAAAAAGAACTTTACATATGATAAATCACATTAAACTATGTATGACAGTTTGTAATTTTTTTATGTTTTTATTTTTTTGTGAGATTTCGATATAGACTAAGCATCTCTCTAAAATAATATGTCTATAACCTCTTTCGAAGCAAATTTATAAACATCCTAACACCCTTGGTTATGGTTCCCATTTTAGTAGATGTACATGTATGTCCGATCCTTCATTCATACTCCTTTTAATCAATATTCTTACGTGAAATCATCACTTATTTCGAAAGTTGGAATTAATAAAAAGATATAAATTTTATTATTTATTTTAATCTTAACATTCTCCCTCACATGTACGTCAGATTACTTTTTAATGGGTGTGACCCAACACGTAGAATATTTAATTAAATGAAATAGAGCGTAGAGTCAGGGTTTGAACTCAGAATCCTTGCTCTAATATTATATGAAATCACCACTTATCTCAAAAGATTAAGATGATAAAAAGAGATAGATTTTATTATTTATTTTATATCTTATCACTTATTTGGTATCTAAGTGTTTTTCGTGTATTTAGTTTTTATTAACTAATCACTAAATAAGAATAAAAATCGCCTATAATAAAACCAAAACCAATTTATATATGTACTATGTATTTCACTTGAATAAAAATTCAAGTATTGTTATTAGAGTTTTGCTACATACAAATAAAGTCGTGCACTAATTTACGTACCAATACTGATTCATTCATACTTAAAATTTAAATTAACATTATTTTCAATAAAATTTACTTTTTGACCAATCATATTAAATTAGTATGTAGATTAGTGCACAATTATATTTGCAACTAGATTTTTCCTTTTTATTAAGCATCAATGCATTCCTCTCCTTCAACTCGCAAGTATCACACAACATAGTATGATGGTTGCTCTAATATACCGCCAATTAATAGTTATATTATAGGATTCATTTGAGAATACAAATGTTCTAAAATATTCTCATATATTTTCAAAGTATGTCATTTTTAAACATTACTCAAGCATAAAATATTTATTTTACTTTAAATTTTCAACTTTTTCTCATATATTTTTGATTATTTCATTTCTAAATATTACTCAAGGTTGATGAACATGATGTCGATATTTTTTTCACATCTTCAACTATAATTTGTGTAATTTATTGTAATATCATAAATTATATTATTATGAGTTTGAATCTTTCAATGAATATTATCTTCGATACTGTTACAAGGCCACCACCATTAATAGTAAGGCACTGCTCCAACTATGGGTGGGTACTGAATATGATGAAATAAGCCTAACCCACTTGAAACAATGCACGAGAAAGCATACTCTCACACATGGTTACACTCATCATGATCACCTGATCAAGACTCACATCTATCTTAAGTTCTAAACTTTTATGTTCGAATAAATAAAGGGTTTCCAAATTCTTAACTTCGACCACAATCTACATTACAAAAAGTTAGATTTTTCATGTTTTGAATTGTTTGAGAAGTATATTAGACACTACTTCTAACATGGGAACTAGAAAATTAATTTGAGATTAAAAATATATTTACAAATTTGGAGGGGGGAATTTAATATTTATCTAATCTAAAAATGTAGCCGTCTTGCTTTTAAATTAGTTTTAATCATCATCTTCATATGTAACATTAATTGTTTAAAAGTAAAATATAATAAAGAGTTTTTTAATAATTTAATATTACATTAAGAAATGACGAGATAATAATAAATTAAAAGATGATGAATAACATTACTTAGTAGTGTGTTTGGTTGTTTAAATCAACTCAACTCATTTCAAACCAATTATTAATAAGACCCATTACTTTTTTAATTTTTCATAAAAAAGTTAAACTCATCTCAACCTCTTTTATATATTTAAACATATGTATATATCAACCTGTTTATATTTAAACACATCTCAATGGGATTCAAAAAATACTACTATTCTCAAGTTAACTCAAATAATTTGAAATCATCTCAGCATCTAAATGTAACATTAAGCTGGCTTTATTGGAATCGGCCCGACTTGTATGCATGGAATAACATGAATGAGTAGTACTTTTAGTTTAAATTTCTCTAGATTATTGATATTTTGTAATTCAATAAGTAGAATTCTTGTGTGGTGAGACACCATTATGTGAAATGCCATAATCACACCTTGAAAAAGGAATGTTGGACTTATTTTTTCCTTCCCAAGTGGAATCCCATTCAACTCATGGTGTTTTTTCACCTTTCATTGGCTCTTTATTTATTTATTTATTTTTCAATACTTGGGATCATAATAAATTAATTTAGTAGTTTTCATGGTCCATAACCGTCATGTAGTATGAATTACCAATTAATGGTAGTGCATATATGGAATTACCAAAATATGTTTGGTAAATAATATCTCAACCTCGAACATAGGAAAAATGTACATTTGTATTTTTTAGTGATGGACTAGAACATTAATCTTAGATAACAAATCCGAGTATGATAGAGATCAAATTTATTATAGCAAATTATATAAGAGAAATTATAATTGCAGTCATGAATATATAAGTACCGTATAATTATTTTAAAAAAAATAAATAAATACATGACTCGTATGAAAAGAAATTAATTTTTTAATAATAGACTCTATTTTTTTTAAAGTGATTGTACGACACTTGTACACTCTATTACTATACGTAATATTACTCCTTACTTATTATACAATAGCCCACCTATATTGTGGATGAGGATGATAGTGATATTGGTGAATAAGACATCGCATTAATATGAATGAAGAATTTAAGACTTTTATAAAGATTTAATAAGGTCTTAATTCTGACATTAATCAGTTCTTTTAGAATACAAATCCAAAGTGATTTTAACTTTCCTTAAATTTTTACAAAGTATCAAAGTCAAAACCAGATAGAATTATGGAACTTTAAGTCATCCTAGTGTATGATGGAATGGCCAATTGGTACGTCAAGATCGAAATTAAGGGAGATTGTAATAATACCCTAAGATATTTTTTAGAATATGACGAATGCACTCAAGCCTTTATAATGATTTTAAGATGCTCACCCTCCAACTATTATCTAATAATAATAATAATTTTGTTAAATGCTGAGTTTTTTTAGCCTTAAGTCATTAAATGCTTTGTTTTTGGAGCTTTTTTCCTTTTGGAAAAATTGAAAATTATATTAACAAATTAAACAGCAAAAATCAATCCAACCAACTACCCACAAGCTAGCATTACGTCGACCCGATACCCGATCTACTAAGACATCCATCGTTCAGCGAAAACCCGAGTTTTCTGACATGGTCGTGCTCACGTAATCTCTCACTTCCCTCGCAATCACATCCCTCATAACATCCCAAAAACCCGGCGGCATACTCTCCGTTCGTCGTTCCGTCACCGAAAATTCACCTCTACTACTGCCGATCCCTGGCGGCGCTAGAGTCAACGCGGTCAACGGGTCGTCGTCCTCCCCCATTCCCATGCACTGCACGGATCCGGAGGCACACCCGTCGTGACCGCCACCGCCTCCGCCGCCATTACCGTCCATGTCTTGCCCACCCCTGGCCCGCCTCTTCAGGGTGGAGTTCCAGTGGTTCTTCACGGCATTATCGGTCCGACCCGGGAGTAAGCGGGCAATGGTGGCCCACCTGTTCCCGTACCGGGCATGCGTTGCCAAGATGGTCTCGTCCTCGGCCGCAGAGAATGGCCGGTGCTCCACGCTGGGGCTCAGCTGATTGCACCACCTGAGCCGGCACGACTTCCCCGACCGACCCTTAATGTAACGGCTAATGAGGGACCAGTTTCTGGGGCCATAACGCTCGACAAGGCGAGTCAAAACCCGGTCCTCTTCGGCGCTCCAAGGACCTTTGATCCTATCTGGTTTATTACAATCTCTGGGTGCCTTACTGGATAAAGAAGAATCTGTAGAGGAAGAGTCGGAGGAAGTGGATGAATTAGAAGAACACCTATTAATTCCTTCCATGAAAGAAACTCGGAGAAAACAAAATACCACAACCACAAACACAAACAGGAGGAGTAGAGATTTAGCTAATGAGAGTGAAGTTCTAAGAAGAAGCTGAGGGGCGTGGACAGAATGAAGAGAGCGAAGTGTTTGGGTTTTTATACACACACTGGCAAAGACAGAGCGTTTGAGAGAGAGAGAAGAGGTGCATGCACTTGATGGGCGCCAATGGAGGTCGTTTTAGAGGTGGGATACTTCTAGGAAACTGGCTTTTGTAAAGTGGGTAGGGGATTCTAACCATCCACGCATTTTCATTTCTATTTCTCATTATTATTATTATTATTATTTTTTAAGATTTTCTTTCGGCGAACAAGTTTTGTCGCGGTCTGGTTCTGCCTTGTCTGAACGACTATCCCATTTGACGGTTTTACCCCTCTATTAATATCATCAGTACACGAACGCAAATATTCGGTACGGAACGATTTGGTTTTTGATCAAGTTCAATGCTACCGTAACATAATGTATGGCAAGGGGGGGTAAAAATGGTAAAGCGGGGAAAAGCTAAATGAATAAACAATTATCGTACCGTCAGAAATGGGGAGTGCTTATCGGGAGCGTTTAAAACATGACAGGAAAGACAGAGCTGTTAACACGAACACATAACCAACGTTATATATGTATATTTTTTAATAATAATTATTATTATTATTTTAAACAAAAAAACGGAACGTGGGACCGCATGCTTTTTGACTACTTTGCCAACCTCATTAGCTGTAAGTCGTAATCCAAAGCCGCTCTCTTACTCCAATCAACGGCCATAATCAACCGTCGCAAAGACAATAACCGAAAAAAAAAAAACCAAAACAAAAGGGAACACAGAGAGGCAGCCACTTCTTTAAAATAACTAGCTTGAAGATGACTTCAACGTCTTCCACGTCGGATGGGCCCACTAACAGCCTGTAAGAATCTCACGTGATCTGAGTTTGAATCCCTTTGACTTTTTTGGTGTTATCTAAAGAAAGCTCACTCGCTACTCCCCCACGCCCCTTCCCCCGGAGCGTGACATTGTTTCTATCCACTCTTCCTAGCCAAGTTGTCAAAATAATACAAGTCTCGTGTATTTTATTTTTAAAAAATAAGAAAATATATTTTTTAATAATAAGCTTTTTAAAAAAATATGTAAGATTTATATTTTATAAAAAGTGATGTTATATATAATTATTTTTATATATTTTTTATATATTTCATAAATATGATTAATTATATTAATTTTTTAATACGCAGTTAATTATATCAGTAAAATCTATAAATAAATATGTAAAAATGGTTATAAATAAAATTTTTAATTTTGAGAACTATAAAATATATGTGAATGAAATATTGAAAAATGTAATTTTGGTCAAATATTTATTATTTAAATAAAAAAAACAAGTGATCTTGTATATATTAATTAAGGCCGTATTTTAACATTATAATTTTTTATAACTTAAGATATAGTATGCTAATTTGATTTTAGGTTTAAAATGAAAAATACACATTAATTAGAGGAAGGAATGGTCTTACATTCATTATTTGAAAAATACACGTCGGCGTACAGTCGTGGAGAAAAAAGTGAATTAATACGGGACTTATATGAAAAAAAAAATTATTTTTTAAATTTTTTTTATTCATGTAAGTCCCCTTGAATATAAAATAATTTTTTTATAATTTTTTTTTATTCATTCCGTACAGCCGACTGCACACCGACTGCATTTTCTGACTATATCTAATAAAGTCCTTTTCAAATAAAGGAATATGCAAGAAAATAGGTAAAAGAGAATGGTAAGAATGACGGAGAGTATACAAAGAAGTTCTAAACAATAGGGTTGCCTACTATTTTTTTACATCAATATTATTTTTTTAATGAAATAAAATTCACCCATGCTGTTTTTTTTCCATACAATTATAGCCCCATCCTACCATTGTCATATTAACTTGGGTTTGTAGACTTGATATATTATTGTATTAAATAAGTTGATTTGATAATCTAACTCAATAAAGATTCATTATATTTTTTGATGAATTTTCAATAAGGCCCAAGTCGAAGCTAACACGGCTAAGAATTTTTAACATGTTTGTGATTTAAGAATAACCAAAAAGAAAATTCACGTTCACACAATATGTCACTTAAGTAAAGAATTTACTAGAAATTCACTTGAACAAACTTTTAACAAACTTTAAACAGTGAATTCTCTCGACACTTTATTTGAGCGAATAATTCAATAATTATGAAATTACGCTGTAAACAAAATAATCAACCACGTAAACATTTATTTGTAAGCCTTATTTTTTATACGCTCATCATATTGTTAATTTAGAAAGTGGTGTTAAAAAATTATTGTTGTTTTATTTTTTTAAAAATTATAATAAGTTTGATTATAAGTGGTACGTTAACTTATATATAGCAAAAATTAATTAATAATTTAAATCAATATTAAATTAAAAATTTAGATTTAAAAAATGCTATGAGACAAATTAAGGGAGGGAGGGAGGAATTATCCCAACCAAGAAAGAAAAAGGGAATGTTTGGAGCGTGAGACCACGCGATGTATACAAGATAGGGGATTGAGTTTGGACAATCTGAACGGGGAGAGGTATCATGATTGCATCGTAGCCGCCCAGGGCATATTAATGGAAAATTGGAGGACGAGTGATGTAAGTTTACGGAGAGGCAGTTGGGCAGTTGATATTACAGCTGGCTACAAATTGTAAGACACCGACTCGCTCCCAGAGTTTTCAAAGACCAGTGGACTTGGACGGGACTGCAAGGAAAATTTCAAAAAAAAAAAAAAAAGAAGAAGAAACAAAGCCTTCCTCAGATGTCCGGACACAAATAATTCTCCGCAAGCGGTTGTACTGTGGGACCTTGTGATTGATAATTGATATTGAAGGGTCTTTTTTTTTTTTTTTTTTCGTTAGTTGGTTTATTTTCCTTTTTCTTTTAAATAACTTTTCCTCCTTTTTCAATTTTATCATCTCTAATTTTTTTTTATTTTAAAATAATTTTTCAAGTGAAAATCTTTAAGAATATGTTTGAATATTGAGCTGAATTGACTTTTTTTTTTTTATAAATAATAGTGAGTTAAAATGATAGAATGAGTTTTATGAGATTCACTTAAGATGAATTTAGATGTATTTATGAAAATTTAAACAAAATTATGAATATCATGTGTAGAGATATATCGAGTTGAAAAAGGTTATAGGTCCTACTTTTAAAGAGGTTTTGAGTTAATATAAATTTAGTGATTAGAGAGTTGGGTATTTAGATATTAGACTCAACTTAAAATTAAATTTAAATGAGTTAATTTATGTTCAATCCAGCTTTCAAACAGGGCCCAAGTGATTGGTTTCTCGATATTGTATCTCGGATAATTTAAAAGAAAATTTTCTCAATTTGATGCCTTTCATAGTCTTATATAGAGTTTTAAATTCAGGACGTCTGATTTACACAACTCGTCTCCATCCTTTAGAATTAACAATTAGATAGTTATACAAACCATTGAATCGAGATTATAAACTAAGATCAATAACTAAGATTATCAGATCCTCTAGATGATTAGATATCTTCCATGCTTAACTTTTTTAAATATATTCATTATCTTTTTAATCATCATTTAAATTTAATAACTTTTCAGATAGAAATATATTAATGCACACCATTAAAATGTGATGAGAATTATAGTAGCCATTGGAATTTGGTGAGACCCAAGATGTTCCCTTCCAACCCATTTGCCGGACGGTTTGGTCCCACATAAGGCCTCGTGCCCAATTCCAATACCAATAACAAAACCAATATTGCGTGGAAAAGGATGGTTTGCCATTCTCATTGTAAATATTATTTTCTTTTTTATAATAAGAGATTTTATAAAAATAAATTTATAAATTAATAAATTTGGCATAAGATATTAGATTTTATTTATCATAAAATCGATATAATATTTCATATTAAACTATATCAGTTTAAAAATTTATTTTATATAAATCTAACACTTTCTTAGAAGAAAAGCAAGATGGTAAAAGCCTCTTTAGCACACAACAAAGAAAGAGACGCAAAGGAAAAGAAAAGCTACCCCACCTCTACTTTGCAGCCCATAGACAGGAAGGAATCAAGGATTACAGCATCACTGACTTTGTTTTGTTTTGTTGTTTTGGTCCAGGACCCGAGGCAAATTTATGCACATTGTTTTAACCCACCCTTGTCTATACTTGAGGCAATATGGACTCTGGGTTTTGGGTAAGCTTTGGAACTTCATGAAGTTTACTCTTCCAAACTCCAAAGTGAGCATGACCCGTTTTGAGAATACATTTTCATCGTATTTGAATAAATTATCAAATGATTTAGAGATAAGTAATAGTAATATGCATTGCGAAAGAATGAAGGTTAAAAACATGAGGTTGTAGCACGAGCTCGATTCCAAGAAGAATAATTTTTTTTTCTAATTTTTTTATATCACAATATCACTAAAAAATACTTATCGGGACACACAATCAGGACATAAATCATTTCTCTTCTTTTTATTAAGAGTATAGAGACCGTTTCGATTGTGAAACGTTCTCAACTCATCTAATCTCATCATTATAATTTTTTCAAATTTTTACATAAAATGTAATAAATAATTCAACTTTTTAAAATTTTAAAACAATAATAATATTAAAAAATAATATTTTATTTAACTTTTATTTAAAATCATATCATCTTATCTTACTATCCAAACAACTTAAATAGTAACTATAATGTGCTTATAATAGATTCTTATTGATTCAGATCACTTATAGTTTTGATCCGAACTCTAAAATTTAGAATAGAAAAAATAAAATAAATACATAATATCAGTCCTATAATATTTATAGTTATCAAGAAAATTTCTTAAAATATACTCATTAAATATTATATAATTAATTTGATAAATATATTTCCTTTTATTTTAGACCTTGAAGTCTAAAAAGATGTACATTCATTTGTTGCTAGAGAGCTAGGAAAAGAACAATCAGAATTAATAAGCTGATAGGAAAAGCTTGTCGGGATGCTACCCTCTTTTCCATGTATGTGTGTGTACCTGCTCCTGCACGAACCAGAGATGGTCCCACTTTCCCTATGCAACAGCCCAATTCCGCATGAAAGGCGTGCGACTGTGCAAGTTGCTGTGCAAATGGACAGAGAGAAAGAGAGAGAATCGGAATGCTATTATGTCCAATAGTAGAAGTCTAGAAGAAGCCCAACCACACGATGAATAGTTTTGGACTTCTCCAGGGATTAATATATGGATTTATAGAAGGATCTTGTTTGTTTGGATATGTGTGTGCCCCAGGGACACTGGTCCCCTTCTCAAAATCAAAGAGATTTTTTCTTAAACGAAAAAAATAAAAAATAAAAAATAAATCAAAATCAAAATCAAAGAGAATTTGGATGTTCAGAGAATAAAATGAGATAAAAATTTTATAATTAGTAATAAGAGGTTTGTAAATAATAATGAAATAGTTTGAATTAAGTATTTATTGAATTTTAGAAAATGAGAGAAAAAATTGAACAAAAAAATATTATAAAGTTTAAATATTGTTATAATATTATTTTTATTCTGAGATTTGAAAAAGTTAAATTTTTTTTATTTGAAAATTTGGAAAATTTGAAGTGATTAGTTTGAAAATTTTGTAATGATTAGTTTGAAAATGTTTATATTTGAGTATTGTTTAATAATTAGATAAGAGACGAGACCAGATGAAACATATTTTCAAACATCCCTAAATCATGAAGAGATCTGTCTTGCTTAATAATTTGGATAATTTTGCATTTAAGAGTCTTACTATTAAATGCTATATTTTGCCTTACTATTAATAAAGCTATGCTAGCTAAACATGTTTGGAGGCTTCTTTATAATCCATCCTCCATGGCTGCTCAAGTTATGAAAGATAAATATTATAAATCTTCTGAGTTGTTGGATTCCAAGATAGGATTTGGGGCATCTCAAATATAGAGAAACATTTGGTCTGCTATGGACTTGTTGAAGAAATGGCTACTTTGGAGAGTTGGTAATAGAAAGAAGATCAAGATATGGAAAGATAGATGGATACCAGTTCCATCTACTCACAAAATCCAATCACCTGTTAAGAGGTTAGATAGTGAGGTAAGAGTAGAATAGCTTATACACGAGGATAGGAGTTGCTGAAATAAATCTATCATTGAAGAAGTCTTCACACAAAGGGAAGCGTAAGCCATATTAAGCATTCCTATTAGCAAAATGTGAGTGGATTATAAGATGGTTTGGGACTTTGTTAAAAATTGGATATTTTTAGTTAAAAGTACATATCATTTAGTTCACTCAACAAAAAGATCACGTGGAGGTGAAACTTCAGATCTACCAGATAGAGAGAACTGTTGGAATAAAGTGGAGTTTTCATGTCTTGAATAGTGCTAAAATGTTCATATGAAAAGCCTATAATGAGATTCTTCCTCCTAGATGGAATTTAATAAAGAAACAGATAATCACTTCAAAGTTATGCCCCATATGTGAGATAGAAGAAGAGATAGTTTGCCATGTGCTATAGAATTGCCTAGCAACAGCTGATGTGTGGTCTGTAAATCAAAGTCCTGTGCATAAGTGATGTTAGCAGTTTAACGATTTCCTAAAGCTATGGAAGAAACTGCTAGTTAGCTTAGGAGATGAACAATTGGAAGTGGTGGTTGCTGTCATGAAGAGAATTTGGTATAGAATGAATGTATTTCTCTTTGAGAATAAATTTGAAACACCTCAGAAAGTGTTTTCTGCTGCTCAACAAGGACTAGAAGAATTTTAGAATAGACAAGTTAACATCTTAGGAGACCAAATGGTTCAAAAAGTTGACAAAAGTTTTTGAAACTGGTGTCATCAAGGTGATTTGATGCAGCTATGGATCCAAAATCTAAAAGAATTGGAATTGGAGTTATGGTTAGGGATTTTGAAGGGAAAATCCAAATGTTTTTGTGCAAGGCTATCACAGTAGAGGCTATGGAAGTGTGTGCTGAGTTAGGTTTTAAAAATATACATTTTGAAGGTGATACACAAGCTGTAGTTATAGCTGTTTCTACAACAGATGTGAGTTGGGCTTGGAATTGACTGGTTTCTAAGATATTAGAAGTATGTTTTGCTGCAATAAATCATGAAAAGTCCAATTTGTATGTAGAGAAACTAACATAGTTTCTACAAATTGGCAAAGTATGCACTACTTGATGATGCAAAGAAGATATAGATGGAGGAAGGATCAGATTGTATTCGTAACGTGTTAATTACGGATAAACTTTGTATGGATTCTATTTCATGAATGAAATGTTATGATGTTGATTTTTATTTATTTTATTTATTTTTTTAAAAAGCTCTTACAAACTACAAGCTATACTTTGAAGAAATATTATATTAGTTTTCACATGTATTTGAGTTCATTGATCTCAGTCTCTTGTTGTATTTAACTATATAATTTAGTTTTTGAATATATTATTTCTATTAGAATTTTATGAACAACTGTATTTATTTACAACCAAAGAAGAAAAGGAAAATATTTTATTTATCAGACCTTAAGACCAAAAGGAAAATAATTTATTTTGTCAAAAATGATAATAATTTTTCATAAAGTGTGATGATGTATATCAGAAAGAAATACAAGAAACTATGATTTTTCATATAATAATATAATATAAACTTTAAGCTTTACAATTAAAGAAATTTTTTAAAAAATTTACTACATTAAAAATAATAAATCTATCTCAAATAGTGTTATTAATTTCAGGTTATTTATTAAACTATTAAAGTTATCTAGAAATAATGAAATATTTAAGTTTCAAAATTATATATCTTAATAAATCATTAAAAGAAAATCACTATTAAAAGAAAAAAAAATATTTAACTACATATTTGTACTCAATTATAAAAAATTCAGTTCAATATTTACAGAACTCAAAATTAAATGAAATAAAATGCTGCACAACATTAAAATTTAATTTTTAAATAATTCTTTTAATTAAAATTTTATGAGCAATTAGTATAAATTTGAAAGAAAAAAAGAAAAGACTATAACCTAATTGTTAAGCCCAAATTATTTATTTCTCACATCTAAAGTCTAAAAAATTAAAAATAAGTCCAACCCTCCCTCTCCAATTTTAGACAAAAAGCCCAGCCCATTCCTCCCCTACCCCCAATTTCCACACCACACCGTTTAACCAAACCTTACAAACTCTCTCTCTCTCTCTCTCTCTCTCTCTCTCTCTCTCTCTCTCCCACCCACTAAGATCTAACTTCTCCGTCACTCTATCTTGTGTAGTCAATATTTTGCCAGCACCCATCGTCATCTTCCACAAGATCTGAGAAAAATGTTCTCCAATGTGAAGGGGAAAAAAAACCGTTTGGTTTTTGGTCTAAAAATCCCTCATATTTCGCTTCTGCATGTTTTGTGATTACATTGAACATGTATTTTTCTAGATCTAAGTATATATTAGATATTGTTTTTGGTTGGATCTGATTTCATTTTGACCAATTGATGTAAAGAATGGTTTTCAGAAATCATCTAATGGATCTTGTTTTTTTTTTTAGATCTATACATGTATTACAGATTTTGTTTAAATTTTATTTGGTTTGACATATATGGGTATGGTTTTTTTACTAAAGTCGTTGAAATTCTAAAATCTTAGTCGTTCTGTTTGGGTTTTATTTTATGTAATGCATATGCGTATGATCTATTTGATCCTATAAATTAAGACACCTTATGCATACAAGATGTTGAGATTCAAAGCGAAAAATATTAGGATGGAGAACGTTCAATCGGTGAGAATGTTTCTGTTGACGACGTGTTTCTTGTGCCTATGGGCTGGGCTTTCAAAAGTCCGGGTCTTTGGTCTAGTGGCCTACAAAAATAGAAAAAGGATCAATGGAAGGTGGCTATTAGGTGGCCGAGGGAACTTCTAATGCCTAAGTCAGTAATGTTCTTAGAAAGTACACAGGAGAGTAGAGAGAAAATAGAGAATTTAAAAGATATATCGAGTATATAGAGCATAACCCATTTCAATACCTAGGGGTTCCCTTTTATACATTGTCTCAAAGGCCAAGCAGCCATACCCTACGATTAGGGGGAGGGGTGTCCTCTTGAAATCCTTTTTGTCATATCCATTTAATGCGTTGTGGCCCTCTGAGAAATGAATTTAATGCGATGTGATTCTCTGTTAAGCACATTTAATGCCGTGTGATTCTCCGTTTTATCTTAAGATTTAGTCTCGTCAAGATGGTGTGTTATTCTTTCGTTTTCGCTGAGGCAACTTTCCTGTGCTCCTAGGATAGCCGATTGTCCTCCGCTCTGAAGCTCTGAATCCAGTTTATACGGATCGAGAGCCCTTGGGTGGGCCACCAAGTGCCTTGGTGGGTAAAGGCCTTTGGGTATTGGGCTCAGCCTTTGGGCTTTTTGGGCTTGAGTGACCCATTTCATTATAAAAGCAGAGGTAAAATAGGAAAAAAAAAATAATGAAGAAGAAAGCTGTAAAGAAATAAGTGAAAAGTGTAAAAATACACTTTAGACCGTCGGTGAGAGGTAGATAAAAGAAAAACGATGGAAACTTCACGACAAAATAGAGGAAAAAATTAGAAAAAAAAAATGGGACGAAAATTCACTGCTCACCCTTGCATTGACACTTATTTAATAGAATATAAATATAGAGAAATGATATTTGCAGTCGTGGTTGTGCAAGCAACGTGCAGTCGCTTTGAAAAAAATAATTAATATGGGATCCACATGAAAAAAAAACTAATTTTTTAATCGTGGACCCTACTCTTTTTCAAAGCGATTACGCGGCGTTTATAATTCCACGACTGTATGTAGCATTACTCATAAATATATATATATATATATATATATATATATATATCGCGGATAAAAATTAAAAATAAAAAATAAAACAGCGAGAACTTTTCACAACCACTGCCCTTCAACCCTCAAGGGCCCATAAACAACTTATGGGACTTGCATCTCCAAATTTGGTACAGAAAATCATATAATTCAATGAACAGATTTTCAATTGCAGAGGGGGCCAGAAGATTCGGCAATGAATGTCAACCAAATCTAAATTATGAAGAAGATATTATGATATCATTCTGAAAATGATCTCAACGAAAGAAGGCAGGCACTTAATTCCATATATATGCAAAAACCATGGACTGTGTACGTACAGTACTACAGCCAAGAACAAAGAAAAATACTTGAGAAAATCATCTTAACATGTGACTTTTAAATTAATTCCTATATAGTTTACAACATAAACATGGACACAAGAGCTTAAAACTAGTCTAGTTAATGAGCTCTCACAAAGAAAATACTCAATTCAGGCCCTGCTGCACCATCTGGATTTATCATGTACAAAGCTTCAGAGTCCTTAGATCCAACAACCCTCTCGAATCTTGCTCTCATGTAAGTCAATTCCCCATCTGCTGTTTCTTTATCTGAAGGGTTTGGAAGAACCCCAGCACTCATCGAAACCCCTCGCAATTGTTGCATCACATACAGTTCATCTTCAGACATTTGCTTCCTCCTAATGGAGTACCCAGTTTTTCTCCCATTACAGTAAACAGCCCAAACAAACTCCTCCAACAGTTTCTTTTTGTGAGTTTTGGTTTCACTTTCTAGAGCAATTCTGACCATATCTGATGCCATTTCCTTTTGAAAAGCACTCGAATGCATCGGCAGCTCGATAACGAAGATTGGCATGCAATGAGGGTCCTCTTGTATGGCTAGACTCACTCTCCCTTTGCGATAGCCGAAAAGAGTTCCCGTTGTAGCATTGTCCTTGAGTAAAGGCTTTCTGGGTTTGCCCAAAAGTGCCACCATCTTGCACCCTGAGGTCAGCATAGGGAAGATCTTGAACATTTTCAAGAGCCCTCCGGTGGACTTTGTGCGTTTCTTATCTCCTGGTTTATGCCGGAGCAAAGATATTATTGCGGGATTCTCCATTTGAAAGAACGGACTAGAGTGCACAGGAGACATTTTTGGAGATCTGTCTTTTGTTTTAAGGTTTTGGTTCAAGAAAACTAACTACAATTCTTTTGTCGGTTTGAGATGGATGTCAGGAAACTTCTAGCTAGGTTGGGTTGTCCTTGGAATCTTTGAAGTGAGAGATCAGATAAAAAGCGGTCTTAAAAAACTTGAAGTGAGTGCCAAATTTAGCATGCAAAGAAAGGAAGGGGGTTGAACTTCAAACCTGATAAGATCAGTAAGAGGTCGGACCACAAAGTAAGTGGGGAAGAAAAAACTCAAGAAAAAGAAGGAAAAAGCTAGGGACTGAGGCTCTGCTGTTTGGCATGTGCTTCTCTGATCATTACATAGAGCATCAACATCACTTTCTTTTCTCCAAAAAACACATCCCAAAACCCTCGCTTAATTATTGAAGGTGCAACTCATCTTTCCTCCAAACGCATATACATCTGATCCTCGATCCTGTTGTTTGTCCATGGATTTTTCTTTTCCTTGTGACCCTCTTTTTAGCATCTTTTTAGGTTCCTCCTTTCCAAAATGTCATATCATATATACAAATATTTTCGCATAATTCAGACTAGTTAGAAGCATGCAAGGCAATAGTAATAAAGAAAGGAGGGTCCAGCATTGCATTTAATCTGGAAAACTCCTGGTTCTTTTTCTATGATCATGCACTTGTTTAGTTCAGAGAGACACAGATAATGTCTGGTTTAACTCATGTCTGGTAAACAGCTGTCTATGATGTTGAGTCTTTTTTTTGCACAACCTACAATTATTGATGGAGGATGAAAAAATACAAACAAAATTTAAGGGGGTCTACATAAAAAATTAACCAATGACATGACTTACATAGAAAGTGGCAGTGTCGGCATGCATGGCCATGGTACCACGAGCATTTAATAGATTCAACCATATTTATTGTGTTAGATATATATATCTATATATAATAAATGAGTTACATGAGAAAATAAATGTTGTGTAATTTTTTGAAAAAAATGAATAAATATAAAATTTATATAAAAAAATTAATTTTTTAAAATTAAACTATATATTTTTTTAAAACGACTATATAACATTTATATATTTTATAATTATATGTAACATTATTTTATATATATATAAATATATATACATATATATATTTCATTTGTGGGTACTTGGACCAGTACCTGTAGCACCTGGCTCTTCAATATATGCACCTCTTATTGCATAAATGTAAATCAAAATTTAAGGGCTTGTTTGAAAAATATAATTCGTCTCATCTTATTTGAAATTTTTTTATAATTTTTTTTTTAATTGTAACTTAAATATAAATATTTTAAAATTTTAAATTTTAAATTTTTTTTTCTAATTATTACCTAATCATTATAATTTTTTTAAACTCTCAAACAAAACATAATAAATAAAAATTATATTAAAAAATTATATTCTAACAATATTTTGAATTTAGAATTTTTTTTATTCAACTTCTTCTCTTTTCTTTTTCATAATCTAATAGAATATTTTAACTTAAATCATTACATTATTATTTATAAAATTTTATCTCATCTCATTCTTCAAACACCTTGTTCCAACCAAGGATCAGTACGGCCTGCAAATTAACAGGCAGATAGAGAACAGTCAAAGTCTTGCTAGCTAGCTGGAGTGATCATAACCCTTGATATTATAACTAATTAATCATTTAATTAAGTTGGCAAATTATGTTAGTTAGTATGTTGAAGAAAGTGTTAAGTCTTTTCATAGACAAGACTTATGTGCACGTTGGGACAGATTAGCATCCCTTGTTGTAATTAAGGAATATAACCCTTCTTCGTAGAAATATAGACAAAACAAGTGAATTTGGATATATCCTGTTGTTTCATGATTTTGACTGTTGGTGTATTTTGATTTTTTTTTTAATGATATTAGAGGTCAAAATTAGTGGACAACGTAGTATTTTCCTTCTAGCTATACTTATTATTAGAATTCCACGTTATTCACTACATACAACATATGATATTATGGAATGTATGTAATATGTCGATATCTCTTCAAATTATATATATATATATATATATATATATATATATAGAAAAATGATACGTAGTTACAATCGTGAGTGTGTAAGTGCTGTATAATCATTTTAAAAAAAGTGAATAAATACAGACTTACATAAAAAGAAATTAATTTTTTAATAATATATCTCATTCATTTTTAAAATAATTATACAACACTTATACATTCTATAATTATATATAACATTACTTTTTTTATTATATATATATATATATATATATATATATATATATATATATATATTATGGAATCATTCATGGTCTGGTTGGGACACGTGGGCCGAGCAGTATTGCCTTTACAGCTTGGCTTTACCCTTTTACTGCCAAATGAAGCATGCACCAAAGCTACTAGCAAATAGGTATTCATGACAAGGTGATCATTTAAATATCTCAAAGTACTTGATCTATGAGTCACGACCGTTCAAATTAAATAAGATAATTAGGAAAAAAAATACAATTATTTGCACCCTCAAACTTTTCTGGATTTAGCATTTTACATCCCAAATTACCAAAAATTGATACATGGTAACCTCAAACTATAAAAATTTGACATTTGCACCATTCATTGAGATCCGACGGTCAAGATTGTGTGACATGATGTATTTTTTCTTCTCTATCGATCAGAAAACATAATTCAACTGGGGTGTGAATTGTGACCTGTAAACTTTTGGTAGTTGGAGGTGTTAGTAGTAAAAAAATCCAAGATACAAATTGTAAAACTCCTAGCATGTAGTTGGAGGGTGCAATACATACATACATACTTTTCCCATAAATTAAGTAGAAAAATGGTATTTGTAGTCGTAAAGTGCACAAATATCATGAAATCTCTTTAGCAAAAGTAAGTAAATACGATACTCATGTAAAAAAAAAAAAAAAAAAATTCAATACTGAACCCCACATTTATATAAAAAGATTGAGTAATGTTTGGATTTTATCTAGCATTACTCAATTAAGTATCACAATATATTCGAGACACATAAACAAATCAAATATGTTTAATGAGTCAATGACATAAATTTTCATCAAAAAGGAAAAAAAGAAGGCTATGCTTGAAGTTTCATTTCAAGTGAGACGTCGATCAAGTGGAATGGGACTATAAATCAATTGGTGATCATAGTAGACAAGTAGAGATTGGCTAGCAAAACTTGATCAATGGAGGATAATGTAGTGTGTGCATAGTTTTTTAAGTTCGAAATTATTTTTTAGGCAGCTTCAACGTCTTTGCCTTGGAATTATGTGTGTTTGTGTACATGTGTATATATATTGTGGTTGTGAATCGCACTTCACTTTTTTTAGTTATAAACTTATATACTATTTCCCTCTTTTTAGCAATCGCACATGCTAAGAAAGAAGAATTTCCCCATGTATATATACCGATGAGAAGTGTTAGATGCACAAAAGAATTTTATAAAAGTAAATTTATAAATTAAAACTTGTTACGATAGAAAATTTTAAAAAACCATGATTCACTGAGATGCAATTGGCTAACAAGTTAGGCATCTATTTTAGTATCACGTTCTTTCTCATTGTGTAGAAGGTCCTTCTCCCTCTCTCTAAACTCCCTTGATGGTTTGAAATGGGAGAGGAGGGGAGAAGAGCTCTTATCCCTTCCTTGCCCCTTTAGTACTCCATGTCCTCTACACCATTTGTCTTCCTCAAATTTTCCCTCTACTTCATCTTCAACAATTACGCTACTCCTCCTTGTTTTTTTTTTTTTTTTTTTTTTTTTTTTTTTTTTTTTTTTTTTTTTTTTTTTTCTCGTTTTGGGTTTTAGCTTATTTTCAATATCTTGGTTCAAACTTTGGAGGCTAGATTTACTATCTTTCATCCATGTTAGCTAAGCACAGGCTCTATCATAGAGGATCTCTTTCATGAATCATGATCTTCACCACACCCTGCCATTGAAAAAACCAGTCCACCAGCATATGTCCCTTACATGTTGCCCACCCACAATGCCCCTACGCCTTGTTTGATCCTTTTTGTGTTTTTGTAGGGTTCTTCCTCAATCTTTTGTCCTATTACTTTCACCAACCACGGGCACGCACCTGATTGTAGACTAGAGGCTCACTAAACTACCTTCTTTCACCACATGGCTTGTAGGGCTTGAGGCAGTACATGGGATCCACGCACCACCCATTTCAATAATTTTTCCTGATTTTTTCTTGCCTTTCTAAAAAAATTTCTGGTTTCTATTATGTTAAAAGAAGAGATTAACATTTTTCTTCCATGGAAGGTTAGGATGTGGAATGTCCTTGAAGTGGTCCACTATGTTATAGTTTTATCTACTATTACCTTATAAAGCCACAACATCAAATAATGCAGTTTAGCGATCATCTCTTCAATATGAGAAAACAAAGTTAGACATGGTGGTTTTATTGTATTTTTTGAAGGAGTCAGAGTCAGACCTGAATCTATTTTTTGACAAACTTCAACTTCGAGTTTAGACTTCGACTTCACACCAAAATTTGCCTCTGACTTATACCTCTGACTCTGATATTAGTATGCATAGGTTATAAAAATATGTATTATATTTATTTTTCTGACAAGAAAAATATGTATTATTTATATAATGATCATATATACTCATTTTGAAATTTTATAGCTTATATAGTTATAATATTCAATACTATACTAGTATGTGATAATTATTTTATAGTAATATACTTATAGTATTCAGTATTTAATGTTAATAGACTAATAGTCTAGTACATGTACACATCATACTTATCACTAACATACACAGTCAAGTATATTATTTCACTAGCATACATAGCCAATAGTTAATCATGTACCATTTATATTGTAATAGTAGCAATTTATTATGTATAATAGTATGTAATTAGAAAAATGGTGTTACTTTTATATATAGAGCAATTTTTAATAGTTATAAATTACACATAATTAGTAATTGGATATACTCATATCTCAATACTAGACATTAGTAAATTAGTCATTGTTAATAATCAATACAAACAATTAAACTCAATGTTTAAAAAAATTATAAAATTCATAAATAAATAAAAACTTTAGGAAGGTTAAAACAAAGATTAAATTTAGGGTTTAAAAAAGCATAGAAGAAACGTAGAGTTTAGAAAATAAATGAAGTTCAAAACCGAATCAACCTAGTCAAAGCCCAAATTTAGGGTTAAAATGGCGCTATTTTGATTAGTATATCCACTACCCAGTTCATTTCAAACAAAATGACATCATTTGGATTTGAAAAAAAGGCATTGCCTTAATAAAAATTTTGGTGCTCCATGCCATTTTGACCAAAATTGTGTCCCCCCCGCCCCCTAAAATTCAATAGACTCGTTTAGATATGGGATCCTAAAAGCTAACCCCAAGCCCCGCAACCTTAGACTACCTATCTTTCCCTTCTCCCTTTCTCTTATCCCTTGATGTGTCTGCAGCTCCTTTCTTGTGTCTTGTCCAGGTTGTCCTCAACCTTCACTCGACGGCCTCCACTGCCCCCTTGTCGTCAGTTCCTCCTTATCCATGCATTGCAATGTCATCTCTCCCCTCTCGGTAACATCTCTTTTGCCAAATGTTGGATTTGAATAAATTTCTCTCTCTCTCTCTCTCTCTCTCTCTCTCTCTCTCTCTCTATTTTATATTAGGTTAGCTTGTAAACTTATCTTTAGTGATGGTCTCAGGTCTAGTGACTCTAGTTTTTTAATAGAAGATTGTTTTAAGCTTGGTTTTGATTTGTATATATGATTAAGCATCGATCTATATATGAGGTGTTGCATTACCTTAACTATTAGTTTTTAGTAATGGATATTTGATGATGCATAATCCATTATGATCATATTATCTAATTAATTTGATAAGAAATATATACACGAATTCTCTATTAGACAACTTGGGTTTTAGTAATACTTATAACAAAGAAAAAATCGAGACTTTATGCAGCTAGGGTGTTGGTAATATTTATGACAAAGAAACAATGAGAATTCTCTACATCTGTGATAGGCACTCCCACTACCTTTTGTTCTATCATTTCCCTCCATGAGGTAGTAAAAACTCTAAGAATAGGTTTGGGGTATGAGATCCTTTTCATAAGAGTGCCTGATAGTGATCCCGATGAACCTAAGGAACTTGTAACCATCATGGGAGGTTGTGAAAATGCCATCCCGGTAGCAAAATGTGGAGGAAGGGAAGATGAGAGGAATCTTAGGATGACAAAGTATAATGAGAAAAAAAATAAGGGCTATCACTGTTAGGATGATGATAGGGGATGAGTTGCCATTTATAATTGTTGATGGCCAAGGGTTTTGAGACTACACTAAAACCCTTGATCTTGGTTTTTCTATTCTTTCTTATTTTACAGTGATGAGGTCCTGTCTGAAGCTATTCTTGACAAAGAATGAAAGATTGAATAAAATATTGTTGACTACTAGGCAAGGAGTGTTTGGCCATCGACACTTGGATGCCTATCTAAAATATTAATTACATCTGTATTATAACTTACTTTATTGATAGTGGTTGGATATTGTATAAACGAATCATTTCATTTACTCGGATTATCGATACAAAAAAAAGTGCAATAATTGGGAGGGAGATTGAAGGAGTGTCTACTTGATTGGGGCATTGATACTAATACAATTCTTACAATCACAGTAGATAATACTATCTCTAATAACTATGTAGTTGATTGGTTGAGAAAAAGGAAAATTAGAAGTGCATATTGTGTTAGAGACCATAAATTCATATAAATGAACTGTAGAGCACATATTTTGAACCTTATTATTAGTAAGGGATTCAAAGATATTGATGACTCAATCATAAGGGTCCACAATTTGATTCGGTATATGAATGATTGTTTCTCCAAAGACTTGCCACTTTCAAGTCTAGCATCATAGGTCAAAAGTTTCATATTTTTGTTTTTTGTGTCTTGATGTACTTACTAGATAGAACTTGACTTATCTTATGTTGGATGTGACTGAGAAGTATTATAAAGCCTTCTAACTTATAGTTAATGAGGATCTATACCTAATCATTACTTGTCTGAGGATGACCTAGGAAAGAAGGGTTTAGGCTCTCCTGATTTTGTGAATTTGGATAATATCACAAAATCAATAGGTTGTTGTTTATTGTTACTATTCATAATCTCCTTTATAACTTGATTACTCAAGCATATTGGTTTAGGTGTCATTTGGATAGTGAGTTAAAATGAGATGGGTTGAAATGAAAGTTGAATAAAATATTATTAGAATATTCTTTTTTAATATTATTATTATTTTGAGATTTGAAAAAATTGAATTATTTATTATATTTTGTGTCGAAATTTAGAAAATTTGTAATAATGAAATGAGATGAATCATTTTTACTATCAAAATGGGGCCTAATAAAAAATTGGACACCTAAAAAGATAAATAATTTGTTAAAATCCTCAAGAGGGACTTTGAACTATTGAATGACCAATATTGTAGATTTGGTGGTGGGCACTCTTGGAGGTTTAGTTAAGCTATCTCTCACTCTTATAGTGAGGGTAATACATTGAAGGATGGTAGTTGTTTAGTTGATCCTTCAACGTTTTTGAGAAATTTCCATTAAGAGTGAAAATCAGCATATTTGATGGATTGTAAATTAGAGCTAAAGCGGTATTTATTAGAGGATATTGAGATTTCCACAGATACATTTGATATATTAATTTGGTGTAGGATTAACACTAACAAATACCCAATCACTGCTCAAATGGCAAGATATACCTTAATTGTATCCATCACTATTGTAGTTTATGAGTTAGTAATTAGTATAAGAGTTCGCGTGTTGGATTTGTTTCAAAGTAGTTCATTGGCTCTTAGAATGGTGGAGGCTCTTATGTGCACTCAAAATTGGTTAAAATCTACATCCATATGTCTGAGTCAAAATTATTCGAATAAACTTGATGATGTGAACAACTATAAGTTAGGCTATGGTAATACTATTGAAATCATTAGCACCTCATATATATATATATATTTCTATTTCGTCATTTTTTATACCATGAAATGTATTTTAACCTTTTCAATTGTATAATTAATGACCAATATAGTGAGTATACTCGGTGACGTGAATAAGCTGCATTAGTCAAGTTTTTCACCTTTGATGATTTTATATATTGTCATGTTTTTTTAGTGGCATCTTCTTGTTTTGTCATTAATTTTGTTCTCTTCTCACTTCTAACAACTACAACTTAGAAGGGAACACGTGGAGAGAAGCAATTCGGAGGCATCAACTAGCAAGATTTCTACATATCGTCAGTCACATTTGATTATTTCTTTATTCATTCTTATCTTTGGAAACAACATTTTCATTGTGCTTGTCCTTATTAGAGTTGTGTTGTGTTGATATTTCGTTAGAATTGAGTTGGGAACATGTTGCATTTGTGTTATTATTGTGGAATGTGTTTGGAGCTGTGTTGCTTTAGGCCTTTGGTACTTGTTGGAAATTATGTGTTTTTTTTGAAATTTTGCTTTGTTATGTATTGAATGCCTACATAGTGTAGCTTTGTTGGTATGTTTTGTTTTGTTCATCTAATGTATTTTTAATGTTTATGGTTCTTTTTTATGTTATTTATTGAATGCTTAGATGGTCTTTTTTTTTGGTTCGTTAATGTAATTTTGTTAAGCATTTTAGTATTTTCTTTTGTAATTGGAGACTTTAGTTTAATTTCGATTTTTACGTTGAAATTTGATAAGGAATTTGTATTTTTAATCATACTTATTTTATTTGTATTTAAAAAGTATTTATTTTCAGATTTTATACGTCGACGTGAACCCAAAATATTTTCTTGATCGTTTTTGCAAAATTTATTATTATTCATTTGTCTTCCTAAGGCTTAAGCCCAAAACTATATAGAGCCCATTGTATGAGCCCAACAGCATGGGCTTCAAAATTATGTAGGTTTTCAAAAGTTAGTTTGGGCTTTGTAAGGAGCCCATCTCATTGACCAATAAATTGGAGTTAAAAATTCCGTTGAATCATAGTTTAAAACAAAGCCAACTAAAAAATAACCCAAAACATATATGGCTCAATATAGAGGCCCAAACTTAACATCAGACATCCACTCCGTTTTAATGGAGTCAAGTAGATTGGATTTTGCACTAATTAGATGCGAAGTTAGATATCAAAATCGGATTCCGACTTAATTAGCGGAGTCGGAAAAGTCGAATCCGATTCCGACTTTAGTCTATTCTCAACCCTAGCCAACAATACGGGCGTATACCAATATTTTGATTCTATTGCCCATTTGTTTTGTACATATATTTTATGCAATGTTTTTTTGATCATAACAAGATGTTTTGTTCAGCACGCCACTTGTTTATTTTATGAGTTTTATTATGTATAAGTAAAGTCGCGTACTAATCTGTATATTAATACTAATTTTTTTATATTTAAAATTTAAATTAATATTATTTTTAATAAAATTTATTTTTTAACTAATCACATTAGATTAGTATATATATTAATTCGTAGTTGTACTTATAATTAAATTTTTCCTTATTTTATACATATAACGGGCAAACATTTTATCATCAAGAGATGAACGTTACCTCGCTAGATCTAATTTGAGAAAGTAAAATTATAATCATTATTTTTAATTAGTCTATAGGTGATGAGTGAAGGAAATTCAAGTAATTTATGAAAAATAAAAATAAAAATTAAAAGATAAATGTAATGTATGACACGTGGAATGATGATCAGCAAAAATTGGTCAATTGAGCTTATCAGTGTCCTCGAATAAAGATAATATATACAATCTTCCGAGTCATGGCGGTCAGTCTCATCGCTCGCTTCTACGTCACTTCTGCCTCCTCTTCATCTTCTTACTCCGCTTTCCGCTTGAACCAAATCGGTCTTAGACTTATAGCGGCTGTCTCCACTAGAAGGCATCACTGCAGCTGTAAGAGAATGGCGGCTTCTTCACTCCCCCAGCAAGACAAAATCCCTGCTCCTTACGGCTCTTGGAAGTCCCCCATCACCGCAGACGTCGTTTCTGGCTCCTCCAAGCGACTCGGAGGCACTGCCGTTGACGCCCGCGGCAGCCTCATCTGGCTTGAATCGCGCCCCACTGAAGCCGGGTGCGTACATGTGAAATATAGTGAACTATACATGCATCTGTGTGCGCGCGATTCTTTTATCTCTCATTTCCTTCCTAAACTCTAGAGTCATTTCTTAAACTGGAATCAAGTAATTGAGTTGGGGTATTCTTGTAATGTATTCAGACGAGGGGTTCTGGTGAAGGAGCCGGGGAAACCGGGGGATGAACCTGTTGATATCACGCCTAAGGAGTTTGGGGTAAGGACAGTTGCTCAAGAATATGGTGGTGGAGCTTTCAGGGTTTCTGGTGATACGGTCATATTTTCGAATTACAAGGATCAACGACTATACAAGCAGTCATTAAATTCTAAAGGTATATTTGATCACTAGCATATACTCTGCCGAACCTTAAAGTCTTCTTTCTATTTTCTTTCACCTGTTCGCTCCATGTGAGCACATACCTGAGCAGATGTATATGTTATATGGGTTGGGTATGGAATTGTTATTTAACAATGTCATTCTTGTTGTAAAGAATAGCATTACTGCGGATTTGATCGTCAAACGACACTTTTAATGGGTTTCTAGTTCATGCGTTTTCTTGGTAATCATACAAAGTATTATCTTGCTAGTTTGGAAAGGGAGTTGATTATTAATCCTTAGTTGACCCTGCAAAGAGTAAGTAATCTCCCTTATATTTTTGTTATTTTTATGAGGGCACTAAAACCTGTCTTCTAAGTTCTGAGAAAACAGACTGCTGATTTAAATGTTCAATTGCAAGTCACTGATGTTATTAACTGGTTCCAAGCAGATTCTACTCCTCTACCACTTACCCCAGATTATGGCGGACCATTAGTCAGTTATGCAGATGGAGTCTTTGATGCACGCTTTAATCGTTATATCACTGTACAGGAAGGTAAATTGGGAGTTGCTATTGTTCTAGTAGACCACCATTTTCTATAAACAGCACTAAGTATTTAATCTATATGCTGGTTAATCACTTGGCAGACCATCGTGAAAGTAGTTTGAATCCAACCACGACAATTGTGACAATGGGGATTGGTGGCAAGGATATTCAGGGTAAGATGAAACTGCACCAGCAGGGGCACAACTAACGGTTTAATTTTCATTTGTGTGTCTATGTATTGAAAATGATTAAATAATTAAGATGCTGCAGATTATGTCCTATGCTACCAAGTCTGCGAGAGGTTTAGAATTGTTGATTTTTATTTTTTTCATTCAATCTTTTATTATCTATTGTTTTCAATATTTGATGCTTATTGCATTCTATTAATGGATCGTATTATATTCAGAGCCAGAAGTATTAGTAGGCGGGAACGATTTCTATGCTTTTCCACGCTTGGATTCCAGGGGTGAAAAAATGGCATGGATTGAATGGTGTCAACCTAACATGCCATGGGATAAATCAGAACTCTGGGTTGGTTATATTTCTGAAAATGGGTGAGCACAATTCCCTTCATAGGTTAATATCTCAGTAAATATCTTTGTGCTAGGTGTTAAATTTCCCTTCTTGATCACATGGACTTTATGTGTAAACCTGCTGGTAGGCGCTTGCAGGAATTTCCACTTGTTTGTTGTCATGCAGAAAGTCAGAAGATCTGTAGAGGCAAAACTAAATGGCATCGAGATCAGTTGTTGAAAATCGTTGGATGTTTTTTCAACATCTCAAGTTACATTGATTATGTATACGCATTCAAAACATTAAGTTTATAGAAGAGAATAATTAGGCTTCATGGTTGGAGATATTTTTCCACATATGATGTAAACATTGCATTTATATGTAGACAGGAACTTTCTTTCCCCAGCTGTATGCGTAGAGCCTAATTCTCTGCAGTCCCACTCCCACACACTCTGCAGTACCATTAGTTAGTTAGTTTTACCGACAGCTCAATGTATTAGTTTTATCAACACTTCTGTGTTGAAATTATTTTTGCATATCATATTAACATAAATCTTATTATCATTAGATTGTTACTATTAACTTTCTGTATGCTGTCATGTAGAGAGGTCTACAAGCGCATCTGTGTTGCTGGCTCGGATTCTACGCTTGTGGAGTCTCCAACTGAACCTAAGTGGTCCCCTAATGGTACTCTACCGATCACCTTGGTTGATGAACAAACTAAATTGCCAAATTTCATGTTAAAGTTTTCTATTTAGTAAATCTCATTATATATGTACAAACAAAATTCCTCAAACCCACTTTTATCATGGGCAAGGTTGCACTTGCATCCTTTTATCTTTCCCAAATAAATTCCATTTTATTCAGATAATTTTTATGGAATCAACAACAGTTTGAATGTATCCCCTACCATTCATCTGAGGAATTTTATGGTCTTGGCCATTCATGATGTGGACACATGTTCCACCTATGGGACTGAACTTCATGGATGTATTTGTGTATGGTTTCACTGGATTGATGTTGATGAGCTTGCACAACCATTTAATAAATTCTATGATATCAATATATAATTCCTCGTTCTAAGGCAAATTCCTGGCCTACTTTTTGCAAGGGAATTTCTTTTGGTTGTTTTTCTTGTACACATACCGTGTATATTGGTTGCTACTTGTTTTGTGCAATGTTTTTACTAATTACTTATAAAAAACTACCTATAAAAAAATTACTTATGAAAAACTACTTTGTGCTATGAAATGCCTTCGAGTTCCTCTTCCATTCTCTTGGCTTGTTTTTTTTTTCCTTGGGTCTTGTGCTGGCTTATAGAACAAAATGGTTCATATATATGATCAATGGTTGCTATGAAATATTTATAAGTTACCTAATTTTTAAATTTTTAGTGGCTTTGATTGCTTAAAATAATCTGTTGTGTTTGAATCTCTGCAGGGGAACTATTTTTTATTACTGATAGAAAAAGTGGCTTCTGGAATATCTACAAATGGGTAAATTTCTTACATTGAATAGTATATATCATTAGGTTAGTAAGTTCATAGTACATTTGGAGAAGAACTGAAAGTGAAACTTCATGCAAAATAATTAGATGCATTGAATTTGGCTGAGATGTGTTTGCTTTCTCTAATGCCATTGAACTCAAATCTATGAATGCATCAGCAATCCCAATGACTTGCTCCCAAATGTGAGACCACAACTTTGATCAACCATTCAGATGAAAGCTGAATGATCTTCCCAAATCTAGGATCAAAAGTGATCATACACAGCCACATTACTCTTCAAAATGATAATTTGAACTTAAACCACGTACCTTTCAATTTGAACTGATTATTTTTTTTTTTATAATTTTGAACTGATTATTGAGAGCTAAAAATCTCTGATACTATGACAGGTAGTTTGAAAGCAAATAAAATTGTGTGGATAGTCAAAAAATGGAGTTCAATAATCTGATATAATCTCATAGAATGTATTTAAAGGGCTGTATACAGTACAAAAGCGAGATAAAGTACAACAAAGCGCAAAAGGAAAAATGACAGAAGTTAAAAAGGACAACTGTATAACTGCATGGTAGAGAACACGAAGTTAAAAAGGACAACTGTACAACTGCACAGTAGAGAAGACTGCTATGCAATACAATGAACAACTCTACGGTGCAAACACAATTGTACTGTGATTAGTTATTTTCATTTTCCCTAAACGATTCTTTGTCTACAAAATCTCGAGCGTAGTTTTTCCTCATGCAGATTTACATTGCTCGGCTGTGTCTTTTGGTCAGATGGCATTGTATGGTACTGATTATCTTATATTTTCCTCCTTGAGGGCAGGTTGAGTCTGAGAATAAGGTAGTAGCAGTTTATTCTTTGGATGCCGAGTTTGCCAGACCATTATGGGTATTTGGCATGAATTCTTATGAATTCATTCAGAGCAATGAACAGAAAAATTTAATTGCTTGCAGCTATAGGTAACCCTGACATAGCTACTGGTTAACATGATTAATTTTATGGATTTATCTTGCTTTTGGTTGTAATTTATGATTTCTTTCCTGTATTTTGATCAAAATATTGTGCATGTAGGCAGAATGGGACATCATATCTTGCAATTCTGGATGATGCTCAGAGTTCATTATCTCTGCTTGATATTCCTTTCACAGATATAGATAATATCGTACTTTCCAAATCCTGATCCTCAATATGTTGCTGAGATGAGAAAATTTGTTAAGAAGGTGATGGTTTTGTAAAATGTGCCTATTTGTGAATGCAGAGTTCAGGGAAACAATGCTTGTATGTGGAGGGAGCATCTGCATTTCATCTGCCATCAGTAGCTAAGGAATGCCTCTTACTTTTGCTTCCTGTACCCTCTATTGTGGTTTCTGCTACTTAATAGCTAGAAATACTCGAAGGCTATTGTTTTTTCAATACCTACCAGCAAAGGCAATTGTCAATGGATTAAAATGATTAGTTAATTCAATGTCTAGTAATATTCACTTTTTTTTGTCTTTCAGGTGACTCTAGATGAACATAAAACAAAAGCAGCTGAATTTGAGATTATTTGGTGTTCTTCATCTGATGTTTTAAAGTACAAGTCGTACTTTAGCGTGCCTGAGTTCATAGAATTCCCAACAGAAGTGCCTGGTCAAAATGCATATGCATACTTCTATCCACCATCTAATGCTGAGTTCCAAGGTAGTTCGGGAGAAAAGCCCCCATTGCTATTGAAAAGCCATGGTACGTTATGGTTAATCTTTTCTTTAAAAAAAAAAAAAAAGAAAAGGAAGAAGAAGAAGAAGAAGAAGCTAGGATTGGCTTTCAAAATCCATACTATCTAATGTTTCCACTTAAAACTTGTATGTAAAAAATGGGGACTTTATTTTGTACCCAAAATCTTGCACTTACGTGTGCACACAAGGTTGAGTTCAAGTTATACAGTGTAACTCTTTGTAATGTCGTTCTTTACAATACTTTTCATCATATGCCATTTACTATTGAATCTGGAACTTGGGATGACAATTCGTGTTGAGTCATTGAGTTTCATGTTAGGTTAGTTGGGTTTAGATCATAAATGAGTAAACTCATATCCGACCTAGATAACTAAACGGTCTAGTTGGATTTATGTCAAATTAGTCCATTTTATCACTCTCCATACTTGTGATATGGGTGGTGAGCAGGATCTCACATGACTTGGGAGGGAGAAGTTCTTGCTCTTTATAATGATTCCAATGGGGTCTAATTGTACCATTAACTAGTCATTTTGGAGTATGACCCATATATGGCTTGGGTCTTCCTTGGGTTGTTACAAATATATTGGAGCCTATCCCAATCATAAATGTGGGATTTGAGCTATGTCACCTATGATGGAATGGTCTGACGAGGACATTGGGAATTGAAGGGAGGAATGTGATACCCCATATTGAGTGATTATAGGGTGTGAATGAGATCCCACATCGTTTGTGAGTGAGAAGTTCTTGCTTTTTATAATGATTCCAATGAGCTCCAATTGTACCATTGACTGATCGATTTGGAGTATAACCTAGATGTGGCTTGAGCCCTCTTTGGGTCTTTTTTTTTTTTTTTTGATTGGCTCTGGGTGTCTAGGAACAGTGTCCCGACTAATCCTGGGGGGTGCGCAGGCTCTTGGCAAAGAGTTTCTTGCAAGTGCACCTCTAGTAATTCAAAGGGAAAATCCTACAGTCCGATAGCCCTAGAGATTGTTTGCTCCCAAGGGGATTTGAACATCAGACCTGTGGGGAGCATACCCCCAAGTCCAAGGACTTTATCACTTGAGCCAACTCCTTTTTGGATCTTACAAAGACACATTTTTTTAATCTACTTCAACCATATCATTAGCATTTACTTCTTCACAACATCTTTCCTCATTTGCTTTGACATTCTTTTGTATACATCAGTACAATGTAGTGTCGATATGAAAGGAATATAAAACCATAGAACGCTAGGCATGAAAGGATTAGGTTTTGAAAAGAAAAAAACACGAGAATTGTGAATGTTTGCCAACAATATGACAAAAATAGAGCCAGATAATTAACCAGGTCAATTCCTGTCAAACTAAACCCTATTAAGTTTCATTCTAACTCTTTTATTTTAAGTTGTATTTGTGTCGGATTCATGAGTCGTATCAAAGATCACTTTATTTCTTAGTGGTTCTGTTATTGTACTCAATGAAACAAGAGTTCATGACTTTCTTGTATAATTTTCTAGCAACTAACTTGTAACTAGGTGTTCTCTTTCACATACTTCCTATGTACTTTGGCAATGCTTATTTACTTTGATTCAATAGAGTTTTGCATTACCAATAAATAAAAAAAAAACAAAAAAAAAAAAAGGATTGCATGCCTTGTCTGAAACACGCTTTTAAGTTTTCTCAAATATAAGTAAATTCACATACTTTTTTAGATGAGATTATTCTAAATTTTCTTATGTATTGATATCAGTGAAGTATGATGAATATGTAGAGATCAGGTAACCAATGGTGGGTTTAGCGAAACATTGACAACTGAAAAAACTGCATCAGATGTCATTTATTATCCCATCTGAAACTCATTAGTTTGGCAGATTTTGTAAAATATAAGAAAGTATACTTAATCATTTTGTTGTTATGGAGCAAGATCAACATGTAGAGATCATGTAACTAATGGCAGGACTGTCAAAACATCGATTGAATGAGAAGTTATTGAATGGTGTTAGCCTGTATAAGTGTTACTCCAAGTGCAACTTGATACTCATCCAACTATGTATATATATCTATCATAAATGTCATGAAATATTGCAGGAGGCCCCACATCTGAAACACATGGGTCGTTAAATCTGAACATTCAGTACTGGACTAGTAGAGGTTGGGCATTTGTTGATGTCAACTATGGTGGAAGCACTGGTTTGTCCTTCCTAATCTATCATTATTAAATTTTGGATTCCATATCTATGTGATTTCACTATTAAACAATGGATTTTAGCTCTAGGTTTGGATTAATTCTGCTCAATCTTCAACTTTTTGTTGCCTTACAAATATGCATACCTGTTGCTAAGGTGAATGGACTTTATTTTGAAGGTTATGGCAGAGACTATCGAGATCGGCTTTTGGGGCAGTGGGGAATTGTTGATGTTAATGACTGTTGTAGTTGTGCTAGATTTTTGGTAATTATGTTCTATAATTAATTTCCTCTCTAGAATGAGATTCATGTGTACCTATCAGCTTATGGTAACATGCATTTTTGTTTAGGTGGACTCTGGAAAGGTAGATGGGGAACGACTATGTATAACTGGGGGCTCTGCTGGTGGATATACAACCTTAGCAGCTCTTGCCTTTAAAGAAACTTTTAAGGCTGGAGCTTCCTTGTATGGTGTAAGTGTTGTGTTGACAGACTGTGATATTGTTTTCTGGTAGTTTTACAAACAGCCGTTAGCAAGATTGTGCCACTGGTCAACACAGCTCTGTATCAACTCATTGGTTTCTTTGGTTTACCATGCGATGCACTTCTATAAGTTTTTGCTGAAGGATCCTGTCTGTATTGTGTTTCTTATTTCCTACGAATACCAGAAGCTGTTTTCAGTTCAAGATTTTTTTATGGAAGTGTTACATTGTAATCAAATGTGTTTCGGTGGAAGAAACTTTGTTTCCTGTATGAATTTTTCCCTCTTACATTTTTAGTATGAAACAATAACCATTTTAAATATATGGCTTGTTTGATGATATTAGATCAGTGTTCGTTTGCTTGATATTATCATTGCTCAATTCTCACTGAGTGATTGGTTTACTAATAAAAAATTGTTTGTTATTTAATGTTGAATTAGGAAATAAAGCAATTAGTTCATGAAATGAAAGGCAATAATAAAAATATAAAGAGCTCTACCTGAAATAGGAAACTGACAGGTTTCTAATGTCTTCTTGCTCTATGAACAGGTAGCTGACTTGAGCTTGTTGAGAGCAGAAACACACAAATTTGAATCTCATTATATTGATAATCTTGTAGGTAAGTTAAAAGATTACATTTGACACCTTTTGTTCATTGATTTTATTTACCTCATTTATGTTGAGGCGGTTCTTAACTGGTTGCAGGAAGTGAAAAGGATTACTTCGAGAGGTCTCCAATTAATTTTGTTGATAAATTTTCCTGCCCTATAATATTATTCCAAGGATTGGAGGACAAAGTACATAAATATTTTCCTTCGCATTTCTTTTATTTTGTTTTTTGTTGTTATGATTGACAAACTTGTGATAGATGAGTTAAAGACTGGCATCCAAAGTCCTCATGCTCAAACAATGGACAAACTTGGGATAAGATGAATTGAACATATGTTCTCATTTGCAGGTTGTAGCTCCTGACCAAGCCCGTAAAATTTACCAGGCATTGAAAGAAAAGGGTCTACCGGTTGCTCTTGTAGAGTATGAAGGAGAACAACATGGTTTTCGCAAGGTACATAATGTAATATTATTTGTTACCCAACAAGAAACTGTCAGGGAAACAGTAAGATTGATCTACTGCTGTGTACAGGCTGAGAACATTAAGTTCACACTGGAACAACAAATGGTTTTCTTTGCACGATTGGTTGGACACTTCGATGTTGCAGACGAGATTAATCCAATTAAAATTGATAACTTTGACTGAGCTGTGAGTGAAAAGGTACAGCATTCCAGAATATCTGGTATTTGCATCCCTATTTCATAAATTTACTGGCCAAGAGTCTAATATTTGCAATCTGACAGGAGCAATCAATCTGTTGGTTTCAATAAGCTTTCATCTGCTTGAATTTTTTACTACACCAAACAAGCTGAAGCTTTGGGTCTTGAAAGTGAGTACAGGCGTGCTCAATCCCCTTATCTTGTTAACCAGTTGTTCCAGAAACCTGAAAAATGACTACGCATCACGTTCTGTATAATTTTATCTTTCAAATAAGCGTAGAGATTATTGTTCCTGGTCAATTATATGATATATTTGATTGAGTTTCTAATGAAGGATTTTTTTTTTTTTTTTTTCCTTTGATTCGATGTTCATTTCAAACATATGACATTATTATATGACTTGTTATTAGAAAAGACAGCTCAGATAACCGATCAAAAAAGAAAAGAAAAGACAGCTCAGACTTGCCAGAAGCGCAATTATGCAGAACCCTAGCAGATCCAGCAAGGTTTTTTCTACCGTATCTTAGGTCATGTGGGATTGAATTTAGATGTTGATTGTTGCAAAATTTTAAGCAAGCTAAAAACCTTCAATACTTCTAAATTTTCTCTGATGTGGGAGTTTCCTTAGCGATTCTTTTACCTACGCCCTTGCCAGTCCATACAATTTGGCCTTTTTTCCCCCTAGGACCTGAAATGCAGCTAGTAGGGTCACAATTTGGTTCCAATATCATTATTCCATAGCCAAATGTCTTAGCATTCTTGAACAATTAGAGTTTTGCTCTTCTACCCACTGTTCACGTGAGTTTAATAACCTATTATCACATACTTTACATCCATGCCAGGAGAAGTATGTTTAGAACAAGATCCTCTATTCTCTTCATTTCATTTCAAATGGATTGTATTAATTTGAAATGGTTTTAGATTGATGAAAAGAGATGGTTTTAGATGAAAGATGAATGTTGAATAAAATATTGTTAGAATATTATTATTGTTTTGGGGATTTGAAAAAGTTAGAATTGAGATTTGAAAAAGTCAAATTGTTTATTATATTTTATGTGAAAGTTTGGAAAAATTATAATGATGAGATAAGATAAAACGCTTTCCGAATCCAAACTAGACTTAATGTAAAATATGAGATATTTTAGTGCTTTCACATTATGTTTACAAGTAAGATAAAAAAAAAAATCTATTTACAAGTTTTTCTTTATACACAGCTAAAATAGGTCTCATATGATGAAAAATATTGGTGTTATAACTTTTTTTAAATAACAATAAATGGGGTCAGAAGAAGTGGTATGTTGATGCTCTAGTCTTGCAAGTAGCAAAACTCAGTAAAATGACCAAAATATCTTTTAGATGAAAGGGATATTATTCAGTTTACTTAAAATGGACAAGATCCTTATTGGTGTAATTTTTTTAATGATTTCTGAGGGAGGGAGGAGGGTTGGTAGCCTTCCCTTCCCAGTTGCATTTGAGGTGTGGAAGGTGTGGCATTGGTATACCCTCATGGGCCTCATTCAACTAGGCTTAGTAGTTGTAGCCTTCTCACTTCTAGAAGTTGACAAATCTTTTCTTGGACTAGCTGTTTTTATTGGAACATGACAACCCTATTAATAAAATTCTATTTATATTTAGGGTTATTTTATTCTCAAGGAGGTACATAGAGTGAACTATTTATATAAGATAAGATTTGATTTATAAAATTTAAATTTACAAGTTTTTCTTTTAAATCAACTTATGTTGTGTGTTATTTACATTGGCTTATAAATAGAATATTTCTTATATCCAAATGTATTATCTTTGACTATTTTATTTCTTATATAATGTGCTCCTTTTCTTTACTAAACATAAATTATAAGCCAAGAAATTTACTCCAAAGATTGCTGCGTACTTGTCTCATGTTATGACATCTTTTGACTTTCTAGATGGTTGGTGTTGGCTGAGCAAGTAAATGGTCAATAAGAGCCAACATTATTGAATTATTTTTCCACCTTTTTCTATAACTATTTTTGGGGAAATATCCGTTTAACCCACAACTTATCACCCAATCTTTATTTTATACCATCAAATTTGCATCAATCTTAACCGTTAAAATCTTGGTTCTTAATCAAGAATGTATAAATCAGCAAATTATGATGGAAAAAATGGGTAACTAGTAACTACCACATTGTCTTCATTCCAACACATCTGCTGAGAATATTTGAGTTCCATCTGAACAAAATTATAGGATGATTGTTGGTGCTGATGGCTTAAGAACAAGCTGGTAGAAAATTGTAAGTAGGACTATTGAAGATCTATGTTTTTATTTCCCATAATTATTTTACAGTAATTCAAAAAAATAAAAAACAAAGACTTTAGCCACTCTGTACACACATTAGTGTAAGAACAAGCCGGTGGGAAATGGTAAAACATGATCAAGATGGAGACACAAGTTTTGATTGTGTTTGTTTCCATCGATTATCCTCTAAAACTAATGAACATTGGTAAAATTACAGTTTGTTTTTTTTCTCTGCATGGTATTTATGAACCACAAATTCAGTTGTTCATGTGAGTCTCTACATTTGTAGGAACAAGTAACTATTTTTTACAACAAAAAAGTGAAAAATTAGGAAAATCTATGAAGAATCTATCTAGGTTCATGACGTGTGAATGACCCAAAGCCATTGGCGAGTGCATGGACTGCCGGATTGAATGCCAGTCTGCCCAGAATTCCCTGTTTGTATGGCAAGAAGGTTTTCTTCTTCAAGTCCTCCGACACCGCTTTGTTCACGGTGTAATGCAGTTCGTGGGCTGAAACTGGTCCTCTTCTCGATCTGCCCACTGAACCAGAAGTGTCCGGTGACAGGAAGCTCGAGTTCTTGAAATCTTCATGCCTCTTGTGCAAAGCCGGCGAGAACTTGCGGAAAGGATCTTTTTTGTCTGTTGCTCTTCCTTCCGATGCGCTCCGAAACAGCAGAAAGTCCTTCAGACTCCATTTCTTAGAAGAACTCTTTGAAGAAGAAGAAGAAGAAGAAGAAGACAAAACAGCAGTTGATGAAAATGAAGCCTTCGAGTTCAGTGATGGCTGTTTGGTGTTTTGCTGGGTCTTTTCTTGTTCCTCCCATGGAGACTCGGAGACCCTGAAAGGAGAGAGCGACCTAGAAACCCTGTGCCCTGAATTTGAAGATGATATGTCTGTACTTCTTTCTCTTCCTCTTTCATGCTCTGTTTTCCTGCGAGTGTTCTCCACTTCCATCGCAAACGTGTCGGAGTCTTTCTTACGTCTAGGCGAGAACACACCCAGAAATGTCTTCTTCCCCTGTGATCTGGGCGATTTGGGAGACAGCAAAAGAGGACTGCTCGGAGTGGTGTACGCCTCCGCTTTTCTGCCGATTTGCAGCCGAGAAGGAGGCTTGAAAGGCCGGATTTTGCCACCATCAAAGAGCTCATCAGCCGGCAACGAGCTCCTCTCTAATTCTTCACAAAAATCAAACGCGAATTCCGCCGCCGCCTCGTCCCTCGTGCCACCAGCTCTGCTTTCATTCCGCATCGGAAACTCATCCCGGTAAAACTCGGAGACGCCACGCGACGGGCTGGTCGGAGCACTGAAGTAGAACTCGCCAAAACGTTTAGGGGTAGAAGGAGCGCTCATGTAAAGCGAAGAAGGACGTGAATTGCTGTTGTTGAACTCGAAATCCATGGTAGTCGGTGGAATAACGATCTCCATTATCGGGTACCTCGCGAATGCTTTTTGTACTTGAGTGATTGTTGGGAGTTTGGTAGGAGAAGCTGGGACAGCTTGAAAAGTATAACGAAGATGAGGATTAAAACGGCAGAGCATATGGTAGGAAGGAGGGAAGAAGTGAGACAGTTGCAGAGATTGTTGACCGTTTCGTCTCATTCATTATTCGTACTTAATATTAATAAAAAGACACGACGTTAGGAGCCGCCTTTTCATACTTTCTTTTCGATTTCTTGACCGTTTGATTCTTCTTATTATTATTTTTCTCGTCAGTTTGATTCTTATTTTTAATTCAGGTGTTATTATTATTATTATTATTATTATTATATTAAATTTCGAATACACGATTCCATCTGTCAGAATTGTAATTGTGAGCAACTCCTAGTATGAATTCGAATTCAGAATATCCAAGTTAACGAATAACGGCTTATATGTTTGTTATTAGACCTTAGAAATGAAAGTATATGATACAATTCAGAATATCTTTGTTGATGGAGCAATCTTCACTGACCAATGCAGAGCCAAGAGTTGGGATTATTTTGAGAGAACGGTTTTAATGGCTGCAAGTAAGAAAGAAGTAGAGGTGAATGATCCCATGGGAATCGAGCTGATAGCCATTTTAAGGGAATTACAGTTATGCTTTCCTTTGGGATTACATGATCTTGTGGTTGAGAGTGACTCACTTCTTATTGTTAATGAACTGCTTGCTACTGGGCATCTGTTTTTACTTGAGAATCTGATCTATAATGTTAAGGAGTTGATGAAGAAGATACCAAGATGCTCAATACAGCATACAGTTCGCATAGCTGATGAGGCTGCACATAAATTGGCTAAGCATGCATGGAGTCTAGAAGACATTTCAGTTTGGTGGAATTCAATTCCAACTTGTATTTCACAAATTGTTTGGTCTATTCTATGATGTAATTGAAATTTCTGTTTTGAATAAAGTATCATTTTCCTATAAAAAAATTCATGAACCGAACACGAGTACGATATGAAATAAGTGAGTTTGGGTTTGATATGAATGAGTTTGGATTAAAATGGATTGATCTAATAAGACAATTAATAATCGGGTCGTATGCAAGACAACTTGTGAAATCCACCGTCAATCCATATAACACGATTATATTCTATTTTTAGATTTTATAAATGTTTAGTCTTATATATCTATTTTTATTAATGAAAATTATGTGATATTAATATTGATTAAATGAGTTAGGTTCTAGTTTTCATTTAGTCTAATATTCATAACTTGACACGACATGAATATGACTCACGAATACAAATTTCCATGTTAGTGAGTATAAGAATGTTGATAATTGGAAGTAAGAGTTTAGTCTTAGAATGTGTGCATTTCTACTACCTTGGAATATATGACTCCAGGTGTTTATGGAATCGAAGCTAGGATGTAGGAGTTTACAACTCATAATAACTTTGTTAGTTGGCAACTAGATTTTGCCGTGATAGTTATTAGGGATGTTACCTGCACCACAACCTCGCTTCCCGCACCCTAGCTCTGCATGGGAGGCAGGCGGTTTTTGTTCCTCGGAATCTGCCACAGCACCCCTAGGGTTGGGGTCTCCATCCATGTGCCAGGGTGTGGGGCCGGACCCCTCGTCCATCTAGCCCCTATCCACTGCCCACTCACAGTGGTCATAACCAAAAAAAAAAAAAAAAAAAAAATATCAAAGAAAAATGAAAATCCACAACATAAAAAAAAAAAAACCTAAACTAGTAGAAAAGATATCGCAAACCCACCACCACAGGCTCATGGCAATTGAGAAATGGAGAAAGGGTATGAGAAGAAGAGGAGGATGAAGGGAAGAAGAGGACGCAGACCGCTCCACTGCGGCGATGTGCGAGACGGAAAGAGGATAGCACCATAGAGAGGAAAGAGAGAGAGGAGAGGAAGAGAGACTGCCGAGGGGAGGGGGGGTTAGGTTAAAATTATCCCCCCCTTTCCCTTTCCCAAAAAAAAAAAAAAAACACATTGTATCCCTACACATTGTATCCCTTTAAAAAAAAAAAAAATTCGTTACTAAAACGATGTTTTGGTAATGATGTTTTAGGACTTGTAGGTTCCAATCACCTTCGAATACATGATCCTACCTATTAGCACTTAGAAATACTCTGATACAGAATGAAATCTAGAATATCAAAGTTCATATTAATTCCAAGTTCATTCTTTTATTTCTAGGCTTCCCCTTGCAATACAACACTCTTGATTATAGGAGATAATTCATTAAGAGTATAGTTTTAGGACTCGGATTAACTCCTAAGAGAAACACTTGGCCTTCTACATAGAGATTTTACAAAAAATATTACAAACTGGCATAACTTGATACTATATATTAGATTGTAAAATAGATATAATATATCACTTGTTTTTTTTATAAGATCTCTATGTAGATCTAATAGTTCTCAATTGTTAATACGAAATCAAATCATATTAAGTTTGTTTTTGATGTCTAGGCTTCACCTTGATGGGTATAACAATGTTTATATTAATAGAAGACGCAATTTTAGAATTTAGGATACGTGAATTTACAGCTCATTCTAACCTTGTTATAAAATTACTAGGCTTCATTTGACATATACAACGATATTGATAATTAATTAATTTTAAGAGTTGGGGGCTCCAACCACCGTACCTTTGAATATTTGTGGAAAGGGAAGAGAGTCAGAGGTATGAGAGCGATGGAAAATAGTAATAAGGATTGCCTTTCTTGCTCACCACGTACATGCACTTGATTTTAACAGATAACCTTTGTCTTTATCTTGCTTATGCTTCTTAATCATGTTTAATTTGTTGTAAAATGCTTTGAGCTTTTATTTATTTATTTTTATTCTTATGTTTTAGGATTTATTCTTTTATTTTTTTTAAAAAAAATTGAAATTTTAATATGATTTTAAGCATATCTTTCTAATTTGTTTTTTTTTTTTTCATGAAAATGAAATTTATTATTATTTTAATCATTATTTTTAATTACCCACGATATAATGTCAAGAAATGGTTACAAAAATATAGTTGTATATATTTTATGGTTTTGAAATCGGAATTTAAATTAGAACATAAGTTAAACCACTTTAGACTAGTTGAATACTTTGAAAGTAATCTAGTGATGGATTCGCCTTTAGGCCAGTAGTTATGATTTATAATGAATATTATGTAGCAGGAAGAGACTCTTATGATCACATCTACGGAGGATTACTATGTTGGTTGCCTCCGCCTTTTATTTAAAAAAAAAAAAAATTAAAACCACTTGATGTCTGTTTTTATTGTGATTAGTCTATTTAATGTTTGTTAACCTCAAAGTGTCATTAGTTTAAGCTTCTAAAGTCTAAACACGTTGATAAACGTGGGCATAAAATACATAATCCTCATTTTTTAAGGTGACATGATAGGCACGAAATTGAATGTCCAATTAGTCCTTTCAAACAGCTAGCGTTTGAATTTTGTAATAATATATGAAAAAGTTAGAAAAAAAGCATTAGCTACTGAAAACCACACTTCACGTAACCTCTAGTCTCTAGCTACCACTCTTTTCATATTTTGATTGTCAAATTTAGAGGTACTAATATATTACATGATGTGTTAATTTAAAATAAACAAGACACGATAATAGTGAGTTAGGATTTAATTTTAATAGGTTCGAATTAAAATAAGTTGACACGTTAAGACACGATTACTTAACGAGTTAATAACGGGTCAAACCGTTTTGACCCGTTATGACATGTTAAGAAAATTAAAATTACAATTATACCTAAAAGAAAAATTATTAGAATTTTAAATTCAATTTTTTATTATTTGGATTGTAATTTTAGACTTGTAGTTAATTTTATAATTTTTAAAGATATTGTGATTTTAACATTTATATAAAATTCTATTAAATTTAATCAAGTCAAACAGATTAATTTTACACCTATTCAACCAATTTATATAAACAATTTGAAATAGGTTGTATTGTGTCATATTAACTTATTTCGTAATATTTACTAATAGGTCAAAACAGGTTGACACGACACGATCCGTTATATTAACAGGTTATATAATAAGTCGTGTTAGAATTTGAAACTTTGATAGATTAAGCTTAACGGGTTAGATTATGATTTGAGATTTTGATAAATTAAGCTTAAATCTCGCACATCTTTTTTTTTTAAAAAAATTGGATCTATCGTTAAAAAAAAAAGTAGATTTTTTATGTGGATTTTATAACTGTCCTTTAAAAAAAAAAACAAACAAGTGTGCGAGACTTACATATTTAGGAATCTATAAATCATTTTTCTTTGATAATTTTGGTGGTCATTAAAAAATGAGTGGTAAAGATGAAGAGATAAAAGGGTGATTTTTCCAAAATTTGTCCACTTCAAGTGTGATGACCCGCTTTTGAGTGTATTTTCGCTGAAATAATTGTTTTTATTTTAATTAATATATCAGTTATTTATTTTAATTTATTTGCGTTTTAAAATTGGTTTTTAATTTATTTGATGTTGTGTTTTATTTCTTTAAGTTGTTTTGTGGTTTTTAATCTTTTTGGCGGTTTAGTTTTGTTTTCCCGGAGTGAGGATTGGACCTCACTTCCTTTCACATCTTTTTCCTTTTCTCTTTTTCCTTTTTTCTTTTTTTCTTTTTCCTTCTTCTTTTCTTTTTCCTTTCTTTTTCTTTTTTTCTTCTTTTTCTTTTTTCTTTTCTCTCTCCCCGCGTCCGAACCCCCCCGATCGGCTCTCTTTCTCTCTTCTCTCTCCCTCACGGCCAGAGCCTTCTCTCTACCGGCCCACCGCCGTCCGGCCACTGTTTGGCCCCCCACCGGTCCCAAACTCTTCCCCTCCCTCCGGCGCAGCACCCCTCCAAAGCCCACCCCCAACCGGCCGGCTGTTTGGCCGAAAAAGCTCTCCAAAGCCTCCACGGATTTTGCTCCGATCCGCCGCCGTCGCTCCACCTCCGGCCACCATTTCTTCACCACTTCATCACCGACTCCTTGCTGTCCTAACCCACCCATTTCCGGCCTCCAACGACCATCGGAACAGCTCTTACGAGCTTAGTTTCCGATTTGCACTTTCCGGCCATTTCCGGCGATTCCGCCGCCACCCACGGCCGTTCGCCACTTCCAATAGCTTCACAACCATCCTTAGATTATTCCCTATCAATTTCGTGTCCTAGCTTGTCCCCGTTCAAAAGTGGATTTTTCAAACCCACGGCCGCAGTGAATTTTCACTGTGACGTTGCTTTTCCGCCGCCGTTTGCAACGCTGCTTGTTTTCTAAAATTACCGTATAGCGCTGTAAGTATTTTCCAAACCCTATTTTCAGATTTAAATATGTATCGCTCATTCAATTTATTTATTGTTGTTGGTTGTTGATTCCGGACTGAGTCCGAGGAGTTTCGGGGGTCGGATGGATGGAGGACGGAGTTGTCTGTTTAATTGATTTATGTTGTTTGATTATTTTATTATGCATTGTTATGTCATTGCATGGTGCATGCATGTGTGTTTGTGGAATTGTGTGAAAGGCCTGTGTATTGGCGTGAGTGGTTTTACGAGTGCATGTGTATCACGACCCCAAGCCGGGATGGGATATTATCCCGGTGGAGCTCCTCTGGTCACTCGGGAGCGGAATAAACTGAGTGATGTCCCCTGAGTTGTCGCTAGACGACGGGAGCGGGGGCTAGGGGTTGCTTGGCTACGAACGCGCCGGGCGCGGAACCGGGCATCGCCCTACGCACCGACTCCGTGGCCCTTCGCTGGTGAGGGCTAGAGGCTGCTTGGCTACGCACGCGCGGGGCGCGGAACTGGGCATCGCTTGTTAGGTGTCACACGCGTGGTGGTACTCTGCGGTGTGGCACTGGAGTCAGGGTGTGCGGATGACCCCTAGGGGAGGTCATGGTGCATGCGGTTAAAATTGGATAATGGTTTGAGAGGCCAAATGGGACTTTTGGCGTGGTATTGGGCCAAATGGACTTTTGGAGAGATATTGGGCCAAATGTGACTTTTGGCGTGTTAGTTAGAAAGGTTGTGTGTTTTTGGGCCAAATGGGTTTTTGGCGTGTGTGGAAAACTTGTGTTTTATGGGCTTTGTGCATTGGGCATGTTTCATGCATCTTGTTTGAGTTTTATGTGTTTTTATCTGGTAGTGTTTGGGTTTTACTTACCTGCGGTACCATTCTTGGTTCCGTAGCTTTTGGTGCAGAGTTAGAGGACGAAGAGGAGGAGGCTGAGCCCGAGGATGCGGCTCTGCCGGGCTGCTGATGCTATGTTTTATATTTGTTTAAAACTGTATTTGTGTTTTTGTAATATTTTATCTATGTACATTTTAAACAGCTTGTATTACGTTAAGAAAAATTCTGGTACTTAGTTATGATTTTCGTTATCCGCTGCGTGTTCTTTCGTGCACATTTATTGCCTTTGCACACACTTGGCGCCCGTCGATAGGATGGTGACCTGGGTTGTTACCATCCGGACGTCTCGATTTCTCCGTGTCCAGGCGTGAGGATTTGGGAGCGTCACATCAAGTATGAAAAAAGTTATAGTAATATCTCTTAAATATTATTTCACCTCAATATATTACTATAGAATAAAAAAAAGTTCTTAAATAGAGTAATATCATGAACAAGTCCTTAATAGATAAATAATTCTTAAATAATGTTGGTGTCACTGCTGGGCATATTTTATACTTTTTTGACCTTTTTTTATTTAATTTTTTTTAACTTTATGGTTAAAGAAGTGTTTTTTAATAATGATACGAATTTTTTTTAAATATATTTAAAAATGTTAAATATATATAATTTAAAAAATATCAAAATAACTAACTACAGCTCTCAACAGTATGTACCAGCTGTGGCCCTACGATTGCCCATAATTATCAGATAATTACCAAAAATGTGTACGTAGTTGGCTCCCACGTATGGGTCGACGATGGCACTGATCATCGTGGAAAATAGAGCCATGCATGTGCTTAAAATAAGAATTGACCTAATACTAATTCAATATTACTTCTGGATTCTTTGACTTCAATTGTTTTAGGCTGAGTTTGGTCATGCATCCACCCACATTATCAGACAATAACAACAACTTTGCGTATCTTTATTTGATTTTGGGAGTGAGAATTATACTTTTCACCAACAAATTACTGTAAATTAATTATTATTTTATATATCAAATTAGAGAAAAAAGATTATATAAAAGAAAACTCGCAAAGCGTAACTTGATATGATATATTAGATTATAAAATTATTTTTATTATAAAATAAATATAATGTTTCATATGAAACCACGTTAATTTGTTGATTTATTTTTGTGGTTATAACATTTCTCATCTAGGGCTGGGCAACCGGGCCGGATTTTTTTCCAGCCCGGTCCAGAACCCGGATAACCGGGTTTCGGTTACGGGCACCGGCCCGGAAAACACCCGGGCCGGTACCCGGTTTCTAAAACCCGGGTACACCCGGGTTGGGTACCGGATTCTTTTAAAACTCAAACCCAGTGCCAAAACGACGCCGTTTTGGCACTGGGTTATATGCCCCTGGCACCCTGCATCCCGATTCCCCCTCCCCCACAATCTGACTCTCTCTCTCTCTCTCTCTCTCTCTCTCTCTCTCTCTCTCTCTCTCTCTCAATCCGAAGAAACCCTAGCCTCCCTCTCTCACTGTCGTCGGCCGATCGAAGTAAAGATAGCTCTCCTTTCCTCCCTCAGTGCCGATCGAAGAAACCCTAGCCTCCCTTCCTCAGTGCCGGTCGAAGAAACCCCGTCATCCCGTGACCCATCATCATCGTCGCCAACTCGCTATCATCCTCGACCTCAAGGTTTGTTCTCTGTGATTTGGGTATGTTTTAGATTTGGGTCTGTTTTATTACGATAAGAAAAAGGTATGAATCGAACTCTTTGAACCAGGAAAAAAAAAAAATTTATTCGTAACATTTGTGTAGAAAATGAAAAGGGGAAGAACCTTTGGTAGATCTGGGTTTTTTTTGTTATTTTGTTAAACATGTATAAAGTGGTGGTTTGTTTCTGTTTTTCTTTTAAGCTTATGGCTAGTTTGTTTTAAGCTTCTAATCCCGTTCTCCATTTTTTTGGTTGTTAATTTTTCATTCCACAATGGTTTAGAATGGCTTTGATTTTAATTGTTATGGTATTGCATCTAAATATGATTTTACCGCATAATGCCCTAAGAAAATCTACATCCACTTTTAATTAAGTTCAACGAAATTTAAAATAATTAGGAGTGTTACAATCTCCAAGATAAATTGGATGTAAGAAACTCCTAAATTATTGACTTGCAAATAAAGAATAGATAAGCAGGGCTACTTGCAAATAAATTGGATGTAGATTTTTTTGCATCATGTTCTTTAAGTTGGATGGGAAACATGAAATCTAGAAAGAAAACAACAAATTAATTTTCTATTTTTTATTTTGATTAATCAATTATTAAACGAGTTAGTAAAAAAAATTATGTAAAAATAAATGTCATTGATCAATAAAAAATGGTTTATACATTTTTAAAGAGTGTAACTTTACATATTTCATTTGAAAAAAAGTAAATAGATGATTTATGATTTATATAAAAAAAAAATTATCTTTTAATTGTAAATTTTATTTTTGCTCAAATGAAAACTAAATTTATAATTTAACATTAGTCTTAATTAATGTTGGAGATCTGACGAAGATATGTTGCATGTAGATGCATGCATCAAACATGCAATTTTTCTCCAAGCGTGTTAAACACGTGTAATTTGAAATTTTTTTTGTTGTTTTTCCCATCCATATTAATTTGTTGTTTTTTTGCAAATAAATGAAAGAGGTACATCTTGAGTTCTCTCTTTCTTGATTTTTTCATATAGCATGGTATTCTGATTTGATCTATCATGAAGTTTCCTAACTTACATTTTGGCAATTAATTTCTATCCTTTGATTAAAGCACATATATTGTTACTAGTTATCACTTCATTAGCAATGCTGCTTGCCTGTTAGCTCTGAGTAGTGAATGAGAAAAGAAGAACAAGTAGTCGTGTACTTGTATGCCTAATTAGTTTAGAAGGACCATTCTCATTCATCTTTGACTGGAAAGAATATAATTATATGCCTAAACCATGCATGCATTATACATTTGGTAATGCTTTTGCATGCACAGAATATAATTATGTGCTGTTGTTTATATATTTAACCATTTAATTCTAATAGCATTGTAGCAAGTGCTGTTATTGATCTGTTTTGGTTGTTAAATCGGGTTTTGAATCAGATCCATGATTTCAGGCTATGCAGCACATGGTTGTGTTGAGGATGCTTTGCAACTCTTTGAGTGGAGCTTGAGGAAGAATTTCAGGCTAACTGAGTTCACACTCAGTATTGTTCTAAGTTCTTTTTGTACACTCCCCCCAGCAGAGCAGGGTGGTCAAATTCATGCTTTGGTTAAATCGGGTTTTGAGTCAGATCCAATTGTTGCTAATTCACTCATGGAAATGTATGCTAAATTTGGGTCAGTTAATTATGCCATGAAGATGTTTGCTGATTTGGGTGTACGGGATTTGATATCCTGGAACACCATGATTTTGGGTTTGACTAACAATGGTAGAGTACACGAGACCCTTGACATTTTTTGATATCCTGCTAGCACACGCACTGATTATGTGCAAGATCTGAAAAAAAAAAAGAAACGTATGTGCCACAATATTTTGAAGGAATGTTATGTGCAAGATCTGAAAAAGAAAAAAGAGTGCCACAATATATTTTTGCTAAAAAAAATTTAATAATCAGGCTGTGTAAAAAAAAAAAAAAAAAACCCGGGTATAGGTCGGAACCCGGATTTCCGGGTTGTAAAAACCCGGATCAATCCGGGTTCCAGCCCGGGTCATAACCCGGGTGTATCCGGGCCGGAGTCCCGGCCCGGATTTGGAATTCGGGTTCCGGGCCGGGTATACCCGGATACCCGGTCCGGTTCCCTGTTGCCCAGCCCTGTTCTCATCAAACTATTAATACTTTTTAATTTGTACTCTAAATTATCTATATTTCTTTTATTTATCTTGACAATCAATCTTAATATTCTATCTATATTGTTGGGTTTTTATTTCCTTTACAAGAGTCCATAAATAGAGTAATGCTAACTTATCCTTTCATATATCATTTTCTTATAATCTCATAATATAGTGTTAAATAATCGAAAATTATTTCTAATATTTTACTCATGTACCAATCATTTAATGTCACATTAAAAAATGTTTAAATAATAATAGTGTTAACGTCGTGTTTTGCATGTCTTTGAGCTGGACTCTCAGCAACTCAGGTTTTTGGTCTTGGGCCTGTGAATACAAAGAAAACACTGTGAAACGGTAGCCGTGGTAGTGGTCAGTGGGTCTCTGATACTAAAGTTAGTATCGTCTTGAAGTTTAGTGCAAGTGAATAAAGAGTTTATAGAGAGTTTCTAGTACATGGAGATTGCCTTTTATACACAATTTTTATGTTAAACGCTCATGCCCTATGTTAGGAGAATTTGTTCCCTCAACAGTTACTTCAATCAAGTTCTTTTAATGCAGCGTGGATTTTGGATAGCACAATTAATACGACGTGGCTCTCTGCCCTGTTCATCTTATGGATGCACGCCGTTAGACTCTTTCTTCCCCATTTGTTAGAAGATCATGGACCCCCTGTGATTTGCGCCCACTTGTTTACTCAGGGCTATATGGGGTTGTGCTTTATAGAGAGATGCTAAGGTGGCGTGTTCCTTCTTCCTTTACATTATGGTAGGTTTCTTGCGTGTTTGAGGTCGTCGGCTGGCTTCTGCTCCAAGGTCGGTGTCCTTTGATGGGCCGATGAGCTACCTGATTGACTTGGGTCCCCTTCGTATTTGAGCTTACACACTGGGCCTCCGGCCCAAGGGGAAATATCCCTTTAGATGGTTTTAAAAATGATAAACAAAAACTTAAAAAAAAAATTGTAAGACTCAAATTTGAAAATAATATGTAATCTAAAATATGAATAGATGCCTAAAATATAAAGATTTTGAAATTATGTATTGATTTGTGAAAATGAAGCATGGAACTAGCAAACCCCTTGTGGGTTCTTTTAAGATCATCTAAAGAAAGATTTATGAATTTATACTTATAAAATAACGTTACATATCATACTCCTATCATATTTTGATTCTATTTTATAAATGGGATACTTTTTATCATTCTTGGATCATCTTTTTATCCAATAAAAAGGAAATTCAAAAGTTGTTGGGTGATGACACCTCATTATAGTGAGATTTATGTGAGATGATAATGTAGTATATATTTGAAGATTTTCATACTTAAATAATATATTTTGATCTATTTGGTTGCCTGTAATGCTATTCTTGATCTGAAAGAGTAATGTTATACACCACACTCTCATCCTACTTTCATCTGATTATATAAGATATTGCATATTTATCATTATTGAATGATAAAAAAATTAAGGATCATCTATTAATTATAAATATGTAACATCTTACATAATAAGATAGTAGTATAGTGTATAAAATTATTTGATCTGAAAGCAAATATAGTAATTACAGGATTCCAATTTAAAACCCCAAACAGTTTGCCGGATTGGGATGATCAAGTCTTGAGTGATGGTCACGATGCGTTTTTATCCTATCTAGAAACAACAAAACGACCCCCAGGTTGGTGTGGTTTTCTTTGCGTATAACTTAAGCACTTATCGTCATTGACAAATTGCTGTGGCATGGTGAGAATCGTATCATCAACCACAAGGTCTAATGGATGTATGTAAACTTTTTCTTACACCAGATTGACCCTCGAGTGCAAAAGGCAGAAAGGAGGTTAACAGCAAAATCCATCGGTCCAATTGTTAAATAGCATGTTTGAATATTCGGAATATTTTAGAATTTTGTAAATAATAGTAAAATAGTTTGAGTGAAGATGTTTGATTGGATTTTGAAAAATGAGGAAAAAAAGTTGAATATAAATATTATAAAGTTAAACAATTATTTGAATATTATTTTTTAATATTATTTGAATATAAATATATAAAAAAGTTGTATTTATTTATGTTTGAATAGTGATTATATAATAATTAAATAAGAAAGTTAAAAATTCAAAATTGAAAAGTATTTTGTATTTGAATGAAGTTTGAAAATGAGATTACGAGAAGTCTTGAGAATTCTCGTAGTGTCCAAACATGTCCTAATAATATAAATAATTTTATTACTTTGATGTTGAGTTTATTAAAGGTTTTAATAATTGTATTACATATGATCTTAAAAAAAAAAATTGTATAACATATGATCTTGACATAAACTCACTCTTTTCGAAGTATTTACTTACCATTTATACATTTAATTAAGAAGAATAAAGAAATGTTTGGTCTTCACAAAATTATTATAAATTGATATGATATAGGACGGTGCAACCGTTTGGTAAAAAGAAAAAAAAATTTTGTTTTTTTATTTTTTTTTCAAATCATTGTTTAATAGTTTTAAACATTTTAAAAAAATATCAAAAAATTATAATAATATTAAAAAAAATTTCTTAATCATTAAAAAAAAAAATTAAAAAAAAAAATTTTAAGCCAGCGGAGCCACCAGCGGTGGCCTTTGTGTTTTCCTATTATATAACATGCACACAAAAATAAAGGGTCGCCACCGCCGTCACCGAAACCCTAAAAGTCAGGCTGATACTCTGTTGTATCTGAAAGAGCTATGCGCCAACACTACTACCCATAGCCATTTAATGTGTGGCAGTTATTAGAGCTCGTCAATAAAAACCTTCATTACTGCTAGTGGTTCAAAAGTAGGTATAAAGCTGCATTTAAGCAGTGAAGAATGTGAAACATCGAGTTTAGCTCTCATTAATTGTACCTTGTAGATAGCCCATTTCACCATGGTACAAAGACAAGCTTAGATTCCAAGCTACCAAAAGCTTTCCCTTCCATTCTTGTCTATTTTTATTCTGTCAATAAGGGACCTTCGTCTTGGATTGTACTCTTTGGGCACATTTTAGTAGGTTGAGTTTAAGTTTAGCGATGTTGTAATAATTATTTAAGATAACCAACCTGAGATTTCTGTATGAACATGAGAATTGCATTCATCATTCTTTCATAATTTTTTTTATGTGGTATTAAATGATTGAAAAACTATATGTAGACGAAAAGACGACACGAAACTGTATCGAGAATTGATTCTAATGGGCTTTTTCCTGGAGATAAAATAGCTCATGATACAAGGACCACAGGCCAGAAGTCAGAATATGAACCATGACTTGGGCATTTCGCATTTCGACATCAATGACATTCTTTGATTCTGGAGTGGATAACTTCACATAGAAGCTTTGTCCTTTTGATATCTTCCATCAACATGCAAGATGGAGTAATGGTCTGTCATTGTTTTGAGCTTACGCTCTTTAATGGAACTTTCATTACTAGCTTTTGTTTGAATTGTGGATATAGTTGGACATCCCTCAATTGCTTAGAAACTAATCAGAATCAATACTAAGGGAGCTCAATGGTAGTCTCACCTAAACTTGAAGCAGCATAACTTCTGAATTACAATTCTTGATTTTTTTTTTTTTAATTTTTTTGGTCCCTTTTCTAAACTATGTGGAGATGCAACATTGTCTCCTTGTTCACAAGCCCCCTTTTTGCAATTGAGTTAATGTGTAGAAGAATTCATGTTTAAGAAGAAATTCTTCTACTTATAAGCGGTGCGTAAACATACTATTTACACAGTTAAACTCATTGCTATAGTTAAAAAAGCTCACACATCAGTGGTGTATTAGTACGCGGGCTGGCAAATGAATTTTTTATAGTTGAAGAATCCATGTAAGTAGAGTTGTTTTTAACTTTTTGGTAAGAAATGGCCAAGTTCGACAGAGTTGTTTGTTGTGGTGTTCATTTATGGGAACTTGTTCCATATAACAAGACTTTCACACAAACATGAAGTGCAAAAGGACAAGATTCAATCAGTTTCCTTTTTATTTGGAAGTTGAAACTCTTTCCAGAGCATAATACATGCTGAATCTCAAGGTGAAGAGACCATTCATCTCACGAATACTTACAAGGTATCATATACAACTACCTTCCTTATGCATTCTATAGCTGTGTATACAAGAAAATTGCAAAGTTTATTGAGAGTATAAAAGGTACCTAAAACTAAACTCGTATGGAATAATTTGGACAAACTGTGAAAGAGGTTCCTTTTTGCCTCTCTCAACACACCCAATTGCTTCTTTGGCAAGTTCACTTGGTAACTGAAGACAGATCCAATCAAGCAACGATTCCAAGTCCTTGGCAAAGTCGAGCAAATACCAATCCAAAAGCTTTGGGATAGCAAACTTGGTAGTTGAAATTCCAACTGCAGCCTGTAAGTACTCCCTTTTAGCCACTTCCAGTTCTTTCTCAACCTGAGAAGCTGTGTACACCCTCACCTTTCATAAGGAAGAGTTAATAAATCAACAATGGCGTAACTGCATGGAATCCCTAAGACACTAGCAACTGTGGGCACTTAAAAGAGTCTTGATTTAGACCTGAATGAGTTACAGGAACAAACTATAATTCTCACAGAAAGTATCAAGATAAATCCCAGGAGCAATCATATATTAAGAAATATGTGCAGCACATTAAGCTGTCAAGAAAAACTGTGCCACTGAATATAATCTAGTGTTTGGGAATATCTTTTTAATTATAATGTTTCGTTGAACGTGGGACTACACTGAAGAGCTTCACTTGATTTGCTCATCATGGATGTGGGACAATGGCTGATAATTGAATCAAAGCTTACTAGTCTGGGTTAACTTACAGCAGGGGAGGACCAGCTTCCACAGCATAGGGCAAATGTCACCAAGGGTTCAGAAAACTCCAATCCAAATATGCTTCTCCTAGTCTTCTCATCATTTTTCGCACCCTTTACAAATGTCTGGTGCAACTAAAAGTAAGAGATTTGAAAAAAGGATTTTATCTTAAAGGTGAAACATTCTTGTGGTAGACATGAGATGGACACTACTTACATATTTTGAGCGGTAAGGCAATCTCAAGATGAAATGTTCTATAGTTATTGCATTTAGCAAGTGTCCCCCAACATTTATTGTTGCCTGAGTAACAAGTAATGGAAGTGCATAAATGACTGCCTATATCCATTTCATGTTAAAAGCTACGAGTTGGTTTGCAGCTAAGTCATATTTTAAATAGAGGTCTTCAAACATTTGATAAAAGTATTGCAAATGAAATTACAATATATCCTTATCCTAGCAAGAAGAGGAGTTCCTGGATATTACATACCTTCTGCATCAAAGCAACAACCATCTCAGGGCTCTCTGGTATTCCGTGTTCTAGGAATGCCTGTAGAATACGAGATAGTGAATGGCTCTTTCTTTGCACTTGGCAAGGGAACAGGAAATGAGAGTACAAAACACAATCTATCACTAATTTAAGCAAAATCAGGTAACTAACGTCCATTTGGACCTTGATATATATACATACATACATATATATGTATATATATATTATTCCCAAATGAAAGGCAAAGATATTGAAACTTATGTACATACATTCATCATGCAGGAATTGTAAATGTTTATCCAGAATGCTAGCTTCTCCTGATGGATGAGGCTTTCTAAGTTGACAGAGGCAAGTTTCTCCAGGAAGAGTCTGAGAATTCAGAAAAACAATTTGCTGTGACTTTCTAGCGTATTTATAATTACCATCATGGATAAAGCAAGAAACTATCCTAAACAAACTTACTTTAATCTACGAAGTAGAAACACAGAATTTGCTGTTCGGTTTGGATTGATTGAGCCAGCTTCAATGCGACACAATTTCTTATATGGACCAATATCTCTCTTTCCATATACTGAACAAACACCATAAGGATCCCAATAATTTGTTTCTTCACTGCTTTCTCGAGTTGAAGAGGTCAATATGGAGGGTAAATTTTCTGCAGTACTTTGATTCTTCTTCAAACTCATTCTTAGTAGAATGCTAGATAAGCATTCCACTATATTTTCAGAAATTCTGTTTGGGCCATCATCTCCTGGCCCTTCATCAGGGGTTCTTGCTTCTAGACTGTGTTGGTCTTTCAATCTGCATTCTACCTGGAAATTTTGAAAACTCATAATCATTTTAGAATAGGAACAACTGTACATAATGCAAAATAAATAATTGATATTATTACATACCTGTAAATTCTGATGATCTAAACGCTTCTCTGCTGATCTATGGCATATGAGAGGTCTCTTAACTGGAGTTTTTACTGATTGGGGTTTATGGATAGAGGATCCCTTTACATTCTTTACTGACTTTGTACATGATTGATCCTCTTGTCCCCGAACATCATCTGTGAATCAAAGATGAAAACAACGTTTCAAAGCCTATTTCCATACACGATACACATTCCCAATTGAGCTGCAAAGTTTTACCAGAAAGAGAAGGTTTATGCCTCCTTGTGGACACTGATGAATCACACCCATTTAGGGTTGAAAATTTGCGTCGCTCTGGTTTGTGATTCTTAACCGGGTATGGGGCATATGAATCGGCTGAATTTTCTGCGCCCCTTTTGGAGGATGATATATAGACAGCTTCCTGGTACAGATCCTGTCTAAAATGCACAACTTGCTGTTCGAGCCGAACCACTTCCTCTTCCAGAACAGCCACCTCAGCAAGAAGCTCCAATGTCTATGAAATCAAAATCCAACATTAAGGAAAATAACTTCCACTTGGACTACTTTCTTGAACTATAGTGTTGCCACTACAAGCATAGATTCTAACTATTAGTGAACTGGTTGACTTGAATTGAACTCTATGTTATGAACATTGTAAGTAAGTCTGTCAAAAATGACAGAGAATCCACAGAGGTACAGAATTTACTGACATAAGCAGGGAGATAAGGGGGAAGACGAGGTAGAGCTCCCAAAGGTCTGCTGAAAGCCCTATCCAAAGCTCTGTGAATGTTCTCTTCGTGTCTGAGCTTTTTCTTGAGTTTATCGACCTGAAAGTCAACTTCAAACTGAATTTTTCGCAATAGAGAAAAAGAAATGATATCCACATAAAAGTGGGGCTGCCTGTGAGAAAATTGTAGCCATACGTCTTGCTGCAAGGCAACTTTTCTCTCTTTGCTGGAGGGTCGTTGACTCGCGGTTGCTTTTGCAGCATCGTTTACCTTGCTCCCCTGCATATCCAGCTAAAAAGAAAAAAATACAGAGAGAGACATCAATCAGCTTCCACAAGAAAAGAGAACAAGATGCAGATAGAATTGAAATAAACAAACTTTTTCGAAACAAAAAACGGAAGGAAAAGAAAGCAAAGGGATATATATATCGAAATCTAGGACACTGATCAAGAAGCCAACTTTTACCGCTCGTGGTGGATAAATAGGAAACTCCAAAACAAAGGGAATGGTCTATTTTCTCGGGAAAGTGTTTTGAGGGAACAGGATTCAAAACCCAATTCATATAACTTTAAAAAGACAAACTTGAATTACTTCCAAGAAACACGCTTCTCGGATTCTCATAAAAAATTTCTATTTTTGCGAAATTTCTGGGAGCTAGGAGCGTCCTTACTGAAACTGAAGCCCTATTTTCAGGTGATAACAGTTTCCCCATGTGCGAATAATTACAGAGTTCATAGTTTAGAGGTTGGAACTTCTCCTGTAGAAACCGTTTTTCGAAAAACAAATATATACATAATATAATATAGAATTAAATACCAACGGTACGAATTGGACAGTTCATACTATGAACAATTAAAGATGTTTAGCTGATTACTTTTTCATACTTGAGAGGAGATTGCATGGACTGAAGCTTTGTTCTGACTCTGGCATTCATTATTGAATTCTGCCAAATCTGCAAGACCATCCCCCAAACCAATTCAATATTAAAAGAACAGCAATACTCGGGAAGAAATAGAAATTCAAAGCACGCCATTCCAAGAAAGTACCCCTGATTGAATTGCTTAAAAGGAAAGAAAATCAGAACTTTATCAAAGAATCAATTCCCATAACTAAACGAAAAAACTTGAACGAGTACGAGCTGAGTGCCATTCTAAAGAATAGCAGTAAATGGCAACAATCACTCTGATCCCTGCATTCCTTGTTTACAGCGAAGTAAAGCAAGCAGAGCATACCCCGGATAACAAATGGCCAAGATTTCGAGCTATACGACCTTGGAAGATGCGAAACAGCGGGAATTGTACGTGTGTACAGCTACATAAGAACTAACTGGGACCATGGCTGTATCTTCCACCGCATCGTTATTTCAAGGAAATCAAGGAGAGAGAGAAAGAGAGAGAGAGCGTGTCAGCCACTGTCAGCTGGCTCGGTGATGGGTAAAATTGGTTGGCTATGGGGCTTTGGGAAAAGGCCAAAGTGCAAGTAAGCGAAAGGTATGGTGCCTTGCGCAACTCAATGTTCCCGCACTATGCTGTAAAACCTTTTTGACGATCATGAATCAACCCCCGTCTTCTCTTTGTCATCTTTAACCTCCATGGTGCGCTTTTATATCCGCAAGAAAATTATTCGGTAGTCAACAGTAGTATACTTTGTCTGGGTTAGGCGAAGTCCAGAGGTGGGGATAGAGATGATACCTCCATGACCAGCTCCATGAGTACAGAGACAGAGAGCGTGGTCTTTTCGATCAATTATTGCATGTCTTGACATTAATTGCTTGCGTAAGAATATAGTTTTAATGAGATTACGTCCTATAAGAATATAGTTTTAATAATAATAATTTTCTTTCTCAAATGAAAATTATAATTCTCACTTTGTACCCTTCAATTATCAAGGATTGTAAAGCTTATCTCAAATGATCAAAACCACACATTACATATGTTTCTTTTATCATAATTCAATAGGCCCACTGCAAGAGATACGGCCTTTTTCCAAAGGGAAAATTCATGGTAAAAAGCAGACTCTTTGTGAGAGAATCAAAAGCGTATAGTTGGAAGTGTAATGCTTAAAACGATAGTTTGAGGGTTTGGGGGGGCAAAAGTGGATTTTTATGTCAACATGCAAAAAGTTGTTCTTGTTTTACATGGTATGGTAGGGGTTGACTCCAAACTGGAAGGGCTTTGGTATGATTAATGATTATGGCTTAATTACTTGTGGCTTTGGAAGTATGAGGTTGAAGGCAAAAGCTGCACATATCACATGCTTGCCAACTACACACACTTTTTGTTTATGGAAATAAATAAACTTAATTGCAGCCAATGCCTTCTAAGTTGGTTTATGGGTTTTGCTCCTTTACATTTTATCATCACCAATCATACCAGTTGATGTATCGATGCGTCGTATTTTAACTGATTCATCTTGTACGTTCTTTTTCAACTTTTATTATCGTAGGTTTCCTAATTCTTAAGAAACCCAATCATCTTTTATTCCACCCCCCCCCCCCTCCCCCCCCCCCCCCCCCCCCCCCCCCCCCCACAAGAATCAATAATCTCATTTCCTTTGATCTGACTGATCTACAAAGCAGGCATACCAGTTGACGAGTTGTATTTTAAGTTACATCAATATCTTTTAAGAGAAGCAATATTTGGAGTGAAAAATACTCCAAATAATCATTAATAATAATACATAACGATAAAATTAAAGGAACCCATCTACAGAAATGGAATCAAAGGACTCATGTCTTTTGATAGGCAATTAATGCATTCACTCATATCCATAGAAGAAGTATTTTCGAAAGGCCAAAGGTTAAAAGGTTGAACTTTTCAAGTATGGAATCTGAGTATTTTAAACCCCACATGGCCTGCATTGTCTGCCGACGTTCCCTTTGAGCTTTCCTTTTCCTCCCCTCCTCTCATTCCCATATCCTTCCATAAATAGGGGAAATAATATTATATATATATATATATATAGATTTATAGAATCTCTTTGAAATGGAGAGGATGCAACCACGCGCATGCAGTGGGTGTTTGATCATTTTTTTAGTAATTTTATTTCTTAGTAAGTGATGAATGCATGTCATTGGATTAAGATTCTCTATTATTAATTCGTATTTAAGTTCACAAACTGATAAAAAGATGAACACGTAAAATAATATTAAAAGAAAAATTAACAATAATAAATATTGCAGGATTCATTTCATACCACTAAAAACAAAATAGACCCATTTTTTAAGCTTTTAATTCAATTTTTAAATTTCAAATTTCGTAATTTTAGCGTATCGATATATATAAGTGATCATACATCAGTACGTGTTGTTATGTGAACATAAATTATAAGTGAAGACTATTAGATATATTCATAAAGTTATGTGTAAGCGCTGCACACTCCCGTTGAAAAAACTAGATAAATAATAAATCTATATAAAAAAATTATTTTTTTAGTAATAAATCTTATTGATCTTTTTCAAATATACTATACAGTATTTGCATACTGTATAACTGTATCTAATATTATTCTAATTACAAAGAGAATTTTTCAAAAACAAATCATTCATGCAGAATCTTATAATCGACATGCATGTTGGAGAATCTTATAATCTCATGCACACACTATATATATTCACAAATTGACACGTGTTGAAAGGGCAAGCTAGCATGAAAATGAGTTTTTTTTTTTTTTTTTTTTTTAAACAATATGCGAGTATATGAAGGGAATGGACAGGCCACCCACAACCACGTTATAATGATCAAGTACTGACAGATAGACAGACAATGACTTTCATTGTATAACCTAATGCCTTAATTTTATAAGTTAGTTAATTGTTCAGCTAGCAGCTAGCTAAATTAAGGGTACTTTTGTCCTTTGATGGTGAAAATGAGAGACATAATCAGCCAGCTAGATTTGTTGGCAATTATGTGGAGTTTTCACAAAGTTGATTACTCTATATATTACGTGCATATTCAACCACACATACATACATACATACATATACACACACGCATGATCGAGCAAAATAATTGAAAAAATTTCGATAAATTTTTTTGTGTCAATATAGTATTTCATAATATTATTTGAAAGTGAGAAATTTTTATTTTTTTATAATAGCTATATTAATGGGGCTATAATTATATCATTGACTAGTTATTTTAAAGTATAGATTCAAATGTGATTTGAGCCTCTGATCTATTTAAAACCTTACACAAAGTCTTAGTAAAAACTCTCGCAAACTAATTAATAATACTCCAAAACCGTAACTCGATAGGCCAATTACACAGACATTTTTCTTGCCCCATCAATTGTGCAACTATTTTGTTTCAATTTATGTTGTCATTCTTATATTGATATGTTGGTTTAGGGCATATTGCTCAACTATATTCGTAAGAAAAATGCTTATTCGTAATACTTAGTTATGAATATTTGTGACGGAAATGATAATTTATTACGAAAATAAGTTTATTTACGACGTTGCAATGAATAAAAATTTTTCTTGTAGCAACGATTATGGCCTTGTAATTTCCAGTTAGCTTCAATAGTTCACCTATAAGGACATGGAAGGTGAATATTCTCAGAGTTTGGCAAACTTTAAGACTATGAGGTGGTCCATTTACTATGTTTAAGCTCTCTCTTAATTATGAATAATAATCAGAAGCCAAACAAAGGAACAAAGTAGTAAACGACGACGTTTGACCTTTACAATAATATTTTTATTATAAGACTATATTTTATTGCATTTAAGTATGATCATCAAGATATATATATTTATATATATATATATATATATATATATATATATATATATATTTATATATATATATAATTGCTGTCTGTAATCTATTGGCAGTACTCGATACTTTTACAAATTTTAGTAAAAAAATCTTACCGACGTCGTGCACTCGTTACCAGTACTGTAAATATAATTGTTAATTTAATTTAATTTTTTAATTTTGATTTTTTAATTGGTAACACATGATGCATGACCATTTTGTAAATTTATAGTAATGCTGTAAATACTTTAGCAGCTCTAGCATTCATATTCCCGAATATGTATACTCCATGCAGATCAATAAAAGGTCATGCATTATGCATATATGCCTTCTTTTGGATGGCAAAAGCTAGTCTGCAAATTGCATGCAACTCCATTATTTTTCATAAAAGTCTACAGAGCAAGGTACTTGTCCTTTCCCGCATAAAAATCTGTATTGATTTTGTGTGTGTTTGAGAGAGAGAGAGAGAGAGAGAGAGAGAGAGTCTCCTTTTTGTGGGGTTATGGCAGAAGAAAATAGCTAGAAACATATTAAGGGATGGCAAAAAGTTTAGGTAGGTCCATGTTCGATCAGTTCAAAAACTCAGAAAAATTTGAATAAGGTTTACCTCTATAGAGCAACCAAAGGAATCATTAATGAGTGGTGACTCATGAGTGTATGACCCCTCACTATGTATAAACCCATCACCTGGGCTGGAATCAGCTTAATCTCGACTACTCACAAAAGGTTGTTCTGATCAAAGGTATTCCTGGCCTTTGGACCTATACCCCACAAGCCATTTCTGGCACGTAGGCCGCCATACGGAAAATTATTAGATATTCTCAGAGTAAACAATTTGAATCGATCACATTACATGATATTAAGATAATTATAATATGGGAAATCTTTAGGATCGGTCCGGCTGCTATTAGCCAAATAATAGCCTGCCAATCATATGCTAACATTTAGGTCTTTCACCACAATTATTCTGAAGCAGCACTACACCAAAAAAGGACAAACTCATTTTTCGTCTTCTCTTCTTTTTTTCTTTTTCATTGGGTAGTTTTTTTTTTTTTTTTTTTTCATTCTGCTGGGGTAGAGTTTTATTTTCATTCTATTCACTTTCTTTTTGGTTTTATTAGTTTTAGTTTTCCTTAGTTTTATTTCTTTTCGTGTATTGGTGCGGTGGCTTCATTTTTTTTCCAATTTTCATTTTCTTTCATTAGCCTTTTCTTTCGGTTTTCAGTTTTTTAGCCGGAGACTTTCCTTTCAGTGTTAGTTTCTTGTTGGGTGGACGCTGGGTAACTCTTTAGATGTTTTTTTTTTTTTCCTTGCTTTGATGATTTGGCTCCAGTTTTATATTATATTTTTTTTGGCTTTCACCGTTTTTCCTTCTTCTTCATTCTAGACTTTTCTTTCAGGCTTAGTTTTATTTTTCTTGGGTGAGACTATTCGGTTTCGTTTTCATTTTTCTAGATTTTATTTTGGTTCTACTGGGTAGAGTTCTCAAGACTGATTCGAACTCAAACCCAGAACTTCAATTTGCATTGAAAACAAAAATCGAATTAAAGTTGATAGAATCTGTGGCTGGGAAGCCATGAAAATGGACCAAAAAAGTTAATTTACTCAATTTAATCCATTTCCAGAGCTGAGGTAAAGCTGGACGGCATTGTAGAGCTCGTTGATGTTGACTCCGTTGATCTCGGTGATGTCGAAGTAGTAATAGGAGGAGAACCAGCGGATTGAGGACAGTGCAAAGGGGTGCAGTGAGGAAGAGAGGGGTGGGCGGTGCAAATGAGAAGACAAAAAGGCTATATACGACCGTGATTCTCTGTGGTGAGTGTATTTTTTTTTTTTTACAGTGAATTTTCTTACGTGGATTTAGCTGAATGTAGGGCTGCTTTTGTGGGATTTTTAGCCCAACCGCTGGGAATCGTTTCTCTTATAATATTATGAATTTATATTCTGAAATACCGGCGGCCACATGTTTATGCATCGAAATTACCTAATCATTACTCCAAAAGCATTTATTCATAATCTATATATGCATGTGATCTTTTGTAAAGTGCAAAATTTATATTACCTTTTAAGGCTTTCAAAAGCCTAATATCATCGTTTATAACCTAAAACTCCTTTTCAGTATGTGGATCCTTGTGATCGATAATGAAACCAAGTAGATCTCATGCATGCCACTACAATCATTTCATGACCCTTTTTGCTAAAGTTGGCTAAAGGCTAAAGCTTGTCGACAGTTGCTATCATTCCTCTTTTCTGATCTCTTTCTTTTTCTTCCTTTCCAATTTCCATATCTTAGCATGCTCCTCATGTCACATCCAATTAATTACACTTTTCAAGTAGATCAAGAAATGATTTACATCCGTGCATGCATATGCTTTGATCTCAATCAGTACTGTTGGTAGTAGAGGGTGCCATGCAAATATATATATATATACACACCATTGATGAATTGCTGATCAAGAAATGTCAAAAAGTTGGCAATGTAGACCCTAGCTAGCCAGCATGATCAAATGGCAATGAAAAGTACCATGCATGATGAAGTAAATGATGAGAATTGGGAGACAGTATATATATATATATCATCATGTGTTTGGGGTAGATTCTCATTTCACAATCTAATTGGGAACTTTGAAATTAGAATTCTAAACACATATATAAGAGAGACGTTGTATGGCACACTTTGTGTGTCTATATATTTCAAACACTTAATTGAGATCTTCAAATCCGAACAAGAAACTTCGGAAGATCTTGATGCTCATAATAGACACTGATAACATTCTCTTTATTCTGATTAATGAATGCGATAATTACACTAGAAGTAAAAGGATAAAAGAACTAAAATGAATGTAGATCCTGCATAAATATTGCATCGATCAACATGCTAATTAAGATACGTACATGATACTTGTATATGATCACGTGCGTCCAAGCTGAAATCTATAAAAATTCCAACAATTTGAGCAAATAATGATGCATTATACGTCAAAGATGATGGAACACGGCTTTCTGATGCCCCCTGCATCACTTTATCATGTGGGGTCTCAGGACAATATAGCAAATGGAAACATTTCAACTTTGGTGCATGCAAACCTGAAAAAAGGGCAAAAGCAGCCACGTCCTGAAAAGTCTCTGTCTTTTACAGTTAAGAGGTAAAAATAAAAAAGCAGCTGCACATGATGCGCATGCATTGAGGTTCCAAAAGTCGATCCTGAAGCTTGGTCGGTTGTACGTTCATGCAGATGATCATTCAGTACCCTAGCTTTTGGGTCATTAATTTGTAGAAATACACAAAATTAATTAAAGTCTACTTAGAATGATAAATATTACAATTGTTACCGATTTTTTTTTAAGTTTTTGAATTTTAAATGAATAATAAATAATGAAAAAATGAAAGAAAAAAAAAAGATTCAATACATTTTTTGGTCACTTTTGAAATGTTGAGTAACATTACTACCTGAAAATACACTGAAATGAGAATAATAGTTGGATTTATTAACATGTAGAAGAGGATCGGAATGCCATATATAGTTCTAGGGTTTATAAGTTTTATGCACTTTTTTAAAAAAGTGATATCGACCGTTAAAAAATAATTTTTTTAACGTGAATATCAAATTTATCACTTTTTTTCATCGGATTACAAATCTTAAAATTGTAAATATTACTTAATTCTCTACTAAAAAAAGTCACTCTTTTTTTGAAGTAATGTAAAAAAAGTAATTGGGTGGTACAATGGAAAAAGGAAAGCAAGAATCATCTTTTTGGGTACAAATATTTTTTGAGTTGGGTGGGCAGAATATTTTAGTGTCCCTGGTTAGCTGACCATAAGACATGACAATAAGTTCGCCAGCTAGCTCTCCAGTACCTTTTCTAATCAATGTGCCTCCAGAATAAATAATTTGCTGGGCATTAATCTTTTGACCTAACTTTTGCATGTCCAGAGTTACACACTTGCAATATGTTATTGATTATATTATACCATAATATATAGGGAAACCCACTAATACATTTTTACATCATATCCTCTATCTAAAGTTCTACTACTTGTAAGTCAGTATATAAACAAATAATTACTTACACACGATGTACTCAAGACTCTTTACATGAGTTTAAAAAAAAGACTCAGATTAAACACAACATGCAGCGTACTTAATTAACTTGAATATCAGTGCCGTACGTATGTATTTTGTATTTAGATTTTCACTATAAGAAAATTGTTCATTTGTACCTAGTTATTTTCTATTAAATGAGTATGTTTTGATCGCAAATAACCAGTTTTGTCGCGTATAATCCGTCACAAATGATCATATCTTTTTTGTAATGTTTATTAATACAATTGTAATTAATGGGTCATACAATAAGTAGAGTGTTTATTATATATCGACTCACAAATAGGAGAAGTACTCATATATAAAATAGTTAAGTCGAGGTTAGAAGGCCTCCATGTACATGTACATACATATAACATTGATAAAAAAAAATAGATCGAGGGGGACCATAATATTCAGCCCTCACCTTCCCCAAATAAAAAAGAGTAATTGGTAGTAACAAGAAAAATAGCTAAAAAAATAAAAGTTGACCCTGCAGTAGTTACAAATTAACCTCTTCCATACATAACAATATTGAAATCTACCACGTACAGATAGATCATGACTGCATGATTCTCGAAGAATTACAGATCGACCAAGATGATTTGGTTTCTCAAAGAGGCCAGGTCCGGGAAGAAGAGTCCAAAAACTCCTTGAGTATAAAAGACAGGCAATATTGAGACATCTCCACAGAAAGAACAATTACATGAAAGGTTAGATCGATAAACTGGAGATCGGGGGGCGGGGGACAGACTATTCAATAGACGTTGTCGGTTCTTGAATCTTTGTTTTTGCCAGCTTTTCCCATGACCGGGAAAATCGTCCTCGTATCTTTGTGTTCTTCAACGTACACACGTATTGTACGTGTGTATATATATATATATATATTCCTTCGATAATGCCTTTAGTTTTTACTCGATCCATCTCTTCTTTTTCTTTTTTCCGGTTCTCCAAACATGCAATCATAGTCCACAGTACTCCAGTTAAACTTAATTATAACTATCAAGATAAACCCTAATTGTTTTTTTTTTTTTCCCTTTGTTGAGAACTCGATTGATCTTTGTTGCATGCATGCAATCTAATGTCCCTGTAGTTATACGATGTTTCAAATTATATTTAATTTTTTTAAGCTTTTATTAATTAGGGGCCGGGGAAAAACAGTTGTGCACAATAGATTAATGTAGTACTATTGAACGAATTATATATATATATATATATATATAGAAACTAATGTCCATTCTCGTACGTATGTACGTTGATTAAATCAAAAGACAAAGAATTGTAGTAGATAATTTTCATGTTCCAACCTTCACAAAAAACAAATATTATAATATATAATTCCGTTCATAAGATTGAGTTTACATCAATTCTCAACACGAGTTTCACTAAGAATTAGTTTAAACAGAGATGGATATTGTCTATAAAATTTCATAAATATCTTTGGTGTTTACATATATGCATACTACTAATAAATTGTGTTTTTATTTTTTCTAAATTCTATCATGCAGTGTCTGACTCGATCTAATATCCAAATACTATAAATACAAATATTTTTCAATTTCAAATATTCAACATTTTCATCTAATCATTACCTAATCATTATAATTTTTCCAAACTTTCAACCACAACATAAAAAATAATTCAACTTTTTTAAATATAAAAAAATATATTTAAAAATAGGATTATAATAACATTTTAACTTTATAATATTTTAATTCAACTGTTTTTTCTTACATTTTCCAAAACTCTATAAAACATCTCAACTAAAAGAATTTCACTATTATTCACAAATTATTTCATTACTATTTACAGATTATCTCATTTCATCTCATTATCCAAATGAGACCTTAGATTAATCTGCAGTGGAAAGTACTATTGGTACGACAACTTTTGCAAAGGGAAAATGATTTGTTTAAGTTTAGGGCATGTAGGTCTATTTCAATCTCTTTGATAAAAACGTAGGATGCATGGAAAAATTCAAAATTTTAAAGTAAAATTTAGTTTTTTTTTTCAAAAAGATTGTACACACATTACAAGAAAAATAGTATTTGTGACTAATTTTTTACAATGAAAATGACTGTATATTTACAATTAAAACAAACTCATTTTATCTAAAAATACTCATTTTGCTAAAAATTATTTATCGTAAATAAGTGATATTCTTGTAGTGACATTAAATTTGCACACCCAAAACTTGCATCATGCATTCAATTGCAAAAACATCTCATTATCCAGTATGGACAAACTATGGGAAGAGATGCCCATATTCTTGGTGTACCTAGCTTTTGGGCTAGGACCTTGGAATCTATAGTACTTCCCAAGTTCTTTATCCACAACGAAGCTGAGCTAAAAGTTTTGGTATATTGAAGTCCATGGGCCTTATATTTTCTGCTTGCTTTTGTGGGGATTTTTATTCTGTGGTGATCAAACATGGGATTCGTGATGTTATCCTACACGCTCATGTAATTAATATTGAGAAAATGCATGCAAATGAACTCACTCTTCTACTTATGAAAACTGTAAAAATGAGTTAAGATCTGATTTGAATCAATTTCTCTTTTTATATAATATGGCTATTCCAAACTGTAAATACCAATTGAAGAGTGTTAGTGTTTCACATGAATCGAATTCATTCTGACTTCTAATCATATCTTGTCCATATTATCCAAAATTTTGACGAAAGTGGTCCCCCTAAAGAACGGTATGTTGTCCATATTCTCAGCTTCCACAGTCATTCACTTTGCCTATATATAAAGAAATACCAAAAACCCTTTAAAGATCCAAGTAATTGTATTCAAGCAATAAGATCAGAAGATGAGGCTTTCACTTCTCTGCAGCGTGCTTCTGCTTCTTTCCTTCCACCATTTAGTTTTTCCCATCACCTGCAACGGCAGCCAGGTAGACAACCTTTACAAGTTGATCAAAGCTCGAAAATCCCAAAATCCTCCTCATACTGAATTCTGGGATGGATTAGATGATGATGCCGGAAAGTTTTTGCCGGAGTACGTCGGACCCCAAGACGGGTTGATGCAAGCTGACAAGATTGATGCCTTGCCAGGACAACCAAAAGGAGTAGATTTTGATCAGTATTCAGGCTATGTAACGGTGGATCCTAAAGCTGGGAGAGCACTGTTCTATTACTTTGTGGAGTCCTCTCAAAACTCTGCAACAAAACCTCTCCTCCTATGGTTAAATGGAGGTAAACTTATACATATCCAGATGCATGTTCGTATCAACTAATATGCATATATAACTCGATAGCGATACGCTTACAGCTCTTTTATAATCTATTTTACAATAAACTGATATAAGTGCAGTTATTCATTAAAGATCATGCATACCAAATTTTCAAAACTAATTTTTATTTAAAATAGAATTATAAAATAGTTGTAAAAGACTGGCCGTAAGTTTATCATTTTCTATATATATCATCGTCATAGCCCATGTACAGAGCAAATATGGAAAACAACCACAATACATGGGGCTCTACAAATATCATGTTACGTGTGATATATCATCATGATCTGTACATGATATATTAAAGGGAAAGGATCTTGGGAAATGCTATTAGATGCTATTGCTGGATATTCTCCCTGGCGAGCAATCTGCATATATATGCAGGAATTTCTCCAGACCTTTTTCTTCTTTAAAATGAAAAATATAAAACTTTAGATATTATATATATATATATTATTATATTATATTATATATATAATATTATAATATATTATCATCTTAAATCACACAAGATGATACGACATATTTTAAGTGATTATTTATTTAAGTGATAACCATATAAATTTACTTAAAATATACTGCAATAGAAGGTATGACTAGAGATAATATAGTTTACGATAAAAAGTAGTATTACTCGAGTAAAAAAAGAGTGTAAATTGATTTTTTTTAATCTTTATTTTATTCTAAAATGGTAAAAGAATAATTATAAGTCATAATGGCCTTATCCCATCATTCCCCCCACAATCTCATAAATATATATATATATTAATTTTAAAAGAGAAATACTTTTTACAGTCAGGAGATGCAATCGGCGTGCAGTCAGCTATAAAAAAAAATTAATAAGGGACTTACATGAAAAAAAAAATTATTTTTATAATTTTTTATAATTCATTCCGTACAGCTGACTGTACGCCGACTACACGTGACAACTGTACGTACCAAAACTGATTTCAAAATGATTTCATTGCAACGAAGACTGACATTTTCCATGTGCTTTAACAAACACAAAGAGCCTCTGCAGGGAAAAGTAAAGTGGAATTATAGACAGAAAATGCAAAAAAGTAGAGAATATGGTCCCCCCACTTCCAACATATTCTCTCTTTGTCACCAATATTAATGCTTTTCCCTCAAAGCTCCCACAGACCCAAACATCATCATGATTACTACTGCGAATAGTGTGAATTTGAGTGCTATATACATTATTCTCTTACCCATATGATAGGACATAATACAGACATAATTGTTTTTTTTTTTTAATTTTTTAAGAATTATAATTTAATTAACTTGATTTATGCAAAGTAATATTGTTTTTATAACTTCCTTTATAAAAATGTCTCATATTTAAAATATAATTGTATAAATTATTGTAAAAAGAATTGTATGTTTATTATTTTTCATATATAATATTCCCCAAATTAATACTAGGTCGAAAATGACTGTTCTTAGATTGATTTGGCCACCGTCCAATATTTTTCATTTTTTAAGATTAAATTTGGCTTGCTTTATGATGATTTATGCAGTTGTTTTGAAAAAAATTTATCTTAAATTTTTTAATAAAAATTACATTTATAATCATTTTGTGTACTTTTTATATACTTAATTAATGTGATTGGTCAAAATAATTATTTAATATTTATATAATAATAGCATAATTCTGACTTAAAAAAAAACCATCTAATCATTTTTCTCAATTTTCATAAAAAGAAGCGCAAAAAGATAAACATTTCTTTACAAAAATCTAAAAAGACTTAAACTACGTAAGAATCCTTATTTACAAGAATACTTTCATTGGACCTTACTACCTTATTAAAAAAAAAAAAAAAAAAAATTAAGAAAAGACAAGAAAAGAACAGAAAAAAAAAGTCAACCATTGGTGGCCACGCCACTAGGATTCCCTCGGGCAGTCCAAATCGAGCTGTCCAACCGGTGGCTACCCCGTGGGTAGCAGCCTCACTCGTATTTGTAGCCAAACATGTAGCCAGGTCAATTTATGAATTTTATTATTGTTTGTAATGAAATGACAATGAACGTGAAAGGTCACGTATTTGAGAGAATTTTCTCATAATAAAAATTTAACATGAGATGGAGAAAGAGATTAATTTATGCAAAAATCAAGAATTCATTAAATCTTTTTTTTTTAAATTAATTTTTTTAATTTTTTATTTTTTTTATTCAAATCCAAAACTTGAAAGCCGCAAACCAATTTTGGCAATTAACTGGAGAAAGCCACAATTTCCAGCATCTAGCTCCCATTTTCTTTTATCATTCAAATGCAGAAGTTACGAGAAAATCAATATATGCAGGCCCTGGATGCTCCTCTCTCGGATATGGAGCCATGGAAGAACTGGGACCTTTCAGAGTCCATGGAAATGGGAAAACACTTTACCTAAATCCATATGCATGGAACAAAGGTGAGCAAATTCTGTTTCCACTTTCCACCTAAAAGCATTCACTATTCTCTCTCAAATCTTCATTCATAGGATTGTGAACTAGGAATTGTAACTAATGCTCCCTCTGAATTAGCAGTGGCAAATGTTATCTTTCTGGAATCCCCAGCTGGAGTTGGGTTTTCATATTCAAACACTTCCGCCGACTACAGCAATGTCGGTGACAAAAGCACAGCAAAGGACTCCTACACTTTTCTTCTAAACTGGCTTGAGAGATTTCCCCAGTATAAGAACAGAGACTTCTTTATAACAGGAGAAAGCTATGCTGGTCATTACGTGCCTCAGCTTGCTTATACCATTCTCATAAAGAATAAGATCACAAATCAAACATTAATCAACCTCAAAGGGATTGCAGTGAGTTCCTTGTGAAGTTTTACCTTGGGTTTATGACATGTTACGATGACTCGATGCATATAGGGTTTTGTTTCATCTATTTCATTAAAGGATATACAACTTGATAGTGTTAGTGTCACATCAATCAAGTACTTGATTGATGGGTCACCATCACATGACAATGTCACGTCAGTTTGTATGTCTATCTAGCATTGAATCTCGTAGTCCAAGCATAAAAGACTCACCAATGCTTCTCTGCAATATTTGAATGGATTGCAGATTGGGAATGCTTGGATAGATGATAACACAGGTATATTGGGCATATATGATTATTTCTGGACACATGCTTTGAACTCCGACGACACCAATGCTGGAATTCACAGGTATTGCGATTTCAATACCGGTAACTTTTCCAGCAAGTGTGAGCAATATCAAGGCCGGGGAAACGAAGAGGTCGGTGAGCTCAATATATATAACATCTATGCTCCTTTATGCAATGGATCTGCACCCAACTCCGGATCAAGTGGTTCGGTAAGTCCCATAAAACTAGTAGTTTCTTACAACTAACATCATATCTCAATAGAATAACATCACTAAGTTTGGTCACAATTGACACTACCTATGAGTTAATTTTAAAATAATTACCCATCAGGGTTGTCAAAAAGAAGGGGCTTAGGAGGAGTTACAAATTCGATTCCACACAGTAGTCTTTTCTTTTTTTTTTTTGACTGTCACGGGATGTTCAAGAACAACATCCCGACTAATCCCAGGGATATACAGGCCCTAGGTAAAAAGTTTTCTATAAGTGCACTTCGAGTAATTTAAGAAAAAAATATCTCAGTCTGATGGCCCTTAGAGATTTGAACCTTAGATTTGAGGAAACCATACCACCTTAGACCTGAGTTACTCATATTTACCAGTTCTAGAGGGTGGGGTCATGCATCTAGAGTTGCATTACTAACCAAAGGTGGGTCCAAAGGAAAAAAAATTGGTTCACAACATTTTAAAAACATGAGAAATAAAGTGGTTTCTGCATAACATGATATTTGATCTTGCAAAATAGGTCAAGAATTTTGATCCTTGCTCTGACCAATATGTCAATACATACCTAAATCTTGCCAAGGTGCAAACAGCTCTTCATGCAATAAATACAAAATGGGAAGCTTGCAGGTATGCGTGACTTTATCTATATAAGTATTTTTACCTATTGACTATAAACATTGGCAATCATGGTTCTGTTTCAAGGCATGAATGCAAATAAAAGAAACAAACTGTCTTGGACTAAAAATATAACCCGGTGTAACCTAACAAATTTTGCTTCTACACTAGCTACAGTTTCCTTGGTTGGAAGGACGGGCCAACCACAATTCTACCCATTATCAAGTGGCTCACATCTAGTGGAGTTAGTTTATGGATATACAGGTAAGCCCTCATCTTTAAATGAGCTTTCTAGTAAATCCCTCTAAGAACTCTTATTCCAAAGAAAACCCACTTAGAATTTCTGTATTCATAAATGAACCAAAGCAATAGGCAAGTTCAAAATATAGAGCAAATAATATTCTCATGTATTGGACTACCAGAGAAAATAAAAGCAACCAACTGCAAAGCTAGCACCTTAAACATTCTGTTAAATGAACCTGCAGTGGGGACACAGATGCACGAGTTCCAGTAACCTCCTCTAGGTATGCAATAAAAAAACTAAAGCTACCGGTCAGCACCGACTGGCGCCCGTGGTATTCTGGTGATGAGGTAAACATATCCTGGTCATTTGCAACTCTAAATTACACACCATATAAAAAGGCTAAATATTTTGCACATGGTGATGATGGCAGGTTGGAGGATATGTTATTGGGTACAAAGGAGTGACATTCACCACTGTAAGGGAAGCTGGGCATACAGTTCCAAGCTACCAACCAGAACGGGCACTAACCATGATCTCATCTTTCCTTCAAGGGAAACTCCCTCCTCCATCCTGAGGGAGCAGTCCTCCAAAATACAGTAATTCTCTTATAAGCATAACAATCCATTTGTATGTAACATAAGTAAGCTAAAAGGGTGTCTGCAACACCCACCCATCATTTCCTACCAGAGAGTAGAATCTCAAAATAAGATACAATTCATAGAATACTATGTTTCTTTTTATCTTTGGGGCCAAAGGAGTGGAGCATAGGATTTTCTTTATGTACCATTTATATAAAACCAAAAAACACAGGAAATGATTGAGAATAAGGAGTTTTACTAAAAAAACATCTATAAAAATAAGGGAAGCAAGACTACATCAGCAACTGCAGACGATTGAGCTTCTCTTACAAAAAAAGAATCAGATAAATTACTGAGAAACCTCTCATTTCTTGACTGCTGGTATGGGGATGATTTCAAAGTATATGCTCTGTAGATTCTACTGCACTAAATTAGCCGTTGGCTCCCAAGAATTAAGAAAAACCATTTCTTCGGAATCAAACTCAGCCAGGACCTCTTACAAAATTAATGTAAACCACTCTCCATCAACCTCTGATATTTTAGCGTGTAAAACAGGTATGCAATTGCAACACCAAAACTGCATTCAACCTCACTCTACAAGCCGCCAAGATACATCACCAAAATCTCAAACCCTTAGGTCAAGATCTAACTTCTGGCTCCCATGCCAAAATGTAAACCTATCAAAATTAGATGAGCAACAACTAGTTCTTTCAACTATAAACTAATTCTTAATGATGCATCTATTTTGCTGCAGCATCTTTAGGTACTTATGCAAAATTTCCATATTCCAAATGTTCAGCAACAACTAATAAGGCCGCTTAAACAATTAAAAAATACTTCATTAAAAATAAAGACCAATTATATACCCCTGCTGCAATCAGATTTATTGAAAAGATCAAACTCCATTTTCAGATACCACCTTGTGTAGATTAATTATTTTTATTTTTTATTTTTTAAATTAGTATATGAGACATGGAACTGTGACCTCACTTACTATCACATTCTTATGGGAGGATGAAGGTGCAATTTAAGGTTATTGTATCAATCAAATATTCCTTTGTCCTTGCATAACAAGAAATGTCAAAAATATTGCCAGTGTTTAGGCAGGGGGAATCAAATCAGACACATTTGTTTTTCTTCAATTCCAGCCAAAACCTACCAAGATCCAAACATATAGAGCGATTTTCTTTTTCTTTTATGTAATCTAGAAAAAACCTAGAAAGATTCTAATTGAGTCCTTGTAAAGAAAGGTCATCTGTGGGACCACAATTGACATTCAAGTTTGTGGACAGCAAAACTAAGCAAGTCACAGAATAATGCATATGATCGTGAGCATAAAAGGCTTCTTTTCTGATAACTTATGTACAAAAAATTTCAATGCAAAAAAGCATGATATAGCACAATTTGTGGACAAAGATAATAGTTGCCACTTTATCCTAAAGACAATATAAACTCGGTCAAAGTTCCGTGCAGTATAAAAACAAACTCATTGTCGACAGAGTTGTGCACCTGGTGTTCGCTTTAATATGAAAATGGAAAGCTTTCTTCATTGGGAGATCATCCAGATATCCTATTGATTAAATACAAAAGAAAGCTTTGCCAATCAGATATAGTCTCTTCAGCGTGTCAACGATCTTGCACTTTCTGCTATGCTGCTTGCAAAAGTTTGAATAAGCTACAGACTTTTGCACCTATGGGTTGCTGCCATTATCTCAACTTGTTGAATAAGCTTGCCAACTTGTTGATTCAAGTAATATATATAATCGATCAAAGGTAAAACTATTTCGCAACATTTTGAACGCTTTACTTGAATATTTCATATATTACGTCCCAATATTAAAGTTTTACATATTCTTATTTAAATTTTACAGCCTTAGACCTGTTACAATGTGGGGCCGGTTTGTCCATCCTGAAATTCAAACATTATTGGAGCTAAGCCATTAATTCTTGCAACATGTCTGAAAGTTGGTTCTTATAATGATATCTTCAATAAGCAACAATAGTTTCATTTGTTCTATATTATATACTTTAACATTACTAATATATCATTACAATATAGGACTCACTCTTTCATCACGACCAACAAGTGTTTTTATCATTGAACCTCTTAGTCCTGCTACAATGTCATTGCAGCAATGGTAATCTATTAACATATATCAAAATACATATCCTATAATAACATTATTTTTTTATTAGTACTCTCTATTCTGACCAATTTCTATACAAAATTTAAAGACGACACTATTTTCAGAGATTAAAATTAAAAGTTGAATAAAATATTATTAAAATATATTGTTTTAATATTATTTTTATATTGGAATTTGAAAAAGTTGAATTATTTATTTTATTTTGTATGGAAAATTGAAAAAGTTGTAATGATTAAGATGAGATGAGATGAGATGAGATGAGAGTTTTCTGCAAGTGAACAAGGTAATGATTCACCGCTTGAAGAAATTGTTGAAAAAAGATTACATGATCCATCAGCATCAGCTTCAACTGTTAGTATTCACTCCATAATCAAGATTGATGATGTCGCTAGCTTCCTTAGGAGTTTACAATCCATGACAGTAAGATTATGCTTTTACCATTAAATTATTACACTTATGTAAAAACATATAAATATAATACGCTATCTACTTTATGTTCTAATATAATTTTCTTTCAAATTTTCCTAATATTTGCATCAACTTTACACACATATTTCTTTCCATTTTCATATAGAAACCAAACTTTTGGATTTGAGAAAAAATCTTTGTAGTCGACCTCCATCAAGTCTTTTTTTATGTCTTGCATTGGATGCAACAAGGGGACAAGATATGAACACAATGAGAAATTTCTATGTTATCATTGCAAAAATAAGAGCAACTCACAGCCACAGTATATATGTGTTCATTAAAAACATATGTGAACACATATATGTTTCCTTCATATTTTAATCTATAACTTCTAAATAAGTTATGCATGTTTCTGATCATTTCTATGGGTATATAGTCATCATGTTCTCAAAGATATTCATCATGTGTTCCTAGCTAGCTAGTAATTGATCATAAATATATATATATATATATATTCTTGTAATGTTTAATATATATTTGAATGCGGTCATTATAGTTACAAAAGTGAGTAAATACTGTTCATTGGACAGAGTACTACTACTGATACAGCTTGAATATCATCCCCACACACACACACACACATATATATATATATATATATATATATATATGTGCGCGCGCGCGCATGTGCTTTAAACTTTGAGATAGTGATCAGTCAACAAATTAAGTCAATAATGGCAGATTATATATGGCTACTCAACTGACCGATGATCCACTAATCGATGATCGATCATGAGTACTTATTAATTTAGAATTACAATATATATATTTTTCCAATATTATTGTATAATTTTCCTGATCAATCGGCCTCATGCTGATGATCTTGAAATGCTAAATTCAGATGAATCTAGCTAGTTTCTTCAGAAGGCAACGTCATAATTACTACTTATCATCAGGGGAAAAACGGAAGGAAAAGAAAGCAAAGGGATATATCTATCGAAATCTAGGACACTGATCGAGAAGCCAACTTTTACCGCTCGTGGTGGATAAATAGGAAACTCCAAAACAAAGGGAATGGTCTATTTTCTCGGGAAAGTGTTTTGAGGGAACAGGATTCAAAACCCAATTCATATAACTTTAAAAAGACAAACTTGAATTACTTCCAAGAAACACGCTTCTCGGATTCTCATAAAAAATTTCTATTTTTGGGAAATTTCTGGGAGCTAGGAGCGTCCTTACTGAAACTGAAGCCCTATTTTCAGATGAGAACAGTTTCCCCATGTGCGAATAATTACAGAGTTCATAGTTTAGAGGTTGGAACTTCTCCTGTAGAAACCGTTTTTCGAAAAACAAATATATACATAATATAATATAGAATTAAATACCAACAGTACGAATTGGACAGTTCATACTATGAACAATTAAAGATGTTTAGCTGATTACTTTTTCATACTTGAGAGGAGATTTCATGGACTGAAGCTTTGTTCTGACTCTGGCATTCATTATTGAATTCTGCCAAATCTGCAAGACCATCCCCCAAACCAATTCAATATTAAAAGAACAGCAATACTCGGGAAGAAATAGAAATTCAAAGCACGCCATTCCAAGAAAGTACCCCTGATTGAATTGCTTAAAAGGAAAGAAAATCAGAACTTTATCAAAGAATCAATTCCCATAACAAAACGAAAAAACTTGAACGAGTACGAGCTGAGTGCCATCCTAAAGAACAGGAGTAAATGGCAACAATCACTCTGATCCCTGCATTCCTCGTTTACAGCGAAGTAAAGCAAGCAGAGCATACCCCGGATAACAAATGGCCAAGATTTCGAGCTATACGACCTTGGAAGATGCGAAACAGCGGGAATTGTACGTGTGTACAGCTACATAAGAACTAACTGGGACCATGACTGTATCTTCCACCGCATCGTTTTTTCAAGGAAATCAAGGAGAGAGAGAAAGAGAGAGAGAGCGTGTCAGCCGCTGTCAGCTGGCTCGGTGATGGGTAAAATTGGTTGGCTATGGGGCTTTGGGAAAAGGCCAAAGTGCAAGTAAGCGAAAGGTATGGTGCCTTGCGCAACTCAATGTTCCCGCACTATGCTGTAAAAACTTTTTGACGATCATGAATCAACCCCCGTCTTCTCTTTGTCATCTTTAACCTCCATGGTGCGCTCTTATATCCGCAAGAAAATTATTCGGTAGTCAACAGTAGTATACTTTGTCTGGGTTAGGCGAAGTCCAGAGGTGGGGAGAGAGATGATACCTCCATGATCAGCTCCATGAGTATAGAGACAGAGAGCGTGGTCTTTTCGATCAATTATTGCATATCTTGACATTAAGGAATTTTTATCTCAAACATAAAATTCTCATCTCATCATTACAACTTTTTTAAATCTCCATATAAAATATAATAAACAATTTAACTTTTTCAAATCCCAATACAATAATAATATTAAAATATAATATTTTAATATTTAATCTTAAAATTTAAAATTCTCATCTGAGAATTTTCAGTGGCCAAGCAGAACCTAAATTGCTTGCATAAGAAAATAGTTTTAATGAGACATCCTATAAGAATAATAATAATAGAAAAATAATATTTCTAATTTTATGGTGTGGAAGTAGTTTCTTTAAAAAAAAAAAAAAAGTGAGTAAATTAATTTACGAGAGAAAATCACTTTTTTAATAATATCCTATCATTTTTTTTCCTGAATGAGTGATAGGATGTGAATATCTTAAAATTATATCTATCATTATGCGTATGTGTATTTTGAGACTACGTAATAATTACTCGTGGTGATCTTCTAATCTTCTTTCTCAAATAAAAATTATAATTCTCACTTTGTACCCTTCAATTATCAAGGATTGTAAAGTTTATCTCAAATTATCAAAACCACACATTACATATTTTTCTTTTATCATAATTCAATAGGTCCACTACAAAAGATACGGCCTTTTTTCAAGGGAAAAACTCATGGTAAAAAGCATGCTTTTTGTGAGAAAATCAAAAGTGAATAGTTGGAAGTGTAATGCTTAAAACCCATATGATAGTTTGAGAAGGGGGCAAAAGTGGAATTTTATGTCAACATGCAAAAAGTTGTTCTTGTTTTACATGGTATGGTGGGGGTTGACTCCAAATTAAGCTGGAAGGGCTTTTGGTATGATTGATTATGGCTTAATTACTTGTGGTTTTGGAAGTCTGAGGTTGAAGGCAAAAGCTGCACATGTCACATGTTTGCCAACTACACACACTTTTTGTTTATGGAAATAAATAAACTTAATTGCAGCCAATGCCTTTTAAGTTGGTCTATGGTTTTTCATCTTTACCTTTTATCATCTCCAATCATACCGGTTGATGTATCGATGTGTCATATTTTAACTGATTCATCTTGTACGTCCTTTGATCTAATTGATCTACAAAGCAGGCATACCAGTTGACGTGTCGCATTTTAAGTTACATCAATATCTTTTAAGAGAAGCAATATTTGGAGTGAAAAATACTCCAAATAATCATTAATAATACATAACGTACGATAAAATTAAAGGAACCCATCTACAGAAATGGAATCAAAGGACTTATGTCTTTTGAAATGCAGTTAATGCATTCACTCATATCCATAGAAAAAGTATTTTCGAAAGGCCAAAGGTTAAAAGGTTGAACTTTTCAAGTATGGAATCTGAGTATTTTAAACCCCACATGGCCTGCATTGTCTGCCGACGTTCCCTTTGAGCTTTCCTTTTCCTCCCCTCCTCTCATTCCCATATCCGTCCATAAATAGGGGAAATAATATTATATATATATATATATATATATAGATTTATAGAATCTCTTTGAAATAGAGAAGATGCAACCACGCGCATGCAGTGGGTGTTTGATCATATCTTTAGTAATTTTTTTTCTTGGTAAGTGATGAGTGTCATAATTAATTGGATTAAGATTCTCTATTATTAATTCCTATTTAAGTTCAAAAACTTATAAAAAGATGAACACGTAAAATAATATTAAAAGAAAAATTAACAATAATAAATATTGTAGGATTCATTTCATACCAATAAAAACAAAATAGACCCATTTTTTAAGCTTTTAATTCAATTTTTAAATTTCAAATTTCGTAATTTCAGTGTATCAATATATAAGTAGTGATACATCAGTACGTGTTGTTACGTCAACATAAATTATAAGTGAAAAATATTAGATATATTCATAAAGTCATATATAGGCACTGCATATTTCTATTGAAAAAATTAAATAAATATTAAATTTATATAAAAAAATTACTATTTTAATAATAAATCTTACTGATCTTTTTTAAATAGATTATATTGCGCGTGTTTGCATACTGTATAATTGTATCTAAAATTACTCAAATTACAAATAGAATTTTCCAAAAACAAATCCATTCATGCAGAATCTGCCACTACAAGAGATATAATTTTTTGAGACAAAAAATTTTGTTTTAAAAAATGAAAATTTCATCCTTAAAAGTTTTGGGAGACGAAAAAATTTCGTCTCTATTTTGTCTCAAAAAGGCTGTCTCAGAAAGTTTTCAGAGACGAAAATTGATTTTCATCTCCGAGAAGTATTTTTAGGGACGAAATTGGGCGGAACCGGTCGAAACCGTTCGAACGGAAAATTTTTTCTGAGACAAAAAAATGTCGTCTCAGAATCAAGTTCGAACGGAAATATTTTTGTTCGAACAACATGAAATGTTAATTCGAACCAATAACCATATTTGACCAAGTCCGTTCGAACAAAAAAGTTCGTAAGCGACTATAGTTCAAAGAAAAATATTAACTGTTCGAACAAATAATCTATTTACAGAAATCTTCTGTTCTAACGGACTTTTAGAAATGAATTTATTCGAATGAGTATTTAGTTGTTCGAACGAACGCATGGATTGTATTTCCCGGTAAGTTCGAATGGGTATATTTTTGTTCGAATGGGAATTTATTGGTTCGAATGGATATGTTTTTGTTCGAATGTATGCATATATGGTAATTTACTATTCAAACAGCATTGATCAAACAAAATGAAATTGATACTAATACAAATTGTAATCTATATACATCAATTGTTCAAATGTTTACAAACATCGTAAATATTAAAGGCAATTAAAAAAAAAACAAATGAATTATGATTGTGGTGGTGGTATAGGATTTTGGGACATCATTAATTGAAATTGTTCAAACATTTTTTGGTTATTTAATTGTAACCTCTCTTCTAATCTTGCTTCTAAATCTGCTGCTTGATCTAATCGGGTCAACAACTCTTTTTCCTTCGATCTCAATCGTTCTATCTCAAGTGCAGCTTCCTCTAATTTTTTAGTCTTGTCGTCATTCGATCTGGCTTTAGAAGATGATGAAGATGTTGAGGATGGCTTCACGCAACGTCCTAAACCCCTCAAATATTCAGAACGTGATCCAAGAACTCGAGAAAAGATTTAAGAATCGTTGACAGATGATTTATCAGATGGATCCGCAATAGTGTCTTTAAGAGATATCATCTTGTCCTGGAAAAATAAAAACATTAAAATTAGTATATGTAACAAAAATATATTTAAACAATGAAATTAAATAAACTTAAACTTACATAATTTGCCTCTGCCTCAGGATTGCTCCAAACACCATCACGATTTCTATGTGCTTTAGCATACAATTGAGTCAGATCATAATCAGTAGGATTTTCTTCTTGCTGCAAAATGAAAATTAATATCATAATTTATACGAAAAAAGTGTATATATTAAGATTTAATGGAGACAATAAGAACTAACCATTTTTTTGACAAGCGATGAAAAGATCGAGAACCCGAGTGATGGTGTATCGTTAAATTTGATCTATTTGTTTTGTTCATTGTACTCCGTTTCTAAAAAAAGTATTATAATTTTTATTTAATACATCTATTATATATTATTAAAAAAAAGATAGTAACGAAATTACCTGATAAGCAGGATCTTCAAACAGATCACAAATTTTCTCCCATTCGTTTGGTGGCATTGCTTGGAATGGATTTTGACGCGCCTCTATCGTACTACTGAACTTCTGGTAGTGTGCATGGCATCGACCTTTATACCTCCGGAATGCATTCGACATGAGTTCTTCAATCGTTAGTCGATCCTCCCGCCGACCAAAATTTAGTTCAAACTCGTCCTTCAAAGAATTATAAACAATTAGTATAATTTCAAACATTCGCATTTAAATAAAAATGTTATACAAAGTAACTTATTACCAGACAACGATTTTTGATGTGGTCTTTCACATCTTGGGGAACTTTAGCTCAGGATGATGTAGCCATCGGTGCATACGTGCGAGTAAGTGTACCAACATAAGAAGCAAGCTAAGCTGCCGATTCCCCAGAGCCACCGGTGCGATCATCAGATATATCAACTTTAATTTTACCCACTTTCCTTACTTTTTCTATGCAGACACCCCTCGTAATGCCTCTAACTCGGCGCTGGTTTACAACAACTATATATACAAATGGCTTAGAATATATTTTAATTAAATTAATCTTATTTGAAAGATATACATTGAAAAAATACCTTGTTCTGGTTCTGGTGACGGTGGCCCACCATTGTTGGCAGGTGAAGCACACGGGAATTCGCTAAGTGGTGGGGATGGCTCACGTGTTCTTTTGCGTTTAGGAGGCATATCTGTTTGAAATTATAATAAATTATTATTCGAACAAAATACATGAAATATTTTTATAAGAATTTTACCTACACGCATATCTGTTTGAAAATCATTCGGTATCAGTATTGTTGGACCAATCGCTCTCATCCTCAGTAGACACTTCAGTTGATTCATGTTCTTCCGACATGTCACCTTCAATTACTTCGGGTTGAACATCTTCTCTGCGCAATGGGACCATGTCATAATGGCTTAGATCAACAAATAGATTGATGCCTGATTCATTTTCTTGATATGCTTCTTCATGGTCTGGACTATCAACTTCTTCATGTGGTTTGTCTGCCTCTAGAATATAATCATACACATTTCTTGGCGCAAATTTCTCGACTAATCTCCATGGATTTCGGAACTCTGGATCATCTAAATAAAAAACTTGATTTGCTTGGCATGCGAGAACAAATGGGTCGTCCTCATACCATTTGCGAGATGTATTGACACTTACAAAATATTCATCCTTACGCACTCCCAATCTAGGATTCGAGACATCCCACCAATTACATTTAAATAACCAGACCATATATCCCCCCACATACTTTAATGTTATGATATCCTCCACAATTCTGTAAAAATCAATATTTTCATCCCCATGGCTTCCTTCGACAACAACCCCACAATTTTGAGTTTTCTTATATCGTTCTCTGTCTGCTGTGTGAAATCTATATCCACACACTAAACATCCTGAATATTGGATAGCCCACTTAGACGGACCACATGCCAAAGCATATACTTCTGGTGAGATTTCACCTGAATGTTCATTATATTTCGATGCAACCTACATAAATAAATTTTATTCTACTTATATCAATATCATATATAAATATGATGACACCTACAAATTAAATAAAGTTTAAAATACTTTCAAGCATAATTTTTTCCCGAATAATACCGTATGTTCAAACCATGAGGCAAATTCTTCTTCATGCGTCTTTTCTACGTCAGTCACACCATTCGTGCTAAGTAGTTGTATATGTTCGCTGCATATGTTAATGTGAGTTATTAATTTGTATCAATATATACTATATTATTAGAAATGCACTTAATACTACTACCAAATTAGATGATCATCACGAACCTCAAATACTGTTCAATCTCTTCACAATTATTTAAGACATACCATCGAGCTCTTTCAAACTCTCGCCCACATAGGTCATAGCCCCCTTGTGCACCTAAAGGTCGTACTTTCTGGGAAAACACGGTAAATGCTGACGAAACTCCCATTTGTCCACCTTCATAATTTCGATCCGATCTCGTAAATCTAGTATCAACCCCACGAAAATACATTGAACAAAATGTATGCCACTCATTATGAATATATGACTCTGCGATCGATCCTTCCGGACGAGCCTTATTCCCCACAGATCGCTTAAGTTTTCCCAAAAACCGTTCAATAGGATACATCCATCTATACTGAACGGGGCCAGCAACTAAAGCCTCACGAGGGAGATGCACAGCCAAATGAACCATTACATCAAAAAATGAAGGCGGGTACAAACTCTCCAATTTACACAATATCAATGCAATGTCGGCTTCCATTTTTAATAAGGCATCAACTTTCAACGTTCTACTGCAAATATTTCTGAAAAATCGCCCTAATTCTGTGATAGCTGTACGAACATCTGGAGTAAGCTTTCCGCGCACACCAACTAGCAACAATCGCTGTAAAAATATATGGCAGTAGTGACTTTTTAGACCAGTTATCTTCCAATCATGAGGTCGGACACATCTTGACATCTTCGAAGCATAACCATTGGGTAATTTGATTGTCATAAACCAATCACAGAATTTCTTTCTCTCATCACTTGAAAGTGTATACCATCCAATAGGCATATAAGCTGATGACTCAGTATCTTGCAAATGCAACTCTGATCTGATTCCCAACTCTTTCAAATCTTTACGAGAGTTGACTGTATCTTTTTTTTTTCCTTGTATTGACATCAGGGTACCCAAAATATTCTCACATATATTTTTTTCAATGTGCATTACGTCTAGATTGTGACGCAGTGTTAAGGTAGACCAGTATGGCAACTCAAAAAAAATACTTTTTTTGGTCCAATTCAATTCCACTGCTTGTCTTTTCCTCTTTTGGCATCTTGCATTCTTTCCAAATCTGTTGTCTGGGACATCTGCCAATTGAGTGAGAATATCACTGCCAGAATACTCTGGCGGTGATGACCTACGATCAACCGTTCCATCAAACATTACCCTATCATTTCGCCATCTATGATCATGAGGTAGATATCGACGGTGTCCCATGAAACATAATTTCCGGCCATTCGCTAACCACTGAGACTGTGTATCTTTGTTACAAACAGGACAAGCCATTTTTCCCTTTGTGCTCTACCCAGACAAGTTCCCGTATGCCGGAAAATCATTAATTGTCCAAAGTACTGCAGCATGCATTTTGAATTCACCCCTTGCGGCCACATCATATGTATTGACACCCTGTTCCCACAACTCTTTCAACTCTTCCATCATTGGCTGCAAATATATATCTATTTCATTTCCTGGTGACCTTGGCCCTGGAATCAATAGAGTCATCATAAAATAATGATCCTTCATACACTTCCATGGTGGCAAATTATAAGGCATTACTATGACAGGCCAAGTGCTATGAGAAGTGCTCATGTTGCCAAATGGATTAAACCCATTAGTTGCTAAACCAAGACGTACATTGCGAGGTTCTTCAGTAAACCATGGATACTCGTCATCAGATTTCTTCCATTGTAAGGAATCTGCAGGATGAGTGAGAAATTGATCATTTTGAACTCTTTCTGTGTGATGCCAAGTCATATCTTTCGCAGTCATCCGGGAAGTAAACAATCTTTGAAGTCGAGGAATAAGCGGAAAATGTCTTAGCACTTTCTAGGGTACATTACGCTTATCTGATGTCCATCTTGACTCAAGACACACCGGACATGATTCACATTCTGCATATTGCTTCCAGAAGAGAACACAATCATTCTTACATGCATGGATGATATTATAATCAAATCCTAACCCTCACTTCAATTTCTTCGCTTCATAAAAATTTCGAGGTACTACGTTATCCTCTGGCAGAGCCTCTTTAAATAATTCAAGCAGCATATCGATAGCCTTTGCAGAAATACGACAAATAGACTTTATATGGAGCAACTTGACAGTGAATGACAACTTGCTATGACGGGTGCACCCTTCGTACAATTCTCGTTGTGCATCCTCCCACAATGATCCAAAGTCTTCATTTCCCCCAAATGACTGGGTAGATGTTCCTTCTCCAACCCTGGCACCAAATATGCCTGCGCCAAGATCTCCTAACATTTCAATCATATCTTCTCCATTATCATAACCATCATCAGAAATATCAACATTTATGTCCTCCGTGTCGATCTCGTTACATTCATCCATCTGGTTGGTGTGACTGCCAAATCTAACTCCTTGGGGAAATGGTTCTCCATGTTAAACCCAATGTGAATATTTACCATCAATTTCATTTACGAATAAATGATCCTCCACAGCCGTCATATTATAAGAACTAAGGTTTTTGCACTTCTTACATGGGCATCTTATAAATCCTCGACTATCAACACTCCCACAAGCAAATTCTAAGAAAGACTTCACCCCTTGTGCATATTGCTTATAGGCTCGACCAAGTCTATCTCCCAACAACATCCAACTTTTATCTATCTATAAAGGAAAACCACAATCATGGGATAAACACTATCATTCAACTATTACAATACATGTGTTTAATTACCCTGTACTTTTAAGGTAGTTGGTCCTATCCCATTCGAGAGACTATCATCTATATCGCATGTATACTCAGTCTAAAACTCGTATGTTAGTAAAACTTTCGGTAGCATTTCCCTACAATTCTCCAAGTATGCTAGTCACGATAAGCCGTCGACCCTATTCATGAGCCGAGAAACTTATGAACTACATACTCGAAGAATGTAAAAAAATGCTAAACCAAAATTTAAATTGACTAACACAGGAGTTATAACTAAGTATATATGCCATATAGATGATAGAATCCCAAACTGTCAACTTTGGACAATTCAAGAGTTATACCCAAATATTCTTTAAGAGAATATTTGGCCACAACTTTCGAACGGGTCTAAGGTTTAACTGCATGTAAAATAACTACAAAATCCAAACACTCAGTAGTAAACATAACAAGCATACATCACAAATACATGGGAAGATTACATTACAAGTATACATGATGGGCCATTAAAGATTTTGAAATATTTAATACTTGAGTACTTACTTATGTTCAAATATTTAATTATAATTTTTGCCATAAATATCTTATTATTATATTTGGAGTATTAAGCTATTTAATTAGTGTACTTAGATATAATTAATTATACATTATGTGTTAATCATCTTATTACTTGAGTACTTTAATATCTTCACATATTTAATTATAATTTTTTAATTAAATATCTTATTATTATATTTGGAGTATTAAGCTATTTAATTAGTGTACTTAGATATAATTAATTATACATTATGTATTAATCATCTTATTACTTGAGTACTTAAATATCTTCACATATTCCATTATAATTTTTTAATTAAATATCTTATTATTATATTTGAAGTATTAAGCTATTTAATTAGTGTACTTAAATATAATTAATTATACATTATGTATTAATCATCTTATTACTTGAGTACTTAAATATCTTCACATATTCCATTATAATTTTTTAATTAAATATCTTATTATTATATTTGGAGTATTAAGTGATTTAATTAGTGTACTACAAATAATAAGTATTTAATTCTGTGATACTGTTCGAACAAACACTCTATAAGTTCGAATGGAACGCTGGTTGAGTTATATTTTGTTCGAACAAATAAAAATTAATTGGAACGGTATTCAGTGTGACACCCCGTTTTTACGTGTATTTTCACTGAAGGGTTGTTTTTAATTTAATTAATATATTAGTTTATTCATTTTAAATTAATGTGTTTTAAATTGGTTTTTAATTTATTTGATGTTGTGTTTATTTTATTTAGTCGTTTTACGGTTTTTAAAATCGTTTTCGGCGGATCAGTTTTGGTTTCCGGAGTGAGGATTGGACCTCATTTCTTTTCCCTCATCTTTTCTTTTTCTTTTCTCTTTTTCCTTTTTCTTTTTCCTTTTCCTTCTTTTTCTTTCTTTTTCTTTTTTTCTTCTTCTTTCTTCTTCCTCCTCTCCCGCGTACGCTCATCAGCCCATTTTCTCTCATTTCGTCGCCGCCCCTTTGACCGGCCGGTTCTCCGCCGTCCGGCCACCGTTTGATGCACCGTCACCACCATTCTCTTCCCCTTCCACCATAGATCATCCCCACCAATTTTCAGAGCCATCGGACCAGCCGTTTGCTTTCGAGAGCCGCCGGAAGTCGCTGCACCTGCTCTGTTTTCACCCCTGTCGCCGGAATCTTCTTCAGCCCAGACCGCCGCCGTCCGGCCACCGTTTGGCTCGCCGCCGGTCTTGTTCTAACCCCCTCCCTCCGGCGCACCTTCCCACCAAATATCTCCCCCATCCGGCCAGCCGTTAGCCACCTAGAGCCATTTCTTTCCCCACGGTTTTTGGCTCGATCCGCCGCCGTCGCTCCACCTCCGGCCACCATTTCTTCACCACTTCATCACCGACTCCTTGCCGTCCTAACCCACCTATTTCCGGCCTCCAACGACCACCGGAACAGCTCCTACGAGCTTGCTTTCCGATTTGAGTTTTCCGGCCTATTTCCAGCGTTTTCGCCGCCACCCACGGCCAACCACCACTTCCAAAAGCTTCACAATCATCCCTAGACCATTCCCTATCAATCCTAAGCCCTGGTTTGTCCCCGTTCAAAAATGGGTAATTTATTACCCACGGACACAGTGTAAATTACACTGTTACGTTGCTTTTCCTCCGCCGTTTGCAACGCCGCGAGCTTTCTAAAAATACCGTATAGCGCTGTAAGTATTTTCCAAATCCTATTTTCAGATTTTAATATATATTGCTCATTCAATTGATTTATTTATTTAATTATATATTTTATTGATTGTTGTTGGTTGTTGATTCCGGACCGAGTCCGAGGAGTTTCGGGGGTCGGATGGATTGAGGACGGAGTGTTTGTTTGGTTGGTTGTGTTTGGTTGTTTGATTTTGCCGTGTGGCGTGCGTTGCATTTTATTTGTGTGCGTTGCATATCGCGTGCATGTGCATCATGTTTATCGGCGTTTTGGCGTTTGGGTGCGTGTGTCTCACGAGCCCAAGCCGTGATGGGTTATTATCACGGTGGAGCTCCTCTGGTCACTCGGGAGCGGTCAATACTGAGTGACATCCCCTGAGTAGTCGTCTGGGCGCTGACGAGTTCGGTACTAGAGGATGGGTCTGGCCCGGTACGTGCTGAGCACGAGTCCAGGCATCGCTCTATTCACCGATTCTGAGGCCCTGCGCGATGACGGAGTAGTATTAGAGGATGGGTCTGGCCCGGTACGTGCTGAGCACGAGTCCAGGCATCGCTCTACTCACTGACTCCGGGAGCGGAAATTAGAGGATGGGTCTGGCCCGGTACGTGCTGAGCACGAGTCCAGGCATCGCTCTATTCACCGATCCCGTGGCCCTTCGCTGGCGAGGGCTAGAGGATGGCCCGGCCCGGTACGTGCATGGCACGAGTCTGGGCATCGCTCGTTTAGGTGTCGCACGCGTAGCCGTTCTCTACGGTGTGGCACTGAGCCAGGGTGTGCGGATGATCCCTAGGAGAGATCATGGTGCATACGGAGCGGGTTGTGGTATGGTTTTTCGGTTATGATCCATTTTCTGGGAAAATGGTGGTTTGGGCCATTATCGAGGATAATGGCGAGGTTTGGCTTTATGGAGGTTGGTGGGCCTTATGGGTTTTTGGCGTGCGTGGTAAAATATGTGTTGCGGGGCATGTGTTTGTTTGATCTTGCATTCTTGTTGTTTGGGTTATATGTATTTTCATCTGGTAGTGTTTGGGTCATACTTACCTGCAGAACCTTTTTGGTTCCGTAGCTTTTGGTGCAGAGTTCGAGGACGAGGAAGAGGAGGCTGAGCCCGAGGATGCGGCTCCGCCGGGTTGCTGATGCGATGTTTATATTTGTTTTATATCTGTATTTGAGGTTTTTGTAATATTTTATTTAAGTATGTTTTAAACAGTTTGTATTACATTAAGAAAAATTCTGGTACTTATTTATTGACTTGCTTCTCGCTGCGTTTGTCTTGTGCACTTTGTCGCTCTTGCACACACTTGGCACACGTCGTTAGGATGGTGGTCCGGGTTGTCACCATCCGGACGTCTCGATTTCCCCGTGTTCGGGCGTGGGGATTTGGGGGCGTCACATTCAGAGCGTTCGAATTAAACCAACCCAGAAACCAGTCACGAAACAGAGCACAAAGCTGATAAACAAAACACAATTTTTGCATTCATGATGCCATATTTCAATACAACAAACTCAAAACTATATGAATATCTCTAAATATGATTATTAAACAACTTAGAAAACTAATAAAACTTACCTCTTGTACTAGCAATTCAAACTTTAGTCAATCCACAATACCTATATATACATAAAACACATTAAACTGTTGTTCTATCCCAACAAATAAATGCAAAAACTCTATAGATATTTGTAAACGAAAATCGGAATGAAAAATACAAAAAAACACAACTTACCTCTTGTCCTTCTCCTTTCTCTCTCAAGAATCTCTTCTCTCTCAACGCTTTCAAGCTCTCTCTCTCCACAATACTCTCTCACAGCCTCTGCCACGCTCTCTCTCCTTTTATGAATCTTCAATCCGAGTGAAAATGAAGTGAAAGGATCGGATTAATAATATGTGGATTTCAGTTCGCACTAAATTTTAATCAGTTCGAACGCGAAAATCCAAATACCGCTAATTTTTCCCACAATTTTTTCCCGTTCGAATTAATATTTTTCCAGTTCGAACAGAAAAAGGAATATTCTTCAGCATATACTGATAACTTGGCGCGAATTTTCCCTCCAAACAAAAAAAATTCGTTCGAACATGAATTATCTCTATTCAAACTAACATTATATTAGTTCGAACAGATAATTAGATAAATATATAACTATACACATAATACACCCAATATTATTATGTGTATATGTAAAAATTATATAGACTATATAATACTAAGTGTCACTAATATCATAATACTAAGTTTCTTATCAATCTATAATATTATGTATTTAAAATAGTATAATATTTTATTTACAATCACTAATAGTGTTATACTTATAAGTTAATATCACTATAAGTATAATACTAAGTATCACTAATAGTATAATACTAAGTGATATTAAAGCATAGATACCATCAAAATATGAAAACTAATAATACTGTAATACTTTATAATATAGTCCAAGTACTTGGTTTATTATTAATATACAAACTAAATATATTAGAAATATGTTTTTTATACATATAATTAATGCAATGTTTTACTATATACTTACTATATTTACTTTATAATGCAATGCTTTAGACAATACTATTTTATACTCATCTAATCCATAATATATATACTATTACATATATATATACTAGATACTTACAATATATATAAGTAACTAGTATAAAACTCTATACTATCGATATATAATTATCTAATATATATTATTATATATACTTGGAACTAAATTTTTTATTAGTACTAGTATACTCTGTATTATATACTATTATTACTAATACTTCTCAATTGTTTTACCTCTTGTACTTATATATATATATATATATATATATATATTTTTTTTATGAACTATTATATAATTCATCCGAACTTATACCCTTCTAATTCGAACTTATACCCTTTTAATTCAAACTAATTATACTTCCGTTCGAACGAAATCGGGTTTTTTAAGCCGCGAACCAGTTTCTTCTCCATTCATTTCGTGCCTCCTCTCATTCGAACTCTTCGATTCCTCCGCCGTTAGCAGCCACAACGCCGCCACCAACTCCTCAAATCTCCTAGAACAAGAGGTATGGGTTAAATGTGCTTTATTTTTATTAGTTTTTTAGTTACTTTTGGGGGGGTCAGATTTTGAATCAATCCGGCCCCATTTTGTTGTTTTGGGGGCAAATGACACAACTATAATCGGTAGAAATGATAGGGATTTACTCCTAAATCATTTCTACCGATTAAAATATTGGATTCCTTCATAAAAATGAATGTGTCGGTTTGGTTCTGAGTCAACTCAGCCATGTCTGTTTGGCTCAGGTCCGTTCGAATAAATATAAATTCCATTCGAATTGAAGTCAAGTCCATTCGAATTAAATTTATGTTCATTCGAATGGGATATAATTTTATTCGAATGGATTTTAGGCTAATTCGAATGGAGTTATCTGAGGTCATTCGAATTAATTTTATGTTCATTCGAATGGCCTTTAATTTCATTCGAATGAATATAATTTAATTCGAATGGAATTAAAGGTCATTCGAATAAGCAGTTGTCAACCATGATAGCACAACATCATCATTCCTCTAATTCAATTTAATTAGATCACATATATCTTTTATACATCAACAGTATACTAATGGTAAGCAGCAGTGGAAGAAAACGTTCCAGACCCCAGACAGTAGAAAGTACCTCCGCATCTCCTTCTCAGCCAGCCGTCAGGCCTATACTAGTTGAGCGGGAGATCATTCTAGGTGACTTCCGTGACCTCACTTAAGAGGGGCGGAGCATACATGACATCATCACCGATCGTGGATGGACCCCGATCTGTCGACAGAGGGGCACAGCATATCCTGAGATGGTCGGTGAGTTTTACCGTGTCATGGGTGAGCAGTCTGGTGATGCTCTATGCTATAACTTAGTAGTCCGGGGAGTGAGTATTATATTCTCTCCCCGCGTTATTGCTGAGTTTCTAGATTTACGGCGAGAGCCCGGTGCCTATCCTGCAGCAGCAGTAGCGAGAGCAGCAGCGAGATCAGCGACTGCACCATCTGGAGAGGACACAAAAGTCGCATCCTCATCGCTAGTGCCGGATGTACAGACCGCAGAGCTGGATGCTAGCTCGGATGATAGCGAGAGCGGTGATGAGGTACCTGATGATGGTCTCACAGACGATCAGGTTCGTAACCTAGTGCGAGACCCTAAGGCTCCTCCATATGATGGCAGTAAAGTGATCCAACAGGCTGACTGTATAGCATTTTTCAGAATGCTTAATTTGATTGTTGGGTATAACATTGATCCGAAAAAACACAAGACTGATTTCGGGATCGAGCGGGCCAGATTTTTGTTACGGTTAGCATGGGGGGAGCTGATTGATCTGGCATTATATTTCTTCCTCCGCATTCGCACAGAGTCACGCTATTCGGGTGGAGGTAGTCTACCATTTGCGCTTTTGATATCTAACCTCTTACTCCATTCAGGGGTTACAGTGACTTTGACTGAGCGGAGGTCGCCACAGATGGGGCCCGTTAACAAGATCACATTCAGTAAGAGCAAGGGTCACTTGTCGAAGACTCGTCCAGTCCTACAGGATCAGCCTTCGCCTATTGATCCAGTTTCTACTGCTGCTGCCCCTATTGAGAGACACCCTGCTGGGGCTACTCCAGATGAGGTACGAGCTATATTGGCGGACCACCGCGACATTTTATTGAGGGACTTCATTCAGCCCATGATGGAGAAGCTTAAGGACCTAGAAGGACGCTTGCAAACTTTACAGGAGGATTTTGATTTATATAATAAATAAATATTGTTAGTAATTTTTTTACTTTTTTATGTTGTATAGAACGTCTAACTCATTTTGGAATGTAATTAATGCAGTATAGTTTTTATTTTTAGTGTTTGCTAGCCTCTTTATTGTTAATAACACATTTCTTCTCATTATACTTAGTGTTCACGATAATTGAAAAAATGACACTATCTTTAAATTAATATTTAGTTAACTAAAATATTTTTAAATTAATTACATAAAATTAATTATTTATGAATTTGTAAATATTTTAATTCATTGTAAATCATAATATATAATATATAGAACTTTTTATTTACTTTGGAAATGATAAAAAAATTAATAGAAAAAATATGTATTCTTACAATTTTAACAATATATCTTTTCAATTAAATAATACCGTTCGAACACGTTAATACTAATTCGAACAAATAATATTGCATTCGAATTAATTAATTTTCTGTTCGAATTAAATTTAATTAGTTCGAACGGTATAGATTTTTGAAGACGACCTAATTCGTCTCAGAATCTCAAGTTCGAACTAATTTGTTTTAGTTCGAACGGATTTATAAGGTTTTCCATGTTTTGAGACGAAATTAAAATTTCGTCTCAGAAAAGTACTTTTAGGGAGGAAATTAATTTCATCCCTAAAAAATTTCGTCCTTAAAAATTAAATTTCTTGTAGTGTGTGCGCGCCCTAGATATCGGCATGCATGTTGGAGAATCTTATAATCTCATGCACTCACTATATTTACAAATTGACACGTGTTGAAAGGGCAAGCTAGCTTGAAAATGAGTTTTTTATTTTTAAACAATATGCGAGTATATGAAGGGAATGGACAGGCCACCCACAACCACGTTATAATGATCAAGTACTGACAGATAGACAGACAATGACTTTCATTGTATAACCTAATGCCTTAATTTTATAAGTTAGCCAATTGTTCAGCTAGCTAGCTAGATTAAGGGTACTTTGTCCTTTGCTGGTGAAAATGAGGACCATAATCAGCCAGCTAGATTTGTTGGCAATTATATGGAGTTTTCACAAAGTTGATTACTCTATATATATATATTACGTGCATATTCACCCATATACACACACATATATATATATATATATATATATACACACACGATCGAGCAAAATAATTGAAAAAATTTTGATAAATTTTTTTATATCAATATAGTATTTCATAATATTGTTTGAAAGTGAGAAATTTTTATTTTTTATAATAGTATTTATATTAATGATATTGCAATTAATTATATTATTGACTAGTTATTTTAAAGTATAGATTTAAATGTGATTTGAGCCTCTGATCTATTTAAAACGTTACACAAAGTCTCAGTGAAAACTCTTGCAAACTAATGAATAATACTCCAAAAACTTAACTCGATAGGCCAATTACACAGACATTTTTCTTGCCCCATCATTTGTGCAACTATTTTGTTTCAATTTATGTTGTCATTCTTATATTGATATGTTAGTTTAGGGCATATTGCTCAACTACACTCTTATAAGAAAAATGCTTATTTGTAATACTTAGTTACGAATATTTGTGACGAAAATGATAATTTATTATGAAAATAAGTTTATTTACGACGTTGCAATTAATAGAACTAGCTAGTTACCGATGAATAAAAATTTTTCTTTTAGCAACGATTATGGCCTTGTAATTTCCAGTTAGCTTCAATGGTTCACCTATAAGGACATGGAAGGAGAATATTCTCAGAGTTTGGCAAACTTTAAGACTATGAGGTGGTCCATTTACTATGTTTAAGCTCTCTCTTAATTATGAATAATAATCAGAAGCCAAACAAAGGAAGAAAGTAGTAAACGACGACGTTTGACCTTTACAATAATATTTTTATTATAAGACTATATTTTATTGCATTTAAGTATGATCATCTATATATATATATATATATATATATAATTGCTGTCTGTAATCTATTGGCAGTACTCGATACTTTTACAAATTTTAGTAAAAAAATCTTACCAACGTCGTGACTCATTACCAGTACTGTAAATATAATTGTTAATTTAATTTAATTTTTTGATTTTGATTTTTTAATTGGTAACACATGATGCATGACCATTTGTAAATTTATAGTAATGCTGTAAATACTTTAGCAGCTCTAGCATTCATATTCCCGAATATGTATACTCCATGCAGATCAATAAAAGGTCATGCATTATGCATATATGCCTTCTTTTGGATGGCAAAAGCTAGTCTGCAAATTGCATGCAACTCCATTATTTTTCATAAAAGTCTACAGAGCAAGGTGCTCGTCCTTTCCCGCATAAAAATCTGTATTGATTTTGTGTGTGATGGAGAGAGAGAGAGAGAGAGAGAGAGAGAGAGAGAGAGTCTCCTTTTTGTGGGGTTATGGCAGAAGAAAATAGCTAGAAACATATTAAGGGATGGCAAAAAGTTTAGGTAGGTCCATGTTCGATCAGTTCAAAAACTCAGAACAAATTGAATAAGGTGTACCTCTATAGAGCAACCAAAGGAATCATTAATGAGCGGTGACTCATGAGTGTATGACCCCTCACCATGTATAAACCCATCACCTGGGCTGGAATCAGCATAATCTTGACTACTCACAAAAGGTTGTTCTGATCAAAAGTATTCCTGGCCTTTGGACCCTGTACCCCACAAGCCATTTCTGGCACGTAGGCCGCCATACGGAAAATTATTAGATATTCTCAGAGTAAACAATTTGAATCGATCACATTACATGATATTAAGATAATTATAATATGGGAAATCCTTAGGACCGGTCCGGCTGCTATTAGCCAAATAATAGCCTGCCAATCATATAGTAACATGTAGGTCTTTCACCACAATTATTCTGAAGCAGCACTACACCAGAAAAGGACAAACTCATTTTCTGTCTTCTCTTCTTTTTTTCCAATGTTCATTTTCTTTCATTAGCCTTTTCTTTAGATTTTTTTTTTTCCTTGCTCTGATGTTTTGGCTCCAGTTTTATATTTTATCTTTTTTGGCTTTCACTGTTTTTCCTTCTTTTTCATTTTAGACTTTTCTTTCAGGCTTAGTTTTATTTTTCTTGGGTGAGACTGTTCGGTTTGGTTTTCATTTTTCTAGATTTTATTTTGGTTCTACTAGGTAGAGTTCTCAAGACTGATTCGAACTCAAACCCAGAACTTCACCTTTGCATTGAAAAAAAAAATCGAATTAAAGTTGATAGAATCTGTGGCTGGGAAGCCATGAAAATGGACCAAAAAAGTTAATTTACTTAGTTTAATCCATTTCCAGAGCTGAGGTAAAGCTGGACGGCATTGTAGAGCTTGTTGATGTTGACTCCGTCGATCTCAGTGATGTCGAAGTAGTAGTAGGAGGAGAACCAGCAGATTGAGGGCAGTGCAGAGGGATGCAGTGAGCAAGAGAGGGGTAGAGAGGGGCGGGTGGTGAAATGAGAAGACAAAAAGGCTACGCTACATATGACCGTGATTCTCTGTGGTGAGTGTATATTTTTTTTTTTTTTACAGTGAATTTTCTTACGTGGAGTTGGCTGAATGTAGGGGCTGCTTTTGTGGGATTTTTAGCCCAACCGCAGGGAAGCGTTTCTCTTATAATATTATGTATTTATATTCTGAAATATTGGCGGCCACATGTTTATGCATCGAAATTACCTAATCATTACTCCAAAAGCATTTATTCATAATCTATATATGCATGTGATCCTTTGTAAAGTGCAAAATTTATATTACCTTTTAAGGCTTTCAAAAGCCTAATATCATCGTTTATAACCTAAAACTCCTTTTCAGTATGTGGATCCTTGTGATCGATAATGAAACCAAGTAGATCTCATGCATGCCACTACAATCATTTCATGACCCTTTTTGCTAAAGTTGGCTAAAGGCTAAAGCTTGTCGACGGTTGCTATCATTCCTCTTTTCTGATCTCTTTCTTTTTCTTCCTTTCCAATTTCCATATCTTAGCATGCTCCTCATGTCACATCCAATTAATTACACTTTTCAAGTAGATCAAGAAATGATTTACATCCGTGCATGCATATGCTTTGATCTCAATCAGTACTGTTGGTAGTAGAGGGTGCCATGCAAATATATATATATATATATATATATATATATATATACACACCATTGATGAATTGCTGATCAAGAAATGTCAAAAAGTTGGCAATGTAGACCCTAGCTAGCCAGCATGATCAAATGGCAATGAAAAGTACCATGCATGATGAAGTAAATGATGAGAATTGGGAGACAGTATATATATATCATCATGTGTTTGGGGTAGATTCTCATTTCACAATCTAATTGGGAACTTTGAAATTAGAATTCTAAACACATATATAAGAGAGACGTTGTGTGGCACACTTTGTGTGTCTATGTATTTCAAACACTTAATTGAGATCTTCAAATCCGAACAAGAAACTTCAGAAGGTCTTGATCCTCATAATAGACACTGATAACATTCTCTTTATTCTGATTAATGAATGCGATAATTACACCAGAAGTAAAAGGATAAAAGAACTAAAATGAATGTAGATCCTGCATAAATATTGCATCGATCAACATGCTAATTAAGATACGTACATGATACTTGTATATGATCACGTACGTCCAAGCTGAAATCTATAAAAATTCCAACAATTTGAGCAAATAATGATGCATTATACGTCAAAGATGATGGTACACGGCTTTCTGATGCCCCCTGCATCACTTTATCATGTGGGGTCTCAGGACAATATAGCAAATGGAAACATTTCAACTTTGGTGCATGCAAACCTGAAAAAAGGGCAAAAGCAGCCACGTCCTGAAAAGTCTCTCTCTTTTACAGTTAAGAGGTAAAAATAAAAAAGCAGCTGCACATGATGCGCATGCATTGAGGTTCCAAAAGTCGATCCTGAAGCTTGGTCGGTTGTACGTTCATGCAGATGATCATTCAGTACCCTAGCTTTTGGGTCATTAATTTGTAGAAATACACAAAATTAATTAAAGTCTACTTAGCATGATAAATATTACAAGAGTTACCGAATTTTTTTTTTTAGCTTTTGAAAAAATGAAAGAAAAAAAAGATTCGATACATTTTTTGGTCACTTTTGAAATGCAGAGTAGCACTACTACTACCCGAAAATACACTGAAATGAGAATATATAATAGTTGGATATATTAACATGTAGAAGAGGATCGGAATGCCAAATATAGTTCTAGCTAGGGTTTATAAGTTTTATGCACTTTTTTAAAAAAGTGATGTCGACCGTTAAAAAATAATTTTTTCACGTGAATATCAAATTTATTACTTTTTTTTTTTATCGGATTACAAACTTTAAAATTGTAAATATCACTTAATTCTCTACTTAAAAGTCACTCCTTTTTTGAAGTAATGTGAAAAAAGTAATTGGGTGGTACAATGGAAAAAGGAAAGCAAGAATCATCTTTTTGGGTACAAATATTTTTTTAGTTGGGTGGGCAGAATATTTTAGTGTCCCTGGCCGGTTAGCTGACCATAAGACATGACAATAAGTTCGCCAGCTAGCTCTCTAATACCTTTTCTAATCAATGTGCCTCCAAAATAAATAATTTGCTGCGCATTAATCTTTTGACCTAACTTTTGCATGTCCAGAGTTACACACTTGCAATATGTTATTGATTATATTATACCATAATATATAGGGAACCCACTAATACATTTTTACATCATATCCTCTATCTAAAGTTCTACTACTTTTAAGTCAGTATATAAACAAATAATTACTTACTCATGATGTACTCAAGACTCTTTACATGAGTTTAAAAAAAAGACTCAGATTAAACACAACATGCAGCGTACTTAACTTGAATATCAGTGCCGTACGTATGTATTTTGTATTTAGATTTTCATTATAAGAAAACTGTTCATTTGTGCCTAGTTGTTTTCTATCAAATGAGTATGTTTTGATAACAAATAGTCAGTTTTATCGCGTATAATCCGTCACAAATGATCATTTTTTTTTATAATGTATATTAATACAATTATAATTAATGAGTCATACAATAAGTAGAGTGTTTATTATATATCGACTCATAAATAGGAGAAGTACTCATATAGAAAATAGTTAAGTCGAGGTTAGAACCTCCATGTACATGTACATACATATAACACTGATAAAAAAAATAGATCGAGGCGGACCATAACATTCAGCCCTCACCTTCCCCAAATAAAAAAGAGTAATTAGTAGTAACAAGAAAAATAGCTGAAAAAATAAAAGTTGACCCTGCAGTAGTTACAAATTAACCTCTTCCATACATAACAATATTGAAATCTACCACGTACAGATAGATCATGACTGCGTGATTCTCGAAGAATTACAGATCGACCAAGATGATTTGGTTTCTCAAAGAGGCCAGGTCCGGGAAGAAGAGTCCAAAAACTCCTTGAGTATAAAAGACAGGCAATATTGAGACACATCCACAGAAAGAACAATTACATGAAAGGTTAGATCGATAAACTGGGGAAGGGGGGCGGGGGACAGACTATTCAATAGGCGTTGTCGGTTATTGTATCTTTGTTTTTGCCAGCTTTTCCCATGACCGGGAAAATCGTCCTCGTATCTTTGTGTTCTTCAACGTACGCACGTATTGTACGTGTGTGTATATATATATATATATATATATTCCTTTGATAACGCCTTTAGTTTTTACTCGTTCCATCTCTTCTTTTTCTTTTTTTCCGGTTCTCCAAACATGCAATCATAGTCCACAGTACTCAGTTAAACTTAATTATAACTATCATGATAAACCCTAATTGTTTTTTTTTTTTTTTCCCTTTGTTGAGAACTCGATTGATCTTTGTTGCATGCATGCAATCTAATGTCCCTCATGTAGTTATACGATGTTTCAAATTATATTTAATTTTTTTAGGCTTTTATTAATTAGGGGGGAAAAACAGTTGTGCACAATAGATTAATGTAGAACTATTGAACGAATTATATATATATATAGAAACTCATGTCCATTCTCGTACGTATGTACGTTGATTAAATCAAAAGACAAAGAATTGTAGTAGATAATTTTCATGTTCCAACCTTCACAAAAAACAAATATTATAATAATTCCGTTCATAGGATTGAGTTTACATCAATTCTCCACACGAGTTTCACTAAGAATTAGTTTAAAGAGAGATGGATATTGTCTATAAAATTTCATAATCTTTGGTGTTTACATATATGCATACTACTAATAAATTGTGTTTTTATTTTTTCTAAATTCTATCATGCATTGTCTGACTCGATCTAATATCCAAATACTATAAATACAAATACTTTTCAATTTCAAATATTCAACATTTTCATCTAATCATTATAATTTTTCCAAACTTTCAACCACAACACAAAAAATAATTCAACTTTTTTAAATATAAAAAAATATATTTAAAAATAGGATTATAATAACATTTTAACTTTATAATATTTTAATTTAACTGTTTTTTCTTACATTTTCCAAAACTCTATAAAGCATCTCAATTAAAAGAATTTCACTACTATCCACAAATTAACCATTCACAGATTATCTCATTTCATCCCATTATCCAATTGAGATCTTAGATTAATCTGCAGTGGAAAGTACTATTGGTACGACAATTTTTGCAAAGGGAAAATGATTTGTTTAAGTTTAGGGCATGTAGGTCTATTTCAATCTCTTTGATAAAAACGTAGGACGCATGGAAAAATTCAAAATTTTAAAGTAAAATTTAGTTTTTTTTTTCAAGAAGATTGTACACACATTACAAGAAAAACAGTATTTGTGACTAATTTTTTACAATGAAAATGACTATATATTTACAATTAAAACAGACTCATTTTATCTAAAAATACTCATTTGCTAGAAATTATTTATCGTAAATAAGTGATATTCTTGTAGTGACATTAAATTTGCACACCCAAAACTTGCATCATGCATTCAATTGCAAGAACATCTCATTATCCATCATGGATGAACTATGGGAAGAGATGCCCATATTCTTGGTGTACCTAGCTTTTGGGCTAGAGTTCTTCTATATGCAAGCAGCTCGCGGATGAAAATGCGCACCATTGATGACGTAGCAGCGAAAATATTATTATAAAAAACAAAAAAGAGGCAAATGACATCTCTTCCGCACGGTCTTTTTGCCATTTTCCCCTCCCAGCTCTTCTTCAACCTACTCTGCGCGACCAGTCCCTTAGCTCCTCCAAGCGACTAGTTCCTCAATTCCTCCGCGCGACCAACTCATCCGCACCACCTCCTCTACGCGACCACTTCCTCTGGTCGATTTGGTACGCTAAGCGCCTACAAGAAGAGTTTTCCATGTTAAATACGAAGAAGAAAGAAAGGTCTGCCATTTTCATATCTTCCCTCTGTCTCCCCTCCATGGCTTCTACTCCTCCACAGGAATCTCAGGTGGCTTTTCCCCTCCTACTCCTCCTCAACTAAGGTCCCAGGTGTAGCTCTATTTTCTCCATTTTCATCTCCGCTGCAGATTGGCGGATCTCCTCCGCGACCACCACCTAAGTAAGCCTCTCGTAGTTCTCTTCGTCGGTCTCCTTTTCTCGCAAGCCTCTGTCAACAATTTGTATCTTGTTCTCTAGATTTCAATCTCTCAGATTGATGCCGCCCCCTTCACAGGGTCTCCATTTGGATAGCCTCTATCTCACAGTCATCACTGTGCCTCTCTAATGGATCTGCCAACGGTAAGTTTTTGAGCCATTTATTCTAATGCCTGATATTTTATTGTTCTGGGTTTCTTCCTATCAAAATGTTTGGAATCAGTTTCGACATGAACCACTGCAACAGTACGACCATGGCAAGGCACACTAGGTTGCTTGTATTCTAAAGCAGTGTGACATGCACCCTGTATATACATATGTAGTTTTTCAATTGATTAATTGTAATTTCTTCATAATCATGACAACATTCTAATAAATAAGGATGAGAAATCAAACATTCCCTTACCTTTAGAGTCACGTACGTCAACCTGTAGTGATCATTCATGAACTTTACTTGCTAATGTTAAAGAACCCAGTTGAATTCTAGAAGTACTCACCCTGCAATTTGACCCTCGATGAACCACTGCTCATGCTAATTAGTATGCAAACCAAGTAGATCACTCATTTTCCTTGCACACTTTTTTGTGGAGAAAAAAAATTATAGCTGCAAGTTCTACTGGTCGACTGGATCTTTTACCATATTTTTGGCCAGTCAAAATGGGTATACTTCCTGCAAAATGTTGCTTTTGTAAAGGAAATAACAATTCCATCAATTTATATCACATTACTCTTTGATTGAATTAAAGAACATATAATGAAGTAAAGAAACTTTTTTGAAAACATTTGGTAATTAGACTAATCATAAGACACTGTCAAATCGATAAATTCCTTTATGTTGTCCATAAAAAATTAGGAGATCATGCCAAAAAGTTTATGGAAAAATTAATCTCTTAATAATTATTTGATAGCTGATCCATCAAAATTAATTTATTTTCTTGCCATACTGAGAAGTCCTTGATGGTTACTCCTTGAAGTCCTTCAATTGCCTCGTGCGTAACAAATATATAAAGATTGCATAGTTGAAGGAAATATCATAGCAGAGAAACAATTTAGATCCCACTAGATTCTCACCTCTCTATGTGAATATATATTTTCCAAAAAGTCTATTCTGGCATTACAATATCTTCCTTCACATGCAGGGTACATATACACCAAAGCTATTTGAGAAGACCAAAGTGTTGTTATTTCTTTCAGTTCAGAAGAGATTACTGTTGGCTTGAATGTGCTTGGGTTGACATTTTTGATAATGCTATCGGGGAACCCACCCAGATTTTCCAGATCATAATTTCTTGGTGGATGTGTTGAGAGAGAGAGAGAGAGAGAGAGAGAGAGAGAGAGAGAGAGAGATACTTTTTATACAAAGATCTAAAAGCAAGAGATTATTAAAATGAAGGTTAGAATATATTGCATACCTCTCAATAAAGATAAGTTTTGAGCTGCTGAGATATTACATACCCTTGTGTTTCTTGTAAGAGATCTCATGGTGTTTGACTTGATTATTTCATCCTTTAAATTGATCTCCTTTTTTTTTTTTTTTTTTAGCTGTTTAGCTGCCCCAAAGTAATACCAAAGTGTTGGGCCTTAGTGGAACCTAGTTTTGCTTTGCCGAGATTGAGACTCAAGAAAGTGTGATGGTTTTTGTTTAACTTCGTCACTCTCTCTAAACTGATTGATTTTGTTACATGTGAATGAGTTTTTAACTATTATATTATGTTCACAGATGCAATTTGGAGTGGATGGAACCCAACTAGATAGCTTGACTGGGACACAACCATCGCTATAAGTCAATGTACATGGGAAAAATCTATTTGAGGAATATTGTACTGATGTTAGATCGAGGAATATTGTACTGATGTTAAATACTTTTTTTTTTTTATGTTAATAAATTATAATTTACTTATCGACTTTTTGCATGAGACCGTATATAGCTAGAGACATAATTAATTTGTGAAGAAACCCAGTCGTTGATTTTTTGCATAAGACCGTAGACAATTTGCAAACTAACAATTATCAGTGCAAAAGGGAAAAAGAAGAATCACTATGTCGACACTCCCAACTTTTTCCATGTTAGCTTGTGTACAAATTTTTCTGCTTTTTGGACAACTTTTGTTTGGAGCAATGTGGAAAACAAGCGACAATGACAGCAAGATTTAACTTTTATCCAAAATGTCCAAGGCCAGATCTTGTTCTTGGGGTCAAAACACAAGTAAAGGAGCATTCAAATTTGGCAAAGAAAAAGTCCATCCCACCAGGACAAAAAATTTCTTCATTCACCTCAAAGTTCGTAATTATAACAATTATTTTTGTAAGTTACAGTTCACAACAATATGAGAAAAGAAAGATGTCCAAAGATCACACCTCTTTCCTAAATTACAACATAAGAACTACTCGAATGATACATCAAACAGCTTCCAAAAAGTCAGGACCTAAATGGAAGAAGAACCAAAACTCCTCTAATAATCTAAACTTACCAAAAACTCTGGTAAACCAATAGCTTATTGGCAGCTTCCTTAAAAAAGGTCATATCTTCCTTAACATTACAGATCACTATGTCATCTCTAGTGGCCTCAATCCTAATTCTCTTTTACCTTCCCTTGTTCATATAGTGCTTCAAACTTGAATCAAATCACTTCTTATTGGAACATCCATTGCTATATGTTGCGCATCCTCATCATAACTGCAACATTGAGCTACTGCCTTCAGCATATAGAAGATTAAAGAAAATATTCTTTTTTGCAGCTCCAAACAAGTATGGATTGTTTTAAGCACCACCAACAACCATTCAGCTGAATAGACCGAGTTATACAGATCACCAATAGCAATTCTAATCAACATCAAAATAATGCATTTATTAGTGAAGATAACAAGTAAATAACTATCAAGCTGAAACTTCAACTAGCAACTAGATGCATGTATATTTTATTTTCAAGTCGCTTCACAAATGAGTGCTTATTGAAGGTATATATGACAGAAAACCAAATGAGTGCTTATATTTTATTTATAACTTGGTGGATTAATTTAGAAAGGGGCTTCTAATTAATGGTCATGAAAATGGATAGCGCATCGATTGAGCCTAGAGTTTGGGTCATGGATGGGGTCTTGGGACATAGTTGGTATCAAAGTCCATGCTTCCAAAACAAGAAAAGCAAACTAAAAGCGTTGATTCAATGAACCAGTTGACTTTGGAATGTATGTGGCGAAACAGCTTTTTGTTGGCCATGTTAATGAACTGGATCTAGCTGCATACGCAATTGTACAAAGTATTCTTGCACGTTTCATGAATGGGATACTGGTAAGTTGTTTCTCATCTATTTGATTTTCTGTCAACCTTTTCAGTGTCAAGAAAAATCAATAATTCGTCAAAGGAAATTTCTTATTTTCTGTCAACCTTACGAAAAACCTAACTTTTGAAAACCACAAAATCAAAATATATACACAATACAAAATTGAAATTAAAAACCTAAGTAAATACATACCAGATCAAAAACCTAAATTCGAAACCTAACTTTTGATAACCAAAAAATGAAAATATAGCCACAACACAAAATTAATCAGTTATTGAAACTTCTGCTCTGAGAGAGAGAGAGAGAGAGAGACCTGTGGTTGAGAAGAATAAACGTTGCTCTCAACGAGCTTTTCACGGAGAAGAGGGATTTGCAGGGATTAGGGTTTGGAACAAAAAATGGGGATTAAATGACATAAGAAGAGGACATCAGCTTAGGTTAGGGTTCATAACAAAAGAAGACAATCGGGATGGATTTTGACGGAGGAGAGAACGAGAATCAACAGGGGAGAAGTGAAGAGAATGGAGGAGAATGGAGAGAGAGTGAAGGAATGCGAAGAGGAGGAACAAACGAGAATGGGTGATTGGACTAAACGGTGCGTTTTAGTTCCTTATCGCATTTAAATTCCCTTACCGTTCCAGACGAAATGTGCCGTTTTATTTAATCCACGTCAGCGTTGGTGCACAATTCGGTCCGCTGCTTGCTTGCAAGAAGAGTTTTCCTTTGGGCTAGGACCTTGGAATCTATACTACTTCCCAAGTTCTTTATCCACAACGATGCTGAGCTAAAAGATTTGGTATATTGAAGTCCATGGGCCTTATATTTTCTGCTTGCTTTTGTGGGGATTTTTATTCTGTGGTGATCAAACATGGGATTCGTGGTGTCATTCTACACGCTCATGTAATTAATATTGAGAAAATGCATGCAAATGAACTCATTCTTCTACTTATGAAAACTGTAAAAATCAGTTAAGATCTGATTTGAATCAATTTCTCTTTTATATAATATGGCTATTCCAAACTGTAAATACCAATTGAAGAATGTTAGTATTTCACATGAATCGAATTCATTCTGAGTTCTAAGTTCTAATCATATGTAACGAGTAATGCTACATACAGTTATGAAGTGCACAAGCGTGGTTTGGTTGCTTTGAAATAGAATGAAGTTCATTATTAAAAAATTAATTTTTTTCTTAAGAGTCTTGTATTTATTCAATTTTTTTAAAATGATTGCGCGGCGCTTACGCACTTATGACTGCAACTATAATTCTTCTTATAGAAAACTAGAAATCTGTTAATGTTGGATGTATCAATCATCAAGACTTGCAAATAGATTTATTCTATTTATAACTTGGAATCATTTCAACTAATTTTAGAGTGACTAAAAATTTTATTCATTTCTTTTGATTCATTAATCATTAGTATGATTCTTCTATGATGTTACTCAAACAAATTTTATATAAAACATCACATGTCATATTTAGTTATCTATTAAGAATTTGTTGTGAAACATAAACACAATTTCTGAAATATGTTGAAAATCATATATTTCCTTTACATCTGAAATATAATCTAAATGATTCTCATTTCCTGCATATAATACATGAATTTTTATGGGTTGCCATGAAAATTCAGCTTTGCAGTCAAACAGATCATGAACCATGCCATCAAATCCTTTATTTTTCTTCAATTTAAGATGCACGTACAATTAAAACGAGATGCAATAAAGGGATACCAACATTGTATACTTCCCCTTAATACTTCAATACTCATTTCTTATAATGAGTCAAAGAATTAGAAAAAAGAAAATCTCACGAATACGAAGCTTGACCGCAAAAAGAAGCATGTTCCTCATCATCAAAGTTAAAAAGAAAGTCAAATCAAAGCTTTGCCTAATCACATTAGCTTTCATTTTTCTTTTTATTTTATTTTTATAAGTAAATTTTATTGATATGAATGAAATAAACATAACCCATGTACAAAGGAAGCATGCAAAAGAACACTTAAATATATTCTAGATTAGGGACAAAAAGTCATAAATATTGTTTCCATCAAATACAACGGCTGAGAACCCAATTAAAGGCTATGAACATTGTTTCCATCAAGTGAAAGCCTTGAGTACAACTTCTTAGAACCAAAGCATTAAGGTGTGCATAAAAAAAATTATGAAGCTCCGCCATTGTGCGCTCCCCATTTTCAAAGTACCTTTCATTCCTTTCCGACTATATATACCACATGATACACAATGAAATCCTTCCACACGGCCACCACTTGACGACGGCCTTGAATCTCCTTCCAGCAAGCCATTAAATCCACCACCCCCGATAGCATTATCTTTCCTATATATATATATATATATATATATATATATATATATATTATGTGTGCGATTTAGAAGCCAATATTTTGACAAGAAGTGGTCCCCCTAAAGAATGATATCTTGTCCATATTCTCAGCTTCCACAGTCATTCACTTTGTCTATATATAAAGAAATACTAAAAACCCTTTAAATATTCAAGTAATTGTATTCAAGCAATAAGATCAGAAGATGAAGCTTTCACTTCTCTGCAGCGCGCTTCTGCTTCTTTCCTTCCACCATTTAGTTTTTCCCATCACCTGCAACGGCAGCCAGGTAGACAACCTTTACAAGTTGATCAAAGCTCGGAAATCCCAAAATCCTCCTCATACTGAATTCTGGGATGGATTAGATGATGATGCCGGAAAGTTTTTGCCAGAGTACGTCGAACCCCAAGACGGGTTGATGCAAGCTGACAAGATTGATGCCTTGCCAGGACAACCAGAAGGAGTAGATTTTGATCAGTATTCAGGCTATGTAACGGTGGATCCTAAAGCTGGGAGAGCACTGTTCTATTACTTTGTGGAGTCCACTCGAAACTCTGCAACAAAACCTCTCCTCCTATGGTTAAATGGAGGTAAACTTATACATATCCAGATGCATGTTCGTATCAACTAATATGCAAATATCACTCGATAGCATGAATACGCTTACAACTCTTTTACAATCTATTTTACAATAAACTGATATAAGTACACCAAATTTTCAAAACTAATTTTTATTTGAAATAGAATTATAAAATAGTTGTAAAAGACTGGCCGTAAGTTAATCATTTTCTATATATATCATCGTCATAACCTATACACAGAGCAAATATGGAAAAAAACCACAATACATGGGGCTCTGCAAATATCATGTTACGTGTGATATATCATCATGATCTGTACATGATATATTAAAGGGAAAGGATCTTGGGAATGCTATTAGATGCTTGCTGGATATTCTCTCCGACGAGCAATCTGTATATATATGCAGTAATTTCTCAAGACCTTTTCCCTCTTTAAAATGAAAAATATAAAAGTTAAGATATTATATATATTATTATATTATATATATATAATATTATAATATATTATCATCTTAAATCACACAAGATGATACGACACATTTTAAGTGATTATTTATTAAGTGATAACCATATAAATTTATTTAAAATATACTGCAATAGAATGTATGACTAGAGATGATATATCATATAGTTTACGATAAAAAGTAGTATTACTCGAATACAAAAAAAATGTAAATTGATTTTTTTTTAATCTTTATTTTATTCTAAAATGGTAAAAGAATAATTATAAGTCATAATGGCCTTATCCCATCATTCCCCCCACAATCTCATAAATATATATATATATATATATATATATATATATATTAATTTCAAAATGATTTCATTGCAACGAAGACTGACATTTTCCATGTGCTTTAATAAACAAAAAGAGCCTCTGCAGAGAAAAGTAAAGTGGAATGAATAGAACTCTCACTCACCATTATAGCCAGAAAATGCCAAAAAGTAGAGAATATATTCTAGAAGAATTCCCCCCCTCCCCCCCAAAAAAAAAACAACACCCCACTTCCAACATATTCTATTTTTGTCACCAATATTAATGCTTTTCCCTCAAAGCTCCCACAGACCCAAACATCATCATGATTACTACTGCAAAAAATGTGAATTTGAGTGCTATATATATTATTCTCTTACCCATATGATAGGACATGACACAAACATAATTGTTTTTTTTTTTAATTTTTTAAGAATTATAATTTAATTAACTTGATTTATGCAAAGTAATATTGTTTTTATAACTTCCTTTATAAAAATGTCTCATATTTAAAATATAATTGTATAAATTATTGTAAAAAGAATTGTATGTTTATTATTTTTCATATATAATATTCCCCAAATTAATACTAGGTCGAAAATGACTGTTCTTAGATTGATTTGGCCACCGTCCAATATTTTTCACTTTTTAAGATTAAATTTAGCTTGCTTTATGATAAAAAAATATTCTATTTACAATTACTTTTGTGTATTTCTTACATACTCAATTGATATGGTTTACTAAAACTTAAAAACATATTTATATAACAATAACACGTCAAATATTTTTCAATTTTTAAGATTAAATTTGATATGATAAAAAAAAAAATTTATTTACAGTCACTTTTATATATTTCTTGCATATTCAACTGATGTAATTGGTCATTTGTAGCACAACTCTTAAAAACATAGTTACACTACGATCACATAATTTTGACTAAAAAAAAACCATCTAATCATTTTTCTCAATTTTCATGAAAAGAAACGCAAAAAGATAAACATTTCTACACGAAAAATCTAAAAAGACTTAACTACGTAAGAATCCTTATTTACAAGAATACCTTCATTGGACCTTACTACATAATAATTAGCTTTACTTCCTCTTGGGAAACGGAAAAAACAATTTAATACATTATTTTATGCAAATTATACTCCGTATAGAATAATACATGTGGCAACAAATTAAAGCCAACATATACCATTTCACTTCCACACCATTCGTTTCATTTAACAAATATATAATTCTTAAAATTCTAAAAAGTCATTAGGAGTGTGTCCTCTGATTCTGTTTTAGACAAAATATGGAGTTTATTTTAACTCTATCTGGGATATAGTTGTGCTATCTCTCATATTGTGGGTATTGTAGAGATTTGCAGCAAAGACACCATGTCAATCATGGCTGTATATAGAGAATCTATTAATGTTATAGCTAGCTTATAATGTATACTTCAAGTCCAATTTGTAATGTCCATTATTCATAAATGCAGTATATTTTTATTAAAAAAAAAAACCCCCCATTCAGAAAAGACAAAAATAAAGAAAGAGGGGGGGGGGGGGGGGGGGGGAGGGGGGAAGTCAACCATTGGTGGCCGTGGCCACCACTAGGATTCCCTCTGTCAGTCCAAATCGAGCTGTCCAACCGGTGGCTGCCCCATGAGTTGATTCCCTCGTATTAGTAGGCAACCGTGTAGCCAGGTCAATGCATAAATTTTGTTGATGTTTGTAATGAAATGACAAAAGTGAAATGTCACGTATTAGAGAGAATTTTCTCATAATAAAAATTTAACATGAGATGGAGAAAGAGATTAATTTATGCAAAAATCAAGAATTGATTAAGCTTTTTCTTTTATAATTCACATGCAGAAGTTACGAGAAAATCAATATATGCAGGCCCTGGATGCTCCTCTCTCGGATTTGGAGCTATGGAAGAACTGGGACCTTTCAGAGTCCATAGAAATGGGAAAACACTTTACCTAAATCCATATGCATGGAACAAAGGTGAGCAAATTCTGTTTCCACTTTCCACCTAAAAGCATTCACTATTCTCTCTCAAATCTTCATTCATATGATTGTGAACTAGGAACTATAACTAATGCTCCCTCTGAATTAGCAGTGGCAAATGTTATCTTTCTGGAATCCCCAGCTGGAGTTGGGTTTTCATATTCAAACACTTCGGATGACTACAGCAATGCCGGCGACAAAAGCACGGCAAAGGACTCCTACACTTTTCTTCTGAACTGGTTTGAGAGATTTCCCCAGTATAAGAACAGAGACTTCTTTATAACTGGAGAAAGCTATGCCGGTCATTACGTGCCTCAGCTTGCTTATACCATTCTCACAAAGAATAAGATCACAAATCAAACATTAATCAACCTCAAAGGGATTGCAGTGAGTTCCTTGTGAAGCTTTACCTTGGGTTTATGACATGTTAAGATGACTCGATGCATATAGGGTTTTGTTTCATCTACTTTATTAAAAGATGGGCTTTGCTACATACAGTCGCCAGATGCAGTCGGCTGTACGGAATGAATAAAAAAAAATTATAAAAATTTTTTTTTATATTCAAGGGAACCTACATGAATTATAAAAAGTTATAAAAATAATTTTTTTTTCATGTAGGTCCCATATTAATTTCTTTTATAAGGGACTGTAAAAAATATTTCTCTTAAAAGATATACAACTTGATAGTGTTAGTGTCACATCAATCAAGTACTTGATTGATGGGTCACCATCACATGACAATACCGCGTCAGTTTGTATGTCTATCTAGCATCGAGAATCTCGTAGTCCAAGCATAAAAGACTCACCAATGCTTCTCTGCAATATTTGAATGGATTGCAGATTGGGAATGCTTGGATAGATGATAACACAGGTATACTGGGCATATATGATTATTTCTGGACACATGCTTTGAACTCCGACGACACCAATGCCGGAATTCACAGGTATTGCGATTTCAATACTGGTAACTTTTCCAGTAAGTGTGAGCAATATCAAGGCCAGGGAGACCAAGAGGTCGGTGAGCTCAATATATATAACATCTATGCTCCTTTATGCAATGGACCTGCACCCAACTCCGGATCAAGTGGTTCGGTTAGTCCCATAAAACTAGTAGTTTCTTACAACTAACATCATCTCTTAATAGACTAACATCCCTAAGTTTGGTCACAAATTCACAATTGACACTACCTATGAGTTAATTTTAAAATAATTACCCATCAGGGTTGTCAAAAAGAAGGGGCTTAGAAGGAGTTACAAATTTGATTCTGCACTCAGTTTTTTTTTTTTTTTTTTTTTTTTTTTTTTTTTTTTTTTTTTTTTTACTGGCACCTTATGTTCAAGAACAACATCCCAACTAATCCCAGGGATACATAGGCCCTAGGCAAAGAGTTTCCTTTCCTGCAAGTGCACATCGGGTAATTTAAGGAGCAAAAATCTCAATCTAATGGCCCCTAGAGATTCTTTGCACCCAAAGAGATTTGAACCTTAGACTTGAGGGAACCATACCACCTTAGACCTGAGTTACTCATATTTACCAGTTCTAGAGGGTGGGGTCATGCATCTAGAGTTGCATTACTAACCAAAGTTGGGTCCAAAGGAAATAAAATTGGTTCACAACATTTTAAAAACAGGAGAAATAAAGTGGTTTCTGCATAACATGATATTTGATCTTGCAAAATAGGTCAAGAATTTTGATCCTTGCTCCGACCGATATGTCCATACATACCTAAATCTTGCCAAGGTGCAAACAGCTCTTCATGCAATAACTACAAAATGGGAAGCTTGCAGGTATGCGTGACTTTATCTATATAAGTATTTTTACCTATTGACTATAAACATTGGCAATCATGGTTCTGTTTCAAGGCATGAATGCAAATAAAAGAAACAAACTGTCTTGGACTAAAAATGTCACCCGGTGTAACCTAACAAATTTTGCTTCTGCACTACCTACAGTTCCCTTGGATGGAAGGACCGGCCAACCACAATTCTACCCATTATCAAGTGGCTCATATCTAATGGAGTTAGTTTATGGATATACAGGTAAGCCCTCATCTTTAAATGAGCTTTCTAGTAAATCCCTCTAAGAACTCTTATTCCAAAGAAGACCCACTTAGAATTTCTGTATTCATAAATGAACCAAAGCAATAGGCAAGTTAAAAATATAGAGCAAATAATATTCTCATGTATTGTACTACCAGAGAAAATAAAAGGAACCAACTGCAAAGCTAGCACCTTAAACATTCTGTTAAATGAACCTGCAGTGGGGACACAGATGCACGAGTTCCAGTAACCTCCTCTAGGTATGCAATAAACAAACTAAAGCTACCGGTTAACATCGGCTGGCGCCCGTGGCATTCTGGTGATGAGGTAAATATATCCTGGTCATTTGCAACTCTAAATTACACACCATATAAAAAGGCTAAATATTTTGCACATGGTGATGATGACAGGTTGGAGGATACGTTATTGGGTACAAAGGAGTGATATTCACTACTGTAAGGGGAGCTGGGCATACAGTTCCAAGCTACCAACCAGAACGGGCACTAACCATGATCTCAGCTTTCCTGAGGGAGCAGTCCTACAAAATACAGTAATTCTCTTATAGCACAACAATCCATTTGTATGTAACATAAGTAAGCTAAAAGGGTCTCTGCAACACCCATCATTTCCTACCAGAGAGTAGAATCTCAAAATAAGATACCATTCATAGAATACTATGTTTCTTTTTATCTTTGGGGGCAAAGGAGTGGAGCATAGGATTTTCTTTATGTACCATTTATACAAAACCAAAAAACACTGGAAATGATTGAGAATAAGGAGTTTTACTAAAAAACACATTTATAAAAATAAGGGAAGCAAGACTACATCAGCAACTGCAGACGATTGAGCTTCTCTTACACAAACAGAATCAGATAAATTACTGAGAAACCTCTCATTTCTTGACTGCTGGTATGGGGATGATTTCAAAGTATATGCTCTGTAGATTCTACTGCACTAAATTAGCCGTTGGCTCCCAAAAATTAAGAAAAACCATTTCTTTGGAATCAAACTCAGCCAAGACCTCTTACAAAATTAATGTAAACCACTCTCCATCAACCTCTGATATTTTAGCGTGTAAAACAGGTATGCAATTGCAACACCAAAACTGCATTCAACCTCACTCTACAAGCCGCCAAGATACATCACCAAAATCTCAAACCCTTATGTCAAGATCTAACTTCTGGCTCCCACGCCAAAATGTAAACCTATCAAAATTAGATGAGCAACAACTAGTTCTTTCAACTATGAACTAATTCTTAATGATGCATATATTCTGCTGCAGCATCTTTAGGTACTTATGCAAAATTTCCATATTCAAAATGTTCAGCAACAACTAATAAGGCCTCTTAAACAATTAAACAATACTTGTTTTTATAGGACTCACTAATATATCATTACAATATAGGACTCACTCTTTCATCACAACCAACAAGTGTTTTTATCATTGAACCTCTTATTCTTGCTACAATGTCATTGCGGCAATGGTAATTTATTAACATATATCAAAATATATATCCTATAATAACATTATTTTTTTATTAGTACTCTCTATTCTGACCAATTTCTATACAAAATTTAAAGACGACACTGTTTTCAAAGATGAGATGAGATTAAAGTTGAAAGTTGAATAAAATATTATTAAAATATATTTTTTTACTATTATTTTTGTATTAGGATTTGAAAAAGTTGTAATGATTAAGATGAGATGAGATGAAAGTTTTCTGAAAGTGAACAAGGTAATGATTCACCACTTGAAGAAATTGTTGAAAAAAGATTACATGATCCATCAGCATCAATTTCAACTATTAGTATTCACTCCATAATCAAGATTGATGATGTCACTAGCTTCCTCAGGAGTTTACAACCCAAGACGGTAAGATTATGCTTTTACCATTAAATTATCATACTTATGTAAAAACATATAAATATAATACGCTATCTACTTTATGTTCTAATACAATTTTCTTTCAAATTTTCCTAATATATGCATCAACTTTACACACATATTTCTTTCCATTTTCATATAGAAACTAAACTTTTGGATTTGAGAAAAAATCTTTGTAGTCGATCTCCATCAAGTCTTTTTTTTATGTCTTGCATTGGATGCAACAAGGGGACAAGATATGAACACAATGAGAAATTCCTATGTTATCATTGCAAAAATAAGAGCAACTCACAGCCACAATATATATGTGTTCATTAAAAACATATGTGAACACATAAATGTTTCCTTCATATTTTAATCTATAACTCCTAGATAAGTTATGCATGTTTCTGATCATTTCTATGGGTATATAGTCATCATGTTCTCAAAGATATTCATCATGTGTTCCTAGCTAGCTAGTAATTGATCATAAAAAAGAAATATTAAGCTTGGTTGCAACGATTCTTGTTGTGTTTCTAAAGTCAAGACAATTAATGTCATTGACAGAGGAAAAAGTCCAGAATCTGCACCACCTGTTTTAACAAAAAAGGAAGAACATGAGCGCATGCTTCTTTCTATTATTTCACAAATTGAAAACCCTGAGTTAAAAGAGAAATAAGTCAGGATGCTCAAGGAGACAATGACTCGTAAAGAGTCATCGTCCTCTAAGGGAAGAATTTCATTTGAAGAAACTTTGGGACGTTTTCAAAAACAAAAACCCAAAGATATTTCATTAAAAGATTTACAGCATGAAGTATCTCTTGTTAAAAAAGAGATTGCTGAACTCAGAAAAGAGATCAAGACTAGTTTTGACATGTGCCTTGATTTGTTTAAGAATATTAGTATGAACATCAGTCCATGGAGAAGGATCGGAACACAATCTCGCAAAAAGAACCAAGAAATCTTTGAAACTAGTTTTTGTCAACGATGACATCAGGAAACTTGTCAGCAAATTCAATGGCTCGTTGGATGGGCCTTTTTCATGAAAAGATTTTATCATTTCTTTTTGAAATAGAACACATTGTTCATGTGCTTTAGAAATAGGAAAAGTCTGTTCTATGGTTTTCACATGGAACAAGCTTTTCATTTTTGTTTCAAACCAAGTGCGAGAATAAAGAGAATCAATTTTGATCTTTGGCATGTGCCATTGATCAGAAGTAGTTGAATCATTTTCTGAAATCTCACAATCTTCGCTATTAACAATATCAGGAGGTATTCCTAACCTGGAACTAACAGATGAGCTAGATCTATGCATCTTGCTCATCTTGGTAATTACTGAAACAAAATTCTTAGGTACATCCTAGACCTAGTTCTTTTCCTTACCCTAGTTGCAGGACTCACACATACCAAAGGGCCACAAGACCAAAGCACAACCTCTATATCCCTTTTCACGTCCTTCACACGCGAACCCGGCTTTAACGGACAACACGGGACTCCGGAGGTATCTTGTAAGGTCTATTCGACTGCGGTGGTATACAACAGGACAACCGAGAAAATACCTAGGAACTTTCAAGGAGAACCCAAAATGTTTCCAGAAATTGTCAAGATAAGAAAGTAGACAAGATATAACAAAGCTGTTAATAACCAGAACCAGAAGATGGCTCTGATACCATAAAGAGCGGAAGTAGGGAAGAATTCAAGAAGAGGAAACAAAGAGATGATATAAAGAACAATCAAAGAATAAATAAGAAAATGGGAATAGGTGAACATAAACAAAACAAAGATTAATAGAAAGAATTAAACATGAGTAGAGTATGTAGAGTCTCAGACTTCCAATGCATGCTATGCCAAATATGAAATTTGAGAAAATTAAAGATCCAAAACTTTCAAATATTATTTAAATGAAAGTAAACTTTAAACAAATATAAACAAGATTAAATCTTACAAGCTTGAATAGAGAAAGGGGGTGAGAAGGGAAAAACAAGAAGCTTGTAGGGAGCTAAGGGAGGCAGGTCTTGCTGAAGGTGAGTTCAGAAGGTTTGCTAAATGAGCTCTCCCTTACAAACGAAATGAAGCGTCCTGATTTTACCTTCAAAGATGTCATAACCAAGGAATCTGATCTTGGTTTGAAATAGTTTAATCTTTTTGAAAGAAACAACAAGTCCATTTCTTTTGATGACCTCGAGAAACGTTCTGAGATGTTTCCAGTGTTCATCAATAGATCTGGAGAATACAAGAACATCATCTATGTAAACGATGGTGAAATCTGTATATGGAAGAAATATATCATTCATAATATTTTGGAATTCACTAGGAGCTTTTCTAAAAGAGGAATTCTTGTAATGTTAAATATATATTTGTATGTTATATTATAGTTATAAAGGTGAGTTAATACTGTTCATTGGACAGAGTACTACTACTGATACAGCTTGAATATCATCCCCACATATATATATATACGTGTGTGTGTGCGGGCGCGCATGTGTTTATGTGTTTTAAACTTTGAGATAGTGATCAGTTAACAAATTAAGTCAACAATGGCAGATTATATATGGCTACTCAACTGACCGATGATCCACTGATCGATGATCGATCATGAGCACTAATTAATTTAGAATTACAATATATATATATTTTTCCAATATTATTGTATAATTTTCCTGAACAATCGGCCCCATGCTGATGATCTTGAAATGCTAAATTCAGATGAATCTAGCTAGTTTCTTCAGACGGCAACGTCATAATTACTACTTATCATCAGGGAAAAGAGATTAAATTTATCAACTTAATAATTAGCAAGCTAAGCAAGTTAGTACGTTGCAATTTCTTAATTAATGGAGCTAATTTATTAATCATTAATTATATATATATATATTAGCTAGTGATCAGTAGTTGGCGGCAATTGATATTTTGATTACATGCATCATGTATGCGCACATGAATGTTGCGCACAATGTTAATAAGCAAAACTGGCCTGTTGACTTTTGCATAACCACTGGTCAATCTGACTTGGGTCAGGCCACAAGGATTGATCGGAGGAAGGAAATTAAAAAAAAAAAAAGAAAAAAAAAAGAAAAGAAAAGGAAGTAATTAATTGTTTTGATATTAAGTGTATATATCATGACTTCTAAATAAGCCTTCCTCTGTAAAACAGCATAACAGTTAATTAAGATTAATTGGCACACCCTAGTCAAATGTAAAGTTGAGGATGATCAATTCAAGTATGATGCTGGCTTGTGAAAATACATGTTCCTCCCATATGAGACACAAAAGATCTTCCCCAATATGAGGTCACCATTAACAAACTGCGGAAAATCAAACTTCATGTATAAATTATTTGACAGTTGAGATCTGATCATAAAGATGAATGTAGAATGGTCAAAAGGAGTAAAAGAAAAATACCCCCAATGTTGCCACCAAATCATGAAATACATCACCAACAAGAAGGCTAAAGATTACTAAAAGAAATTTAGCTTAGAGGACGTAATGAAGGTTTTTAAAAGTAACACCAATTGAGTCAGTATGTATGCTTTTCTGAAGACGTTAAATCTAAATGCATTCAGCTGCAACCACAGGCTTTACACTGTTAATTTTTTTTTTTTTTCCTCCAATTGCTGCCTATGTTTCTACCCTTTACTGATGGGCACGAAGGTTGACCAAATCTTAAAGATCATTTGCAAGTTCCAGGTGTAGCAAATACAAAATCAGGAGTTAGGAAATTCAAGGAAGCAATGTAAGGATTGGTGCAATCCACTTGGGACGTGTCTAGCAAGAGCCCAACATTCAAGATGGGCTTGAATGATGAAGATCCAGTTTTAATTCATTTAATACAAGTTATAGAAGCGGGCAATAAGATGACTTAAAGGCTTTGAACTTGTTTAATTCATTTAAATGACTTATTTTATTAGTTTAGAATAATTGGGTTTATTATGAGAATGACTTAAAGACATGTAAGGAAAGTTATTATTTTGTTCAACTAGGGTTTCAAGGAGTTACTATAGTGCGGTACTATTTATGGTATTGCAGCGTGGCACTGTTCACCAAGGGTAATTTTGAAAAAGAGGGACTTAATTTTCAGCTAGGGTTTTGTGAGGGATTGGTTTAAACACTTCTTGTAGCCTCATTTTAAGAAGTCTATGAAACTTTATGAAATTTGGTGATTGTTTCATTGAGTTAAGCTTTATTTCCTCTTGTTCTTCATTGAACTTTTAAACTCAAAGGTAAATCACAACATTTAAGGTGTTCTTCTTTTGTAATCTGGATTCTTGAGACAGGTTTTTCAACGGGTCTAGATTTTAATATAATTTAGGTATTTGAAATGAGTTCCTCAATGGGCCTAGATTCTTCCATCCATTGACCTGATTTTGGCTTTCTTGGGTGAATTTTCAAAATGATTATGGATTCAAGGGATTCCAATTCCACGGGTTCACATCATTTACTCTTACCAGAACCTTTCACAGTTGAATGCATATTTTCTTCACAAGTTGACCTGAAATAACTTTTGCAAACTGCTCAAGCATTCCCACAACTCCTCATCAAATATCTTAACAGAATATATGTCTTGTTAACAGTATTATGCAGGTTCTGAGTTTTTAGCTCATGCTCAGTTTTGGATACCAATTTCTGTTTAGTATTATCCAATACTAGCCACTAATAATGTAAATTACTAAAAGCCACATCTAACTCATTGCACCCATCAGCTGCTTGATCAAATGCTACATCCCAGCTAACCTAATACTTTACATGTATTCCATAAAACCAGCCAGATTGATTATGCAAAGCAGTCCCAGAAAATATCTAATAGATAATGATATTTAATAGACAACTTTCAGTGATAATAAGTGCACCATTATTTTTTGACAGGTCAGTACTAATAAGTGCTTAACGTAAAGAAAAGCATATAAAATATCTACATACCAATATCATTACTAGCTTTTGCAGAAGCAGGATTTAAGACTCTGCACTTTATCCCATTCTTTGGAAGCTCAGAAGCCAGAACCTAAGCCGTTGCTGGAGTGATATCATTTACAAATTATACGTTCAGCATAGTAAAAGAGGCAAATCATTTTACCAAACCATTAATTACCAATGGCCAAAATATTATAAACAGTAAAGGGATGCTTGGGGAATGAGATGAGATGAGAAATCTATAAATAGTAGTGAAATGGTTTGAGTTCAAAATGTTTTATTGGGTTTTGAAAAATAAGAGAAAAAAAGTTGAATAAAAATAAAATATTGTTAGAATATAATTTTTAATATTATTTTTGTTTTGGGATTTGAAAAGGACGAATTTTTTTTTTTGTGTTTTGTTCGGAAGTTTGGAAGTTGTAATGATTAGATGAAAATGTTGAAAATTTGAAATTGAAAAGTATTTGTATTTGAGTGACAATTGGGAAGACAATGAGATGAGTAATTTTGAGATGGGATGAGATGAAACCATCTCTATTCCCAAACAAAAGAGACCTACCCAGCAAAAGGAAAAATTACTAAAAAGGTCTTGAAAAGTAGAAATACTAAAAAACAACAGTACTGTATCACAATATAAAATAATAATATGTTAAAGACCCAACCATTGATCCAAAAGCCCTAGAACAGTTAGATACTAATTTTGTTAAACATTTAACCCTTAGGATCATAACATTTCACCAAGCTTCCGAATCCGACTTCCACGGCGTCCCATTCTATCAAAATTGACCTGGTGGTAGCCCTTTCCCTTTTGGCGGCTTCACTCATCTATCAATATTCAATGACTTAACACTATGCACATACAAAGTACCAAGACATTTTAATCCAGCCTATAAGTTGCCCCCTCCATGACTTGAACCCGTGACGTGGTCCCTACTCTGATTCCAATTGTTAAAGACCCAACCATTGATCCAAAAACCCTAAAACTGTTCGATACCAATTTAATTAAACCTTTAACCCTAATAAGACGACGATGACGATAACGACAAGAAGAAGGAGAAGAAGAAGTAACAATAAGATTCAAGAATGCCTAGTTTTATGTAAATATTCGATTTATTTAGCAGGGAATCAGAATGATATTATCAATTAGGAATGGTAACTTCCAATCACATCAGCAGATTAGTAAATGCAAATGAAAAGAAAGTGCGGATAAAATACGAAAATTTCCCACCATGGCCGACCAAGATTTCCTCTTCAAAATAACACAGATTTATAGAGAATAGATTAGTAGCAAAAATAAGACACAATTTTGATACATCCTATAAATCTTCCCTTTACTTTCTCCCCGTAGTCATGCAGTGGAAATAAAGATGCTTTCTCGCAGCGAGTGAACTGAATGCAGCATGGGGAATATTATTTTAAAATGATAAAAAATGGTTCTTTTGGAATTTAATATCGGTTTAAATTGTACATCCAGCTTGTGCAAGAGCTTCAACGCATGATGTAACACATGGCCGAGGGCCCAAGCCCAAACTCAGTTGAATGCCAAGCTAAAGCACTACACGGTGCGTTTAGGAAAGTGTCTCCCCTTTTCAATTTCAGTCTTTTTTTTTTTTTTCCTCCACCGATTTTATCTTCTTCCTCGTCAGTTTCTTTTCTTTTTCCCCACATTGCTGTGGTTTCTTCATTTTATCCTCACTTTCAAAAGCCCCTTCATCAGACCACTCTCACACTTTGCATTCTTAAAATTTTGGTGAGATTCGAGTGCTGTGTCTTCGTGGTTTTCCCAGATCTTACGCCGACGGTAAGACTCTCTCTCTCTCTCTCTCTCTCTCTCTCTCTCTCTCTCTCTCTCTCTCTCTCTCTCTCTCTCTCTCTCTCTCTCTCTCTCTCTCTCTCTCTCTCTCTCTTCATTTTCCCCCTTCCTCACAGCATTTTGAACTTTCCTTTAGTGTGCAATTTTGGGTCCTTGAGGATCAGTGTCGCCTTTAATTGTCCTCACTTCAACGCCGGTATACCCACGTTTCTCTCTTCTTCTCTTTTGTTCATCGCTTAGTAAAAAGGGGGATTTTATGTGATTTTTTTTTAGAGTTTAGTTTTTTTAATTATTTAAGTTAAAGTGTAGTGTTTTGGTTTGATGTGCAGCGGATGGAGTTGAGTGGTGGCTGCTCGGAGTGGTTTATTGATTGTGTGTGCGATGTGCGTTTGAGCTGGTTGTGATGGATGTGTTATGAGTGGTGTAGATGCCCGGGAGTGAAGTGTTGGATGATTAAAAATATATGGTGGTTGTGTTGAAGTTTGATATTGAAGGTTGGAGTTGACGTGGTTGTTTGAGTTAGGTTTTAGGTGCAGGAGTTACTGTTGTTGGCTTTGGATATATTTATTGTTAGTTTGGTGTTGGTAAGAGGTAGCTGAATGGGTTGAGTTTGGCTGTTGGGAGGAAATTTTCAGTGGCTGTGTTGGGGTTTAAATGCTAATGGGTTGAGAAGGGGACTGTTTGGGTTTAATTCTATGAGAGATATTGAGTTAAAAAGGGGCTGTTTTGGATTATTACTCAATAAATATTAGCTTACTAGATTGGTTTAGTAAATGTTGGGTATATGTTTTGTTTAGGTGGTGTTACTGCTAGAGTTCCAACTCAAGGTGTAGATAATACACGAAAGTTGAGGTAAGTAGGGTTTCTATACTATCTTTGCACAAAAAGAAATGAAATGAGGTCGACTTTGAAAATATGCATGTTTGTTTTGAAATGAAATCTAAAAACAACCTTAAATGTTTGTTATGCATATGCATGAAATCTAATAAGAGAAAGTGTTTTATATGATGAATGGTGTAGATATGAGTTAACTTTTGTGCATTCTGTTTCTGAACTTTGCAAAAAGAGTGAAAATGAAATTCTTAAAGTTTTGTTATGGGTAAAATGAAGATACTTGATTTTGTTCTGTTGATTATATGAAATGATCTGAAGCTACTTGGTATTTTGTTATGATATGATGTGTCCTCTGAAAAACTTCGGCATGAGTTACTGATTTTGCATCTGAAGATGATCTGTTACCGATGATATGTCTGTTCTGTTTTTGTTAAGGCCTAGCCACGGGTATAATGGTGGTTTATAACCCTACCACGGGGGTGAAATATGGAATACGGGCCAGCCACGGGGGTGAAACATGATATACGACCCAGCCACAGGTATAATGGTGGATTATAACTCTACCATGGGGGTGAAACATGATATACGGCCCAACCACTGGTATAATGGTGGTTTATAACCTTACCACGGGGGTTAAACATGGTATTTGTCCCGATGTGATACTAAGAGACAATATGAATACGATGTTTCAGATTGACAATGCCAAAGGATTTTTGTTTTTGGAAAAAGTTTCGTTCTGATGTTTTGTAACAAGATCTGTTGCTGCATTCTGAAAGAAAATGTTTTGTTCTGCATTCTAAATATTATAAATGCTCATGTTTACATAATAGTATAGTTTCTTTGCTTACTAAATTATTGATAACTCACTTTCCTTATCTCCATAACATTTTTCAGATGACTTTGATGATACAGCTGAGGAGTAATAGAGTATGTGGCAAGGATAGTTGTGGCTAGTGGTGGAGTAACTTGGAGTACGAGTGCTGTTAGAAGATTTATTTATTAAGAAATTTGATTTTAGTATGTTCAGATGATTACGAAGACTTATGTATTATTTCAATTCATTATGTTAATAGAGACATGTGGAGTAGTTGATTTATTTTATTTGGATTACGGTATTGAGGAGTCGATGAACTGATATGTGTAGTTAATTCTATTAGAGGAATTTTATGTTTGGTTTTGGAGCCTTTGCAAATATAATTTGGATACGAAAGATATGTTAGAAAATTATTGAAGTGTTTATCAGATTATAAGAGCTAACTCTCCAAACCTCCAAGATCGGAGCGTTACATCTTGTTTCTTCAGTCCTTTATTTCCATCAAAATATGTGGAGCCTCACCAAGAACGTCACATTCTTTATTTTTTTTAATCAATAAACAAAATTTTATTAAGCATGAAATAGACAAATGCCCGAGAATAGGGACATATATAAGAGCATCGTCTATGTGCGATACAAGGAACTCATGAAAGTCACATTATTAATTAATGATGTTCATGAGCAAGGCAAGAACGTTTTAGATAGATAAAATGAGTACAAGGCCAAAAATGACGTGTTCTTTTCCACAAACAATCAAACATCTAACGTGACAAATCAAACCTCAAGACACATTAAAAAAAAAGTACAAAAATATTGAAAATGGATCCGGAGAGCAAAAGAAAAAGCGAACGAGACTACCACATTAATTCATATGATCGAAAAGAAAAAGCTATAGAAGCCAAAAGAGGAGCCATTCCGAAACGCAGAAATCAAAGAGAAACGCATAAATTTAGAATGCGCCAGAGAGGGAAAAAAAAAATACCAGAGCTTGGATGAGCTTGCCGTTCTTCCCACGATCTCTGGTCACCACGACTTTTGGGCTCGGATTCGAAGAGGAAGTCCAAACAGAAGACGGAGAAGAAGAATGGGTTCGGAGAGTATAAAAATAGATTCGCCGGTGAAGTTGCAGACAAGAAAAAGCATGACCTGGAGTGGCAGAGGGGACGGAAAGGAAAACTGAGGAGAAGGCATCCGCGTGTTGGGCAGAGAAGACTCTGACCAAACTCACCAGGCTACAGATGTTAACCTACGAACATTGACGCTCGTAGGATTTGCCACGTCTAGCCTATCTATTTATTATAATCTATTTAAATTTTTATATAAAATATAAATAATTTAATTTTTTTAAAATTTTAAAAATATTTTATTTAATTTCAAACTTTTATATAAAAACATCTCATTTCACCTCCAAATTCAAATAAACTTTTAATTTTTAAAAATAATTATCATTTAAATGGTCGGCAAATTTGAGCAATGTAAATCATTTAATATAATCTTTTGTTTTGCAAATATTTTTTCATCTTGTTTTAAATAAATAGTATTTTTTATAAAATAATAATATTCAATTAAAACAAAATTGTATTTTTCCATAACATTCGAAAAAGATATAGGATAGATTTGATAAACATGTTTTATTTCAAAATTTTTATCTTATTATTATAATATTTTTTAAATTTTCATATAAAATATAATAAATAATTCAAAATTTTTTAAATCTTAAAATAATAATAATATTAAAATTAATATTTTAAACTTTCATTTTAAATTTATAATTTCTATCTCTACTTTCAAACTTTCTCGTAATCTTTACATCATTATCGTGGAGTTTTTTGAACAAGTAATTATTAGGTAATTTCAAGGTAGGGGTATGTGGTACTTCCCCTTATCATATGGCGTCGTGAATGATTTTAAGGACAATGTTAGGGTATACATTTGGATATACACACTAATTAATGCAAATGAATTTCTTTTTTTTTTAAATATATTTTTAATATTTTTAATTATTAAAAAAATAAAAAATAAAAATAAAAATATATAAATAAGTATATTTAATATACATATTTAAGGGTTATATTATCATTTTCTTAATTTTAATAATATGACAACACGATAAGATGAGAATATCATATATTTTTAGTATCTTATCTAATAATTGTCCTTGATTACTATCGTACAATTTTTATGTATGTATATATTGAGAGAAATGATAGAGGCATCGAAGAAGTGTGTACTTTTTTTTTATCGATTTTTTAAAATTTTTTTACTTAATTATTAAAGAAATATTACTAATTTTATATTTTTTTAAATATTTAAATGGATTTTAAAAATGTTTAAAAAAAATAGAAACAATAATAAATAAATAAAAAAGTTTACACTATTAAGTAGAAAAAATGTGTAAAAGGCCTTACCACCATCACTCCTATATATGAATCAGGAGTATTGTGATGTTTTTGCTAATTTGAGTTCAATCGAAACTAAGGTCTGATTTGGTTATTAAATATTAAATTATTTTATCTAATTATTATAATATTTTTAAATTTTTATATAAAATATAATAAATAATTTTTTAAAAAATTTTAAAATAAAATTAATATTAAAAATTATATTATAATAATATTTTATTTAATTTTTAATAAAATATTTCATCTCATCTCATTTTAATATAATCTTAAATTATTGTTCAGCTACTTTTCCATTCGGTAATTTGCTTTTTCCAATCACAATCAATTGACTCTTCTCTTTCTTTTATGCATTTCTCACATGCTCAAGGAATATTAATAATATATCGTTAATTTTCCGGCCAGTGGTACTACTCTCCTCACCATGGATGCTCACTATGAGCACAGACCTTATTTTGGCAAGAAAGAAACTTCATTTGCAAAAATAATTTATAAAAATCGATTTATAAATTGTCATGACATGATGTCCTATATTGTATATTAAATTATAGTAAAATTCTTTATATCGTAAGTGAATCTAATATATAAAATCATGCTATATTAGCTTTTAATTTTGTAATTTTATTTTATTTATTAAATTTCTTTGTAATTCTAACACTACTATTTAAAAAATAAGATTTAATAATATTTTTCTCGAGTAAGTAATCAATCTTTTACGTCAATTATGGTTTAAGAAATGAGTTTTGCTATATACAAACACAGTCGTATATTAATCTGTTTATCTGATTCATTCATATTTAAAATTTAAAACAAATATATTTTTTTTTAAAGAAAGAAACTTTATATGAAAGCCAGCCCATGGACTTGCAGGCAGCTACTTGGACGGTTGCCAAAGAAGTAAGGCTTCCATCCCACATGAAATGAAAAAAAAAAAAGAAAGGATGTAAAAGAAATTTTTAACATCTAGCACCTAGGAGATCAGGAATCGATCTATATAAAATAGTGAGTTTAGAACCTATCCATTAGGAATTTATGTGCTACAACAAATCCAATTAGATAGAAACATGCATGATCCAAATTAAACTAGCCAATGACAACTAGGAATCTTCAAAACAAGCTTCATCTTCATCTTCATCTTCTCTCACACCCCTCTGATTTCCATCTACTCTGTTATTGTTCTTTATTATTTTATTATTTCTCTTCTTCTTCTTCTTCTTCTACTTCATACTTCCTAAGAGAAATCACATAACCATGTTTGTTTGTTGACCATGATGCAAGCCATGACAAAGATGGATGATTGCGTCGACTTGATCGGATTTGGCCACGATAGAGATGAAAATATAGACAAGCAATAGAACATATCTCCAAGTTCGCACTAGATACCTGGCATCAATGTCGTGAGTCTAAGATTGAGCTTTATGATATTGGATGTTTCTACCATTGGCTCGAGTGAACCTTGTCTCGACACTTCACTCGATAGTCTGCTTGAGTGAACGATAAATAGATGGTTCGCTCTACCTCTTGCTTGACAATCTACTTGAGCTAACGGTAGGCAAATTATTCGCTTGACACCTCACTCGAGTGAATGTTAGGAAACTATAAAAATGTGGTGCCCCATGATTTCGGCAGCAAAAAAGGGTAGTTTGGCTGCAAACCTTTGTCTCAGATAAAAAAAAGTGGGTAGTGCCAAGTGGCATCAAAGGATTTATCAAATGTTAAAGGGAATTACTTATTTTCTTGGAAAATGTAATAAGCTTTAAACAACGGAAATGAAAATCTACGTTTACTTACATAAGCATGAACAAGAGACTCAAAGATATTAATAATAAATGTAAAATTCTGAAATGGACTCAGTTAATTAGCATTTTGTAACCCACATGTTCATGCATTGCAGTTCCCGCATGTCTCCTTTGCCAATTTTATCCAGTTAATTTCCTAAGGTTGCATGTATGCAACAGTACATTTTGCCTCAAGTTTAGGGGTATCCCGTATCCATACTAAAACAAAATTCTTAGTTCAGATATTCTTAGAAAGCCTTCTATCTTGGCTACATTAACAATCCTTTCCATCATGTAGCCTTTACTAAATGATCCTCATGATTGTCAAAGAAGATCATCACCATCATTGATGCTACAAGGTAAATTTTTGAGTTCTTTTCCCTTCCTCCAAACTTCTAGTTCTTTTCCCTTCTTCCAAACTTCTAGAGATTACTATCCTCCTCAGTATGCATTTATTTAATTAGATGTGAATTAAATATTTCACAGATAGCAGCTAGAGCTCGCACAATCCCAATATTAATGGAGAAGGAAATTATATTAAAATTTGAAATTCAACAGCAATACAGTATTGATTTATGTCTAAGAGAACTTATTTTGGGCCCACATTTTTCTTTGGCACATGCATGTAGTAGCTTCCCATGTTCATTAGTATCGGCTTCATGTCGTTGTGATATATTGAAATTACTTTCATAGAAGATGTAAAATTAGTATATTTTCAAAGGTTTCATTTGAGAATATTTTTATAGCTTAGACAAAGGTTTGTAGCCAAACTACCCTCTTTTGCTACCCAAATCATGGGACACCACAAATGACAAATCATGATACTTTCACTACACTACCTTTTGAGGAGGTTGAGCAACCCCATATTAACTAAAATCAGATAAAACCCACTTTCACGAACTCTCAGATGTATATCACCTAAAACAACATTTGACAAAGCTTCCCCCCAAATCAATTCTAAACCAGTGTCTAAAAACTGATCCAAGCCCACCCTTCAACATCAAAGTCCCTAATGTAGATAAAGCACTGCAATTCGTAACAGATTCATAATGAATTCATAACAGATTCACAATCAATCATGGAAAATATCCAAAAAAAAAAAAAAAGAAGTGAACTTACCTAAACACACAGGAACTCCAAATTTATGAAATCAAAACAAACAAAGATGAAGGCAATAGCACTATGCTGAGATGAAATGCTTCCAATATATATAAATAAAATGGGAGGGGAATTAAAAATTGAAAAACATAGACCAATTCATTGAGCAATAGCCCCTCGTTCATGCTTCGGTTGAGATCCCCCGCATACGAGGATGGAACTGAGAGATGGAGATAATTAGGACGAAATAGAGAGTAGAAGAAATAGACAGAGAGAGATAAAGGAGAGAGAGACACACACACACACACACAGAGACGAAGATAGAGAAAGAAACAGGCAGAGGGCTGAGAGACTCACCTCCTCAGTGAGTTGGCGACGGCATTGCAGCAGGCACGACTTGGGAATGGCGGCAGCAAACTCACAGAGAATAGAGAGGAGTATCAAACTGGGGGAAAAGAAAAAAAGAGGGAGAAGGAAAAGAAAGAATGGGGAATTTGCATAGGATTTTATAATGACATTTTATGGTGGTTGAAACTCATAGCAAATATAGCAAAAACATCGCTGTCAAAGACCCATAACGTGCTATGCCGAGGTTGTATCTTGCGATTTTATTTGTGGCGACATATTATCGCCGAAAATAGTCTTTTTAGCGATGATTTTCTTGCTCTCCAAAAGAAAAACAATGGCTTCTGCTGTCCAATTGTTGCTTGCTGTAATTTTTTTGGCTACAAAAACATCTTTTTCTTATAGTGTACTACAACCGGAAGTGATTGCCCAATTCAGAAAATTCCAACAAATTTACTTACGAGTAGTACAACTACAAGTACTAGCTAGGAAGAAAAGAAGTGTACACATCTACACACACATATATATGAAATGATAGTTAATGGGACCTACATAAAAAAATTATTCTTTTAATGGTATATCCCACTCTTTTTCAAAGCAACCGTATGATATTTGTGCATACTGTATATATAATTACTCTCTCTTTCTATATGTATATATATATCTACTTTGGATGGCAACACATAGTGTCAACGTTGCTATCAATCTCTTTGATATTCCTATATATAGTTGGTCTACTGTTTAGTAAAAGTTTGGTCAAGGCGTATTTTGTTTGATTGTGAAAAGCAGGAGATAGTTTAATTTATTTGATCATCAATCATTAGAACAAAATATTAAGAGTTTACACATAGTTTGGCTTTAATGATTCTATCTTATTATCAATCATTAGAACAGTATTAACCACAATTTAAGTTTCCTTTCATGTATGGTTCTAGGATTAATATAATTGGCATAAATATATACCTAATTAATAAGCTTTATTTAATTAAAATGGTTTACTATAACTATATGTAATAGAGTAATGCTATATACAGTCGTGAAGTGTGCAAAAGTCGCGCAATCGCTTTGAAAAAGAGTAGGATTCACGATTAAAAAGTTGGTTTTTTTTTTCCATATAGGTCCCATATTAAATCACTTTTTTCAAAAAGACTGTATGGTGTTTGTACAACCACGACTGCAAATATTATTTTCTTATGTAATATTGCAAGTTAATTACTTTAAAGGTGCATGCAACCCACAAATTAAGCTCAAATCAAAGGTTCCAATTATGGAATTCATTTTTTAAAAAATTATATTCTCACCATGCGTATTTGATACTTATAACAAGCGAGTCATATGTAATTATGTAATTTGTAAATTACACACCATGCACTTACCATGAGACCCATTATAGGTATTAAAAAAGGATAAAATATAAATACTTTTTAATGTTAGTTAATGTGTTACACTTCTATAAATATTTGAGAAATACTTTAATCAGAAAGAGACTACACGAAAATAATCTCACAACCGATGTGATTTGATGTGATTTATTAAATTATAAAATTATTGTTATTGTAAATAGATCTACTGGATTACATAAAATTACGCCAGTTTACAAAATTATCTTTGTGTTATCTCTTTATAGATGTAGCAATTCTTTATATATTTATAGTCATTGATCGATGTGCATTTTGGTGTGTTAAAAAAAGAGTTTGCAAATAGTTATAATTTTCTTCAAATTTATTAAGATTTTTCACAAATAGAGAAATCAATGAAAACCGAAACTCCAGAAGATCGAGATTTTTTTAGCCATATTCTTTCTAGTACTTAAATACTATAAACACAAATAAATCAATAGAGAATTAAAATAATTAAGATCAATTAAAATTATTTATAAAGAGGCCAACCTCGACCTCTGAAATATATAGAAACATATAATTAACAACACCCAATAATTCAGTTGATTGATACCATATATATATATATGGAATGATTTAGAAATATTACACAACTAGTAGCTAGACGAGGAACTTAAATATATTACACATGAAAAGCATCACGATCGATCGATCGATAAAACCAAACCAAATCCAAATACTTTGCATTAATGCAAAGTAATTCACTTATTTCTCTAAACAAGTAGCTAGCATTAATATTTCACTTATTAATGCTCATGCGAGCAATTATAAGTACGTGCAGTCGACAGACAATAAATTATATATATATATAAATATATCTACAGGTTCGGAATATCTGCGCTTCGAGGCCCTTTCGAATGGCCAGCACCGGGACTGTGTCCTGGATCAGTGGGTCGGAAATCATCAGCATCGCCTGCTTCAACATTGTCAACAGTACCTGAGCGGCCTTCATCAGCAGTACCTGCAGCAGGTTCAGAATCCGCTTCATGCTCTAAAACGTCACGGCTCATGAAGTAGTACTCGTGATTATTGCCGCTGTTATAATCACAAATGGATATTGCATGGTTTTCACATGAATACTGCTTGTTTATTTGTGTCTTTAACTGCCTTCCCTCCATGGAAATAATCTCATTGGAGAAAACTACTAGTGCAAGGAGGAAAGCACTAGTGTAAATGATCTTGAAGCTGGTGGCCATGATTGAAAGAGAAAAGGGATTAATGGTTTTGGGTTTTGTTTCAGAACTGAATTCAAGTGCCAAAGAAGAGATAAAAGCTAATTCAGATCAATGTGCATGCATGCAGATCGTGTGTGTTGGGGAGAGAGAACTTTATATATATAGAGGGGGAGGCTTGGAAGGCAGCAATGGTATCCTGAGGGTATATATAGACCTAGGGTTGGGGGGTTGCAGATTCCATCCATCAATTCTCTTCCAAAATAAAAAGAGGAAAATTTAAACTAAAATGTTACATAGTAAAAGATTCCTATGATGATGTTTGCCAAGTTCTAATGTGAGTAGAGACTGCATGCATGATATCATGAGTATATTCTTTATATATATATATTGCCTGAGGAACTGGGATTCATTTTGCATGTGCTATCACTGACATGCAACTATTCTCCATTCCTCTGCATATACATACATACATACATACACACACACACATGTATATAAATAAATATATATGTATGTATATGATCTTTTACTTTGAAAAAATGTCTAAAGCCAGAAGTAACATCTCCACCCACAAGGCATGATGAGACGTTTTGCCCTTGAATCTCTCTGCTTCAAAGGCTGTACCCCGTCGACTGTTAATTCATCATATTTCACGTGCTAAACCATCTTTGCTTAGTGCTCCAGAAAAACTGAAAGAGATGTATTGGCATAGACCCTCTAACGTATTACATTTCTTGAGCTTCATTGTTTGAATGAAAAATTATCTCTTTATGTTTAAAGTTCTTCGCAGCAATGAGAAGTGGCTAGCTCTATGTTTTCGTCATTAATGTTTTATATTAATTAATTAGTTGCTTACGTATGTACTAGACTGGGGTTATACAAACCTAGTAATTATAACTATATATCAAGTAGAAAGAATAATAATCAACTTCTGCACTACATATATTATTTAAATACCTGCTAGTGCAAGCAATTTGAGCAAGATGCGTCGTCTGGTAATGATGAAAGAATCAAGGTACGATTTGGTGGGCTAGCCTAGCCAGCTTGTTGTGCTCTGAAAACAGAAAAGAAAATAGAAAAAATGGAAAGGAAAATCATGTTTTATGAAGCACTGATCTTCAAAATGCAATATATAGCAGACAGCATGCAGTAGTACCTCTAATTGTCGAGCACTTAAGAAGGCTGAGAACCTCCCAGCAAAAGGAAGAGCTAGCTAGGATCGAAGAGTTAATGAAAACAAAAGTTATCTACCCCCAACTCCAACTCCATGATCTCCGGCCCTCAACTGTGTATGCATGCGTGTGCCCAAGTCCTGAAACATTTTGCTTTGCACTTCACTCTGTTAATTTCTGTGGTGGGCATAGGGCTCCACAAGCACTGACCTCATGTTAGCGGAGGAGCAAGCACTTCACACTCATGGTAACTGGTCCTGCATATAGTTGCAGAAGTAGCGCTTCACACTTCACACTATATGAACTTCATACAGGGCGAGGCCTACCAAAGTCGAAACAAATTACCAATGGCTTAAAGAAAGAGATGATATCACATAAATAATATTATAAAATAGATTTAACGAACCATATGAAATCATATTAATTTATAAATTTATTTTTACAGGATCTATTTATAATTGTAACACTTTAATCTATCTATTTATTTATTTTCACATCCGACGTACCTTTATGTGGCTGGATTTTACACAATTTTAACTAATAGAACTTAATGCATGGAGGCTACAAATTATAATTTCTTTTCATAGCTTGAAAATGTAATGTGTAAGTTTTTATAGAGTGGGATGCAAATTAAAGTACAAAATTCAGATATAATATAATGATATGCAAAATGCATCTATTTTTTAAAAAACAAAATGAGAAAGAATATATATATATATATATATATATATTTATAAAAGTCGCTCTATAAATATATTTTCCTATTCCATAAAGTCATGACAATCACATCATGCAAATATAGTTTAGTTTGTCAAATTGGATTTGGGGATTCCATTCAAAGGATCTGGCCGGTGCATTACTAAAAGAGCAATGGATCTTGACCAAGTGCGCACTAACTTTTGAAGACTTTGTTCTACTAAAAGAAAGGTCTGTAGCTTCTCAAACCCCACTGACATCTGGCCTAGCTAAAGGAATATTGAATATCAAAGATACCCAGCCAGCTAATTGTACCCTCCATTATTTGAAAAGTATTGTAGTTATAAAAAGATTTCACAAATATAAATTTATAAATTAACATTTCATATTATACATTAGATTTATTTTATAATAAAATTAAATATTTTTATAATCTAATATTTAATTATATTAATTTATGAATTTATTTTTATACTATCTTTTTATAATTAAAGTATTTCTCTCATGATTTATGCTGCCGCTCTCTCTCTCTTTAGATCTCTCTATCTCTCTCTGGAATGTCAAAGATAGTTAGGTTGTTTGAAAATTATGGGGTTGGCTCCTCGAGTTAGGGAAGTAACTTCATCTCCCACTCAATGTAGTTGGACCCTAGCTAGAATGTACCTGACCACCTTTGGGTCACTCATAGTGTGGGATAATACTGGGGCTGACAGAGACAAGCATATTCCCCATCTGTTGACTTTTATTAATTCCAGTTTAGGACCTGATTGTGGAATCTTTGGATGGCACCACGCACGTGGGATTCCCTTTTTTTTGTTTTTTTATTTTTGATGTTATTTTTCTAATAGTATACTAATCATGAGTTTTTTTTTTTTTTTAACAGAGTAACTGACTATGTAACGAGGAGTGCTACAAAAGTAATTTTACGGTTTTATATAATTTGTTAAATTTATTTTATAATAAAAATAATTTTATAATTTAACAAATCACGTCAAATCATGTTAATTTATAAAATTATTTTTATATAATTTTAAAATAATATACATTTCAATAGATTTATGTGCGCATCTTTTATCTTTTTTGTTTCCTTAATAAAAATCTTTAGCTTTCTTTATCTCATTTTGTTTTGAAAGAAAACTTTAGTTAATCTCCCCAACCTGGTCCGTTAATTTATAGCCCATGCTGTAATCTAAAATAGCAAATATATATAGAATGTGATTATGATTAACATAATTATATATATATATATATATATATATATCTAAATAAAATGAGTAATTAAATAACATAATATAAGTTGATATGCTCCCATATGGCATGGAACAATAGTGGCCTATCACTATTGATCTTGGTGGTTTACAGTTTGTACGTGTGGGTCATTACCACGTACGAGCAGCTCCCAAACTTTTTCTATGCATGTGGGAGGTTAGATCATACTCATCATGATTGTGAGTCTTGGTAAGTGAAAATGGAGTCACAGGCAATTTATATGTTCCCATATGGCACTTGGCTATTTGCATAGAACAATTGTGATATCTTGTTTTTATGTATATTTTTATTAAATGAGTATTTTAATTAAAATGTTCATTCTTTTATTTTAAATTTATTGAATTTTAATCAGATTTATTTAATTGTGAAATTTATTTTGAGGTGTTTTCTTGATATTAATTATTATTTTGTGTTTAAATTGCTCTTTAATTTAACTTAGTTTATTTTTGGATTTTAAAAATTTGTTGTTAGTTTTACTAGTTATATATTTTATTTTAGCTAAATATTATGTTTAAATTATTTTAGTCAATTTATTGCTTTTAAAATTACTTTCGTTGGATCAATTTCTAGACACTGGATGTGAGGACTGAATCTCATTTTCTTTTCCCCATCTTTAATTTTTCTCTTTTTCTTTTTCTTCTTCCTCTTTCTTCTTTTTCCTTCTTTCTTCTTTTTCTTCCCACTTTTTTCTCTTCCAGTTCTCTCTCCCCACGCGCACCCTCTCTCTCTCTCTCTTCCCTCCCGCCTGTTTTCCTTCATTTGCCCAGATCGCCGCCGCTCGTTGGCGTGGCCATCACCACCCTCACCGTTCGACTCCCTTCCAGTCAGTGAACACCCCTACCAAATCCTAGCCCCATCTAAGCCACTATGAGCTCCTCCAAACCGCAAGGTTTTTCCTCCATTATGCCACCGTCGTTCCACCTCCGACCACCACTTCTTCACCATTTCATTACCAATCCCTTGCCGACCTAACCCACCTATTTCCAACTCTGATCTATCACTGGAGCAACCACCAGGAGTTCAACTCCATTTTGGCCATTTTTCACTTCCACTGTCGTTTTCACCGCCGTCCATTGCCAACCACCACTTCCACTAATTTTATAAACACCTCTAAATCATTCTCTATCAATTTCAAGTTTTGGTTCGCTCCCATTCAAAAGTGGGTATTTTATAACCCACGACCACAATGTATTTTACACTGTTACGTTGCCTTTTCAACACCTTTTACAGCCCCTTGATCATTCAAAAAATATTATATAGCGCTGTAAGTATTTTCCAAACTTTCTTTAAGATTTAAATATATTTTTACTTTAAGAATAAATTGTGATTGGTTGGTTATGCCGAACTGAGTCTGAGGAGTCGAGGATCGGATGGATTTGAAGATAGAGTTATTTTATGTTTGGATGATGTTGGATATTTGTGTCTTGTCATTTACATTGCATGGTACACATAGGAAAGCTATCCCTCATCACGCTTTTATCCTCTGGTTGGCTACCTTGGGAAGGCTCCCTACCAAGGATGTGCTTAGCAAACATGGTATGTCTGTAGATTTGACTTGTATTCTGTGTGGGCAGGAAGAGGAATCTCTTAACTATCTCTTCTTTTCCTGTTCCTTCTAACTCTGAGATGGTATCTTAGATAGAAGGCTTTATTAAAAGATCTAAATTTTCATTTTCTCGTGAAGGGAGTGTAAAGCAACCCCACTAGCAACGATGATTTGCCTAAATTGAAACTGTTTGGGAACCCTTGCACAATTAGAGAACTTCACCCTTTGGTGAAAACAATACCCAAATTTTATTTTTCTCAAGAAGACTAAATGTACATGAATTAAAATGGAAAGGGTGAAAAACTACTAGGATTTTAACATAGTTTTGTAGTGGATAGCAAGGGCCTTAGTGGAGGTGTTGCTTTCTTATGGAAGAATTTGTATAATGCAAGTGTAGGCACATATTCTTATTATCACATCTCACTACAAGTTACTGATAATGCTAGTGGAGGAGCCTGTCTTGTTACTGATTTTTATGGTAACCCTTTGACTACAAAAAGAAAGGATAGTTAGAGAATTTTTAAAGCTCTGAAACCTAAATGGGATGTGACATAGTTATGTATGGGAGACTTTAATGAGATATTAGACCATCACGAAAGGTATATATAGGGATGTTATGAGATCTTTTACCCAGATGGAAGCATTTAGAGAGGTTGTGGAAGAATGTGCATGGCCTAAGTGATTTGGGATTTCAAGGTATTAAATATACTCGAAATAATAGTAGAGAAGGGAGATCATTTACTAAAGAAAGGCTAGATAGGGCATCTGAGAAGTCAAGATAGTATACTTTATTCGAAGGCACCTTAGTTCAAGCCAAGCAGTCCAAAGCTCAAAACATTGCCCTCTTTTGATCTCAGTGAAAAGTAAGCATGATGAAAGGAGTAGAATTAGTGTGTTTAGATATGAAATAAGCTGGGTATGAAGGGAGGACTGTCACTCTTTAATTACTAAAGAACGGAAGAAATATGCTAATCTTCCAATAAGCTTCTGTTTGCTTCCATTGGCCTACAAATATGCAAAGAGAGTTTGATCAAATGGATTAAAGAGGCTATTGGTAAACATAAGGGTCTTGTGAATGAGAAGTATAACCATATGTAGAAACTTCATAATGCTAATAATGGGGATTTGAACAAGGAAATCATAATCTTGCAACAGGAAATGGATAAGCACCTGGAAGAAAAAACTCAAATAGAAGCAAAGAACTAAGTAGAGGTGGTTGAGGAAATGAGATAGGATTACAAAGTTCTATCACATGTGTGCAAATCAGAGGAGAAACGCTAACACCATCAAAAGTTAATAAGGAGAGATTTGAAGTAACAATACAAGAGGAGATCAACTTTCAGTTTCAAAGATTTTACAAAGATCTCTTTGCTACCTCTCAAGTAGAAGGGATTGAAGAATGCCTTAGACATATGGATTCCAAGGTGACTAAAGATATGAAATCTTACTTGTCGAGAAAGTTTATTGCTTAGGAAGGAGAGGAGGCCATTTTTCATATGAATCCTCTTGGTTTCCCAGGTCCAGATGGATTCCTTGCTACTTTTTATTATAACCATTGGAGCATAGTTGGAAAATAAGTATGTGCATCTACTTTATGCTTTTTTAATTCTCATGGTTGGCTGGATGGCATTAATGAAACCTACATTACCTTGATTCCTAAGATAAAATTCTCTTTAAAGGTTTTGAATTCATACCAATTAGCCTTTGTAATGTCATGTATAAAATTACCTAAAAAACATTGGCTAATAGGCTAAAAGGCATTCTCCTCGAGCTTATTTCTCCCACACATAGTGCTTTTGTGCCAAACAGGTTGATTTCTGACAATATATATAATTGTGGCTTTTGAATCTATGCATTCTAAGAACAATAACATGTAAGGAAAATAAGGTTTTATGGTCATAAAACCCGACATGAGCAAGGCTTATGATCCAATAGACGCAACAACAAATCAACTTATTTGCGGTGAAACTAGTCGCCGCAAATAGTATAGTTTTCGCCGCAAAACACATTTCCAGCTAAAATAAGTTGTCCGAAATTCGCCACTAATTTTGAGCCAAGAAATAGTTTTCCCGGCTATAGTGGGTAGTGACAGAAATATTTCAAATATTTCGCCACAAATACTTTTGTCCAACACCTTTTTTTTTTTTTGTGTTTTATTTTTTATTTATTTTTCTTCTCTCCTCTTAATTATATTTATTTTTATCCATTTCAATCAAATGAGCTTCTTTTCCTTCTTCATAGCAAATAAATTATTTCTTTTTCTCACAAATGCTTTAGAATTAATTGAAATTTTATAAATTTCATTTCTAGTAAGTAAAATGTTTTTGGTCCAACAATAAATTTCTCAAAAAAATAAAGTCCGAAAATTACTCATCTAAAATCTATATGCATGTCATCTTTTTAAATTCTCCCAAAGTCTACCTCTCTGACTAATATCTCTCTATGAACTTGTCGTACTTGGCTTGTAGTAACTTGACATTCTCTCATAAGTCATCAAGTTGTCCCTTATAATCTGCAACCTCTTTCTTATGCTTTTCTGCACGTTCAGTTAATTCTGCTATTCGGACACCAGTTGCTTGTCTAGATGACTCGAGAATAACCATCTCGCCGAGCCCCTTTACATACCCTGACCTTTGACCCAAAACTTCCTTGAAAATTGTCACTGCAGCCTCCTTAGTCCGCTTCTTAGGCTCCAACTTAGACATATTTGTAGCCATTTTATCCTATCAACCATTAAAAAATCACACATGTTAGTGCTCATAATATGTACTTATAGAATTAAAAATTATTTGACGATTTTTTCTAAAAAATCACTGGATTTTTTTTAATACTCACATATTGCTCTTCTGTCATGGGAGTTATAAATTTGTCCTTCTTTTTTGACTATCTCACTTCTTTAAAGAAATCGACCACAGTTTCATCATTCCCAGACTTCAAATACAAGCAAAGTACATTCTACTTAGACTGAATATATATAGGAAATCTTAAGGTATCTTTCAACCAAAATGGAGACTTACCCTTATCTCCATTAAACGCACAAATGACCTTCGTCCAACTGTATGATTGTTTTGTTGTTTTTCCCTATTAAATTTATTTCGTTCAGACATTCGCTGCACTCACACGAGACATGATATAAATGAGAAAAATAGAGGTGTCAAGAGGATTATATGACTATTTTAATAAAAAATACCACAAAATGTTAATTAAGTATTGACCGGTAAATTACCTTGAAGTTCTCGCTTGAATATTGAGCGCATAACTTCATCCAAGTGTCTGGTGTCACCCACGATACATTCGTAAGTGCTTATTCATTACTATCATATTGCTTATAGGTTCTATGTAAATCATAGTGAATATGATTAAACTGCTTGCGTAGTGTCTTCGTAACCACATCACGGTGATTCTTTTTGGTCCAATCAAGGATGAAGTCATTCTGGAGACAAACATCAATCAAATTAATTCTATACTCTATTTGAATATGTATGAAATTCAATACTTTTACTTGAACTCTTGAAATCAATTCTTCCTTTTCATTAACTGGTACGTCATGCCAGCTTGCATGACACAAGTCCATATAATGCTTAACCAACCATGTAATTCTTGTAGTAAAAATGAGTGCATTTTCACAACAAGGTGTAGTCTCACCATCCTTTATCCTTAAGGTTATCTTTCCATGTTTTCGCACATTTTCAAATTCTGTGCCTTTTGCTTCTCCTCGCCCACGCTTTCGGCAACGTGGTACTAAGTTCAAAAATCAAAATAACCAACATGTTAAGCATATAATGTAAAACAATATGTAACACTAATACCAATAAAAATTAGATTAATACCAGACGGTTTGTGCTTACTAGCACATCGACTGCTGGCATATCATTCAGGATGACATTGGGTTGCTCAGTTGAGTCATTTCAGCTTGAGAATGCAAAATCTCTAAGCGTAGCAATAGGTACTCTATTTCAAACTTCATTTCTTTCAGATCTACCTCCAATATAACTCACACCGCATGCTCGACCTCTACTTCTACCTCTGCCTCTTTCAATTGTTGACATATTCCTGCAATGACACAGTTAGTATACCAATAAACTTTGCTAAATTTTTTAGAAAATAACAAACTTAATAATTTCAAGCAACTTACACAAAATGATACTAAACTAAAAATAATACTTATATTCAAGAGAAATAAGTGGCTAGTTCATCTCATCCTCCGTCGAGAGACTATCTTTTTCGATGCTACCCTCCAATTTGGCACTATCATTAGAACTGTCTTCACTAGTATCGTTCTTGATAAAATCTTGCTCAAATTGATCCCAATTTGACCTTTGCATTACTGATGTGTCAACATCAACCTGCTCTGGCTCTACATTAGGCCTGTGCATATATATTTGCAGTGGAATGTCATCGCATGGGCACTCACGTAAGCATCGCTAGAATTATCCTCTTAGTATGCATCATTGCTAGAATTAGATGTGTCATCTTCAATAAGGGGTTCTCGTGAAAGGTCATAAACATTTCTATGTATGACCTTTTGCATTACATACCAATCACCACGGATGCTCCGATTTTTCAGGTAAAACACTTGTGAAGCTTGGCACGCCAAAACAAAAGGGTCATCCTTATAAGCTGTACGAGACATATTCACATTAGTAAGATGTTGTTCCACACGTATCCCTCGTTTGAAATCAGAGATTTCAAATCATTCACATTTGAATAAGTAAACACGACGCCAACCCATGTAGCGGACTTCTAAAATGTCTGTTAGTCTACCAAAGAACTCGAGCTTCTCGAATCCTAGTTGTTCATTAATGACCATGACACTTGAGTTTTGGGTGCAACGATGTTTTTCACGATTTGTGGTATGAAATCTTATACCATTGCTTATGCAACCAGAATAGGATGCACCCCAAGGGTCAGGACCACATGCTAGGGCATATAAATCCTCTGAAACTTCTCCAGGATTATCAGCACGCATATTTTGAATCTATCACAAGTTCAAACAAGGAACCATATAAAGTAAACACAATACAAGTTTTGGCGTAAAACAAACATATTAAGAATGAGTTTGCATACATGTGACTTGAACCAGCTTGGAAATTTTGCAACATGAATATTATTAGCATTATCGGGATACTCTTCACTCACCTGCAAGTAATGCTCACTAGACAAAAGGTCAACACCAGTTAATCAACACCAGTAAATCAATATCTTTAGAAACTAAATTGGTAAGTAGTTTGGTTAGTTATTTAAGGTATTTCCCAATCTCTATGCAATTATTAAGAACATACCATCTGCCTTTTATGAAAATGTCATCATCTAATCGATGACGTGATGCAAAACCCATGGGGCGCACCTTTTGTGAAAAAACAGATAGTCCATCTCGTACACCCTCTTCTCCTTCATTAATGTTATGTTCAGGAGGAGTGAATCTGGTCTCAACATCATTGAGGTACATGGAACAAAAATTCAAGCATTCTACATGAATATAGGCCTAAGCTATTGAACCTTCTGGGTAGGCCTTATTCTTAACATATCTCTTGAATTTTTCAAAATACCTCTCGAAAGGGTAGACCCACCTATATTGAACTGGCCCTGCAAGCAGCGCCTCATGTAGCAAATGATAGGGTAAGTGCACCATTATATCGAAGATGGTAGGCGAAAAAATCATCTCCAGTTTGCATAGAATGATAGCGATATTAGCTTGTAGCTTCTCTAAGACATCAATCTTACATGTTCTAGTACACAATTCTTTGAAAAAAGTGCTCAACTCAATTAGTGCCAATCGTACATCTTGGCATAAGTATCCAGAAATTGTAGTAGGAAATAATCTTTGCATAAAAATGTGAAAATCATGACTTTTCAATCCCGAGATTTTGCAATCAGGTATACTAATACATCTGGCGATGTTCGAAGCAAAACCATCTGGGAATTTCACATTGTGCAACCAACTACAGAAACCAATCCACTCAGCTCCATACAGTGTATAACATGCATGTGGCATGCTAATGCGTTGTCCATCCTGAATAAGGTGTAACTACTTCCTTATGTTGAGATTGAAAAGATCACGATGTACATTAGGATGATCTTTAGTTTTCCAAAGATATTCATCAAAGTTCCTATGATGTTGTCACAAATGTTTTTCTCAATGTGCATTACATCTAGATTATGTCTAATCTTTATGGTCGACCAATATGGTAATTGAAAGAAGATACTTTTTTTGGTCCAATTGAACTCCTCTATAGTATGCTTTATTTTTTTTTTTTTTTTTTTTTTACAGCTTTACCAAAATTTGCATAAGGAATATTTTGGAGTTGAATGAGTATATCTTCTCCAGAATACATAGTGGGTGGGTCACGATGCTCTGTATTACCATTAAAAATAGTCTTTTTCTTTCTCCATAGATGGCTCGATGGCAAGAATCAGCAATGACCCATGTAACAATATTTTCGGCTATATGTCAACCACATGGAATCTGCTTGTTCCTTGCATGATGGACATGCCATCTTCCCCTTAGTATTCCACCCGGAAAGGTTTCCATAAGCAGGGAAGTCGTTGATTATCCATAATAATGCTGCATGCAATCGGAAAGTCTTACTGGCCTTTGCATCGTATGTGCCAACACCATTATCCCATAGATCAATCAATCCATCTATCAAAGGCTGAAGATAAACATCAATTTTATTTCCTGGTGATCTTGGTCCAGGAATCAAGAGTGAAGTGATAGAAAATGGATCTTTCATGCATAACCACGAGGGCAGGCCATATGCTATAAAGCTTAGCTAAATTATTAAATGGGTTGAAACCGTCGCTAACTAAACCAAGTCTGACATTTCTTGGATCTTTTGCAAACCAAGCATGCTCTTGATCAAACGGTGGATGGCTTAGAATCCCCTGCTGAATGACTCGTTGATCCCTGTCCCAACGCATATCAACTGCTGTTTTCTGTGACATAAATAATCTTTGCAACCTTTGTTTTAACGGGAAATGTCGTAGACCCTTTTGAGGAATTCGTCTCTTCTTACTTTTGCTGAATTTCCACCTAGAGAGTTTATATTTAGGACATTCATCTTTATCAACGTTTTCCCTCCAATAAAGTACGTAGTCATTCGGACAAACATGTATCTTGTTGTAAGCAAAGCCCAAACTTTTTCCAAATTACGTGACTCTTGATATGAGTTTGGCAAAAGAGTATTGGGAAAAGCTGACTTTAGCAAGTGCAAAAGTATGTCAAAAGATTTTACACTCCAACCACCAAGTGTTTTAATGTGCAGTAACTTGATAGTGAATGATAGTTTAGAATACCTTATACAACCTTCATAAAGAGGATGCCGAGAATTAGCCAACAATTGATTGAAAGTACGAGATGAATTAATATCGATCGATGGTGAACCCTCAGTATGGAAAGACTCAGTTATGGGAACATCAGGAAAGTCCCCAGCTTGAATATCTCGTAATATAACATCAACGTCATCAATGAAGTCATCCTCTTGTTCAAGATCATATAGATCATCATCATCATCATCACTTATGATTAAATCTTCTTCCTCACCATGAAAAATCCACACCGTATAATTCTTGTAAATACTTTTAATGAACAAGTGTCTCTCTACCTGACTTATTGGTCGAAAGTGATTATTTGAACATCGGACACATGGGCAATGGATTGCCTCACTTGTAGCATGAGACCGGGCGAAGGTAAGAAACTCCTTAACTCCTTTAGCATATTCCCTAGATCCAAATCTATCAGTGATTTGCATCCAACTCTTGTCCATCTATGAAACAACTCTTATCATCAGGTTCAACCCTTAGAATTAATCAAGATAATTCTAATATCTTTTAAAACATGGTTGTATATATAAACATGGTTGTAATATGTTTGCTACAATAGAAACTAGTTCATAGTTCAATATTCATGGTTATAATATGAAAAATGAATAAAGTAGTCACCTTATAACCTATAATGATATACTCCAAGATGCTTGCAATAAATTGGAATGTAGTTGTGGAATTATCAGTTAGAAGTAATTAGGTATGTTAATAATGTTTCATACTATAACATTAATAACACTCACTCTATGAATATTTGTATGAATACGATTTTTTCTATTTTATTTTCTTTGATTCATTTTCTGAAAAGTAGCAGTAATGATGGATGACATGATCGACACATTAGTATGTTCACTGTTACTAGGGCACTACTAATTTTTATCTTTTTAACTGATTAGTGGCCTGTTATAGAGTTAATGCTATTATTATAAGTTTGTACTGATCTCATGTACATGCTTTCATGAGTATGAGTTTCCTTGCCATTTTTTATTAATCTTTTTTTATAAAAAAGAAACATGGTTGGTCATTATTACAACATAATAACATAACTTCCCACAAAGCACATACAAAATACAAGAGTTTGATAGTAGCACTCCATAGACATCATAACAAATTAACCCAAGTAACAAGAAGGCAAAAAAGTTGACAACAAAACTAAAATTAGTAGCACACCATTTGGAGAATAGATACTGAGATGGATAAGAACAGAAGAAATCTATTTCGTCTTCCCAACTATTCTATCAGTCTCATCATACGCGCCAAGGCTGTACAAAAACATAGAAACCTAAAATATCAGTTACAATATAACTTTTATCTTAGATGTTACGTGGATAAAAAATGTCATGAGAGAAATAAAATAAATTATGACAAGTATCATAGGTAATAGAAAGTCAAAAGAGAGAGAGAGAGTAAGAAAGGCCCTACCTATGGTCTTGTGCTATGAAACACAACAGCCTGTTTAAATTCACATGACAGAGAGTGGCAGGGTACTCCACAAAAAGAATTCCAGTACTTGCACATAGAATACAAATGTGCTATGAACCCACATGCATGTGACCTAGAAACACAGGACAGAGAGAAGTATTAATGATAGCATAGGCATGATATAGCAAATATTCAACTAAAAAACAGAGTAGCTATGCATAAGCCAGAGTAATTCAGGCTTTCACAACTCTTGCAACTATATCAACTAAAAAATGAAAACCAAGAGTTCCTCAACCAACCAAAAGTATAATGCATGTAATTATGCTCATTTATCACTATGAGTATCTACAACCAGTTACCAAAAGGAGAATAATTACTTCTCTTTGGATGGCTGGATGAAGTATATGACATCCATAGAGGGTAATGGATGCCTTCACCTGTATATGTCTTCAACCACTGCAGAGAGGAATGCAAAATATTATTACTGTTTGACTTACTCAAGGCCCAGTATGATAAACAACTTAATTTCCATGTTGTCATTTCTAATGTACTATTGGCGTTCTACTTATATATAAAAAAATGTACTACTGGCACTTATCTAGGTGCACTAGAAGAGATAACTTCCATTACCTGGATCACAACAGTCAGTCATTAGACAAAAGAAAATACCACACACAAGTTGCAGGTTTAGAACCATATGAATATCACTAAAATATAAACAAACTTATTGAAATATTCATGTTTTAATCAGAAAAGACCACTGAACAAACTTATTGAAATATTAATAATTGATATTCTCTCTCCAAAAAGCTTTGGTAGCTATTGCTGATAATTTTTATTTTTATTTTTTTTACTTAATGATTAAAAAAATTGTTTGTTAAGAATGTTGTAATTTTTTAAAAAAATATATAAAAATATTAAAAAAATACATGTAAAAAACATAACATACTAACATAAGATAACTCCTGACTCCCAGATGGGATCTATGGCTGTAGTGCCACCCATTCGGCAGAGTGTCCAAAATGTAGCATTTTCTTTTTCTTTTTTCTTTTCAATTCTTGTTCCAAAAGTTTCCTTTTACTTTTTAAGCATGTTTCACTTTCCATAATCATTTCTTTTAGGCCTATTTTTTTTTTTTTTTTGAAATGGAAACTTTCATTGATTAAACCATGCTATTACAAACATCTAAAAGAACAACACATCTAATACAAGATGGTATCTCCTCTAACTCATAGAGATCACAATCAGTTAGAAGGGCATTCTAGCAAGTGGGCTGCTATATTTGAATCCCTCTTTGTGTGACAGAACTTCCAATTAACAAAATCTTGTAGGACTTGCTTAGTGTCTTCAATAATTAAACCTCCTTGGCTGTTTTTTGCATCCTTTCGACCACTTTGAGTGAGTCTCCTTCGAAAAGGACTGAATGAAAACCAGCTTCTTTACAAAAGATAACTGTCATCATCATTGCATAAGCTTCAGCAGTAAAAGGGGAAAGGCTTAAATTTCTTCTAGCTCGCATTGTACCAAGAACTTGGCCATTACAATCTCTGATGATAGTCCCAATACCTATTTGATTCAGAGGTTGGTTTATGGCAACATCCCAATTCAGTTTGTATAATCCCTTAGGTGGTGTAGTCCAGCTCTGAAGTCTTCTAGTGGGCTTTGCAGCTCTGCCATTCAAAGGATTCTATTTTGCCATTTTTTAACAAGTAAGATCGTCTTGAGCCTTATGTATAATAGAGTTTGGATGCCTGAATTCCTTCCCATGCACAACATCATTTCTTCTTGTCCATATAAACCTCATAATTGAGCCTACTTCCTCCATCATTGTTTTAGGTAACTTACCCATCATTTGCTGCCAGATTTCCTTGAAGGATCCTGCTTCTAGGGAAAGTTTTTGGATTGGTCTACTTGCTTGGCTCTAGACATCTCGGGTTGCACTACAATTCTAGAGAACATGGCCTGATGTTTCTTTTGTAAGGCCACAAATTGTACAGCTACTCTTATCTATGATCTTCCTCCTTAGTAAATTGGAGAGTGTAGGTAGGCCTTCATTACTTGCCCTCCATAGGAACATCTTAACACCATTTGGGACTTGTAGCTTCCAAATTCCCTTCCATAACTCTGATTGATCATTTGGAGTGGATGGGCCAGCATCATGGTTCGAGTGGATTTCTCTGTGAAGATGGTAGCGACTCTTCACTGAGAACATACCATTTTGAGTGCATCCCTAGATCAATCTATCTCCTCTATTGCCAAGACTGATTGGGACAGTTTTTATCACCTCTATCTCTTGCTGGGTGAACATGTCATGAAGGCTTTGATCATTCCATTTCCTTAGTGAAGGGACAATTAAGTCAGCAACTACTTTCCTTTGAAGTGGGACATCAGTTTCTTGCCTTGGGGCAAGGAAGTGGGGTCGAGGGAGCCATCTATCTTCCCAAATCTTTACCTGTGTTCCATCTCCTATTCTCCATAGCAAGCCTTCTTTTAGTAATGCAATTCTAGCATGTAGGCTTCTCCAAGCCAGTGAGGGTCGAGCACCAACTTTTGCCTTTAAAATGGAACCCTGTGGGAAATACTTCTGTCTGAGGATGGTGGTAGGGAGTGATGTAGGGCTTTGCAACATATTCCAGACATTTTTTGCTAAGAGAGCTATATTGAAACCGCTGAGGTTTCTGAAGCCCAAGCCTCCTTGATCTTTTGCTTTGTTGATTTGACTCCACTTTATCCACTGCATTTTAGTTTGGTCCTCACTGAAACCCCACCAAAACTTCCTTAGAATCTGGTCAAGCCTATTGGTGATGGACTTTGGTAGAAGGAAGATTCCCATTGTGTATGTGGGAATAGCCTGCAGTACTGATTTGAGTAACACCTCCTTACCAGTTGCTGACAATTTGTTTATCTTCTAGTTGCTAATCTTTGACCACATTCTATCAATCAGTCCATGGAAGCATGCTACCTTTGTTCTTCCCACCATGGCTGGTAAGCCTAAGTATTTTTCAAATGATGCTGTGGGAGTTACACCTGCAATTCGAGTAATGTTGGCTCTGCATCCATTCAGAGTTTTTCTGCTGAATTATATGGCAGATTTCTCTTTGTTCAGTAGCTGTCCTGAGGCTTGCTCGTATACAGTCAGTATGCTTAGCATTATTTTCCATTCTAGTGTACTTGCTTTGCAAAATATCATACTGTCATCAGCAAAGAACCAGTGATTTACTTTGATAGGTCCTCTTCCCATTGGAACACTTGATATCCTGCCTTTTGATTCAGCCTGAGATAGGAGATTTGATAGGGCCTCTGCACATATGATAAAAATGTAAGGGGATATGGGGTCCCCTTGCCTTAGGCCTCTAGTTGGCTTGAAACTGGCCTGAGCTTCACCATTAAGAAGGATTGAGTATGAAATAGACTTGATGCAGTTCATCACCAGTGCAATCCACCTCTTGTCAAATCCCATTTTGCACATCACTGCAGATAGAAAGTCTCACTCCACTCGATCATAGGCTTTGCTCATGTCGAGTTTTAGAGCTATCTAAGCTGACTTTCCTTATATTCTTGTGGACATGGAGTGGAGGGTCTCGTATGCCACCATGATGTTATTTGTTATGGCCCTACTTGGAACAAATGCACTTTGATTCACATAAATAATGTCAAGCAATATAAGTTTAATCCAATTTGATAACACTTTTGCTACCACTTTGTAAATTACATTACATAGGCTAATAGGCCTATAATCAGAGACTTTGGTGGGATTTTTTTATCTTTGGGATCAGAGTTATATAGGTGCCATTTACCCCTTCTAACGAGCTTGCATTGTTGAGGATGTTGAGCACAAAGCTTGAGACTTCCTTCCCTATGATGTCCCAATTGGATTGAAAGAAACAGGCTGGGAAGCCATCAGGACCTGGTGATCCCATGCCTTTCATTTGGAAGACAGCATTCTTGACTTCCTCTTCTGTGAATTCCTGGAGAAGCAGATCATTCATGGCTGTAGTGACTCTATTGGGTATATCCTTTATGCATGCTTCTATGCCTGATGGGGAGGAAGTTGTAAAGAAGTTTGAGAAATAGCTTGTGATAACTCTTCCAATTTGATCTTTATCTAAAATCAGTAGGTTCCTGTTGTCCATGATCTGTGAGATCTTATTTATTTTCCTCCTATGGGTAGCATGCAGATGGTAGAAGGTAGTATTCCTATCTCCATTTTGTAGCCAATATTGTTTGGCTCTTTGTTTTCATTTCAAATCCTCTTCAGCTAGTTCTTGATCAATCTCATTTTTTAATTCTCTGATAGTGTCCGAATGGTCCCCTTTGTTTAGCTCTTGAAGCTCTCTTAGGTTTTTCAGTTTCTGTCTGATTTCTTTAGGGGCTCTCCTGTTGGCTTTTGCATTCCATTTTCTCAACACAGTAGCACAAGTGTCCAGCCTGCTTCTCATGAGCTTAGTAGTTGTCCTTCCATATGTTGGTTTACACCAGGCCTCTTTAATGGTTGTTTCACACTCCTTTTTTAATGACCAGGCTGTTTCATATCTAAACCACTTAACATGAGACCTTGGTTGATCTTGCTGGTAATCCACATTAATGAGTAGGGGATAGTGGTCTGAATTCAAGGTTGGGAGGACATAGCAGAAGGATTCTTTAAATCTTTCTAACCACATTGGATTTGCAAGGGCTCTATCCAATCTTTCCTTAGTGAAGGAGTCTTGCCCTCTGTTGTTTGCCCAAGTAAATATGGGACCCTTTGTCATTAATGAGTTCAATGAGCACCATTCAAGAGTATTTCTGAAAACTTACATTTGTTTATATGGTCGAGGGCCCCCTCCCATCTTCTCAGCTTGATATACAATTTCATTAAAATCCCCACAACAAAGCCAATGTGTACTGTCATCAGGTTTGAAGGACTTGAGAAAATCCCAACTCAAATGCCTTTTAGAGGTTTCTGGGTTCCCATAGAAACCCGTGAGTAGCCATGGTTGTTCATTTCCAACTCCTACCATTGCACTAATATGCCACATCGAATAATGATGGATTGATACCTTGTCCCTTGTCTTCCATATAAAGGCTAAACCCCCATTGCTTCCTCTACTATCCACCACCAGACAGCCATCAAAATTCAACATGTTACACACTTCTTCAATTCTCACTCTAGTGCATTTAGTCTCCATGAGAAAGACCATGATTGGGCTCTTTTCCTTGACAAGGAGGTTAAGGGATCTAACTGTCCGAGGGTTCCCAAGCCCTCGACAGTTCCAAGCTAAGAGTTTCATTGAGTTTGGCAGGGGTGGGATCCAACCTCTACCTTAGAAATTGAGTTCTCATTTGTATCCTCCTGCTTCCTTATTTTCTTTTGTTCATGACCTTCTGTTCTTGTGTTTTCACTTCTCCCTCTCTTGATCTTAGTTCTTAAGAAATAATTAGATATATCATCCATGGCTCTCCTCTCATTTCCTGCACACTTTAGGTTCTTTGCTCTAGGTTGCCTCTTCCACTTCCTAGCATATATATCTTCTGTTACAGCCTCACTTTTTTAGTGTCAAGCCTTTTGTTACGGCTCAATTTGCTACCCAGTGGTCCCCTCTCTCCACTTATCACTCCATCTAGGCAACCTGGTTTGCTTTTTGGTTTTGGTTCTTCGACTAAAGTTGACTTATTTTGAGGATTTTCTTCACTGGCACCCTCTTGTTGACTTCCTTTTTGATCTCTTTTGTGGTCCTCAAGGATAAAGCCTGGCTTTGTGCTGACTACTAAGACTTCCTCTGTTGCCAACTACCATGCTAGACACGAGTTGATGTTTTCGGGTGTAACTCTCCACCTTTCTGCTTCAGGTCTTCTGACATCTTCTGCTGGCTAGAGTTACTATTTATCCTAGTCTCTGCCCTGTCCCCTCCATCTTTCTCCCCTTGGTGAGCCACCGTACTTTCGTCCCTTAAAGATGTTAGAGTTCATGGGTTGAGCTCGTAGCCAAGCCCGAACTGCAGGAGGTTTAGATCATCACTTTGTTGGTCAACACGTGACCTCACACAGGTTCTTCCTTTGTGCGACAAAGTGTCACATTGGAAGCAGAAGTTCTGTAGACGTTCATATTTGAAGGAGATCCAGTGTTGTTTTCCATCAACCCCGAGCCATTTGCCTCGCATCAATGGTTTGTGTAAGTCCACCGCAACCCTTACTCGCAGGCATCTACCCCATGCTCGACCATCTGATCCCGCTTCAACTCTTATCACAGGCCCTATTGATGCTGCAAACTCCTCACCAAACGTCTCTGTCACAGTAACTAGAGGAAGGTTATGGAGCTGAACCCAAAAGGGTTCATAACGGAATTGCAGTGCATTAATGGACTGAGTTTCATCAACTTCTTGTATGGCTAGCAGGCACCTGTCGAAGAACCAGGTACGACCCCCCAGGACCTTCTCTTTGTCCATCATTTTTTGGAACTCTATCAAGAAACTCTGGTCTCCTAGCTCTTTGAATCTGACCCAACCTTCCAACCTCCATATTTGTGACATGGTGACTCGAAATGCTTCACTGTTAACGTTCTTGTCAACCATTGCCTTAGCCATAATGCATTGTTTTCCTAAACCTTCGAAACCTTGATGGACTTCCTGCTTCACATGAAAACATGAGCTCTCTTCCGTTGATAGTTGCAGTTTCTCCCATCTTTTTGCCAAGTCCTCTGTTGCGTCCATTGTAGATTAGTGGAACAAGTAACAATATACAGGAAAACACTCAGCTCACACTAGTGAGACCTAAGCCTTTTAAGATCAAAGGCACTCTGGAACCTTACCCTTTCTCACGAGAGGAAGGAAGGCACTCAACTCTTTTAGGCCTCTTTGGATATGCAGCATTGTAGTTCATTTCATTTCTTTTCATTTTAATATCTTATGTCTAACACTACTTGATACTAAAATTTGAATAATAATTTGAGAGATTCTTAATCCCTTTCACCCATTTCCTAAACTATAATAACATTAGATAATTTTAACATTTCAAAACTATCTAATTACTCAATAGGATATTGGGTATAAGTGACTCCAATCAATCATATCCACGTTCTCTAATAGTAAGCAATAAACTAGATAACAATCGAAGTTATTAAAGCTCAAATGATCACACATTTTGTTATAACACTAAGGGTGCTATGAATAATTGATGTTCTCTCTCTGTTCTCTTCCAAGGTTTCATCAAGGGCAGTTCAGAGAAAGCAGGCATATAATGATGCAGAACAATAATTTAAGATGCTTTCGTCCAAGCTGTTAATACTTGGTATTTAGTTGAGAAAGAAGTCAATTTACTTACTAGCATTTTTATTTCCTTTGCCACATACTAGCATTTGAAACTATATGCATGTGTGTACTGGAACTCATAAATCAAATGGATTGATTTGATTTTAGTGAGACTCTGTTTGTGTGTGTTGTAAAGCAAAGCAGCCAAAAAATATGACCATAGTTTCATAAAAGAACAAAAAATAATAGTTATTTTAAATCCATTCTCAACAATTTACATTTACAGTTGGTTTGAGCTCACAAGCCTTTAAAGTTGGTATTACAAACAACTACTTGGGTATACAAACAAGAGGCAAGTTCCAGAAAGCGAAAAAGGTCAACACCAAACCAGTTAGCGCCATATAAATGGTGAAAAGGACGCAAAAATGTTCTCTCATGAATTAATGCCAAAACCAAAGTTCCCTTCATCCACAAAAGCCCACTGATGTACTACATTAACTTTATCTAAACATGATATTATATGTCACCCAAACAGGACATCTACAAGCATTCTGGATGAAGTAATTTCAGGTTTCAACCATTAATTACTTAGATTTGAGGAAGATAGAAACAAAGTTTATTGAGTGCAGGTTTGTAGCTTCAACTTTCACAAGTTCACAAAAATGGCACGAATTAAACTAATCTACAAAACAATTCCGTGAGATAAATCTACCTCTAGTTTACATATATTTGTCATAAGAAGAAGACAAGAATATAGATTTAAGAAAAAATAAAAAAATCGAAGGAAAATCGGACTACTCAAAAAGAAAGAAAAAGAATAAACATCTAAGAAAAAAACTACACAAATCTAACACTAGATAAATACAAACAGAAATTTGTAAGCTCACACCAAATAAGAGAGAGTAACCTTGGTGACACCAAAGAGAGAGTAACCATTTCTCTCGGAATGCCTCAAATCCGAGCAAGAGTTAGAGAGAGAGAGAGAGAGAGAGAGAGAGAGAGAGAGATAAACTTACTGGAGTCAACGAGAAGACGGCGGCGAGAAGACGATGTTGGTGGAACCAATTGGAAATCCCCGTCAGAATGTGAAATCCCGAGAGAGACCGAGAGAGAGAGAGAGAGAGAGAGAGAGAGAGAGAGAGAGAGAGAGAGAGAGAGAGAGAGAGAGAGAGAGAGAGAGAGAGAGAGAGAAGGGGGGAAAGTAGGGAAAGTGATAGAGAATTAGGCGAGGGATGTGATTTAAAAGACTTATTATAGCGACTTTTAGTCGTTAGAAGTCGCTGTAATAAGTCAAGTTTAATGGAGGTAGATATTGTGTCAAACTTAAGTCACTGTAATAAGTTATTAAAGCTAACGTATTTGGCAAGACTATTTCTGGCGACTAAAACTTGAGGGAAAAAGTCTTTAATTCCACTTTTCTTTTCAGCTAGCCACAAAGATCCCGAGTGAAATAAAAATATATGTTATTTCCGACTATATTAGTGTCGCCGGTAACAAAAAGAGCCCAATCTGCTCTTTTTTTTTTTTTTTGTAGTGAGAGTGGATATTCTTGAGGGTAGTAATGCATAAGTTGAGTTTTGCTGAAAGATGGATCAACTTAGTTGTGATGACCTGTTTTTGCATGTATTTTCACTGAAGGGTTGTTTATAATTTAATTAATATATTGGTTTATTTATTTTAAATTATTGTATTTTAAATTGGTTTTAATTTATTTGATGTTGTGTTTAATTTATTTAGTCATTTTACGGTTTTTAAAATCGTTTTCGGCGGATCAGTTTTTAGTTTTCGGAGTGAGGATTGGATCTCATTTCTTTTCATTTCTTTTCTCTTTTTCTTTTTCCCTTTTTCCTTTTCTTTTTCTTCTTTTTCTTTCCTTTCTTTCTTTTTCTTCTTCTTTTCTTCCCCGTTTCCTCTCTCCCCGCGCGCTACCTCTTCCCTTTCTCCTTCCCGTCGCCGCCTGTTTGTCAGCCCAATACACCGCCATCCGGCCGCCGTGTAGTGCACCACCCCCACCAAAATTTTGCCCTCCTACCAGAGATCATCCCTACCAATTTTCAGGACCATCCGACCAGCCGTTAGCCGCGATGAGCTCCTGGAAGTCATGGCACCAGCCCTGTTTTCCTCTCTGTCGCCGATTGCTTTCGTAGCCCAGAACCGCCGCTCGCTGGCGGCGTGGCCTAGACCACCCACCTAGTTTTCTTCCCCTTCCATCGGTGAACACCCCCACCAAGTTTCACCTCCATCCGAGCCACCGTTAGCAGCCACGAGCTCCTCTAAGCCACACGATTTTTCACCGATTCCGGCGCCGTCGCACCACCTCCGGCCACCATCTCTTCACAGATTCTTCCCCTACCTCTTGCCAACCTAACCCACCAGATTCCGGCCTCGATCCGTTGCCGGAGCAGCTCCCACAAGCTCAACTCCGTTCAGCCCCTTTTTGGCTTTCCACCGCCATTTCCACCACCACCCACGGCCAAAACTCACTTCTTTTAGCTTTATAAACATCTCAAGGCCATTTCTTATCAATTTCGTATCTTAGTTTGTCCCCGTTCAAAAGTGGATAATTTATTTCCCACGGTCACAGTGTAAATTACACTGTTACGTTGCTTTTCCTCCGCCGTTTGCAATGCTGCGAGCTTTCAAAAAATACCGTATAGCGCTGTAAGTATTTTTGAAACTCTACTTTTAGATTTAAATATATTTTTCTCTTACAATAAATATTTGTTGTTGGTTGGTTGATTCCGAACTAAGTCCGAGGAGTTCGGGGGTCGGATGGATTGAGGACGGAGTTGCTTGGATTGTTGATTTATGGTTAGTTGGTTGTTTTGTGCATTGAGATTGCATTTACATGGTGCATGCACGTGTATTTTATTTAAATTGAGAAAATCCTGTTTTATTGGCGTTAATAGATTTTCGGGTGCGTGTGTCTCACGAGCCCAAGCCGAGATGAGTTATTATCTCGGTGGAGCTCCTCTGTTCACTCGGAAGCATAATATACTGAGTGATGTCCCCTGAGTTGTCACTGGGCGACAACGGAAGCGGGCGGGATGGTAACGCTCTACGCACCGACTCCGTGGCCCTTCGCTGGCTAGGGCTAGAGGATGCTTGACTACGAACGTGCGGGGCGCAGAACTGGGCATCGCTCGTTTAGGTGTTATACGCGTGGTCGTTACCCGCGGTGTGGCACAGGAGCTAGGGTGTGTGGATGACCCCTAGGGGAGGTCATGGTGCATACGGATTAATTGGTTAATGGATATGAGTTGGATATGAGCCAAATGAGACTTTTGGCGAGTTTTGGAAAATAATATGTTTTTGGGGCCAAATGAAATTTTTGGCGTGCGTAGAAAAATATGGTTTTACGGGTCATGTGTATTGGTTTTTCTTTCATACATGTTGTTTGAGTTAATATGTTTTTATCTAGTGGTGTTTGAATTTTACTTACCTGCGGCACCATTTTTGATTCTGTAGATTTTGATGCAGAGTTCGAGGAGGAGGAGGAGGCTGAGCGCGGGGATGCGGCTCCGCCGGAGTTTTGAGTTGAAGTTTAAGCTTGTTGTTGGTTTGAACTATATTTGTGTTTTGTAATATTTTATTATTTATGTTCTGAACAGTTTTGTATTAAACTAAGAAAAATTCTGGTACTTAGTTATATGACTTTCGTTATCCGGTACGTTTTCTTTTGCACATTTGTTGCTTTTACACACACTTGACACTCGTCGATAGGGTGGTGACCCGTGTTGTTATCATCCGGACGTCTCGATTTTTCCGTGTCTGTGCGTGGAGATTTGGGAGCGTCACATTAGTTATGAGATGTATTTAATCAGTGTGTGGCACCCTTGACCCCTAAGTCTGATTTGGTGGGAGTCATGATGTCGAGGTGCTAGCCACTTTGGTCACACTCCCCATGCATTAAGTGGGAGTCAGTGTGTGTGCAAGCATGCATTATAAAAGTGTACAATTTATAAACATAATGAAAAATAATAAGACAATTCAAAAACTAAGTATTAGAAAATTTAAATACAAACCAACAAAGAAGTCCTCCATAGGGTTAGTGAATCAGTCTTGTATCGATTTTTAAATTTTCAAAATCGGTATATATTGGTTTAGTTCTAAAAAATTTACAAAACCTATCCTAGCATAAACTATTGGTGCTCTACAAGCTCTTTGGTGCATATCTAGGACTAAGGAAGATTATACTAGAAGGAGATGCTCTTCAAGTGATCAAAGGCATAACACATCCAAATGAGTCATGGTTTAGCACATGAATGCTTATAAATGATGTAAAACAAAAATTACTCTGCTTTGAATTTTGGTTTGTGAATCATGTAAAAAGGAAGGTAAATGTGGTAGCATATACCTTGGCAAAAAATTCCTTGAGTATCTCTGATGAGATTGTTGACATCAAGACTAGTCACTTGTGTATTTTTTTGTTGTTATAAGGAGATTATCAATAAATTTATCTTGGTTAAAAAAAACAATAAAACCCTTTTTATCGTAATCAAGCGAGTCTTGTACTTTATTGGTATAAATGTGAAATAATTATAATGAGTAATATTACTAATTATCCATTTTCTCATCATTCTCTTATCATTCCATGATATGATATTAGATGATTAAATATTATTTATTATCTTTCACTTGTGAACTTATTATTTAATATCATATTATGAGATGATGAGAAAATAGATTATGAGTTAATTTTTCAATCCTAATTAATGCTACTTTACTTGGGTAGTTTTTTTTTTTTAGTTCTCTCAAAAGTTTAAATCGGATAGATGAGATCATAAGCTTATGCATATCATTCTCTTGACCATCCAACCTAAAATCAATAGGATTAGGTCAAGGACTAGAATTCTTCCCTTTAAACCACCACTTTACTATTTTATTTAAAAGTTTTGCTACATACAATCACTTTTGTATATTTTTTACGCATTCCACTCATATGATTGACCAAAATAGTTATTTTTATTAAAAAACAAATTAACACATCGAATCACATTAATGAATTATACAAAGAGTACATAAGGTAACTGCATATAAAATTTTTATTTATTTAATTCTACTTAAAGGTTTATTCTTTACCCACAACATTTCTTTACTTATTAAAAAAAAAAAAGAACGCACTTTTAATTTTAGGCTGCTTAAGTGAGCATTGGGCCACATTCATGCCCTGATTTTTTCCAATTTAAAAGAAACAAGCAAAACAGACCATCGAAAGTCTCCAGTTCCATTATACATGAGCTCTAGTCTCGACTCTCAATATTGCAACTTCTACAGACTTTCTCACTCAACTGAAACCATATGATTTTGAGACTTATCCCAACCTACTACGTAATGATTTTTAGAACACCATTAAGAGTAAAAAATAAAGGAGTGCTATTTGAAAATTTTTACACTACACACCATTCACATAAGATAATTTGATTTATAATATTTAAATTTTAAAATTTATCTTTTAAATCAAGTTATGCTTTATGGATGGTGTGTGGTGTAAAGGTATTCAAATAGAATTATTCATCTAATTTATGATAAAAGTCTACACTTAGCTTAAATTAGACTTCACATGGCAAATATTTATGCAATTTGGACAATTCCTTTTACTTCAATTGTAAAATCTATTTCTGACTGATGATCATCTATTGTGAGTCATGCCTGGTTAGCCTGCCTTCTGGTGTGTTGAATTTTCCAACCATATATGTCTTTTATCTTCAATGATCTGATCATAACTGGAACAACACTACTTGATCATCCTAAGAACTGTCTCCACCACCAAGGGTGAATCTTCTTGGATCTAATATTTAGAAAAATTAGATGAATGGGCTTTTGATATCATGAAAGCAATGTTGAGGGCATGAAAGATGCGATGCCCACCCTACAAAAACTTCTCTGACTCCCTAACAATAGAGCCAATCTCCATCTTCCTAAAGAGATTAATGCTATAGTGTCGGTTGAGAAACTCTTGTAATGATGGTTGGATACAGGGCTGGCTCAATAGATTTTGAGAGCTGAGGTGAGAAGTTAAAGTGAGACATTTTTCTTGTATTAAACTAAACTAGGTTGTATCTAATTATATTCTTATTTAAAAATTATTCTTCTTATTTTTTGAGATGCAAAATTACTAACATTAGAGAAATTGGAAAATAAAAACAAAATTTGAACAAAAAGTCAATAAATAGATGGCCCATGGTCATGTGAATTCAATTGCCAAACCTTCGGTTGAAGTGTTGAAGAAGAAGACAAAAAATAAAATAAAATAAAATAAAAAAATCAAAGGATGTCTAGACTCTAGAGACTAGAAGACAAACGTGGTTGTTTTGTTAACACAAAATTTTACTGTATAATGTATATATAAAACAAGAAAATTGATGTTTGCACTCGTGGTTGTGCAAACGACGTGCAATCGTTTTAAAAAAAATGAATTAATATGGGACCCACATGAAAAAAAAAACTAACTTTTTAATCGTGGATCTCACTTTTTTTCAAAATAATTGCGTGGCATTTGCAATTCCACGACTGTATGTAGCATTGCTGATAAAACAAAATCTTCAGCTTTAGTTAACCTTCGTCGACCATAGCATAACAGAGATGCTACTCAATGTTTGCAAGTGCGATGCAGTGATGAGAGAGGCTGCCTGTAGGGGTGGCAATATGTTACACGACCCATTAACCCAATACGAATACGACACGATAATAACGGGTTAAGGTTTAGTCTTAACGGATTCGGATCAAAACGGATTAACCCGTTAAGACACGATTGATTAATGGGTTGATAATGGGTCAACCCGTTTTAACACGTTATAACCCGTTATGACACGTTAAGAAAGTTAAAGTTACAATTATACCCTTCTACCTAAAAGTAAAATTGTTGGAATTTTAATTTTGATATTTTTATTGTTTATATTGTAATTTTAGACTTGTAGTTAGTTTTATAATTTTTATAGATATTGTGATTTTAACATTTATAGAAAATTATGTTAAATTTAATCAAGTCAAATGGGTTAATTTCAAGTATATTCAACTAATTTACATAAACAGTTTGAAATGGGTTATATTATTTCGTGTCAACCTATTTAGTAATATTTACTAATAGGTCAAAACGGGTTGACACGACACGACACGTTATGTTAATGGATCGTGGGGGTTTGAGGTTTTGACACGATAAGCTTAACGGTTGAGTTAGGATTTACCTATATAATATAATATATATGCTTTAGCACGACACGAACACGACCCGTTAACACGATTTGACACCTCTAGCTGCCAATGCCAAATAAGAGCTAGATGGATGTAAGAGAGTTTGAGATTAGATATTAGAGTTTAGAGTACAAGATAGAGATGAAATACAATTTGTAAATTTCAGATCTAAAAAGAGAGTTTTTAGATGTCTGAATTTTTTTTTTACAAATAGATTGAACGTTATTTAAAAAAAAAAAATTATTCTGACTTTTGACTTTCCCAAGTGAAGTTGTAGAGTTTATCTAAAATCTATTAACGTCTATTTTTTTTTTTTCAATTGTGGAGTTGAGAATTGATTTTTTTTTTCAATTTTCGAGGTTAACTTCATTTAATTTAGATATATAATTTTTTGAATTTTTTGAATACTTAACTTTTTAGTATATTTTTAACCTTTTTTCATTGTGGGACCTTAGACAACAACCTAACTCGCCTGATGGATCAGCCGCCCTAGTTGGAAAAATGAAAGTTACTATCTTCTTTAAAAAATAATAATAATAATAATAATAAATTTCGGATTTTTAATTAGTTGATTCACTCCCTCCTCTTCTACCCAATAACCTCAACTAACAAAGTCAAGTTCACCCATTCAAGCTCTGGGCCAAGTTGGGCGGCAACCTCTCAAATTCTATACAACCAACTTTATAATGATTTAATGCATGAATGAATGAGGTCGTGTGACCCAACAGAAGTAGCCGGAGCAGAAGCTTCTAATACTTCCAAAATTATATATATTATAAATCATTTGACATAATTAACTGGCTAGTTAGATATAGTGAGAATATAGTTTTATAATATTATTTTATTTATAAATTTAAAAAAATTAAAATTATTATTATTTATTTATAAATTTTAAAAAATTATAATAATTAATTTAAAAATTTTATATTTAAATTATATTTAAAAATATTTTTAAAAAATTACGAGAGATAAAATAATCCCAAAATTAAGAAGAATCATGTTGTTCATATGCATTATTAATCTGGTCGGTTTCTTTAGCGTGCAGTATATGATGCCGTACACAAAGACAAATGGTACTGATCATCATGATGTATGTTGACTATTCTAGATATGAATTTCTGTGATATATATATATATATATATAGAAAATGATAAAAATGTATGTTTCCACATAGGATCAATTCCTTAGAAATTAAGGCTTAGTTTAGTTAAATGTCTTATCTATATCGTATAATAATTTTTTATTTATTTAAATATATTATATTTTATTTTTAAATTTTAAAAACATCTATTTAAATAAACAACACGAAAGAAGACAAATGGCACTGATTATCTATGTTGACTATTCTAGATTTGAATTCATGTGATATATATAGAAAATGATAAAAATGCAGGTTTCCACGTGATAGGTCAAATATTCCCTAGAAATTAAGGGCCAGTTTGGTTAAATGTCTTATTTGAACCTACAATAATTTTTCTTACGTAAAGATATTATATTTTATTTTTAAATTTTAAAAATATCCACTTAAATAAACAATAGACAAATATCACTGATCATCATGATGTATGTTGACCATTCTAGATATGAATTTCTGTGATATATATAGAAAATGATAAAAATGCAAGTTTACTCAAAGGGTCAATTCCTTAGAAATTAAGGTCAATTACGATTAAATGTCTTATCTGTATCGTATAATAATTTTTTTAATTTAAATATATTATATTTTATTTTTAAATTTTAAAAATATCCACTTAAATAAATAGTAATAAAAAGTAAAAATTAACAGTAAATAGTATGTAAATAATACAAAACTTACATAAATAATACGTGAACAACCAAAACTGACATGAATGGCGTATGAATAGTGAGTGAATAGTATATAAACAATGCACAATTTGACTATCTCTAAAACCGTGATACCAACACTTTTTTCAAATTTAAAAAATTAAAAATAATCTCATCTCATCTCACTATCTAAACATATTTTGTTTACAAATTATTTCATCTCATTTTAATTTAAAAATTTTATTACTATTTAAAATATTTTATCTGAACTATGTATCCAAACAAAACCTAAATATTTGACCATGTAAAATAAGAATGATTAGTTTCCTTAGAAATTAATCATTGTTAGTTTAATTATTTAAAAACTAGATCATTTTTCATTCGTAAAACTTGTTAATCAAATAGGATAAATTACATCAAATGCTTGATTGTTTATGGATATTGTTGATATTCTAAAAATCATACAACAGGTCAAAAGGTGAGAAAGAGTCATTCCTGGTCCACTGAGGTGATTCAGACCTTGAACGGCGTGATTCGGTGCCTTCGACGATGGTCTGATGCGGCACGTATGGTGTCAGTGGGTACATTAATGTTAATGAAAGGAAAATTCAAGTAGAAAAAATAAAGAGATGGACACACATATTTACATGATTTGGCATAATGTCTACGTCTACAGGTCTTTTAGGAGGAGGAATTTACTATAATAATTTTGTTTACAGTTTCTCATGGCCTCTCATCTCTCACTATACAAGGAAAGCTATAGATATATTTACTAGAGAAGAACACCTACGTTAGAGACATCTGTCCAGAGGTTGAAGGTAGAGTTGAAGAAGAAGAGAAAAATCAAGGAAGAAGCCCCCTGTCTAACAAAATCGAGTCTCCAGGCTTGTCGAGTCTCTAGACTGGCAACGAGCTGCGGGGTAAAGCCAAGTCTTCAAGACTAACTGATCTCTCGTCTAACAAAGTTGAGTCTCTAAACTCGCAATGAAGTTGGGTCCCTAGACTCGCTGCGAGGTAAGGCCAAATCTTCGAGATTAGTAGACCCCTTTGTTGCCCAGATGACTAACACAAGAAGAAGGGTGAATTGAGTTATATTTAAAAAAATAACAATTATAAATTAAATATACAATATAAAATATAAACAAAATGCGAAACAATAATAAATATAAAGAGTAAGGGTAAAAGAGAAGCAAACTCAGTATGTTAACGAGGTTCGGCCCCACTGCCTATGTTCTCGCCTCAAACTACCCCTTGAGAATTCCCAAATTCACTATTCAACCTCCTTCAGGTAGAAATAAAAACCTATTACACATTTGAAAAACACCACTACAAAGGATCCGTATAGAACACCCTCTACACTTGCAATCACTTTACAATTGGTGATTCAACTATTCCCCGTATAGAATACTTTCTACACGCATAAGGGTTATACACACCCTTTTTCTGATACAAAAGCTGATAGTGGGTAGTTTATCAGAAAACACTCCTCAATGAGTAAAATAAGAACAATACAGCGCAAACTATATCTCTCAAAATGAACAAAGATTAAGGCTTAATGCTTAGAGAAGAGAGAATGAAAATTTTGAATGAATGTTGTATGCTCTGGATGTTGTGAATGTGAAACTCTCAAATGATCTATTTATAAGCATATGAGACTTCATATTTAAATTTAAAAAGATTCACATATCAAAGACAACATCATTCACTTTTTCAAAAAATTCAAATAAAAGGTTCTTCTTTTTCAATTGTCAAAGACAACATCATTCACTTTTTCAAAAAAAATCAAACCTAATATTTTACTTTTGGCATATGACAAAATGAGCACATTTTCCTTTTTCAAAAAATTCAAACCTAATCTTTTACTTTTTACATATGACAAAAGGAGCACATTTTCCTTTTCAAAAAAAATTCAAATCTAATCTTTTACTTTTTGTATATGACAAAATGAGCACACTTTACTTTTCAAATTTTTCAAACAAAATCATCTACCTTTTGTATAAGTCTAAAAAAGCATCAATTACTTTTGAAAATATTCAAATAAAACATGCACATGTGAAAGATGACAATCAATCATCTTTAATATTTTCAAAGTTCAACCCTTTAATCAAGGCATGCACATGCAAAAGATGACAATCAATTATCTTTCAAAATTTTCAAATTTAATTTTCAAAAAAATTCATGCACATGTGGAAAATGTATTTTAATACTTTATGATAAAATATTAATTTTGAGCATTAATCCTAATTTCAAATTTTAAAAGATTTACAACATTACTCTATGACTTTAATGTGAACTTGTTTCTTTCTTGCTCATGCTTAGTTCTTTGATGTGCTTGATTCCATTGTGTAGATAACTTGAACTTGAAACTCCTTTATTCTTTGAATTCATTTGTTATTATCAAAATCCATGTGTAGATTTATAATTATATGAAACTTGAAACCTTGGGTTCAACACCCTTGTCCGACAAAATCGAGTCCTTAGACTCCTAACGAGTTGCGGGGTAAGGCCAAATCTCCGAAATTAGCCGATCTTTCGTCCAACAAAATCGAGTTCCTATACTCACAATGAAATTAGGTCCCTAGACTACCTGACTTCCTGCTCGCCGAGCCAAGGCAGGCCCCGTGCTCTACATGGTCGGGCCAGCCTCCCATCACATCTAAGCTCCACACTCGCGATCAAGCCAGCCTCCCACTGCGTCCGAGTCCCATGCTCGTAGGTTACGTTGTCGAGCCAATCTCTCGCCGCATTCGAGCTCTGTGCTCGCACCTTATGTAGTCGCACACACCTTCTGCCTAAATTCACCCTTAGATTCATTTATCACATAACACAAGCATAATATTGCTTCATTATTGACGATTTTTGTTACAGGTTTTAAAGATTCTTAAGGTCTTCTTTTGGAAGCAAATTGCCCTTAAGAATCGCGGGATACTGTAACGGGGGAAAATCCTAAACCCAAGAACTAGGTCCAACCCACCTGATTGGATGCTAGAAGACAAAAGAGAATAAAATGTTAGAAGAGGCATGAGATGTCAGGAGGGTGGTCTATCAACCCACCATTGTTAATTTCAAATTTATTGACGGTGGATTGATGACATGAATTAATTTTTTTTTTTAATTTCTTTGATGTTGATCTAATTTTTTAATTTTTTAATTTCTCTCTCGGGAGCTTGTCCTTGGGCCTTGAGATTTCCCCCCTTCAAGATATATATGCTAGATCATTAGATCAACATCAAAGAAATTAAAAAATTAATTCATCTCATCAATCCATCGTCATTAAATTTAAAATTAACAATGGAGGGTTGATCAAAAGGATCCCGTCATCTATATTATTGTCCCCTTTATGGATTATTGATCAGTTTATGTCAATACTTGCTGAGCATGCAGCCATATATCTATTGAGATTAAGGGTAGAAAGTTTTCTCCCCGTTGAATAATACTATTTAAAAGCTATATATTATTTACATAATATAATATAATTTATAATATCCAAATTTTAAAATTTATATTTTAAATTAAATTATGATACATAGATAATAAATGATGTAAAAAATCTCAAATAGAGTTATTGATCATCATTTTATTATTCATATTCTTATGTAATGTCTCGTTTGGAGAGTAAAAATATTTTATTTTATTTTATTTTATTATTGTAATTTTTTAAAATTTTTATATAAAATATAATAAATAATTTATTTTTTTAAATATCAAAATAATAATAATAATATTAAAAAATAATATTTTATTTAATTTTTTTTTTTATTTTAATTTATTTCATCTTAATTCAGTGTCGAAACTGCACCTAAAAGATAATCTGGGTGAATCAGGTATTACATGTTTACATCATGACTGAATTTGCGTAAAAATATTGGTATATAATATTGTACTCTCAGATTGCGGGTCAAAGATGTTTGTTGCAAGTTCTTGGTCAGGCTGCCCATGCATGCGCGCACTGCTTTTTAGATAGAAAAAAGGTACTGTAGTCACTAACTTTGACCGCTCTATTTTTCTTTTATGTAAATATTTTTTTCTTTTATTTAAAAATTAAAAAAGTAATTTTAAATATATTAATATATATTTTTTATTTTATAAAAATATTTAAATATATTAAAAAAAGTTTAAATTTAGGCGACAAAATAGCACCACTCTTTAAGATAATAAGTTGTTTAAGATAATTAAAAAAATATTGTTAGAAATATAGTTTATCAGTTTTTTTTTTAATTTTAAATTATAAATTTCATAATTTTTAATATATTAAGAAAAGAAATAAATTTATAGTAATTTTTTCTTAATAATATTAGCATTTTTCTTAGAAAAAAAATACTAACTTTTTGGAACATTTCAGAAAATTAATGCAATCCTAAATACAGGTAAGTAGAGTCGATAGACAAGCTGAATCGCTGTACACTAAATACAAAACAAGCATCCTTAATTTCTCCGTCAGTGGGTAGTTCGGCGGCAATGTTAATTGATTAATTAATAGAGGTTAAGGATCCTTAATTGAAACGTGCATGCATTCATGTCATGTCTACAAACGTCTCAGATTTCTCCGACCAAACTTACGTATGAAGTTGAAACTCTTGCTTACAGTATTATTGAATTAAACACGTGATGATCAGCAACATTGTAAAACACAGCTACTTGTACCGGGAGTTTATTCTGTTACATTTTTATATGCATATATATATATTAGGTGAGAGCAACGTGTAAAGCACGTTTGTCTAATTTTATGAAATAATTATTTGTAAAAAATAATATATATTTTATAAAAATTATTGATGTCACTTAATAATTTAAGGCATATTGGAGAAAATAAAAAAATTAGTTTAAAATATCATATAATACAGTACATATTTATAACATCCATAATTTTAGCAAAGATGTATACGAACAATTTAATAAAAGTCTAACACAAACGGTAGTTCAAAATATGTGTCGTTTGATGTTTGTATTATTATTCATCAATTTATGTCATCCTATAGACTATCAATAGAGATAATATTGAAATTCTTATTTTGCTGTTGGTTGAGTCGATCAGGGACAACATAAAGTTAAAACATAATCTTTTTATAAAATTTGTGGTATAATATTTTCTATATATAGCATATATATAAATCCTAAAATATATTTTGAAATTGTTGGCCGAATTTACTCTTTTTTGATTAGCTCAAGGATCACGACCTTTGTCACATACCCATCATAGCAAGCCCACGTGTGGAATATGACTTAGCGGAAGCTACGTCCTACTACCATGGGAAAAAAAATACTTTGATTAAACACATTTGTATTATATATTATATGAGATTTTTAAATTTGAAATACTCAATAATCTGAGTTAATGAAACGTATAATACACGTATATTATACTTAGAGATTTACGTTTTATGCACCTAATACATGTGTATATGTTAAGGAAAAAGAGAAAAATATAATAACTAATCTTTAATTACTTATTATTATATAAACTATTAAGTATTATAATTATTGTGATTAATAAACCATATAACAACATTGAATGCTATCTCTCACAACATTTATGTTTTCATTTTATATGTCAAGCCGTTAAAACAAACGGTGTTAACTTTAACGGAAAAACAAGAAAAACCGTTAAAACAAGATTTTTCGTTTCATACACACTTTTTATATATAGAAGATATATATATATATAAACAATGCATGACCCATATATGATGGCATTAAACACGTGTTTTCCTTTTTGCAGATTATATGACAAACAATAAATATAAAATAATATTAAATATAGTCATAAATTATATAAATATCACACATTATTTTTTAAAAAGAGTGATGCCTATTATTAAAAAATTATTATTTTTCACATGAATTTTATATTTATTTATTTTTTTTAAAAGCGTAAAACTTACAAATTGAACTATGACTTATGTAAATATCATTTCTCATAATTATATTTCTCACGAAGACAATTTGAGTCATATAAATATCATTTCTCATAATTATATTTTCTACGGAGATAATTATTATATATTTAGTAGCTAGCTAGCTAACTAGCTAGATGTAATTAAATCATCTAGCTAGATGTAGTTAAATCATAAAAACCGTGTCCCACGTGGAGAAGTGATGAGTACTACATTAATTTGAATATGGTCATATATCCAAACATCAGGCTATAAATACGGGTTTGTCAATTAAGTTTTCTTTCATCTTCCAGTTTGCAATAAGAAGTAATCAACAACGTCGCAATCTTTTCCCTTCATTTTTATTACCAGCAAAGTAATTTGAGTAATTACCCATTAATTTCATCTTTTCCATGGAAAACACAATGTCGGTTCATACTCAGCAGCCAACATCCGACAACTTGATCACCATTCTAAGCATTGATGGGGGTGGTATCAGGGGGATCATCCCTGCAACTATCCTTGCTTTCCTTGAATCCCAACTTCAGGTATTTGATTACTTTTTGTTTACAAGAAAGTTTCAAGGTTTTAATTTACAAAAAGGCATATAAAATATTATGAAACTTGATCATATATATGCAGTAGTAGTAATTAACCATGTCAACTACTAAATAGTTTGATATAACAATGGTGTAGGAATTGGATGGGGAGGAAGCTAGACTTGTAGACTACTTTGACGTGATTGCAGGAACAAGCACAGGTGGTCTTGTTACTGCCATGCTAGCTGCTCCAAATGAAAATAATCGACCTCTGTTTGATGCTAAGGATATCAAGCCCTTCTATCTGCAACACGGTCCATCGATTTTCCCACAGGAGAGGTACCACTACTCTTCATACTTTAACCCCTCCCTCCATTAGCTAGCACAAAAGCATGCAGCTCTATATTCTGTGCAAAACTGCACTTTTTCACATTCTCAATACTTTAATATTAATTGGATGAGCATAACGTGCTGTTTTGTTTTGTTTTTTTTTTTTTTTTGTTTTTGTTTTTACAGTGGCATATATGGAGGAATCAAAACAATATTCAGATCTCTGATAGGACCCAAATATGACGGGAAATACCTTCACCGGATTCTGAGAGAGAAATTAGGGGAAACTCGGCTGGATAGTACATTGACCAATGTTGTTATACCAACTTTTGATATCAAGTATCTGCAACCAACCATTTTCTCATCCTATGAGGTTTGACCTCTCCTTCTCTCTCTAGAAATCATTGTTTGCTAAACTTGAGAGCAATTTTTTTACATATTCTTACTTTGTGCAGGCGAAAAAGAACTGTTGTGCGAATGCTCGACTGTCAGACATATGCATAGGCACTTCAGCAGCTCCAACCTACCTCCCTGCCCATTACTTCAAGCACAAAAATGATGTAGGAAATGATAGTGAATTCAATCTTATAGATGGTGGTGTTGTTGCAAACAATCCGGTACAATTTTATCTTTTTAGAGTATTTTCCAAAAGTTTCAACATCAAAGTTCCAAAATATTAAGCTGATCTTTATCTGTTTCCCATGGTCCAGGCTCTCGTGGCTATAAACCAAGCGACTAAACAGATCTATGATGCAAATCCTGATTTCTTCCCAATCAAATCCACAGATCATTATGGTCGTTTTCTAGTAATCTCAATAGGTACAGGCTCAGGAAAGATAGAAAAAAGATACAATGCAAAAATGGCAGCCAAGTGGGGAATTTTAAACTGGTTACTTCATGGTGGTTCAGTACCATTGGTGGAGGTGTTTACTCAATCAAGTGCAGATATGGTTGATTTGAACCTAGCTGTGGTGTTCCAAGCCCTTCACTCCGAAGAGAATTACCTCAGAATTCAAGTAAGAAATTCTTCTTTAGGTTTTTAATTCATCCAAGGATTGAGTTTTAAAATTTCCACGTTGATAACTATTTTTATGAAATGTTGTGGTTAGGATGACACATTGAGTGGGACAGAAGCTTCAGTAGATGCGTCTACGAAAGAGAACTTGAACAAACTTGTAGAGATAGGGGAGAAATTATTAAAGAAACCAGTTTCAAGGGTGAATTTACAGACTGGTTTATCAGAACCAGTTAAACACTGTGGCACAAATGAGGAGGCTTTGAGAAAGTATGGAAAACCTTTCTTGCATGTGCATTGTAGCATCTTTTTAGTCATTTTTTGCTATCAAACTAAGTGTGCATCGTAATTAAAAACTGTTTTGCAGATTAGCCAAAAAGCTTTCACAAGAAAGAAAGAGGAGACAGGGAAAATCTACATAAATGGAAAAGTGATGCAGATTACTGAACTCGTCTCTAAAGTACTTGAGCTATAAATCGTATCCATTTCTATATGATGTAATAGTCAAAGATTAGTTCATTTTGCATTTCAAATTATTCTTTTCGTCCTTCAAATAATTTAGTGTAATGTGTCCCACGAAAGGAAAGGAATTCATTGTTCAAATGATTGTTAATTTTGGAGTGACAATGAATAGAAGTTGTCGTGATCATTTTGAAAGTTAATTTATTTGATGTAAAAGTTACAATTATCGTTATATGTGATTGAAAATGTTGGATTGAAATGATGTTTTACAATCTAATTCTCTACATACTATTGAATAATTTGCAAGAATCTCATGACAAATTTATGGTTTCGAGGATTCGAACCGTAAATTTTGATGTAGAGAATGGCCGGGTATGATAGTTTTTATGAATATGAAAATCCAACACCTTCATAAGATTGAGGATTGGGGCCCTTGCCCCATTTTATTTAATTGCTGAGTTTGTTTTTTTTTTTTTTTAAAGGGAAGACTATAATATTCTGTTGCTTATGGATTGAGACAATATGGATCCTGTGGTTGGGATGTAATTTAATTTTTTTAGTATTGTTAATTAGAATTAATTATGTCCTATTTTATCTTCGCTACAAATATAACTATACTCCATTTATTTTAAACAAGTGTGCACACACTTGTTGTCACAATGAATCAATCTCTACCTCAACATTTTTCCTTTTTTTAAGCAAGAAACTTTCATTGATAAAATTACAAGTGAACTTGATCCAACCAAACAGATTGAGAAATACAATAAGAAACCAAACCCATCCAGAGCTCAACATCTGCAATCTTCCATGCATTCCTTACCAATTGATGAGCCACTTTGTTTCCCAACCTCAAAACATGTTGAACTTGGAAAACCTCAAACTGCTGCATCAGTTGTATGTTTAACCTCCTGGATTAGGTTTGCCAAAGCTAGCATAGATTCTCGTCTTGCTTGTAGAGCTTCAACCATCAATAAACTGTCACTCTCAAGGATGATCTTTGAAATCCCCGATTGAACACATAATTGACGTCCACGAAACAAATCTCTACGTTTACTTGATTATGATTGGCAATCACTACAAGAAAACATAGCTATTGCAGTGTTATTTTTAGTCGCAAATACTATCTAAAATCGTTGCAATAAAGTATTAGAGGCGATATTCCATCGACGCACGTTGGTTGAGACAGAATGCTTATTTATGGATAAAAGCAACGAAATCTAAAAATTGTCGCATTTAATTTCCTTTTCCAGCGAATTAAATCCGACTCAAATAGCCTCAATTTCTACTGCAACAGCCTGTACAGCCCTCACATTAAACCGTTGAAAAAATTATGTTGCGTCATAAATTACCGTTGCTAAAAAACCCCATATGTCGCTGCAATTGTGTTACTCTGACGTTTTTTGTTGCGGTTGCTTTTAAAAATTTTGGACATTGTTTACCTTTTTACCAGCAGTTTAATATCGCCGCAATAGGTTTTCGACAACAGTTTGAAATCGATGCAATCCCTATCTGATACATTGTATTCTACCTCTATTGCAGCACCACAAAAAATGCTGCAAAAACTAATTTCCATCGATTTTTTGCCTTGGTCGCCAATGTACACACAGGTTGAAGCTATTCGCGACTACAAATTTTGCCGCAATTCTGCTTTTTTGCAACGATTATTCATGTTCTTTTTGGTCATGCACCCCCACGTATTTGCACGTAAAAAAATTATATATAAATTTGCACCCTAAACTGCTATGTAGTGTGTTGCACTAGTTTTGGCTACGTTTTGGTACATATATATACAACTATATGTTGCAAATTAATAAGATCGTCAACGTTAAATATATATGCATGATTTGTTGCATAAAAATCTGCCCGTTAATAGTTTATAAACACAAATAAATCTGGATTCATATATATGTCATTAACCATTAATTTACAACCCATGCAATTAAATCTCCAACCTAAAATATATATAAATAGGGAGAGTTCAATCATGAGGATTCTGAACACCCAAGTATATACATATATATAATATACTTGCACACCCATGCTGAAGCTATATTTAAATAAACCATCATCAGTGCCAAGACAAAGATCATGATTCATTCATCATATAACTAAACCACTATATATATACACCGGTGCATTTTATATATAGACATGTAGAAAGATGTTTGGAGTACTAAGCAATTAGGAATGATACCCTATTTCACAAACCCACAAGGACTCAATGAAATGCAGCTTTCTCCAGCTTTCTCTTTCAGTCCATATGCGTGCCCTTTGCAGTAACTTTAACATCTACTGTCCATCTAAATCCATTAGCATCTTTGCCCAACATTTGACTGGCATGCAATTAGTAAAAACTTTGCATTTCAGTGTAAATATGAATTAACATAGTGTTCCTCTGTGAGACATGAAACCACTTGACATAAAACCCTACATTAGTGCTCTTTCGTGAGGCATGAAACCACTTGCCCAACTATTGAAACACATATTGACATGCTGAATATCGTTAGTGCCTGTATCATCACTATTTGACAACATGGAAAACTTCTAACTCTTATGTCACGTTACATGTTTCTATGTCACTTTTCCTTTTTTTTACTGTGAGCTTTCTACATTAAAATCTGAATACAGTATAAATCCCTTCAAGACCAACAAAAAGAAAAAAAAAAACTTACAACATCTTATTATAATTCCCTGCTTACAAATAACAAAAGAACAAAACCAATACTTAACAAAACTTTTTCCAGTCATGAGTATCTTCAATAGGTCTTTGCCATTATTTGAGAGCTTAATATTATAAATGTATATGATGCTAATGCATGCCTAGATATGCTTAGTGTCTAAGCAAGACTGAAGATCTTCACTGTACATATATGTTCAGCTTTTGCGCATATATAAACAATCTTCATTGTAAAACTGTGAAGATCTGAAGGTAACAATTATAATTCTATTTTTTGTGAAAATATCCCAAAAGTAACAACTACAAATGGATTTCACCAATTTCTCACATAGATAAATTGTAGTACAAGATAAATGGCAATCCTTTTTCTTCTCAGAGCCTTGTTTGCTAGTAGAATACCAAATTTTCATGTAAGGAAAGAAAACCAAGGAAAGTATAGGTATGAGGTAGCGCACGTTGTATATCCATGAAAATAGTCCTTGATAAGAGTAGATAGTTACTCCATGGTAATGAGTACTCTAGGTAGGTGTCTCTCACGTATACTACTTGTGCATAGGGGTTGTACCATTGCACTTATTAATAAAATCTTCTTACTTAAAAAATAAATAAAGGCAAACTCAGTAACAGAATGTGTTTAGAGAAGTTCTTTTTAGTGACTAATAGTGTGTCTTGAGGCTATTGGAAATTGGACCAGTTTATCATGTTTTCATGAGATTCTATGTCGTCTCCCTCTAATTCTAAAATGTGTTAAGAGAAGTTCTAGGAAAATATGTAAATCAATAGAGTACAAAACTAAGTTACAAATAGAACCAAGGACAAAGGTTAAACCACACTATACCTTCCACATCAAGTTCTTTGGATGAGTAACTGATGGTTAGCAAAATGAGGAGTACTTGATCTAGTATATTGTGCAAAATTCATGAAAGGATCTGATGAAGTCATGACATCCTATAATAACAAACCATTACTCAAAACCATGAGAATGAAAGTTACTACTTAAAACATATAGTGTGGAATAAAAAATGGAAGAAAATGAAAAAGATGAGAATGTAGAAGAGCTTGGAAACATCAAAATAGAAATAGCACATACCCAACAAAAAATCGTATAATCACCAATATATATATATATATATATATATAAGATTATAATTAAATATGGTACTAGTCCTTAGGATTGAATTGAGCTGAGTAACTCTTTATTCAAAGTAGACAATAAATTCAACTTGGGCGTATCAGATTTAATTTGTCTTAAACTTGTGATGAATACTTTCTCTTCCCTCTCCCCTTTATTTTTCTTGAAACATTCTGCAGTACATCTGAGTTTATGGTGCATTAGTTAAATCAAATATTAATTGAATCTTAACATTTTCCTAGTTTAGCTACTTTTAGATTAATATGTTGACTTTGTTTTCAATGTTGGTGTGAGTTAATGGGTTGAGATATTTATAGTTTCAATACATTACTTTACTAATTCAAGAAATAATGCATAAGGTATGTAGCAAAACAAATGACTATTTAAGTTTTAAGTAGCAATCATCTTGTATAAATCTATAGACAAATTTTCCATAAACTGGTTAATTTCTTTGACTCTTGTAGTGCATATGTGTATATATGCAAAGAAAATAAATATGTTATGAAATTGCATTCAACACCCCTGAAATTGTCTAAACAATAACCAAGCGGAAAAGCAACCCATTGAACATCACATTGCTGAGAATGAGAAAGCACCAAGCAACTAATCAACCAAACAAAAAGAGAAACACAAAAAATAATTCTGTTGACTAAGATGTAGCAACAAAGAAGACAAATAGCTTGCACAGCCCCCTAAATGGATAATAGTAATTGACATAAGAAAGCCAAGTAAATAATGCTGGAAAGAAAATATAATACTATCACAGGGCAACCAGCTCTTGGAACACTATCTGAACGCAGGCCACCAAAAGGTTTTAAGCTTGCTTATTCTACAAGAATACAAGCATCTATTCCAATGGCTTCATAAAAGTCCCCAACTTGAAAACACAATCAATCATAGATAAGGATATGTAAAAGTACAAAACCAAAAGGGACTTCACAATTTTGGTTATCAAGAAAATGTACCATAGAAGGCATAGTAATATAGCTCAGAAAAGTGATGTTAGGAATGCTCATTATATATAATTTGAACAATACTCTTCCTGTCCTACCTAGAAAGGCAACCAAACAAATTATAAAATTGGAGCTTCCCATTGGTAATAGACATTCTGCTAATATGTGTGAAAAGTAACAAACAAAACCAGTTCCCTACAAGCACACAACGCCTAGTACACCAATGTAAATGCTAACTAAGAAATTTGCATATCACCACCCGTTAAAATATATATATATATATTTATACAGGTCCATTTGAAGGAAATAATTAGAACTTGTTTTAATAGTGAAAAATTGCAAGTAGGAGACAACTGATGAAACCAAAAGTATAAAGGCTCAATTCTAGCATTAAAAGATGAAGCTTTGATGGTAATGCAAAGGTTGCAAGATGGACCCACATTCTTGTAATCAATGATCAAGATCCCTAGTGCAAAACAAATTACAACTATTAAAAGGTTTAGCATTCCATTAATCCACTTGGCTTAGAATGGAAGGAGAAATTAATAATTGAACCATAGATCAAGTAAGTCAAACTCATTAATCAATCTAGTTTTTAATCAAAAACCACAAAACTACCTCTTTTCAAAATTCAATTTCACAAACAGGAGCCTTAAATGGCACATCACTGACCCACCCACTATCCAACTATAATGCTGTCTCTGATCATTCCAATCATCAAAATTGCAAGGGACCAACGCTCCCAATTAGGTTACCTCATTTGTACCTCTAATCTAATCTACTTATGCAATATAAGAATGCAATGGACAATAAAAATTGGGATGCTTAAGAATTATCATGCCAACTAGCAAATCAGCAAAAAGAAAGAACCTATATATATATATATATATATATATATATCTCTCTCTCTCCCCCTCTATATTAGTTCTCTCTATATTATTCTTTCTTTCTTATTTACTTTTAGCTTTCTTAAATCACTAGCAAGTATGAACACGTCAACAAGCAATTTCAACAACGTGAGAGCATACTTCCAATTTTTCAAATTAACATCCAAGCCTAGCAAATTGGAATAGGTGAACCTTTTAAATAGCTGAACGATTGAAGGCTTACTGCACATCTCCAACCTCTACAATAAGGAAACCAGATCACACAAGTTCTTACTTGAAGTTTTCAAAAATTTCATATTCCACACATATCAAAGGAGCAGGGCTTATCCAGCAACTTAATAAAAAAGTACGAATTAGCAAACCTCCTTCCACCAAATAGAATCTTCATCCAAGCTTTCAAACATGTTGCCATGGAGACCATATGCCCAAATTCATGTCACAAATATTACATAAATTTGACAGTTCCTAGGATGAGTATATAAAATGTGACAGCCAGCTGTGATAAAATGTCATTTCTGGTAGGATTTCTTTAGTCCTCCAACAAGAGAAATACATTCAGGACATATGTGCCCCCACAGCTATAACATGTGTTTCAAAAGGTCATGGTGTGTATATAATCATTGCAAGGAGGAAAAAAAATAATTAAGTTATGGTCGTACTACACTAGGCCAAAAATCCATAGTTTTCAAGAAGCCACAATCATATTTGATTTGTTGACTATTAAAAGAAATAGTTATATGCAGTGCTAGCAATCATAAAACTAGAGCTCTAAAGGAGAGGCAATAATTTCCACTTATTTCAGATTTATATTAGCCCTCATTGCTATGGATATATAATTAATAAAGATAGTTAGGTGCATTAACAACTTATCAAATATATACGATTCGCACTAGAAAGTAAACGCTTCCTCATGTTGATAATGCATTAATTCTTCATGCACACTATAATGCACCTTAATCCATATCTTTTAGGATAAGCGTCAACAAAAATGTTGTATCATCAAAATCAAATCGTTACTATTGTGCTAATCGGTGGTTTTATCCTTCACTCTTCACCTTTTCCTAAGCAAAATATAACCTAAACAAACGCCAATGGTATACCACAATGTAAGTATATATAGTAGAGTAAGTCATAAAGCAGCTTGTAACCTCAAGGCATGCAATCATTGAAACCACAATGCACCAAAACGCGTAGAAAAAGTATTCCATTTTCTAACAATGATCGATCATAGTGGGGAATAATGTTCCACGGGGGTCATGCATTAACCATAATGCAAGGCTGTTTTTAAGGTGTATATATATAGTATCCCATATCCTTACGTCGTTGCTAATAGTGCAAAATCGCAATGGTGACAAGTACTAATGGAATTTTGTCCAATTGCCAACAAACAGTAGGAAAAAAAAATAATAAGAAGAGAGAATGGTAGCACTAAAACAGAGATTCCAAAGGGATAACAAGTGGGATTGCTATGGTCAAGAGCTAGGGCCATTTTAACAAGTACTTCAAATACTTTATATATATATATATATATATATATATATATATGTAACATGTGAGAATTATACTTAAAAAGATGGTCATAATCGAATAACAACACTTAATTCTATCTCCTATATATATTCTATTGTCTTTATAAATTTTTAGCGCCAAGCCAGCCTTTGAAATTCGAAGTAATAAAGTTCTCATCATCACTAAGATTAATTGAAACAGATCGAAGAACAGAGTATAATATAATAAGGCATATATAAAAGGTTATTGAATTTATTAATATTCTTATAAATCAAAATAGTACTATTAATTCTATTAATTATGGTATAAAATAATTAGCTTAGTCATAGTGCAATATCGTGCATTTTTACAAGTAGCTATTAATATATTAGTGCATGCATGTGTTGCATTTCGATCATCATCATGATCTCCCAGCCCGGTCAGGAAATCTTGATAACCCGGTTATGGTTACAAGTTTCAGCTTTGAACAAATTCGAGCCGATATCTATATAGAAAAACTCGGATAAATCCGATCCGGTACCGAATTTTAAACCCGGTATCCGATATCTATATATATATATATATTAAAGCAAACCTTGTTGCCGCCTTCAGGAATCGTAGTATTTTGACCACAAAACTCCAGTACATAAAGTTTCTAATCAATATAAGCAAATATCTTGACTTGAGAATACAAAATAAATTTTTTTAAAAAAAAAAAGGAAACTCTTTACCACTAAATGCAGTACTACCCATTTACCTTACATTTTGTGGTCCGGTATAGCTTAGTGTATAGAATTCAAAGGTGGTTCAGATCTTCATCAGCCAGGAATTCGAAGAGCAGACGATATAAAAAGAGAGGTCTTTAATTTTTCTTAGCAACCAAACATAAAGTAAGTGGGAGAGGAGAAATAGAACGAAAACTCTGGAACCTCTAGAAGAAATGATTAATTAAAGATGTGAAATCTTCTTATAGAAACGAAGCACAAGATTATTTGACAAGCAAACGCAAGAGTATTTCTAGTATCAAGTCTTCAGGAAGAGTCTTCCTAGTCCTCCTCAGCATAGCCGCGTTCATGGCTTTTATAAAACAACAATAGAAGAAAATATGAAATAAGAAATGATCAAAGTTTCTACAATTTGAGGGATTTCAATACTACATATTTTATTAAGCAGTTAAACATGGAGGTACCCATATATATGGCAATGCAATGCAATAAGCTCGAACTAAAAGAGTGAACTTTAAATCCAACGTTCAAATAGAGTTACCTTCAGGTTTGAAAAAGTTAAGCCTTGCAATGAAAATATTGCAGATATACACCATACATTGTATGGGCTGCCCACTAGACACCGACGAAGTTGAAGAGAATCAGTCAATTCAGTGGATGAGGCGAGGAATCGAAGGGCGATTAGCCGAAGGTTCAATCCACTGTATTCGTGGCGCTAGAAGTCAAATCTACACATGCAGAGGCATAACTGGAGGCACAACTAGGGAGATGGTTCTGGGTCGATTGTGAAAATCATATAGAGAAGGGAAGATGGAGATAAAGGGGGATTTTTGTGTGAGTGTTGTGATTTCGTCAAAAAGGGAAGAGGAATAATTTTTTTGTGTTTTGGCTTTCGAGGGCATGAATAAGGAATTATGTTGGTGCGGTAGGGCGCCGAGTTGGATATCTGCCATTAAAACACAAATTACCATCTATATTTAACGACGTAAAAAGATGATTTTAATTACGGCGTGTAGTTTCGACGTAGTAGGAAAAAAACTCGCTGTAAAACCCATCATACAACCTGTAAAATCAAAAGAGCAGAAGTTGCTATTAAATGTCCCCAACGAATACAAAGTCGTTGCAATAACGTCAGTATTGCAGCTATTTCTATTGTGGCGAAAATAATATCGCTGTAATAGCTATGTTTTCTTGTAGTGAATGGGCTTTTTTCACATCCCAATATAATCTATTGGATTGTACTGTTCATGCATAGAGGTTGCCCTTGGAGCCAACCAGCACAACGAGCAACACATTGGGGTTGGTTTCCACCCCTAATTGAGGCTTTTCCGAAAGGATATAAATCCTTTGAAAATCCCTAAGCTATTTTATAAAGTATAATTAAAATTTAGATCTAATTAACTTAAATGGTTCAGATTTTACAAACATTAATTTCCAAGGAACTATGGCAAATTAACCTTTATTTGATATATTATATATATATATATATATATATATATATATATATATATATATATATCGTGTAACGCATTATTTCAATATAAAATTTTCAATCACATATAACATGAGCCATAATTTTTACATTAAATAGGCATTAATACAAATTTATGATGACAACTTTTGTTTGTTCTAGCTTTAAACAATCAACGAACATTGGAATTCCTTACATGGATTCACACATTACAAGAAAATTAAAGAATGAAAAGAATAAGCTGAATTACAAATAAAAGAACTTAGACTACGGCTTGTTACAAGAAATTTGAAGAATGAAAGCTTTGACTTCACATTCAGATTGGAGGCAAGACGAGTGCCACCTTCAACTGTCAGGTTCTCCTTGTATGCAAGTTTTCCCTTTCGACACTTTCTTTCTTGTGAAAGTTTTTTTGCTAACCTGTAAGAAGAGTTTTATGTACTATTAGTTTCAAAATATTATGATCACAAACACAATATTTTAACTCATTAATGATAAGTGCATGTATGAGTGCATATTCAAGTAGGTTTCACCATACATTCTCAAAGCCTCCTCATTTGTGCCATAGTTTTTGACTGGTTCTGAAAAACCTGTTTGCAAATTCACCCTTGATACTGGCTTTTTTAACAGTTTCTCCCCTATCTCTACAAGTTTGTTTAAGTTCTCTTTCATAGAGTTATCAATTGAAGCCGTTGTCCCAGTCAAGGTGTCATCCTAAACAAGTATTTTATAAAAAAAAATAATTAATAACTTGAAATCTTAATCCCCTTGCAAGATATCAAACCCTGAATCAGAAGAAATTTTATACTTGAATTCTAGGGTAATTCTCTTCTGAATGAAGGGCTTGGAAAACCACAGCTAGATGCAAATCAACCACATCTGCACTTGCTTGAGTAAACAAATCCACTAATGGAATTGAACCTCAATGAATTAACCAATTCAGAACGCCCCATTTGGCCGCCATTTTAGCATTGTATCTTTTCTCTATCTTTCCTGAGCCTGTTCCTATTGAGATCACCGGAAAACAACCGTAGTCTGTGGACTTTATTGGAAAGAAGTCAGGATTTGCATTGAAGATCTGTTTGGTCACTTGGTTTATGGCAACAACAGCCTGGTTGACCATGGTTCCCAGAACACACATAAAGAAACATCAAGATCATCAACTTAAATTTTGGAGCTTTTAAGGTAAATAAAAATGCACATGAAAGATTATTATATATTATACCGGATTGTTTGCAACAACACCGCCATCTATAAGATTGAAGTGACTAAAATTTCCAGCACCGGTTTGGTGGTTGAAGTGGTAAGCAGGAAGATAAGTTGGAGTTGCTGATGTACTGATGCATATGTCGGACAATTGAGCATTCAAACAAGAGTCATTTTTTGCCTGTGTGCATGAACTTAGATCATCAATATGTGAAGAATAGCTCGTTTCCCCGACATTTAACATATTAATAAATAATATTTAAAGTAATGTATTGTCAAAGTAGTGCAGGCATCATGAATAAAATAATTCTTTTTAATTTGTTGAGATCCTAAGAATTTAATGTTCAACGTAAATAACTTATAATTTAATATTATAGCTTGAATATTGAAACTAATAATGTTAATGTTTCCATGTCACTTTCTTTGTGTCCAAGTACCACGAATTTTCAAATTCAAATTATCATTTGGTCAATTTCTACATGAAAGGAAACTGACATCTGGGTTGAGAGAGAGAGATATATATATATATATATATATATATATATGATACCTCATATGATGAGAAAATGGTTGGCTGTAGGTGCTTGATATCAAACGTTGGTATAACAACATTGGTCAATGTGTCGTCTAGCCGAGTTTCCCCTAATTTCTCCCTTAGAACCCCATGAAGGTATTTCCCATCATACTTTGGTCCTATAAGAGATCTGAACATTTTTCCTATTGCTCCAAATAAGCCACTGTAATCAAAACCAGCACATGCATGCATACTCATTAATTAATATTTAAATATCGAGAGTTTTCAGAAATAGTACTATCATATGCACAAAATATTATATATAGAGTTGCTTTTGTGTACGTCAAGGAGGGAGGGAGTTGTCAAAATAGCTAGGAGGAGTATTAGAACATCCTATTAAGAATATGATATACATAATAAAATTCCACATCTTCCAATTAGCTTATACTTTTGTAATAAGTAGTGATTTCACATGGTATTAGAGTATATGTCCTTTAAGTTCGAACTCTAACTTTACACTTTATCTTATTTACTTAAATATTTCACATGTTGGGTCACTCATTGAAAGATATTTTGATTCACACGTAAGGATGAGTGTTAAGAAGATGATATATATAATAAAAAACTAATTCTTCCCACTTGCTTAATTAAACTTTTGAGACAAATGATGATTTCACATGTACATACTTCAGCAGCTGAGCACAATACTTACTTTTAAAGCTTATCTCAACTTTGGAAGTAGCTAATTGGTAGCTTTAATCTAGATAAGGTGCGATTGCCCAGCTTTATGACAATGATCTTCTTATGTTTCATTTTTAAGTTGTTAGAAGTTCAATCTTAGTTTATAGCTTTTATACAAGCTTGGTTTTGGGATTTCTTCATCAAATCCATATCAAGATTTTACTTGTAAAAAGGTATTCTCCTCTCTTAAGAGAGAGGGTAATTGTATGAAATCACTTTACTTAATTGTTCTTAAAAAAAGAAAATATCATGAGTATGTAGCACTTCCTGTTCTGTGGAAAAATTCGAGGACCATGCTCGGGATAGAAGGGCTTGATATCCTTAGCATCAAACAGTGGTCGATTATTTTCATTTGGAGTAGCTAACATCGCGGTAACAAGACCCCCTGTGCTTGTTCCTGCAATCACGTCAAAGTAGTCTGCAAGTCTAGCTTCCTTTCCATCCAACTCCTACGACATATTTATACCAAAAACTTCTTAATTTGTATCATGTGGTCATGACATTAATATGACGATAATGAAAAACTTATATATATATATATATACACACATATATATGTATGTAAATATGCATGTATGACATTGACTTTGCATTATTTTCATAAATATATCATGTTTAATTTTATAAGTTCATATGATAGAGTTTCATTATGCTAGAACCATAGCGGATTCATGTGCAATAATATCTTGAAAGCCATGCCTTTCTGTATATAATTAAGACCTAAAACGTTGCTGCAAATTAACCGATCGACTACTACAACACGTATACCTGAAGTTGTGATTCAAGGATAGCAAGTATGGTAGCAGGGATGATCCCCCTGATACCACCCCCATCAATGCTTAGAATTGTGTTCAAGTTCCTGCATGTTGGGTGCTGAGCCTGAGTCGTCGTTGTTTTTTCCATGGAAAATATGAAAAGGGTATGCAAGTGGTGGTCGTAAGATTAGAAGAAAAGACTGCCATGGTGGTGGTTGTTATAAGGAAGATCGAAGAAAGCTTAAGTTTCTTTTCTGGCATTTGATCCATCGACAGACTCCTAGTTATATATAATAAAATAGAATAGCCTTGGGTGATCTGGACTTGACCATCTTCAAAATTTCAAATGTTCTTATCTTTTCCCACTTGTATATGTTCATAAGGTTCATAATAGTACTCTTGCGTTGAAACTTTCCATTATAGTTCAAACATTCTCTTAGACTATAACAGCTAGAATGTAAGATTTTTCTCCCGTGGGATATATATTATATATTACTCGTGCATCATGTGCTTAATTCATTAATCAACAATATCACTGCAGGAAGTGAATTAATTTGAGCTTATTAATCAACCTAATTAGCTTGTACGTAAATTTGGACGAAGAAATTAAGATTTATAGATTTTGGATGGCAGACACGTACGTTAGCTTTTAGTTAAGGATCGATCAATATCCTAATCCGGTCACAATTAAGGTTTGTGCTGCATGGAGGCGCCAACTACGTACGAAGAAACATGTTTAGTACGTTGTCCTTGCTTCTATTTAGCGGAAAATTAATATATAATTAATTCAACATCATGTCTAGATCAATTCAGCAGCAAACTGCATATATTAGTATTTTTATCCAGCGGCGCCTAAAGGTCTGATCAGAATAGTAGATTTCCATCTTGGACGCGCAACCTGATCATGCTAGACATGAACCATTTTTTCCAGGAAAGTCTGTCATGACATACTGATTCCCCCAGATTATCCTTGGCCGCCATGCATGGGTGACGTCCGACCCTTCATTACAGGATTTTATCAGCATGCAATGGAGTTTTTCGTCTTCGATCTATCTGTATGTACTGCTTTTGTGATGGGGGCTTTTACATGTATTTTCACTGAAGGGTTGTTTTTAATTTAATTAATATATTGGTTTATTTATTTTAAATTATTGCGTTTTAAATTGATTTTTAATTTATTTAATGTTGTGTTTTATTTATTTAGTCGTTTTACGGTTTTTAATATCGTTTTCGGCGGACCTGTTTTGGTTTCTGGAGTGAGGACTCGACCTCATTTCTTTTCCCTCATCTTTTCTTTTTCTCTTTTCTTTTTTCTTCTTTCTCGTTTTCTTCTGTTTCTTTCTTTTTTTTCTTCCTCCCCGGTTCTCTCTCGCGCGACACTCTCTCTCCTCTCCCTCACGTGTTCCGTCCAACCGCCTAGACCCACCGCCGCCGGCCACCGTGCAGTACACCACCACCACCAATCTCTTCCCCTCCCTCCGGTGAATCAACCCACCAACTTTCATCCCCAACCGTGTCGCCGTTTAGCCGGAAAACCATCATCAAGCCGCACAGTTTTAGCTTCGATTTGCTGCCGTCGCTCCACCTCCGGCCACCACCTCTTCACCACTTCATCACCGACTCCTTGCCGTCCTAACCCATCCATTTCCGGGCTCAATCCATCGCCAGAACAGTCCCCACGAGCTAGCTTTCCGATTTGGGTATTTTGGCCTTCCTTCGCCGTTTTCGCCGCCACCCACGACCAAACTCCACTTCCACTAGCTTCATAAACATCCTTAGACCATTTCCTATCAATCCCGAGCTTTGGTTTGTCCCCGTTCAAAAGTCGATATTTTACAACCCACGACCACAGTGAAATTTCACTGTTACGTTACTTTTCTTCCGCTGTTTGCAACGCCGCGAGCTTTCAAAAAATACCATATAGCGCTGTAAGTATTTTTTAAACTCTACTTTTAGATTTAAATGTATTTTACTCTTACAATAAATATTTATCTGTTGGTTGGTTGATTCCGGACTGAGTCCGAGGAGTTCGGGGGTCGGATGGTTTGAGGACGGAGTGTTTGGTTTTGGTTGTTTGTGATTGCTTGGTTATTTGTGCCATGAGGTGTGTGTTGCATATTGCATACATGTGCATTTTAATTAAATTGAGAAAATTCCGTTTTATTGGCGTAAATAGATTTTGGGAGTGTGTGTCTCACGAGCCCAAGCTGGGATGGGTTATTATCCCGGTGGAGCTCCTCTGGTCACTCGAGAGCGTAATATACTGAGTGACGTCCCCTGAGTTGTCGCTAGGCGACGACGGGAGCAGGGGCTAGGGGATGCTTGGCTACCAACGCGCCGGGCGCGGAACTGGGCATCGCTCTACGCACCAACTCCGTGGCCCTTCGCTGGGGAGGGCTAGACGATGCTTGGCTATGAATGCGCGGGGCGCGGAACTGGGCATTGCTCGTTTAGGTGTCACATGCGTGGTCGTTACTTGCGGTGTGGCATAGGAGCCAGGGTGTGCGGATGACCCCTAGGGGAGGTCATAGTGCATACGGATTAATTGGTTAATGGTTTGAGTTTGATATGGGCCAAATGTGACTTTTGGCGTGATATTTGGAAAGGTTATGTTTTTGGGTGAAATGAGATTTTTGGCGTGTGTGGAAAAATATGATTTTATGGGTTTTGAGCATTGACATCCTTTCATGCATATTATTTGAGTTTTATATGTTTTTATCTAGTGGTGTTTGGATTTTACTTACCTGCGGCACCATTTTTGGTACCGTAGTTTGATTTAAAAATAATATTTATGTTTTGTAATATTTTATCATGTATGTTTTGAATAGTTTTGTATTAAATTAAGAAAAATTTTGGTACTTAGTTGTTGACTTTGCTATTCGCTGCGTGTTTCTCGTGCACATTTGTTGCTTATACACACACTTGACACTCGTCGATAGGGTGGTGACCCGTGATGTCATCATCCGGACGTCTCGATTTTCCCATATCCGTGCGTGGGGATTTGGGAGCGTCACAGGTGGTATCAGAGTGGTTTGGCTCTGGGTAAAACCACATGTCCCGTAGGTGTACCAGAATATTTTTAAGGTTGTGTTTTAAAAATTATGTTAAGTAAAGTTGCTATTTGATTTGTTTTATTTGTTTTAATTGTTTGAACTTGTTTGCTTGTTTTTATTTATTTAGTTATGTTATTGCATGCTGGTTTCTTTTGTTTCTTGCTATGTGGTGTTGGTTTTGGTTTTTGGTTTTATGTTGGTTTTATTTGTTTTCTTAAAGGGGGTCAAAGGTTGTGTTGTGGCAGGAAAAATGGTTAGACCAAGGAAATCTACTCAGGAGCCACGGGACGATACATCGAGAGATGACTCCATAGCCCAAGCAATACGGCAGATGACGGAGTTCATGCAGCAGAATTTTAGGCCATAGCAGTCAGGGCCTTGGCCACAACAAGGAGGACCTTGGCCACAACAAGGGGGTCCCTGGCCACAACAAGGATGGCCTTGTCCACAACAAGGAGGGCTTTGGCCACAACCAGGAGGTCCTTGGCCACATTAGGAAGGGCCTTGGCTATACCCAGGAGGGCATAGTGGCATGGTGCAAGCTGGATGCACTTATGAGCACTTTCTGGCGCATAGAACTCCACACTTCATTGGAGAAGAGGATCCACTTCAAGCTGGAAAGTGGATCAAAGACTTGGAAAGAACTTTTGAGGTGTGTGGTTGCACCGAGGCGCAACAAGTACTATACGCCAGCTATCTGTTGCAAGGCACCGCTTCTGATTGGTGGGATACCAAGAGGGTAATGCTGGAATCAGAATTGGGATCTTTCGCCGCTGTAACTTGGCAGCGCTTCAAGAAAGAGTTTAATGATCGCTTCTGTAAGGAAGCAAAAGGTAAGAGAGTTCTCAAGTTTGGTCCAAGGGAGCATGACAGTGGAACAGTACGCCCGAAGATTTATAGAACTTGGGCGATTTGCTCCCCACCTCATTGCTGCAAAGGAAATGCGAGTTGAGCATTTCCAGGAGGGACTACGCCCTGATATACGCCGTATGGTGGTCAGTCACTGGATATCCACTTTTCAGAACTTAGTGGATGTGGCCACCCTTGTGGAGCGAGAGAATAATCTGAGTATGGGCTCCCCTCCGGGACATAAGAGGCGGAGTTTTTCGGGTGAAGGAAGCAGCTCGGGTTCGCCTCAGAAATTTATTCAGCGGACCGGAACTCGACCGCAAGCGTCCTCAGGTGCTCGTATGGGAGGACGGGTGCCAATTTGTGGAGTTTGTAATAGAGCTCATGAGGGCGAGTGTCGGCTAGGTGGTGGATCCCAGTATTACCGATGCGGCCAAGTGGGACATATTGCTCGTGAGTGCCCCGTCAGAGTTCAAGGAAGCCGTGGAGGTAGATGCGATGGAAGGACAAATCCAAGACAAGCAGTGCAAGCTCGGGTTTATGCTGTCAAACCCGGATATGTGGATGATGAGACACCAGCGACCCATGATGCTGGAGTAATTACAGGTATGAATTTAATTTAATTTTATGTTGGATTTGTTTTTTTTTTGTGTGCTTTGATTTCTTTGTGTATTTGGATTTCATGGGTTATGTGTTTGGTTCAGGGAGAGTCCGTTTATATGAGTTTTATGCTTGTTTGATTCGGGTGCTTCACAGTCATTTGTATCTTCCACGTTTGCGCGAATGTGTAATTTGGTCACGGAACCTTTGTCGAAGTCATTGGTAGTGGCTCTACCCAATGGTGAAATGGTGTGGTGTTCCAAGGTTGTTTTGGGATACCCATTAAATTTTGATGGAAGGTTCTTGGATGCTGATTTGGTGGTGTTCAAGCTTTTGGGTTTTGATATCATTCTCGGGATGGATTGACTATACTGATATTCTGCGAGTATTAATTGCAGAAGTCGGGTAATTAGCTTTCAGCTTCCAGATGGTGATCGTCTGGAATTTGCGGGGAGTAAGCTAAAAGAAAAGCCGGTAATTGTATCGGCAATTCAAGCAAAAAGAGAGATTACATAGGGAGGGGAAGCCTTCTTAGTTCAGATGGTATCTACGCCGTCTGAGAAGAAGTTTTTGGTAGACATTTCCGTTGTGGAAGAATTTCCGGATGTGTTTGTGGATGACTTGCCTGGGCTACCCCCTGTTCGAGAAATGGAGTTTGTTATAGACTTGGAACCTGGAGCGGCTCCTGTACATAAAGCTCCTTACCGCATGACACCGGCTGAATTAAAAGAGTTGAAGACTCAGTTGCAAGAGCTGGTAGATAAGGGGTTCATTCAACCAAGTACTTCGCCGTGGGGTGAGCCAGTTCTGTTTGTTAAAAAGAAAGGTGGAACCCTCCGTATGTGCATTAATTATCAGGAATTAAATAAAGTGACCATCAAGAATAAATATCCTCTCCCATGGATCGATGATTTATTTGATCAGCTTCAATGAGCATTTGTGTTCTTGAAGATAGATTTGAGGTCGGGATACTACCAGTTGAGGATCAGAGACAAGGATGTGCCCAAAACTGCTTTCAGGTCGAGATATGAGCATTATGAATTTAAGGTGATGCCGTTTGGATTAGCCAATGCCCCTGCTGCTTTCATGGATTTAATGAATCGAGTATTTTGACCTTATCTGGATTCCTTTGTGGTAGTATTCTTTGATGATATTCTGATTTATTCCAAAGATGTTGAAGAGCATGTGCATCATCTTCGTCTAGTTCTTGGAAAATTGAGAGAACACCAGTTATATGCCAAGCTCAGCAAGTGTGAATTCTGGTTGGAGGAAGTCAGATTTCTTAGGCATGTGATTTTTCGAGACGGAGTGGCTATTGATCCTAGTAAGGTGGAAGCCATTTTGTCATGGCAGCGTTCGACTATAGTGCGCGAGATCCGAAGTTTTTTGGGACTTGCTAGATATTACCGAAGATTTGTGGAGGGATTTGCTCACCTATCCAGACCTCTCACAGTGTTGACCAGAAAGAATGCAGAATTTGTTTGGTCAGATAAGTGTGAGAGAAGCTTCCAAGAGTGAAAGAACAGGTTGACGACAGCACCAGTGTTAGCGCTTCCAGAACCGCATAAGCCATTCGTAATCTTCAGTGATACGTCTAAATTTGGATTGGGTTGTGTCCTTATGTAGGAAGGACGGGTTGTTGCCTATGCATCTCGTCAGCTAAAGGACCATGAGAAGAATTATCCGATGCACGATTTGGAATTGCTGCGATTGTTTTTGCTCTTAAGATCTGGCGGCACTTTCTGTATGGGGAAGCTTGTGAAGTATACACTGATCACAAGAGCTTGAAGCACTTGTTTTCCAAGAAGAATCTGAACATGCGACAGAGGCGATGGCTGGAGTTAATCAGTGACTACCAGTGCGAGATCAAGTATCATCTGGAGAAGGCAAATATAGTTGCTGATGCTTTGAGCCGAAAATCGCACTTGGAAGATGAAGCCGAGCCGTCAGAATTGGATTCTTTGCTTTGTGGGATGAGAAGGCTCCTTATTGAAAGTTCACAGCAAGAAGAGATTTATCTTCAGTTCTTGATATTCGGGTAACTAATTTTGAGGAATTGAAGACTCTTTAAAGGAAGGATTCGAAGCTGCTGGATATCAGAAAAAGAGTCAGAAAATCTCGAGGGCCGTTGCACTATAGCATGGATAAAGATGGAATACTTCAGTTTCGAGATCGCAGAGTGGTCCCCAAAGATTCAGAATTCAAGGAGCGGATCATGGCAGAAGCTCATGCGGCCCGTTATTCAGTTCATCCCGGCAGTACGAAGATGTACCGGGACCTGAAGAAAAATTATTGGTGCGATGGAATGAAGAGAGATGTTGCCTTGTATGTTGAGAAATGACACACATGCCGTCAAGTCAAGGCCGAGCATCAAAGACCCGCAGGTATGCTTCAACCCCTCCTTATTCCTGAGTGAAAGTGGGATGACATCATGATGGACTTTGTAGTGGGCTTGCCGAGGACGCCTAGTGGAAAAAATTCTGTTTGGGTGATTGTTGACCGGTTAACGAAGAGTGCTCATTTCTTGCCTGTTAATAATACCAATTCCTTAGGTAAGTTGACACGCTTGTACGTGAAAGAGATAGTGCGGCTGCACGGCATACTGAAGAGTATAGTGTCGGATCGAGACCTAAGGTTCACGTCTCAGTTTTGGAAGAGTTTGCAGGCAGCATTGGGTACTAAGTTGAAGTTCAGTACTGCATATCACCCGCAGACAGACGGCCAATCAGAGCGCACCATTCAAACCCTTGAAGACATATTGCGAGCATGTGTCATGGAATTTCAAGGGAGTTGGGAAAACCATTTGCCGCTCATAGAGTTTGCATATAATAATAGCTTCCATGCGACCATCCAGATGACTCCCTATGAAGCTCTTTATGGGAGGAAGTGCAGATCGCCTTTGTGTTGGGATGAAGTTGGGGAAAGTAGGATAATTGGACCCGAAATAATTCAAGAGATGCAAAGCCAAGTTCGGATCATCAGGGATAAAATGGCGGCAGCTCAGAGTCGTCAGAAAAGCTACGCTGATACCAGGAGAAGAGAGTTATCTTTTGAAGAAGGTGATTGGGTTTATCTCAAAATCTCTCCCATGAGAGGAGTTAAGCGTTTTGGTAAGAAGAAGAAACTGGATTCGAGGTATATCGGCCCTTTTCAGATTCTGGACAAGGTAGGGTCCGTCGCCTATAGAGTTGCTTTACCAGAATATTTTAGAGATATTCATGATGTCTTCTACGTATCGTACTTGAAGAAGAGCTTTGAACAACAAGAGCCACGCTTTGTCGACCTAGAGAGTATTTAGTTGCAACCGGACCTTACTTATGAGGTTGTTCCGTCGTAGATCATGGATTGGAAGGAGCAACAATTGAGGTCCAAGACGATACCTTTGGTTAAGGTGGCATAGGGAGATCCGTTAGCTTAAGATTTCTCTTGGGAGCGAGTAGCGGATATGAGGGAGCAGTACCCATACTATTTGAGTAATGACGGTACGTTTCTTAATCTTGGTCATAGGTGGTTTATGTGATATTATGTGGCTTGTTTCAAGTGGTGTTTGATCTTGCAAATTTCGAGGACTAAATTTGTTTTTAAGGGGGGGAGGATGTGATGACCCGCTTTTACGTGTATTTTTACTGAAGGGTTGTTTTTAATTTAATTAATATATTGGTTTATTTATTTTAAATTATTACATTTTAAATTGATTTTTAATTTAAAAGATGTTGTGTTTTATTTATTTAGTCATTTTACGGTTTTTAATATCATTTTCGGTAGACTTGTTTTAGTTTCCGGAGTGAGGACTGGACCTCATTTCTTTTCCCTCATCTTTTCTTTTTCTCATTTCTTTTTCTCTTTTCTTTTTTCTTCTTTCTCTTTTTCTTCTTTTTCTTTCTTTTTTTCTTCCTCCCCGGTTCTCTCCCGTGCGACACTCTCTCTCCTCTCCCTCACGCCGTTCAGTTCAACCGCCCAGACCCACCGCCGCCGGCCACTTTGCAGCACATCACCACTACCAATTTCTTCCCCTCCCTTCAGTGAACCACCCCACCAACTTTCATCCCTAACCGTGGCGCCGTTTAGTCGGAAAACCATCATCAAGCCGCACAGTTTTAGCTCCGATTTAGCGCCGTCACTCCACCTCCGGCCACCACCTTTTCACCACTTCATCACCGACTCCTTGCCGTCCTAACCCATCCATTTCTGGCCTCAATTCGTCGCCGGAACAGTCCCCACGAGCTAGCTTTCCGATTTGGGTATTTTGGTCTTCCTTCGCCGTTTTCGCCTCCACCCACGGCCAAACTCCACTTCACTAGTTTCATAAATATCCCTAGACCATTCCCTATTAATTCCGATCTTTGGTTTGTCCTCGTTCAAAAGTGGGTATTTTACAACCCACAGCCACAGTGAAATTTCACTGCTACGTTGCTTTTCTTCCGTTGTTTGCAACGCCGCGAGCTTTCAAAAAATACCATATAGCGCTGTAAGTATTTTTCAAGCTCTAATTTTAGATTTAAATGTATTTTACTCTTACAATAAATATTTATCTGTTGGTTGGTTGATTCTAGACTGAGTCCAAGGAGTTCGGAGGTCGGATGGTTTGAGGACGGAGTGCTTGGTTTTGGTTGTTTGTGATTGCTTAGTTATTTGTGCCATGAGGTGTGTGTTGCATATTGCATACATGTGCATTTTAATTAAATTGAGAAAATTCCGTTTTATTGGCGTAAATGGATTTTGGGAGCGTGTATCTCAGGAGCCCAAGCCGGGATGGGTTATTATCCCGATGGAGCTCCTCTGGTCACTCGGGAGTGTCATATATTGAGTGATGTCCCATGAATTGTCGCTAGGCGACGACGGGAGCAGGAGCTAGGGGATGCTTGGCTACCAACGCGCTGGGCGCAGAACTGGGCATCGTTCTACGCACCGACTCCGTGGCCCTTAGCTGGCGAGGGCTAGAGGATGCTTGGCTACGAACGCGCGGGGCGCAAAACTGGGCATCACTCGTTTAGGTGTCACATGCGTGGTCGTTACCTGCGGTGTGGTACAGAAGCCAGGGTGTGCGAATGACCCCTAGGGGAGGTCATGGTGCATACGGATTAATTGGTTAATGGTTTGAATTTGATATGTGCCAAATGTGACTTTTGGCATGATATTTGGAAAGGTTATGTTTTTGGGTCAAATGAAATTTTTGGCGTGTGTGGAAAAATATGATTTTATGGGTTTTGAGCATTGGCATCCTTTCATGCATATTGTTTGAGTTTTATATGTTTTTATCTAGTGGTGTTTGGATTTTACTTACCTGCGGCACCATTTTGGTACCGTAGATTTTGGTACAGAGTTCGAGGAAGAGGAGGAGGCCGAGCCCGAGGATGTGGCTCCACTGGGATGCTGAAGTTAAAGTTTAAGCTTTGTTGTTTGGTTTAAAAACAATATTTGTGTTTTATAATATTTTATTATGTATATTTTGAATAGATTTGTATTAAATTAAGAAAAATTCTGGTACTTAGTTGTTGACTTTGCTATTTGCTGCGTGTTTCTCGTGCACATTTGTTGCTTATACACACACTTGACACTCGTCGATAGGGTGGTGACTCGTGATGTCATCATCCGGAAGTCTCGATTTTTCCGTATCCGTGCGTGGGGATATGGGGGCGTCACAGCTTTTAACTTGCAGCCCACTTCCAACTCGACACGCCTCAGAATTTTGGTCTCATGATATGCATATATATATATATATATATATATGAGAATCACTTTGAAACTTTGTAACGTAGTATATATATCGATGAAAAAAACTAATGTATTGGCACTAAGTACTGACATGTACCAGGGAAATTATGAAACGACATCATGAAGAATTTGCATGAACCCACTTTCCAGGAAAGTTTTTTAAGCTTTCTAAACATAGAGATTCATTGAGCCATCAGGTTAGAATTAAGATTATATATATATATATATATATATATACCCTAATTAGCTAAGCATACAAGTTCGTAGTTCAAAACTGTACGTACGTAGGATGTCCTGAAAATCAGAAAGGGATATCATATAAATGAGAGTTTCCTCCAAGCAGTCTTGCATAATAACCAAATTTTGGTCCCTATAAGTGGCGGAGTCAGCAAATTGTCTTAGAGGGGTCAACTTTTTTGTCGCATAAGATGTTTATGTAAAATGAAAAATATTACAAAACCATAAAGCAAATATAAAATTAAATCTTGATAATTTGTCAAATAACGTAGAAATAAAATTTTAAAAACATAACTTAATGTTTGTTTCAGATTTTTTACGACAATATTTTATAGAATAATATTTATCCATTATTATTTTTGTAAATATAAAATATGTAGAAAATATTTTCTTCGTAGAAACTAATAAGTGATATTTTAAAATGCTATCTTTTATTCTAATATCTAAGGTAGTTTATCAAATTTAATGTGATTTCTATCTATTTTGGTGTTACATTAAGCATAAAATACTACAGTTGAGATCTTAAATAAACTTTTTATTGCTTAATGAAGTTTACAGGATAAATTATCTCAACTATTTTACATATAAATCATTAATCTTAAATGGTTTTTATAGTATTTTCACTTTAGATTCTATATTAAGAAACTTAAAATTATATAATAAAAAACTTTGGGGTCAATTTTAATAGTTTATTATTTTTCCTAATCTTAGTTTTAATTTAATTTTAGTGTGGTTACATCCTTGAAAATAGACAATATATAGAAATTATACAAAATTTAGGGGTTATAGGAAAAAAATTAGATAGAGACATTTCTATATATGTATATTGAAATTTTACAAAATTTTAGAAAGCATATGAGAATAAGGGGGGCAATATATAGATACATGGAATTATGAATAAAACTTAGGAGCTATTTTGAGTTTTTAAAAACATTTTTTTTTTTTTTTTGGGGAGGGATATTGGCCCCTCTCAAGCTATACATAGATCCACTGGTCACTATTTTTAGTTTCGACATTCAGTACTTTAATTTGGCTGCCGCAAGCGTAGTAGCATACATACATACATTATACATACAGGCACACACCACACATTATACATAATTTTTAAATTTTTTCTATTATTAAATGTATGTTGTATAAATGATGAGTAGAAGAACTAAATTAGTTTAGAAAGAATAAAACTAGAAACCTTTTAAAAAATAAAAATAAGTATGATGTGTGGTGTGTAAACATAATGAGCTGTAAAGCTTTTTCACTACTCTTCAAGCTATGATTGGAATAAAAACTCACATTAACCCATCTTAAACTAATTTTTGATGAAACCCACTATTTTTTTTTCAACTTTTCATAAAAAAATATAAACTTATTTCTACATATTAATTTCATATATTTAAATACTGGTATCAAGACTGAATTTACGTGAAAATATTGGTATCTACCAATCAGCTTATCAACCTTACTCAAGAAAATTCACATTCAAATAAATCCAGGTTGAAAAATCCATCTCAACAACTCTAGAAGTTTCAATATTCCCTTTCTGTTGTAACCAACTTCTATTAATTTTACTCTTTTGTCCCCTGCACAGTACTCACTGGATGTGTGCCTATATAAGAAGTGCAAGACCCTTTGTACAAGTATAATACATAATACACAAAATGAAGAATATTCAGAAAATGCTTCTTTTCGGCTTTATTGCTCTATTTTCATGGTATTAGAGCTGTTAAGACTAGCAATCTCTCTGATCCTTTCCTTCCATGGCCAAAAGTTCATCCTTTTCCTTCATTCCTTCCTCTTTTTTCTCATCTAGTTACTCTTAAGCTTAATTCAGAAAATTATTTACTTTCGAAGGTGTAGATATCGACATATCTAAGAGGCCAAGACCTCTACTCATATGTCGACGGGACTCAACTTCCTCCACCTATTATGCTTCCCACTAAAGCTAGTTCTGCACAGAAGATCAATCTTGCCTATCTCTCATGGTAGCGAACTGATCAATTTATTTTGAGTATTCTTTTTTCATCCTTAACTAAGTCAATTATTGGTCATGTCATTTTTGCAAAACATGTTGAGATCTTTGGATCTCTCTTAAAACTGTTTAGTTCACACTCACATACGAACGAGTTTTAAATTCATTTTTAGCTTACCAATTTGAATCGTGGTGAACAATCCTTTTCGATTATTTTAGCAAAGTAAAAATGTTAGTGGACACCCTTGCTGCCACAGGATCTCCTCTCCCCGATAAAGAAATTGTCACATATTTGTTGAATGGTCTTGGCTCAAATTATGAAAGTTGTGTCCCCACCATCACTACCAGAACTGACGCAGTGACCTCCTATGAGCTTTATCACTTACTTCTTATTCATGAAAGTCATCTAAATGACACTACCCAAAGCACAATCCCTGAAACTCCTTTTGAGCCATCGGCTAATTTCAGTTCAAGGAGGCCGTAATGGCCAAGGAAGAGGCAAGTTCCCTTCAAATAGAGAAAGATCTACTTCAAACCCAAATTCCCAATCCCCTCGACCAACCTGTCAGTTTTGTAACAAAGTAGGGCATGTTGCCCTTCAATGCCATTTTCGGTTTGACCATGCATATCAGTATGATCCCCCTAGATCCTTCTCTGCAAATTACACTTCACCCTCAGCCATACTCGATTCAACATGGTACCCTGACAGTACTGCCACACATCATATAACTTACGACCTCTCCTAGTTGAATCTCTCATCCGAACCCTTCACTAGCACTGAGCAAATGCGAGTTGGCAATGGAACTAGGTTAACGATTCAACACATTGGTGATTCCTCACTTTCTCCCAAATCTTCCTCTTTTAAACTTCATAATCTTCTTTATGTGCCTTCCATAACAAAAAAATTGGTTTCTGTTTTCCAATTTTGTGTTGACAATTCTTGCTTTTTTGAATTCCATGCAACTCACTTCTCGGTGAAGGACAATTGAACCAAGAAGCTCCTCATCAGCAGTCCAGTGCATAATGGCCTCTACTAATTTCCATCATCTCCTGAATCTGCATCTCCTTCAGTTTACATTGGCAAAAAAGCTTCTCTGATTTGTTGGCATCAACGGCTTGGTCACCCATCCCTTGAGACCGTTGCCCGAATTCTGCACACCACTTGCTTGCAGTATTTCCCAAATCCATCTTTTGTTTGTTCAATGTCCCTTAGCCAAAGCCCATCAATTGCCTTTTAAGTTGGGTTCCACAAAATCTGTTAAGCCATTAGGCATATTACGGGTTGATGTATAGGGTCGTCCCCTTTTGATTCAAGAAATGGCTTCAATTACTATCTATCTATAATTGACCATTTGACTAGATTTACTTGGCTTTTTCCTCTTAAAAATAAATATGATGTTCTCACTGTATTTTCTTCTTTTATCTCTTTTGCTGAACGTTTTTTTAATTCCATGATCATTTCCATTCAAACGGATGCTAGGGGTGAATTTCGTCCTCTCAGAAATCTTTGCAAATCCCTTGGCATTACACATTGATTTTCTTGTCTTCACACACACCAACAAAACAGACTTGTTGAATGAAAACATTGACATATCTTCAAACTGGTCTTACACTTTTATCTCAAGCATCTCTCCCTTTATCTTATTGGGATGATGCCTTTGTGACCACTACTTATCTCATTAATTTATTACCCACACCAATTTTGCAAAATCGTTCCCCTTACTTTATGGTTTACCACAAACCTCCTGATTATTCTTTTTTAAAAGTTTTTGGATGTGAATGTTGACCTACTTTACGTACTTACAACCATCATAAATTAAATTTTCACTCCACCCCATGTCTTTTCCTTGGGTACAATCCTCTTCATAAAGGGTACAAATGCCTTTACCGATAGTATAATATTCTTTATATCTCTAGTGATGTGATTTTTATTGAAACTAGTTTCCCTTCTCACAAGCCCAAACCTGACGTCCAGCCCATTCCCCAAAATGTTCCTTTTCTTGTTTTTCCACATTCCATTTTGGGCCTGGTACCCACTTTCCCTCCTACATCTACTCTTCTGCGCTCCACTTCTCTTATCTCATGGCTCACATCTCACTCAAGGCCCACAACTACATCTCCTTCTTAGCCCACCCTAAATACACTTACTGAGCCCACACCTCCTTCTTCTTCGTCTCAAACCAACTTGACTTCTTCTCCAAATTCTTGTGAACTAAACCCTAGCTCTCCCGCAACCTCAAGTCCTCCCAACGACACACCATCCTTACCTTCTCCAAGTCTCCCGCTATTAATCCCTTCTCACTCTCTTATCATTACCTATATTTAAATATGATGACCCGTTTTTACTTGTATTTTCGTTGAAGGAGTTGTTTTTAATTTAATTAATATAATAGTTTTTTTATTTTAAATTATTGTATTTTAAATTGATTTTATTTTATTTGATATGGTGTTTAATTTATTTTAGTCATTTTATGTTTTTAAAATTGTTTTCGACGGATCACTTTTTGGATTCCGGAAGTGAGGATTGGACCTCATTTCTTTTCTTTTCTCTTTTTCTTTTTCCCTTTTTCCCTTTTTCTTTCTCTTTTCTTTCTTTTCTTCCTTCTTTCTTTTCTTTTTCTTCTTCTTTTTCCTCTTCTTCCCCGTGCGCTCGACCCAGCCACTCCATTTCCGTTTGTTCCTTCCACCGCCCAGTTCGCCGCCGTCCTGCCGCCGTGCAGTGCACCGCCCCCACCAGTCGTTTCCCCTCTGGCCGGTGATCACCTCCCCCAATTTTCAGGCCAATCCGTGCAGCCGTTAGCCACCACGCACGGCTGGAAGTCACGGCACCAGCTCCCCCTTCTCTCTCTGTCGCCGGTTGCTTCCTCAGCCCAGAACTACTGCTCGCCAGCGACGTGGCCGACACCACCCACCCAGTTTTCTTCCCCTCCGACTAGTGAACATCCCCACCAAGTTTCACCTCCATCCGAGCCACCGTTAGCCGCCACGAGTTCCTCCAAGCCGCACTATTTTTGTGCTTTTCCGGTGTCGTCGCTCTACCTCCGGTCACCATCTCTTCACAATTTCTTTTTCTACCTCTTGCCATCTGAACCCACCCAATTCTGGCTCCGATCCATTGCCGGAGCAGCTCCCATGAGCTCAACTCCGTTCAGCCCCTTTTTGCACTTCCACCACCGTTTCCACCGCCACCCACGGCCAAATCTCACTTCTTTTAACTTCATAAACATCTCAAGGCCATTCCCTATCAATTTAGTGTCTTAGTTTGTCCCCGTTCGAAAGTGGGTAATTTATTACCCACGGCCACAGTGTAAAATACTCGGGAGTGGATAATACTGATTGACATCCCCTGGGTTGTCGCAGGGCGAGGACTGGATCGCACGATACGGTAACACTGTCGTGTCGACTCTGTGGTCCCTAGAGTGGCGGGGACTAGAGGATGGCCTGGCCAGGGAAGCGCTGGGCGCGAGTACTGGGCATCACTCGTTTAGGTGTCACACGCATAGACGTTACCTGCGGTGTGGCACAGAGCCAGAGTGTGCGGATCATCCCTAGGGGAGATCATGGTGCATGCAATAATTGGATCGGTTTTATTGTTTTGGTTACGGGCCATTTTCTGGGAAAATGACGAGGTTTGATTTGAGGCTATGTGATCCATTTTCTAGAAAAATGGTAGTCTATTGATTTGGGCCATTATCTGGGATAATGGCAATGATTGGTTTTAAAGGTTTGTTTTTGGGCCAAATGAGATTTTGGCGTGAGTGGAACAATGTGGTTTTAAAGGGACGTGTGTGTTTGCATTCTTTCATGCATATTAATTGAGTTAATATATTTTTATCTAGTGGCGTTTGGATCTTACTTAACTGTGGCATCATTTCTGATTCCGTAGATTTTGATGCAAAGATCGAGGAGGAGGAGGAGGCTGAGCCCGAGGATGCGGCTTCGCCGAAGTTTTGAGTTGAAGTTTATACTTTGTAGTTGGCTTTGAAACTATATTTGTAGCTTGTAATATTTTATTATGTATGTTTTGAACAGTTTTGTATTAAACTAAGAAAAATTCTGGTACTTAGTTATATGGCTTTCGTTATCCGCTGCGTGTTTCTTTTACACATTTGTTACTTTTACACACACTTGGCACTCGTCGATAGGGTGGTGACTCGTGTTGTCATCATCCGGACGTCTAGATTTCTCCGCGTCTGTATGTGGGGATTTGGGGGCATCACACCTGGTACCCACTTTCCCTCCTACATCTACTCTTCTGCGCTCCACTTCTCTTATCTCATGGCCCACATCTCACTCAAGGCCCACAACTACATCTCCTTCCTAGCCCACCCTAAATACACTTACTGAGCCCACACCTCCTTCTTCTTCGTCTCAAACCAACTTGATTTCTTCTCCAAATTCCTGTGAACTAAACCCTAGCTCTCCCGCAACCTCAAGTCCTCCCAACGACACACCATCCTTATCTTCTCCAATTCTCCTGCTATTAATCCCTTCTCACTCTCCTATCATTACCTGATCTCAAACCAATTCTTCCTAACCATGCATCACTATTGACGGTACCATTCCATATCCAACTTGCCACTGTCATCTCTCTATTGAGACCATTCCCGATGAACCCACATCCTTTACTATTGCCTCAATGTTTCTTGAATGGCAATCTGCCATGAGAAAATAATTCAAAGCCCTTGTGAAAATAAATACCTAGACCCTTGTTCCCCCTTCCTTTATTTCTAATGTCGTTGGTTGCAGGTGGGTATTTCAGACTAAGCTGAGACCTGATGGCTCCATTTAAAGGCGTAAAGCACGGCTTGTTGCTAAAGGCTTCCACCAACAGCATGATATTGACTGTACCGAAACTTTTAGCCCTGTGGTAAGACCTTCCACCATCCATTTAGTTTGATCTCTTGCTCTATCTAGAGGTTGGAATCTTAGAAAAATTGACATACATAATGCTTTTCTTCATGGTACTCTTACTGAGACCGTGTTCATGCAACAATTGCAGGGATTCATTGATTCCGTGTGACTTGATTTTGTGTGCAAATTAAATAAGGCCATTTATGGTCTTAAGTAAGTTCCGAGAGCTCGCTTCTCGGAATTAGGCTCCTGGCTCTATGATTATGGTTTTGTGGCTTCTATGGGTGACCCTTCATTGTTTATTTTGCATAAAAGTGATTTTTGCATTTTTATTTTGGTCTATGTTGATGATATGATAATTACCTCATCATCTAATTCTACTATTGATCATTTGCTTGCTTACTTGAGTCGTGCTTTTCTTGTCACTGATTTGGGTCAGTTGTCTTATTTCCTTGGCTTAGAGCTTGACTATGTTAGTGATGGTTTACTCATTTCTCAAAGGAAATACATCTCTAATTTGTTAAAGAAAACTAATATGCTTGGTGCCAATCCAATCTCTTCTTCCATGTCTGCCTCAACCAAACTTTATAAATTTGATTCACCTTCTTTTGACAATATTACTCTATTAAGAAGCATTGTTGGCAGTCTTCCGTACTTCTCATTAACACGCCATGATGTTTCCTTTGCTGTAAACAAAGTATATCAATTTATGCATGAACCAAAAAGCATACACTGGACTGCAGTAAAAATAATCCTTTGATACCTCAAATCCACCATTAATCATGGAAAACAATCTGGTTTTACACTTTATGCATACTCAGATGCCGACTAAGCTGGATTCCCTAATGATAGGAGGTCTACAGGATGATTTTGTATATTTTTGGGCAATCACTTGATCTCTTGGAGCTTCCGCAAGCAACATACTGTTGTCTGTTCCAGCATTGAGGCTGAATACAAGTCCTTAGCCCACACAACAGGAGAACTCATATGGCTACAAACTTTGATCAAGGAACTCAGCTTCTCACTTTTTCAGTCACATGTTCTGTGGTGTGACAACCTCGGAGCAACATACTTGACTTCAAATCCTATCTACCACTCAAGGACCAAGCATATGGATGTGGACTTTCATTTTGTCAGAAATAGAGTAGTAGTAAAGACTCTTCAAGTTTAATTTTGCAGCAGCAAAGATCAACTTACAGATATGTTCACCAAGCCATTGGTTTCTGATAGATTTCTCATTCTAAGATCAAGCCTTACAATGATTGATAACCCAGTAGACTTGAGGGCATATCAACCTTACTCAAGAAAATTCACATTCAAATAAATCCAAACTGGAAAATCCATCTCAGCCGCGGCTCAAAGCAGCTTTAGAAGCTTCAATATTCCCTTTATGTTTTAATCAACTTCTATCAATTTTACCCTTTCATCCTCTTCACACTCAGTGGACGTGTGCCTATATAAGAAGTGCAAGACCTTTTCTACAAGTAGAATACATAATACACAGAATGAAGAATATTCAGAAAATGGTTCTTTTCGTTTTTATTGCTCTGTTTTCACAGCTATACAATAAATTAATGGTAGCCTCAGATTGCGTGTCCAAGCTGATGTTGGGTCAAGGTCTTGGTCGGGTTGCCAATGCATGCGAAAATGTTATATTGTCCGATGTATTAGACCGACGCCAGTAATCATGATTAGTGTATTATATAAAACATAAACATGTAAATATACTATTAATCATAAATCAATGGCGTCCGTCAAATACATCGATTGGTTCTATATACTAAGTTCTTTATTAGGATAATAAAAAATTGCTAATTTTTTGAAACATGTCAGTAATCTTAAAAGAGTTTTGCTACTTATTATTTCTATACAACACATAATATATTTATTTTTATTTTTTTAAAATTTTTAAAATTTATTTTTAATTTCATTTTTTTTAAACTAATTAAATTCTTCTATTTATTATCCATAAACTATATATTTGATAAGAGAAAAAAATAAAAAAATAAAAAATTATATGTGGTGTTAAGTATAAAGATCATGAATGAATAGGATTTTTCTTTTTTAAAATACTTGTTAATGTGTAATTTTGTAGAGAGACTGAGACTGCAAGCTGAATAAATATTAAAGAAGCATCAATATTAAAGACAGATTAGGTCAATTTCTCCATTGGTACTTCCGCCGCAATGCTTAATTAATTAATTAATTTGAGGATTATAAGCTTGGATCCTAATTAATTGTAACGTGCGTGCATGCATGCGTGTCATGTGTAAAAGCGCCTCAGATTTCTTCGACGAGATTTACGTACGTACGTATGAAGTGACTCAACATGAGAAGTAGCAGGAGCATTGGTTCTAATGGACGGTGGTACTACCACAGAGTGAGTTCACCGAAACACTTACCCGGCCAACAGTTAGAATTTTTTTATATTTTTGTTTGAAATATTTTTTTAAATTTATTAATTTAAAAAAAAAATAAAAATCAGAAATTTAATAAAAAATATTTACTTAACTATTAAATTAAAAAAAAAAAAAAAACCCATCAATCGGTGTCCACCATCGCCCGTGACAACAGAAGTAATTTCCTTTCTGGATTAATATTGTTTGGTGTTTCTTCACAAAATTAAGAAGAATATTGTTGTTCGTATGCATTAATTTGGTCGGTTTCTTTAGCATATATATACACACGGCTCCACGAGGGAAGACAAATGGCATGCATTCACGATATATGTGTTGACTAATGACTATTCTATATGGATTTATGTGATATTTATAGAAAATAATAAAACTGTATGTGTTGACTATTAATTCTAGATGTGAATTTCTGTGATATTTATGGAAAATAATAAAATTGATGGTTTTCATATAGGAAATTGACCATATGTCTTGTTTGGATACTAAGAATATCTCGTAATAGTAATAAAATAATTTAATAAGGTTAATGAAATAGTTAGAATTAAAATATTTTATTAGATTTTGAGAAAAGTTCTCTTTGAACAAATGACATTGTAACGTCATGTTTTACACCAACTAATAAAATAGTGACACGATATATATTCTTTCCATGCTTTTCAAATAGATAATACTGCATGTGATTTTTTTCCGACCTTTGAAACAATCTCCTAGTGCTTCATACCGGAAGCTCTCATATGTGTTCAAGTCTAAGTTGATATTCTCATCACCAGCCCTCCATCGCAGCACCTTAGATCAAATTTATGCAAGTTACAAATTTTCTAAATCAGATTATAGATTCCAATTTTCTAAACTTAATTTTTTTTTCAAGAAATCAAATAGAATTAAAAAAAAAAAAGGTTCATTGACAAAGATCAAAAACAAAAATGAAAAAAATAAAAGAAACCTTGAATGCTTGGATAGCATAGCTAGAGTAAAGAAGGGAGGTGGCCAAGTTGCATGTGGCTCATGTTTTTGAATCCAACGAACTTAATGAAATTATAATAATCAATTATCCTTTGATTAACTCTATACCCAATACCAAATATCATGATTTAAAAGGGAAGACACTAGTGAAATGTTTGCTTGCACACGATCTCATGTTGTTAGTGTCTAAAAATGAAATGGATAGAAGAATGAGAGTTGCCTTTGTTACTAAAAATCAGAGCTGTTATTTGCATAGCTTGACAAGTATAGTGCTACTTTAGAAGTGGTTTTTGGTTGGTTTTCTACCATTGAAGAATGCGATCTTCAGTAGTGGTAAAGACTTTTAGCTCTTTTTCGAAGATAGAGGATTCCTTAAAATTAAGAACTACCAACACCAAAGGTCTTTTAGCCATTTTTTGGATAATCAAATGTGCTTTTTTGGTTGATTTAGAGAGAGAGAGAGAGAGAGAGAGAGAGAGAGAGAGAGAGAGATTGACGTAGGGGGATCCGAGTTCAAATCCAAGGCTGAGGAGGCTCAGCTAATAGATGCGATGTTGAAAGCACTGGACTATTTCGAGAAGGTAGACTAGTGCAAACCTGGCGGGTAGAGATAAAGGTTTGGGCAAGTAGACTTACTCCTTGGATGGGTGAGGAGACTTACCCCTCGGTTGGGTGATGAGAAGTAGCTTTTTTCGGCGCGCACGTCGTGGGGCCCTTCTTAGCACCCAAAATTAGTCATTTTTACCTTCAAATCATTAGTTTTAGTTAATTCTTCCAATTTTTTGTCATTTTTCTATTATGGTAATGTTTATTTTTAGTAACAATTTTATTCAAGATTCTTAGACTAGATTTAAGCTATAATTATCTTATTCCATATGGTGTATTTTATTGTTTCACCTTAATTACAATTTTGCCATTTGTGGTTAGTTATTTAAGCCCGACTTGTGGGCTTCAGAAGACATCTTTGATTTATGTTATTTTAAAACCTTTAAAAAAAAAAACTTATTCTCAAACTTTATCTCTGTTTGTGAATTTTCTCAATCTCAATCTCTAGCTTCCGTAGTTTAGCTAGTTGTTAAAATAATCTTCTATTTTGATTTGGCGTCAGTTGGCATCAAAGTTTTAGCATTTTTCTAGGGTGAATTATTGTCAGTGGCTAGTGATAAAGGTTGTGATAGACGTGGATAGGTTCCGAATAAGGAAATCCCTCCTTGAGATCATAACTTACAGGACAATATGATTGCAGATTTGTAAAGACAAATAGCAGAATTATCCTAGCATCTAGAGCTGCAAAACCTGGAGGGCCAGACTCTTGATCAGGTGTCTGAATCCAATTTCGAGAACCTGTATCACCATCGTGCTCCTTTTTAGGAGTACTGTAGTAAGGAGGAGCAAGATGGGAGACCTAGGCTTAAGAGTGGATATACTAAAATTTTCTAGTACTCTGTAGGCAAAGGACTTCATTGATTGGTTGGATGAAGTGGAACGCATCTTTAAATATAAGGATGTCCCAGATTATATAAATGTGAAACTAGTCGTCATCAAGTTAAAGGGTAGAGCATTTGCCTAGTGGGAGTAGTTGAAGCAATCTCGAGAGTGACAAGATAAAGTCAAGATTGGCGACTAGAAGAAGATGAAGAAAAAGTGAATGGTCACCTTTTACCCTTTGGAAATTCTTCATGATGTCGTTTAAAGAACTTGTTTAGCTAGTGATACATGTGATCAGTACTTGGTGCAATACATAAATATTTTTTCATGTACTATGTTACAAAGTTTCAAACTTATTCTAATATTTATATGCATTTCATGAGACCAAAATTTTGAGGCGTGTCAAGTTGGAAGTGGGCTGAAAGTTGAATGTACTACAGATAGATTGTGATGTCTTTGCATTTCCTACTCTCCACACACTTCCAGCCTTTATCAAATCCATCACTAACATCAAACTCCTCCAAATTTGAGAGGGGCAATAGCCTACTTGTTTCTCCACCAGGTTGCATGACTTGAAGTACTTTTCTTTGAGTATTTGAGCCATCAAAGAGGAGGGTTCCTGTATAATTTTTCACCCTTGCTTGGCTAATAGAGCTCTATTGAAACAATTGAGATCACGAAATCCTAGTCCCCTCATTCCATTTGCTGCTCCTAGTTTGTTCCAGCTTTTCCACTGAATACCCCTGCCTTCCTTTTTATGGTTCCACCAGAATTTTGCAATCATGGTTTCAATTTCTTTGAGGAGCATCTTTGGCAATTTAAAAACGCTCATTGTATATGTTGGTATGGCCTGCAGTACACTGTTGATCATGATTTCCTTCCTTATAGAAGATAGAAAGGAGGTCTTCCAACTGTTGATCCTTTTCCATATCTTTTCTTTTAGGCCTCTGAATGTGTTATACTTGGACTTTCCTACTGTGGTGGGCAAACCCACGTATTTGTTGTAGCTATCACATATTACACCTTCAGCTTGTTGGAAAATGCATTCTTTTACTGCTGCATTAGTGTTTGAGCTAAATAGGATGGATGTTTTCTTCCTGTTCAAGGTATGTCCAGATGCTTCTTCATAAATTTTTAACAAATGGACAATGATGGACCATTCCTCTATCTTTGTCCTGCAAAACATCACACAGTCGTCAGCAAACAAAAGGTGGTTGATTCTTTTGCCTCCCCTTGTAGCAGCTACACCTTTAATGAGGCCTCTTGCTTCAGCTTGCTGTAGAAGGGTACTCAAGCCTTCTACACACAGAAGGAAAAGATAAGAGGAAAGAGGGTCCCCTTGCCTTAATCCTCTTGTTGGCCAAATAATGTCTCTTGGGATCCTATTCACCACAACTGAGTAGGAAACAGATTTTACACACGCCATGATTAGTCTCCTCCATTTGTCACCAAATCCTAGCTTAGTGAGCATTGTTTGCAGAAATTCCCACTCCACTCTATCATATGCTTTAGACATATCTAACTTGATGACCATGCTGCCTTTTCTTCCCTTTTGCCTGGCTTGCAAAGTATGAAGGAGCTCATAAGCAACCATGATGTTGTCTGTGATTAATTTGCCAGGTAAGAATGCACTTTGGTTCCAAGATATGATATCTTGCAGCACTGATTTCAACCTATTTGCCAGGACCTTCGAAATTAGTTTATACCAAACATTGTAGAGACTGATTGGCCTGTAATCATTAACTGATTTAGGAGAGTTTATCTTGGGAATTAGAGCTATGAGTGTGTGATTCAGTCCTACAGGCATCTCACCAGTTCTGAAAAAGTCTAGGGTTGCTTTGACCACATCAGGACCAACTATATCCCAATGGTCTTGGTAAAAGCCAACGCTAAATCCATCTGGCCCTGGTGATTTATAAGGTGACATTTGTTTAAGAGGAACAACAACCTCTTCAGGAGAAAACTCCTTGTCCAATTGTTCGCTCTTGCCTTGAGAGATCCTGTGTTCTACACCATTCAGACAGTGTTGAATTGACCTTTTAGTTAGTTTAGAGGATTGGTAGACCTTGTTGAAATGAAGCCTGAACCCTGATGCCACCTCCTCCTTTGAGCATAACACTCTTCCTTCTCATCCACAATCTGTTTTATTGAGTTCTCTTTTCTCCTTTGGGTGACACAGGCGTGATAGAACTTAGTATTCCTATCTCCATGTGTCAGCCAATGGACTTTCGCCCTTTGTTTCCATCTAGCATCTTCCTGGTCTAGTAAAAAGCCAATCTCATTTTGTAGTCTTTTGAGATCACTCATATTATTTGCTCTCTCTTCCTCTTACAACTGTTTGATTTCATCTGTTTTTTATTTTATGGCTGCTAATCTATTTCTTCTTAGGTCCCTGCTCCATTTCTGAAGCCTTCTGCTATATCTCTCTAATTTGCTTTGCAACCTACTGTTTTGCCTTAGATGGTAATTTTCTCTTTGCCATACTTCTGCAACTATATCTTTGCAACCTTCCTCCTTGGTCCAGTTCATCTTATACTTGAAATGGTAATAAAATTGTGTCCCCTCCCCCCTTCCTCTAGAGCACTCCAGTAGAATAGGCCTATGATTTGAACATAAGGCCATCATGGTGCTGACTTCAGCATCTAGAAAGATCTCCAACCATCTTTTATTTGCCAAGCCTCTATCTAGTCTCTCCTTAGTGAAGGTTTCATTCTCGTGTCTGTTACACCATGTGTACTTGGCCCCGTCCCATCCTAAATCAAAAAGTTTACTATATTCGGCCACCTCTCTAAATAACCTCATTTGGTTTTCTGATCTAACCCTTCCTCCTATCTTTTCCTTATGGGACAGAATCTCATTGAAGTCTCCTATTATTCCCCACCCCATATCACTAGGATTAAAGGACTACAAAAGCTGCCATGCTTCCCCCCTCTTGTTTGTTTCGGGGCGACCATAGAAACATGTTAGTACCCAGCTTAAGTTGTTCTCATCATTCTTCATTAACACATTAATGTGTCTCTGAGAATAATTAATTAGTTCCAGCTGAACTTCTTGCTTCCACGTAAGCATCAACCGACCACTCCTCCCTACTGCATCTACTGCTACGCAACACTCATACCTAGCCTTCCTAGCTACCTTAGTGGCTCTTGCTTGGGACAGTTTGGTTTCCATCAAGAAAACCAAATTGGGATTTTTTTCCTTTATTTGGAAACAAAGGCTATGAACTATCCGGGGGTTCCCAAGCCCCCCGACAGTTCCAACTAAGAATTTTCATGGCCTTCGGTGGGGTTGGTCACCAGCCTCCACCGCTTTAGTTGTGATGTTCACATCACTTTTGTAACAGGAGTTCTTACCTCTTTTCTTCCTTACTGGTGCTGCAGGGACCTCTTCATTAAACTCTGTTGGTCTTTTGATTCCTGGTCGCAGACCTCCCTCCATAGGAGTTGATCCTTGTCCTTTGGCATGACGTTTCCACCTACGACTCCCTTCATTAGATATCACTGCTCCCTCTGTTTGATCACTTGCTATTAACTGACTTTTGAACATAGCCATTTCCCACGCCGGCCTTTCCTCTTCAGCTTGTATCCTTTCTCGTGTCTGTTTGTTGAGCTCGTTTTTATTGTTGGGCTTTTCCAAAGCCACTTTTGTCGAACCTGTTATAGTTAGGCCCATCAGTATTTCATTTGTTTCCCGCCCTGCATGTACCTCATCCCCATGCAGGTTTCCTCCACAGTGTAGGCTCTTGCCTATACTCTGCATCGCCCCATACTGTGTCCCATCAATCTCGTCCTTTGTAGCAATCTTTCCTCCATCTCCCACCAAATTCCTTTGCCTCGTATCCACTGTCGCCATCCCTCCTCTGAGGCCATAGTTCTCACTACCCCCAGACCTTTCTCTGTTTTGATCGTGGACTAGATCCTTTAGTTGTCTCCTGCCTGCAGTGCTTCCTATAGATCCCTCTGCTTCGCTACGTCCAACTTCCTTTGTAGGATCTTGTCGTCCATCCTCACGGCCGTTTGAGTTACCATTTGAGGGAATAAAGACTGGCCGCCGTCTATAGCTGTCCTCTGCCTATAGCCACAAACCAAACTAGGAGATGGAAGCCTGGTTGCCTGCCACTTCATTCAGGCAACCTTTTTCACCATGTAAAATCTACCCACAACTGAAGCAAATTTTTGGGAGCTTCTCGTATTTGAAACTTAGCCATACCTTTTTTCCATTCACCATTATAGTTCTACCTCTGGCTATGGGCTTCTATAACTTCATTTCGACCTTCACCCTCAGACACTTGCCCTATCCTATCCCATCCTCTTCTACATCAACATCTAGCACATTCCCTACCAATGCTCCGATACAGTTACCCCATTCTTTCGTCATAAAGCCTAATGGGAGATTATGGATTTGTAGCCAGAACGTTTCTTTATCAACATGCATTTTCCAGGGTTGTAAGTCCCCATCAATCATAAATAATACACTTGCAAAAAGCCATGGTTTACCATCCAGGATCCTCTGTCTATCAGCATGATTGGCGAATACTTCCCACGAGTCATTTCTGTATGCTATTTCATCCATTTTTTTTTAACCTGATACCTTTGCAGAGACTGCATCTCAACCCTGCAGGCAGCTCTATGCAGAAAGAGCTCGTAGCACTAGAATGGTTTGCTACTTGGGATTGAGTCTCTCTTCCTCTAGGGAAATCAATAGTTGGCTACAAGCAAGAAAACGGATGCGCTAACGAACGTGCAACGGCGCGAATGTTTTTTTCAACTTCCTGGAACACAGCTCGTTTGCTCATTCTCCATATTTTTCCCATTGCGTTAGCTATAACTTCCTTTTCAATCGCTCAGTCTGAACAGATCTTTTCGATAAGACTTCTCTCTCCCTTACGCTGTATTTCTTCTTCACATCCTTGAGAAAACTCAATGACCTCTTCTTCTTCCTCCGTAAGTCTCAAGTTGCTCCACCGATCTTCGATTTCTTCTATCTAGCTTCACTTGGGACTTTCCTTAACGAGTGCTAGAACTCTCCTTAAAGAAAGACGGTAATAAGAAGTATATTTCTGTATTTAATATTATTTAGTCTTTATTATTTGTCATATAATTGTCTATGGAAATATGCGGTACGATTGACGAAAAAGAAAAAAAAAAAAAAACACGTGTTTAATACCATCATATATATGGGTCATGCATGTTTATATGTAAGTTTATATGCGCATAGAATTTTTGTTAGGTTTGGTCGAAGAAATCTACCCTAGACGTTTGTACACGTGACATGCATGCATGCACGTTTCAATTGAGGATCCTTATCCTGTATTAATTAATCAAACATTGAGGCGCACTACCAACGTACGGAGAAATTAAGGATGCTTGTTTTGTACGTACAATGATTCAACTTGTCTGATCTCTACACAACCGGTATTTAGGATTCCAATTTGCTGACATGTTCCAAAAATGATTTTTTATTTTATTTTTATTTGTTAAAGAAAATGTTAACTTTAATTAAAAAAAGTACGATAAATGTATTTCTTCATGTATCATATAATATTGAGAATTATAAAAATTATAATTCAAAATTTAAATTAAAAAAAAAAAAAACAAAACAAATTTTGCACTTAAGTACGAACAATACTTTATTCTAAAGAACTAATTATATGAAAAGCAGTGCGCTCACGCATTTGGCAGCCTGACCAAGCTCTTGGAACCAAGTTACCAACGTCATTGACCCGCAATCTGAGGCTACAATATATAAACCAACAATAATGCTGCAAAGAGTATGGTGCAGTTACCTTAACCAAAAAACAAAAAATATAAATATATATATTATTATTAAAAAATTAATTTTTTATATAAATTTTATATTTTTTTATTTTTTTAAAAATAATCACGTACATTTATATTACAATTATCATTTCTCTTATTTAAATAATAAAATATATATAGTTTATCCCATTTTTTAACATATTTTAAGAATAAAAAATGACCTGAGTTTAATAAACTAAAATAACAATGACTGAGACATGCTTGGTTTTACACGGTGCCTAAAAAGTCAACCTTCAATTTTATTATGAAAAAGTCTACTTGCAGTCGGGGAGCTGCAGTCGGCGTGCAAACGGTGCTAAGGTGGCGTTAATGAAAACGGGGCCGTTTTAATTTTGCTCGTTTCCCACCTTTTTTTTCTGACCTTTTACTTTCTGAAGACCTGAAGCTCCCTCTCCAGCCAGCCCCTTCCATTGAAGCTCCCTCTCCATTGAAGCTCCCTCAAGTTTCGAAAGTCCAACGAAGCCGAAGCCCCTTCATTCGTCTGTCCCCTTCCTTCCCGATGTTTCGATTTTAGAAGAACCTCGAAGACCCGAAGCCCATTCCTTCCTCCTTGAAGTGTTTCTGTCCATCGAAGACTCTTTTGTTCTCCTTCTTTGTGATTCGAAGATCATCCCTCTCTGTTTTTCTGTCCCTAGATCCCCTTCCATTTCCCTTCATCCCCAGATTTCCATTGTTTCGAGAATGCGATTTCCCTGCCCCGAATCCCTTCCATTTCCCATTCCCTAACCCTAACCCTAACCCACCCTAACCCACACGTTTCCGTAACCCTAACCCTAACCCACCCTAACCCACACGTTTCCGTAACCCTAACCCTCAACCCAAATCCGTAACCCTAACCCAGGCCTTTTCCCCTCAGCCCGAATCCGTAACCCTAGCCCAGCCCTTTTCCCCTGAACCCGAATCCGTAACCCTAGCCCAGCCCTTTTCCCCTGAACCCGAATCCGTAACCCTAACCCAGCCCTTTTCTCCTCAGCCCGAAGCTCTAATCCTAGAATATGGCCATCAAGGAAGAAGGAAGAGTGTCGCCCTTGTCCAGTCCAGAAGGAAGGCAAGTATTCTATTTTTTTCATGCGTTATTTTGTTAGTCTGTTAATTTGTCATTGTTATACTTTTCCAGTCTCTAATTATGTCGGGAAAGATAATGTTCTTATTTATAGACAAGTACATTGACTTCAGCTTGGTTACTGTTTTCTTGCATCAATTTGATCCCAAAATGTAATGAGGAAGTATGGATGGACTGCTAAAGTTACATAAGGTAGTTGAAAACATATGCTTAGGATCAGTTTCAGCAGAGGAACCTTATCAATGTTTTTTAGGTCTGTTAAGAATGTACTTGGGCTGTTTAATTCCTTAATTTGCATATGGTTACTGTTTTCTTGCCTCAATTTTACTGAAAATGTAATAAGGAAGTACATTTGGGATCGATGGACACCTAATGTGACATAAAGTAGTTCAAAACAGAGCTTAGGATCAGTTTTAGCAGAGGAACCTTATCAACATTTTTTAGGTATTTTAAGAATGTACTTGGGCTGTTTGGTTTGATTGTTTTGATTGTTATGTAACTAATAATGTTCTTATTTATAGTAGTATATATACAACTATACTATATACTATATATATAGTAGTATATATACTACTATACTATAGTATATACTATATATACTAATAATGTACTTGGGCTGTTAGTTACATAAATAAACAAATATATATACTAGTTGGTTGTCATTGTTTTTAAGATAAATAGTGATTTAACATAGTAACATATTTGTTACAGTCATATTTAACGTAGAAAGACATCCATATGCAGCTATTATTCTAAAAAAGCTTTAAGTGTTAATCTGTAATTACAAGTAAACTTGGGTCTTTGATTATTCAACTGTGTAGATGATTTAAGTGTTGTAAATGGGAATTCATGAAGGATACTTTGCTAAAATTGTATTGCTTGATTGACCATTTATTTCTACTACACTTCTTCAGCATGATGAAGTAGTGGGAAAACAACATAGATGTATGGTTTATGTGTGTCTTTTGATGTGTTTGTTTCCATTGTGATTATGGTTAATGCTAGAATCTCTACTACATCATCACTGTCTTCTTCATCCTGGTGCAAACGTACTTTGCCTCCTCCCTTGTGCTTATGTGAGGTTGAAGCAATATTGAGATACTCAAAAACTAAAGCTAATCCTGGACGACCCTTCTTAGGGTGTCCCAAGTACAACACAAAGATAATTACAAGAATTTAATTTGTACTACAGCCAAGTTTACATTGCCATCATATTAACAAAGCTCTAACTCTTTTTATGTATCTGTGTGCAAATATCAGGGATTACCATACTGTAAATTCTTCAAGTGGGCAGACTTTAATGAATTCACTGCAGATCTAGAAGAAAGAAAAAATAAACTGTTAAGGAAGGAGGAAGAGCTTGAGAAGAGAGTCAGCGATGTCGAAAAAATTCAAAATGAGCTCCGTAAGATATTGGATGACATCGAGAAGCGAGAGATGGTGCTATCCGAGCGAAATGAGGAGCTCCAACAAATGGAGTTGATGCTACTCGAGAGAGAATCTGTCCTAAGCCGTTCACGCACACTACCCTGGGTGTATTGGGGTTTTGTACTTGTCTTTTGTTGTTATTTATTGACCTGGTAGTGGTTTATGTTAGTTGAATTTGTAGTTTAATTGTTATAAGTTATTTAGTTGTGTTGTTTGTATAATTTAGTGTTGTAATTAGTTAGAGAACTTGTTTCTACTGTTTGTTCTTTTCTTGGTAGTGGTTTATGTGCTAATTATGAACTGTTTTAAGTGTTGTAATTGGCTTTATTTATTGCCATAAGTATAGTCTAGTGTTGTAAATATCTGGATATCTAATTTCTTTATTAGTTCCTTTAATTTATAGGGACTGAATTGTTATTATTTGTTTAAGTGGCCCAGGCGCTGTAGTTTCAAGTGTAATGTCCCGGGATGTGGTTTAAGTGTTGAAACCAGTTTTTATAAACAATTAAAAGAATCCTCCTGTTTCCTATCAAGTCCTCGTGCGTCTCCTGAACATGTGCATTGACTACCCTTTCAAACTGGTTGCATATATATGCTCGATCCCTGTAAGACCCGAAGCGAGTAAGAGTCCACCTACGTGCATTTACATAACAACAAGAGACCTGTCCTACTTCAAATTACGAAAACTTTCATCCGATAACCACCTGTCCATAATCAAATTACAACAGCTTTCACCACCTGAAAAGGGCACAATATCTATACATAAACAAGAGTCCACCTGTCCTGTACAAAGTTTATAACCACAAATAAAAAGAACAAACCAATAAATTCTCCACCAACTTCCCATTAATCCTGCCAAGACTAGTCGAACACTTAAGGCATTTCAAAACTTTTTTCACCAATTAGTTATTTACACAAAATTCCTGCAACCACCAATTCCACAGGATATGTCTTTAACTTTCTACCAAATCTGTACAAAGTTTGTTCCAGCCCCCTGAGAATCTTTACACAAAATAATCCACTTACCACCAATTAATGTAGAAATGGATATAACCACCAATACAATTCTTTCCACAAAATTAACTACAACCCCCAATTAATACAAAATTTGTACAGATTTTCACCAAAATCATTACAAACTCCTTCAATTAACCACCATATCATTTCTGCACTTCTGATCCATCCAATCCTTCTAGTACAGGTTGTGATCCATCCAACCCAAACAGTACCTGTTAAATATGACAATATAAAATATTTAGGCTAACATCAACATAACGTATAAAATATCAAAAGTTTAGAAATATTACACTTTCTTGACTCCCAGCCATATTTTGATTTCCGCTAATGTCAAAGGTTGAGCTGACTCGAATAGTCTAGTACAAAATGTAAACATAAAAGTATGGCAAATAGTCTCCAAATAAATTGACCCATTAGTGGTTAATGTTAATATGTAAAACTCCTCCTTTTTACTTAAGAAAGATATGTATGTATACCTGCATGTTTCCATCTATCTCTGCTGGCCCAAATAAATTCCTACATGTGTCCTGGGCTGGCGTATATCCTCCATCTCTCTGATATACACAAAACAAGAGAAAAATCGATCTAGTCACATTATTTGCATAAATAAATCAATTCAAATAATAACTGAATATTAAAAATAATTTTTATATTTCAGAATTCATACCTCTTTACGTTTGCCCAATAAATTTGCTTTCTTCGTCTTCGCTTTTCCTTTCCGGATGTGTTGCTCCATCCTGGATGCTCTCCTCAGGGATGGGGGTCTGCCTTTTCCTCGCACAACTTGTGGACTGAGAACTTGCTTCGAACTACCAACGATGGTTGTCTCCTCCCCTATTTTGGTCATTGAAGGGGGTTCTTGGTTGTAGCCATATAACTCAATCATTGCATTTAACTTTTTTGTCGCATCTTCAGTATGCTCTTTTGAACCCGCTGCACGAGTAATCATCTGATAACAAATATTCAATAAAGTTGAATATCTGTTAGTATCTTCTCGTTGATGCCCTGAGTCATATGTACTGTGGATTAAAGTGTATCTCCGTTTGATGTCTTTCCTCCATCGATCTAAAATGTACCTCGCTGGTAAAGATTTTATCCCATTACATTTGAATATGGACAAGACATGCCTACATAGTATCCCCCTCATCTGAAATAACCCACACGAACACTTAACTTCGCAGTTTTCCTCATTAAAGTCCACATAATATGTAATATTTTTACAGAACTCCTCAACACGAACTTCATCTTCTACCAGATATGTCTTCTTCACACCATCCCGTCTAAGTAGATATGGATCCATATCAAGCACACCCATAACTTGTTGCTGAACTTCTCTAAATTTGGCATTCGTGTACAACTCTTGGAATCTCTTCTCTATAGGAGATCTAGATATGCATGGAATTGTAACGCTAAAGGAGTGGAAGTCCGCGCTGATTTCATTCTCGATTTTCTTTCTCAATGCATTGTCATATTGGTCGACGAACTCCTTCAAGTTTGTCTTCGCATGAACATACCCGTCGAAAAATGCATTCATGCTCTCGCTCCGTTGTGTGGTACTCATGCGAGCCCAAAAACACTCCTTCAGGAAGACCGGTACCCAATACGTGCGCTCAGAGTACAAACTTTGCAACCGGCCATTCTCTTGCAACGTGTATTTGCTAATTAACTGCTCCCAGGATTTCTCAAATTCTTCAATATTTTGAGTGTCATACACACATTTCATTAGCTGACTTTTCAGGCCACTTTTGTAGGCACGATGAGAGCCTAGCTTCTCAGGGACTTTCTTAAGTATATGCCACAAGCAAAATCTATGCCGAGTTTTTGGAAATACAACAGCGATTGCATTCTTCATTGCTCTGTCCTGGTCAGTAATAATAGCTGGCGGGGCTAATCCATCCATACACTGCAGCCAAGTCTGGAATAACCAAATAAAAGTGTCTGTGTCCTCACTGGAAATTAACCCTGCCCCTAATAGAATCGACTGTCCATGATGATTTACACCAACAAATGGTGCGAAGGGCATCCCGTACCTATTTGTCAAGTACGTAGTGTCAAATGTTACCACATCACCAAAATCTTGATATGCTGCCCTACTGCGTGGATCTGCCCAGAATACATTCCTTAACCTCCCATCATCATCTAAATCCATCAAGTAAAAGAATCCGGGATTCTTGTACTGCATCCGAGAGAAATAGTCTCGTAGCGCTCCAGCACCACCTGATCCAAGTCGCAGATGTCTTGCCTTATCTATGTAGTTGCGACAATCTTTTTCCGAAAATGGCAGGTTCTCAAACCCTCCCGCGCCAACAACAAGAGACCCGAAGCTCTTGTTCATTCGGATGCCAGCCAGGTCATTAGTATCTAGCACTCTTTTTACAGCCTCACTTACTTCACGATTACAACGGAAGAAGCGCGATTTCTGTGGGCTCAGTCCGTGATTGTGTGTATTATTAACTGTGGTCAACTTCATCTTTTCATCAACTTTTAAGGCATTAATCCTTGCCTTACAGTCAGTCTTAGCTGTAGGCCGTGGTTTGCCCATGTTCGTCGTTTTATTCCGAGCCTTTCCCCCACGAGCACAACCAAGAGTGACATATCTGACACTCCCTTTGTCATCCCTCTCACTCCTTTGTGTCATGGATCCAAATCCACATCTTTTAGCATATAACTTATAATAGCTATTTAATTCCTCTAAAGAATTAAACTCCATCCCTGTTCTTGGCTCCTCAATCATATCACCACATCCCAGCTCGTCTACCTGGGGTGACCCGGCATTGCCATCGCTTGTTTCCCATGAATCTGGCCTATCCTCTTCACCTTGAGACTGAACTCTAGATGACGAACAGGGCGCTGCACTTTCACTAGGTGTATCCCCTTTACCAAATTTTTCGGCCGATCCGGAGCTTGTAGCCATGAGAGGATTCGGACGACCCAACCCATGCTGAAAAGGGTAACCATCATTCTGTTGAAAACAAAAGCAATTAAAATTTATTAAAAGGAGGGGGGGGGGGGGAAACAAACTTCGATCATCACCATCTGAATGTTGGCTTGAAGTTGGTGTGCATTTGGATATGGCATAATAGCCGGTGACCATGCAGGTGGGGCTCCATAGTAACCGTGCATGTAAATTGGAAAGTTTGGAGCAGTGGTTGGGATGACCTAACATAAAAAGACCGGTACCCAATTAGCAACCATGCTATTGACGTAACAAATTCTATAAAAATCATATAACATACCTTGGTCAAGGTATCTACACTGAATGGTGTTGAGAGAGATGGGTTTTCATCCCCTATTCCCATGCTATCAAATAAAAATTCTGATCACTGAAAAGTCAATACAAGAAAGTCTTTAAAGTCAAGGAGCAAATCAAAAGCAAATAACTTGGATAAAGTGTAATAAGCAGATTTTCGCTAAAGTGTATCATAGATATGTCTTCCAGTTCATATTAATCAAGGAGCAAAAAAAACAAATAACTTGGAGAAATAATAACATATAATTCAACCATTTCATGGAAATAAGCAAATAACCTCTTGTAATTCAAGGAATATGCCCCATCAACGAAAAGATAAAACAAATGCATTCAAAAGCATTTGAACTTTATGAAGAGATAAAACAAAGCATTCAAAAGCATACTCTGGCCCAACACCACCACCTATAATGTTCTCATTGAAATAATATTATTAGTTTAGAAGGACTGTTATTATTATAATATATTTGAAGAATTGTTATTATTATAAAAATAATAACAAATATATTTGAAGAATTGTTATTATTATTATTAAAAACTTTAGTACAAATATATTTGAAAGACTGTTATTATTATTATTATAAAGATAATAACAACTATATTTGAAGGACTATAAACCAAAACAATTTGCAAAACAAATAAACATATGATGCGTGGTCAATTTCTCATCATAATATCTTTGCCTTTCAACTGAGACCAAGCATAGTGCTATAATCTCATCATATTATCTGTTAGTAAAAAATAAATGTTTAGACACAGAGATTTTGTTGGCATTACACAAAATGTAGAGATTATAGCTTCACAGGTCTGTGTCTGCATGCATGCATCCCCTATTTCACGATCACGGACACCTCAACCAAATGGAGACTCGAGACTCCCGCTCCATCAAACAGAGCTTAACGCAAATCATAAAAGTTTTTTAACAATAAATCAAACAGACCTTAAGGCAACTTCGGTTTTTAACAAAGCTTGATACAGAGCTTAAGGCAACTTAAAGGTTTTCCACAAAGCTTCAAACGTTTGAAGCTTACGGCAACTTCCAGGTTTTTAACAATGCTTCAAACGTTTGAAGCTCAAGCAAACTTCTAGGTTTTTAACGAACAGAGCTTCAAACATTTGAAGCTTAGGGTAACTTCCAACTTCTTAACAAAGCTAAACACGTTTAAACCTGAAGGCAACTTCCAGCTTTTTCACACCGCTTCAAAAAGAGGTCTTTTAGCATGGACTATAACCCACCTTGGGCTGTCCGAATGCAATCTCAGTAACAATGGGAGTAAGATGCACAGATCCAACAAAATTATAAAAATGCTAAAATTTGAGTTTTCAATGTTTTGACAGGCGTGCGTATGAAGCACGAAGACCCACATCCCATACAGATTCATATCTCCCCCATTAATCTAAATCAAAAATATACACACGCTACAGAAGACCCACACGCAGAAGAAGCACGAAGGGATTACCAAGTTTCTTTTTACAAACGACAATGCCGAAGGAAAAGAGATGGTGATCAATCCTTGCTCTTGAATCTTCGAGGTCGTACTTATTCCACGGCTCTGGCACTTGGGTTCAGTCCCTTGTGGTGCGTGCTTCTTTCAACGTTTTAAACCAGATGAAACCCAAAAAAAATTCAGGCCACTTTTGTACAAAACAAAAACCTGCTCAGAATCAGCTGCATGAACCAAAAGGTTCGGAATCAGCTGGATGAAGGAGACCCGAATCGGCAGCATGAAGGAGACGCCCCGAATGCATGAAGAATACGCCCCGAACAAGCTGCAAATCCAAGCCGAAACCTGCTCAGACTTCCATTTTCGCTTGCCCAAGCTTGAAGCTTGTAGAACACGCCAACCAAAATCTTTTGGTGATCACAGTTTCCCGCATTTGAACTTTTCTGCCATTTTTTTTTTTTTTTAACGGCTGACGTGGCATATGCCACGTCAGCCGACTGCATCCCGTTTGCAGCTCCCCGACTGCCTGTAGAAGAATTGTTTTATTATATTCTATATAAAGGTCGCTGCTACCCATCATCAGTTTTTTTATTATTTTTCCGATCTGGTATCAAACGATTGAATTTATTATTGCATTATTAGTATTATTTATTATATTTTTATTTATAAATTTATTATTTAATATCACTCCATAAGAAAATAAGTGAGATTTTTTATAATTTATTGGCCGACAGAGACGCAAAAGTACTGTTGGCAACAAATTTCAGAAATGCTTGGCGTTTCTTCACAAAATTAAGAAGAATGTTGTTCATATGCATTAATTGGTCGGTTTTTGGTAGCATACACACGACTCCACGAGGGAAGTCAAATGGCACTCACGATATATATGATTACGTGTTGACTAAGACTATTTTAGACGTGCAGAATCACACTACAAGAAATTAGGTTTTTTGCAGCGTTTAAAATCGTTGCAAAAAGGTATATAAATTGTTGTATATATTCATTTTCAGCGCTTATAAATTCTTTGTACAATTGCTGCTATTATAGCGTCTTTTTTGCTCAAAGCAGCGAAAAAAAATATCGCTATTTAAAATAGTTTTAGCAACGATTTTTTTCCTTGCTAACTCTACAAACATCGCTGTAGCTGCCCGCAAGCCCATAAAGATATATTGCTGAGAAATCTAATTTCTAGCTATTTAAATCCTTGTAAATATTCTGTAAATCGCTGTAATTGAGCTCAAGTATATTGACTCACTCAAAAATGAGTAGCACTAAAGCTATTCCAAGTGCAGGAGGATGTCGTGTAATAATTAGGAACAAATTCATAGATCGTCTCCTCAGGGAAAGTTACTTAGAAATCAAACTCGTTGAAAAGGTGAAAAACTTCACAAAGAGAAAATAAAATGATGGTATGTGCAATGGATGAGAGAGGACACTAGTCATGAACTAGATTCATGCTTTTAGATTTTGATTGTCGGATTGGAATGTAAAGGACTAATAGATTAAACGCAGAAATTAATAAAATTAAATTAAGAATTAAACTAAATTAGGAAGTAATTGACAAAACATGCACTGAAAATTGAAAAGCTCCAAAATCAATATTCTAGGGTTCATCATTCTATTCAAATCACAAATTCTCAAATTAAACTACAGTAATTGTAATCACTATTAAAATGAAAGCTTAACGAAACGATAAAAATAAATAACATGAATTAAATGAATAACAAATAAATTACTCAAACGTCTAAATCAAAATTCTCCAAAATAATTCAGAAACGTAAAACTGAAATGAAATAGCAAGTAGGGAATTGAAAAGATCAAGCCAATTGAATGGAGATGAAGATTCGAAGCAGTGGAGGAGGCTGAGCTACAGTGGCAATTGGACCCCTCAAGGAGTTCTTCAATCTGCTGCAGTGTGAGCGAATGATTTAGTGAAAATTGTGTAGCTGTGTGAATGATTGATTGTATGAATCCTCCTCTCCGAATCTGAATGCAAATCAATGGAAAATAATGAATTCTCAGTGTTTCTCTACTCGAAACTGAGTTTTCCCCAACCAAGAGTCGGCCATAAGATGTAAAAAAATCATTTATATACTCTGACGGCGGAATAAACCCTGATCTGTAAAATACGATATTCACTCGAGCGGAGTGTCGAGCGAACATCGAGCGTTCGATTCTGCCTAAGTTCGCTTGAGTGGCCTGTCGAGCGAACATCGAGCGTTCGACTCTGCCTGAATTTGCTCGAGTGGCCAAATGTCTCCGCTCGAGCGATCTCTTTTCCCGCAACTCGCTCGAGCCCATTGTCGAGCGGAAGTCGAGCGTTTGAATCTGCCTGACTTCGCTCGAGCGGCCAGAAGCCGCCGCTCGAGCGATATGTACCATAAACTATATTAATCAACAATTGATAAAATTAGAGCAGAAATTCATGCTTTTAATCAATTAAAATCACAACTTTGATTTATTCATTTTTCCATATAAAATCAATGATAAAGTAATGAAAGAATTAATATATATTGGTTCCAAAAGCATTAAAAATGCAATAATTCAGCTCAATCATATATGCAGCGATTTTCTTAAAAATTGTTGCACATATCTTTTTTTAGCGTTACCTTGGTGCTGAAAATGCCACTAAAAGTGCTGTAATTAGTTGAAAACTGCTAATTGCAAACTTGATTAGTGTCCAAAAAATCGTTGCACAAGAGTAATTGCAGCATTACAAATCACTGCAATTACTATGGAAAGCTCTGCAATTAATAGTATAATACCAACGCTTTCTTCTAGAATTGTTGGAAATGCTAATTTCCAGCGTAATATATATGCTGAAAATGGACCTAAAAGCGCTACAATTAAGAATGTCATTGAATATATATATATGAAAAATCGCTATTAACGTAGATTTTCAGCCTTTAAAAGTGTTGCTTTCCCTCTAGAAAGCGTTGCAATTAAGGCAATCTTCGATTTTCTATTAATTGTTGCAAATTTTCTTTTCCAGTGTAATATAAATACTGAAAATTCAACCAAAAGCACTGCAATTGATTGTGTAATTCCAGCGATTTTCAGGAATATGTTGCAAATAAGAATATACAGTGGAACCAAAATGCTGGAAATATACGTTAAAGCGCTGCAATTATGAGAAATTGTTGCAAATTTGGGATGTCCATGTCTAAAAAATCGTTGTTAATGTGTAAGTGCAGCATCTAAAATCGCTGCAATGACTCTGAAAAGCGCTGCTATTAGCTTTGTGGTGTTTTTTTTTCGGCTCGTTATTTTGCCTATTACGTTGGTTATATATATATATCCATATTTTTCAAACTTAGTAAGAAATATAATGAACTATTTAGTAAGAATCACATATTTAATCAATTTATTACATAACCTAAAATAATCAATTAACTTTTTCAACAAATACCTTAAACTTGTGGTGCTGCCAATGAAGTTAACTAATTAATTGTTGTTAATTAACAGCAAATAACAAGCTTAAATTAACACATAAACCATTCACACATAAACCTATTAACAAAGCTTCAAATTTAGAAATACGAAACATAGAGGAAAATTCTGCAGGTTACTTTCATTATAGGAAAAAAACCCTTTTCATTGAATATGATAAATCAAACACATTTATTCATTTAAACCCAGTGGAAAATTCACATTAATGTAATTATGGGCTATATACATTCAGGTGGACCAATTTCTACTTGCAACACCTATAGTACTTACAAACTACTAAATATATAGATCCCATTTCTTGCTCCTAAACATTAACGGAAGATCTCCACATTCATCAACAATTACTGAACTATCCTGTTCTTCTATAGTTAGAATTAGTTCATGTCATTCATAACAATGTGCACTTGGGCATTGGGTAGAACAACTTCAACACGTCTGCATCAAGTGGGGGGGATCCATTCTGTCAATGACCATATAGATTTTCAGCATGTAAACTGATTATTTTAATATAGGAAATATTGAATAATGAACAAGGAAATAATACATATTTGAGCCTGTAACTTTAATGTTCATTCATCATCACCAATTGAAGCAAAATGGCAAACATAAGGTCAAGCTAAAATCTAGAAAGGGATTTACAGTCATTTAAGCAAATCACTCTTAATCACTAAGTTATCACTTTTAAATTTGGTGCTTGTAAATAATTAGACTATAAAGAAAGAACCACACAATCACAATCGCTCTATAAGGTTTTACTCAATTTATACAAACAGTATATATATGTATATATGCATCTGAAACTAATTATCTTACAAGCAATTACATGCAGTACTCACATACAACGTGTATAGCTGTACATATTTAATATAAAGTTCAATGTTGATGATCTTCAGCAGTGATTTCTAGATTTATCAGTTTCTTACATCACTGCTGAACCCAAAACATTGGAGTAAATACATCAAAACTTATATTATAAGTTACGCAATAAACAATGGAAATATTCCTTGTGCTATGGTTTTAATCTACTGCAAATTGCCTCAAACATCGAAAATCTTAGAACTGCCAGACTCTAACATAAATATCCAAAAACAGCGCTATTAGAAATGATCATTTCTGTGATATAGAAAATATGAAATAAAACTGAGGGTTTTCACATAGGATCAAATCATTAGAAATTAATCACTCATTTGGATATTAAAAATATTTTAGAATAGTATGAAAATAATTTGTCAATATTAATAAAATAGTTTGAGTTAAGATATTTTATTAGATCTTGAAAAGAGTTGCCTTTTAACAAAAGAAATTGTAAAGTCATGTTTTACACCAACTAATAAAATAGTTACACTAGATTCTTTCCATGCTTTTCAAATAGACAATACCGCATGGGATTTTTTTTCTGATCTTTGAAACAATCTCTTGGCGTTTCATACCGAAAACACTCATCTGTGTTCAAGTCTAATTAGTTGCTGCCGCTAGTGAATATTCTCATTGCTAGCCCTCTATCGCAGCACCTTTGATCAAATTTATGCAGGTTATAAATTTTTTAAATCAGATGATAGATTTCAATTTTCTAAACTTACTTTCTTTTTTTTTAGAAATTAATTAGAATAAAAAACAAATTCATCGACAAAGATCAAAAGCAAAAATGAAAAAAAAATAAAAAGAAACCTTGAATGCTTGGATAGCATAGCTAGAGCAAAGAAGGGAGGTGGCCAGGTTGTGGCTCATTTTTTCGAAGCCATCGAACTTAACGAAATTATAATAACCAATTATCCATTGATTAACTCTATACCCATATACCAAATATCTTGATTTAAAAGGGAAGACACCATCTCATCTTGGTAGTGTCTGAAAATGAAATGGATAGAAAAATGGTAGTGTATCATCTTCGTGAATCGTTACTAAAAATTAAAGCTATTATTTGCAAAGCTTGACAAGCATAGTGACGCTTCAGATGTGATGTTCGGTTGGGTTTCTTCTATTGAAGAATGCGATGTTTAGTAGTGGTACAGACTTTTAGCTCTTTTTGAAAGATAGAGGACTTCCATTAAAATTAAAAACTACTAACACCAAAGGTTTTTTAGCCATTTTCTGGATATTTAAAGGTGCTTTTTTGGTCGATTTAGAGAGAGATAACAAGAGATTGAAAGAGAACGAGAGATATTATCAGTGTTATGACATAAAACAAGGCAGTGATGACGATGACAGTGGCAGTGATGATGATGGCAGTGGTGTGGAAAAGAGGGGGTGCTAATTAAACATGAAAACAATGTATAAGAAATGACATATTCAACTTGTAATTGTGGTTTATTCCTGGGAGATAAATTCTATCATCAAAAGTAATAAAAAGAAGAGAAATAATATTTGTAGTCATAAAGTGCACAAGCTCCGTGCAATCTCTTTGAAAAAAGTGAATAAATATGAGACTTACATGAGATGTCAACTTCTTATTTGGTGGTATGAAACAAGGCTTTACATCACATCCATTTGGGAAAGGGAGAGAGAAAAAGTTGAAAAGATATATATTATAAATTAAAATATTATTTTAATATTATTTTTTTTTTAAATTTGGAAAAGTTATATTATTTTTTGTTTTTTGTTTGGAAGTTTAAGAAAGTTATAATGACTAGATAATAATTAGATGAAAAAGTTAAAAATTTAAAATTGAAAAGATTTAAGTGATATTTGAAAATAAAATATGTAAGAATATCTAATAATACTTTAATTAGAACAGTTGTGTTCCTAAATGAACTCTTTATTTTAATGTGTAAAATTTTGCATGTCTCAATTAATCATTCTTATTTTAGTTAATTAAAAACCATATCAATTTTTATTCTTAAAACATGTTAATTAAATAGGATAAATTAAATCAATTGCAGGATAGTTTATGGATATATAGACCAGTTATCAACATCAAAGGTATCATCTTTCATTTGGGTGTTTGTTAAAGTAGTGGTTAGAACTGAATTCTGTTAAAATACAGGGTCCTCTCTTTCTTTCTGAAGGTTGAGGTGGTGACTTTGTCATGGCAAAGAATTGTCTCTTAGACAATGTCTGAAGAGGGTGGTACAGAGGAAGAACTTCAACAGATGTGGGAAGGGTTCAGTTCAACTGATCAAGAAAGGAAGGCTATGGTGTTATAGAATAGTTCTATCGAAAAAGTTTTATCAAAAGGGAAGCTTTGCCTGTTTGCATTGATAGTCACTTAGAAGACGATAAAAAAGTAGACATTCAGGAATACTATGACAAAAGTATGGAGACTTGTAGGGTGGATTCAATTCAAAGATGCTGGAGAAAATCATGTGTCACATGAGTTCCAACATGAAAGAGACAAGGTAAAAGTTATGAATGGAAGACCGTGGACCTTTGATAGAATGCTGATTAATATACAGGAGTTCAATGACCATACTCCTCTAAAGGATATGGTTTTCCTCTAGAACTATTTTGGCTTCAAGCACATAACATCCACTAGTTAGTATGACTGAAGAAGTAGGACTCCAAATTGGCTCTATTTGGGGAAGGGTGGCGGATTTTGATATGGATGAATGTGGTATTGGATGGGGCAATTTTCTATGAATTAAAGCAAAAATAGGTGAAAAAGCAATGGTTCTACATGACACTACACCTAGAGGGGAGGTGAATAGGTGTAATTCAATTTTTATGGCCTTTTGAAAATTAGTCAAACAAGCAGTTAGTAAATGAATCAAATAACACAAATAATCAACACATGATTTTGATCACGGAGTGGAAACGTATGTGAAGAACATCTTCAAAATCTAAAACCACTCCGGGTGTAAGACACCATCTCAAATCCATTATAGAAATTTTAGTTCGTTACAACCAATTTAGAGACACTCACAAAACCTTTGTAGTAGCTAAACTTGGCTTGCAACACCATGAGTGACCCACTCGAACTCTACATGCATGTAGTGTCGGAACTCCGACCTTCCTATAGCTTCCCATGAGAACCTCTCGATCTGTGCATCAACAGCAGCTCCGGACTCTTCTGGCCAACAAATATGTCCACTTCAATGGACTCATGTAAGAGTTGATTTTGAGTGTGTTGTGGTGGATAAGTGTTTATCCAAGAGAGAATCAACTAAATGGGGGAGAGGTTGCTCTAAGAATTTCTTGGAGGCCCTTATGGTTTTTGCTATGATTCTCCACACATAAAACAGAGGTTAAGCTGTTCTATTTATAGTTCCAATCAAAAGAGACGCTTCAAAACTCTAAATTGTAAGTGATCTAGAACATTGACTCGAGTGACTATCGAGCAAAGGTCAAGCGGCACAATCTGCCTGAGTTCACTCAAGTTCAACGTCGAGCGAGTGTCGAGCGACACACTTTGCCTGGGTTCGCTCGAGTTCAGTGTCAAGCGAGGGTCGAGTGGCCTACTCTGCCTGGGTTCGCTCGAGCTCAGTGTCGAGTGAGGATCGAGCGGCCAACTCTACCTGGGTTCGCTCGAGCTCAGTGTCGAGCAAGTGTCCAACGGCCAACTCTGTCTGAGTTCGCTCGAGCTCAGTGTCGAGCGGCACAGTTTGCTCGAGCGTCCTATTGAGCGAGGGTCAAGCGAAGACATCTGTTTTGACCAATAACAAGCACACTTCAAGCCTTTCTCCAACAACACTTGTTACAATATTGTTTTACACAAGTTTTCACAAAAATATGCCAATACGCTCATTTTTCCCTCAACAATAGGCATCACTAAGCCGTTGGGTAGAGGTAAATTATTGTCACTTGACCATAAGCAGTTATGGATTCCCTTTAAGTACGAACATCTTCCGTCTTTTTGTTTCCAGAGTGGGGTTATAAAACATGTTTCACCTTGTGCTGGTGGTTCCAAAGAGCCCAGTACGATAGTAGGTAAAGGCCAATATGGTATGTGGTTGCAGGCAAACTTTGGTAAATCTAATGACTTTGCCACTAAGAGGTGGTATGAGGTGAAGTTCCATCACCACCAACGGGTGGCTAGAGCTGGAGATCAGGGAAGGAATGCAGAAAGGAAACAGTAGCCAAAACGACTCAAAATGTGAAAGACCCAGTTGCACAAAAGGAAAGTGGCATTGTAATCCTAGAACCAAAAGAGAAAATGAGTGAAGTTGCTAAGTTAGTGGAGTTACCTTGTAGAAAGGGAGAGCTAACTGCTACTGATATTATTTCTCCTTCCTTTTATGGGGAGGTGTCAAAAAAGGAAAGTCTGTTGTGAAAATGGAATCTTTTTATGGAAGGGGAGGATATTATGGATGGTAAGGTTTAGACATCGTTGGCCCCACCAGTCAAAATTGAAGGGAGGGTCTTAGGCTTTTCTATAGCCAGCCAAGCCAGCTCTTTGAACTTGTTCCTAGGAGGCAAGCTAATTGAATTGGCCCAAACAAAGAAGTAGCCCAAGTGGAAGAGAAGGGACAAGGATAAGAAGTACAATTCACCCTAAAAAGATAAATTGGATACTGAGATGGTATGTTCTTTAAACTCTACTAAGCGTGTGAGTGATTGCATTGGTGGAAATTATGGAAGTGATTGCATTGGTGGCAATTCTGGAAGTGATGGTGGTTTGTTAAAAAAATCAAAAAGAGGTTCCTTAGCTGATGTCAGTTGGCAAGAGAATGAGTTGGTGGTGGCTGCTGAGCAACACCACCAACAACCATGAATTGCATAAGTTGGAACTACCAAGGGTTTGGGAACCCTCGGATAGTTCGTGAGCTTCACCATATGGTTAAGCAAAAGCTCCCAAGGTTTGTTTTCTTTATTGAGACAAATTATAAAAGAAGTAAGGTTGAGTCAGTGAAGAGGAAGTTGGGCATGGATCATAGGTTTGTGGTAGATTGTAAGAGATTGAGTGGAGGTATTGCTCTCCTATGGAAAGAAGGCATATAGGCATCATTAATTTCTTATTCTAACCAGAATATTTCTCTCAAAGTTGTTGGTGAGAAGGATGGGAAAGTATGGCAGTTAACTGGTTTCAATGGGGAACCCATGATTAGTAGAAGAAGGGATTCTTGGAAGCTTCTTAGGCAATTACAACTAGCACATGTGATGGCTTGGCTGTGTTTTGGTGATTTTAATGAATCTTACATCAACATAAAAAGGTTGGGGCTGCATTAAAACCACTTAGTCAAATGAAAGATCATTTCAGATTAGCTCTTCAGGAGTGTGGATTACATGATCTGGGCTATTCAACAGACAAATTTACATGGAGCAACAATCAAAATGGCCAACAATTTACTAAAGAAAGGTTGGATAAAGTGTTGGGCAATTCTGCATGGCATGAGCTATTTGAGAACACATCAGTTTGGACTGAGGCAGTGTTGAGTTCAGACCATAGACCTCTTGTGATTAGATGGATTCAGATTAAAGGAATATGTCACCAGGAGATAGACCATTTTGTTATGAAGCAAGATGAGCTTTAAAAGATGATTATTCCAACTTGATAGAGGAAGTGTGGAAAAAGCCAAGGATGGAGTCTGAAAAGCTAAAGATGGTTATGGAAGGTCTTTCCAAATGTAAAGTGCAACCTAAAGAGTGGAGCAGATCATGTGATACCTCGTATTTACATGTATTTTGACTAACTAATTATTGCATTTCTTTGGATTATGAGCTTTCTTGTTTTAAATTTTAGATAATTGACGTGGTATTATTTTACGACATTTAACTATGAAATTAAATTTGATGTGTTTTATTGTTATTAAAATACTCTTTGTTTTAAATTTTGTTATTGTTGGATTTTATTATTTTATTTTACTTAGTCATTGTGTTTAAATTGGTTTTATTTAAATTTTTGTTTTAAAATCATTTTCGTTGGATTAATTTTTAGACCTCAAGAGGTAAAGACTAGATCTAATTTCTTCCACTTTTTCTTTTCCCCTTTTTCCTTTTCTTTTTCTTCCCTTTCCTCTTTTTATTTTTCTTTTTCTTCTTCTCCCTTTCTTCCCCCAGCCCACACGCAACACTTCTCTTTCCCTCTCACCGTGTGTTTTCTTCTCTCTACCTCAGCACTGCCGTGCACAACCATCCAATGACACCACCCAGCCCACAACCTCCGCCAACCTCTGGCGAGCTCACCCACCCCAACCACCACCCACACGCTCCCTCATTCTCTCTCCTGACCATGTAGAGCCTGAGCGGGCTATAAACTAGCAGCGCCGCCCAATGGTGCCACCATCACCACCATAGCTTCCCCTCCCACAGGCCATCAGCCCCCACTAAGCTCAGCCCCTAACTGTCCGCTATCTAATCCCACAAAGTCCACCAAGCCTCATGACTTTTCCTTCATTATGCCACCGTCATGCCACCACCAACCACCATCCCTACATCATTTCACCACCAGCCTTCCAGCAACCTAACCCAACCATTGTCAGCCTTGATCTGCCACTCTTAAAGCCCCTTGAGCTACATCTCTGATTTATGCTTTTTGGCTTCCAATCGCCACCTACGCCACCGCTTACGTCGTCACCCATGGCTAACCACCACCACCATTAGCTTCACCAAATCCCCTAAGCCCTTCCCTAGCCATCCCAAGTCTTCGTTTATAACCATTCAAAATTGGGTATTTTGAAACCCACAGTCATTGCTTGGAAAACTCATTTCTGCTGTTGCTCCACCACTTTTGGTGTGACCTTTGATCTTCCAGAGTGCCTTTTAGCATTGTAAGTATTCCAAATAACATTTTGAGATTTACATATATTTTTCATTAAAAACTCTTTGTGTTCTGGTTGGTTGTGTAGGACGTTGAGTCCGAGGAATTTGGGGGTGGGTTGGATTGGAGGATGGAGTTGTTTGTGTGATTGGATTATGATAGGATTTGTTGAATGTTGAATATTTGTGTCGTGTCATATACATTGCATAATTGCAAGCATGTTCATGTTTGTAAATGAAAACTGGATTTTTGCATAATTGCATACATATTCATGTGTATATTCGAAAAATGGATTTTTGTGTGAGAAATTAATTTGGGTATGTTTGAAATGAATGGATTGAACAGTTTGAGAGAGAGGTACTGTAGAGATGGTGGTAGAGTCCCACATGTGATTCCCGCCTATAGTGCTTTGATAGATTGAAAGAGAGGTAAAAGGAACTGTAGGGATAATGGTAAGTAGGGAGTGGTAGAGTCTCGCATGTGGTTCCTGCCTACAGTGCTTTGATAGATTGAAAGAGAGGTAAAAGGAACTATAGGGATGGTGGTAAGCAGGGATGGTGGTAGAGTCCTACCTGTGATTCATGCCTACGATGCATGAGGTAGGGATGGTGGTAGTTCTGTCTGTAATTCCCGCCTACAGTATGTTGTAGGGGTGGTGGTAAAGTCCCACCTACGATTCACGCCTATAGTGTTAATTGGTTATTTGGGCTATTTTTTGAGAAAATGACAGGGTTTGAATAAATAGATTTATGGGAATGATTTTTTGGAAAAATGGCAGATTTTAATACTGGGCCGTTTTCTAGGAAAATGGCTGAGGTTATTTGAATGAACTTGGTTTTAGGCCAAATGAGATTTTTGGCGTGTTTTGAAAAATAATCATTTTATGGGAAAATGAGGTTTTGGGATTTTATGCATATTTCATCATATGCACGCATATTTGTTGTTGCATGAATGCATTTTTATCTCTTGGGCTGTTTGGTCTATTACTTACCTACAATACCGTTTCATGGTACTGTAGATTTGGATACAAATGAGGATATAGAGCCCGAAGATGCAGCTCTGCCTGAGGAGTGATCAGGGATCACTTTGTCATGAGATGGGATTTATGTCCCACTTTTGGTTATTATATTTTGGTTTATATATATATATGTTTTAATCAGTTAACTATAATATCTTTCGAAATGCTTTTATTTAAATTTGTATTTAAAATTCTGGTACTTAGTTGACTTATTAATTTATCCGCTGCATCTTTTGTCATATACGTGTTATATGTATACACACTTGGCACTTATTGTTGGGATGCATGACCCATGTTATCATCATCCCAACGTCTCGATTCCCGCATTTCTGTACTTGGGAGTTGGGGGTGTCACAGATCCAATCATGTGAACTCAAGCAAGATGATCAACTCTAAACTGCTTCAGATCTCTAATCTACAAAAGAACAATGTGGGGGATCAGGGTAGTTTGATTTAGAGGTTGAAAAGAGAGGTTGAGAAGCTGCTGGAAGAAGAAGATGTTATATGGAAACAAAGGGCAAAATAAAAATGGCTGAGGGAAGGGGACAGGAATACTAAATTTTTCCACAATGTGCAAATCAAATAAGGAAGACCAATTCTATCGAAAGCATTAAGGATAATTATGGCAATGTAGTTGGCTCTCATGAGGGGATTGCTGAGTAGTTTCGAAGCTACTTCCAGGAATTGTTCTCCACATCACACCCTGTTTGTATTGTTGAATGTCTTGAGAATGTGGAGCCTCGAGTGACTAATGATATGGAAAATTTCCTGTTCAAGGCGTTTACACATCAGGAAGTGCAAGAGGCCATATTCAAAATGAGCTTTTTGAGCTTATTTGGCCCCGATGGGTTTCCACCTACTTTTTATCAATATCACTAGCAGTCCATTGGCAAAGAGGTTAGTGTTGTTGTTCTATCTGTGTTGAATTAGGGAAAGCTACTCAATGAGAAGAATGAGACTTTTATAGCCCTTATTCTAAAGGTAAAAACTCCTTCTAGAGTAACTGAGTTGAGGTCCATAAGCCTTTGTAATGTTCTCTATAAAATCATTTTTAAGTCCTTAACAAGCAGGTTGAAGAAAATTTTACCTAAGATTATATCTCCCACCCAATCTGCATTTGTACCTGGTAGACTCATCTCAGACAATGTAATTGTGGCTTTTGAGGCATTGCATACCATTAACAGCAAGTTGAGAGGGAGGGAGGGTCATATCGTTCTTAAGCAAGATATGAGCAAGGCTTATGATTGTATTGAATGGGAGTTCCTCAAATTTGTTATGATTAAAATGGGCTTTCCAAGTCAATGGATGGAATTGGTGATGAATTGTATTGAATTTGTGTCCCATTCTATTTTAATCAATGGTATTCCTCTTGTAGCTTTTAATTCTTTCCCAGGGCTTAAACAAGGGTATCCCTTATCCCCCTCTTTTTTTATTCTTTGCTCTGAGATTTTTAGCTCCTTGTTGAATCATGCTAAAGTTACACGAGCCATCACAGTTGTCCCAATCTCTCAAGGCAGATTACATATTAATCACATTTTCTTTGCTGATAACTGCTTACTGTTCTCCAAAGCCAACTCTCGTGAATGGAGTAGACTAGATCATCTGCTAAGTATGTATGAATTAGATTTTGGTCATAGATTAAGTAAAGAAAAAACTTTAATACATTTCAACATGAATACTCCAAGAGCTATGCAAGACGTGATTCTAAATATTGCTAGTGTGAAATCTTCTGTGTCTTATGAAAAATATTTAGGATTGCCAACTTTGGTGGGTAGATCTAGAATGAGTTCATTTTGTACTATCCTTGATAGAATCATATGTAGAATCAACAGCTACAAGGTAAAGTCCCTCTCACAAGTTGGTAAGGAAATTCTACTAAAGTCTATGGTGTAGGCCCTTCCCATTTATTGTATGAGAGTTTTTAAACTTCCTTGCAATCTCTTGAGAAATATAAACAATCTTATGCACAATTTCTGGTGGGGATAGTATGACCAAAAGAGGAAAATTCACTGGATTTTTTGGAACATTATGGGTAAAGCTAAGTTAGTAGGTGGCATGGGGTTTAGAGATCTTGAGAGTTTTAATTTGGCCATGCTTGCCAAGCAAGGTTGGCGATGTGGAGAGTAGGCAATGGATGTGGAGAGTAGGCAATGGCAGTGGAGTGTAGATATGGAAGGATAAATGGATCCCTTATTCAGCTACTGCTAGAGTCCAAAGTGCAGTCAAAGTGCTTGATCATTATGCCACAGTACAAGAACTTATTGATTGAGGAGATTTTTGCTAGTGAGAAAGCAGAGGTGATCAAATGCATACCTCTTAGTAGCTATAACTTGCCTAACAAATTAGTGTGGACGGGTACATCAAATGGAAAGTTCAAATTTAAGAGTGTTTACCATTTACACAAGGAAATTCTTGAGCAGTCAAGGGGACAAATTTCTGCTAGTGTGGATAGGATCAAGATGTGGAAGTTGATATGGAAGTTGAGGGTATCTCCCGCAGATAAAACCTTTCTATGAAGGGCTTGTAGAGAAGGTTTACCTACTAATTTGAATTTATACAAGAGAATGGTGGTGGAAAGTCAAGTTGCCCTATATGACTAGAGGATGAGGAATCTGTTGTCCATACCTTGTCAAGTTGTCCTGCAACTCAAGATGTGTGGTGCAATAGCTCAAAGCTGATTCAAAAGAGACCTGTGCTTAAAATTTGTTTCCAGGAGTTGTTTGAGGACCTTTGTAGTTATGTAGAGAAGGAAACTCTTGAGGAATTTGCAGTGGTTACCAGAAGAATATGGTACATAGGAATCAGTTTGTTTTCAAGAAGTCCTTTTTGCATCTTAATTCAGTGATGCAGCAGGCTGTAGAGGAAATGAATGCTTTAAAGTCTATATGTATCCTTGTTGAAAAGAGGAAAGATGAATCTAGTTCACTGACTTCTGAGTGGTCGCTCCCGCTTGTTTATATGTTCAAAATAAACTAGGATGTTGCACTGGATAAGGTTCAATGGAGGATTGGTACTGGCATCATTGTGAGGGATCACAATGGCTCAATTATAGCTACTATGACAATGAGGAAGCCTTTGTTCCCTGATCCTTTTTTGGTAGAAGCTTGTGGAGCTCTAGAAGCTACAAAGTTTGGTATCAACTTGGGACTTCATTAGTGTCTACTGGAGGGTGATTCTTTAAAGGTAATTAAGGCTATATTAACAAGGTTGAAGATTCGTGGTCTTGTGCTAGAATGTTTATTAGTGATATCAAGCAACAGTAGATGCATTTCTCTCTTTGGATGACTCAGCATGTTAAAGAAATGGCAATGCAGTGGCTCATGTTTTAGCTTAGGATGCCCTTCTTTAATCAGATGTAATAGTTGATATGAGGGATCATTCTCTATGCATTATTCCTTTGTTATAGTATCTGAGATTAATAAAGTTATTTCCTTTAAAAAAAGAGAGAGAGAGAGAGAGAGAGATCAACATCAAATAAGTTAAAATTAATTCAAATCAATCGATCGTGGTTAAATTTGGAATTTTAGCTTGTCCATAACCTTAATTTACAGCCGGCGGCATAAGTATTCTTGGAGCTCTATTGAAAGAATCTTTCCATTGTTTAATCATATCCATGATTGTGATTTCTAATAATACATGGGAAAACATCCCAAGACCAACACACTTCAAATGTTTGAAATTACTATCACTAAAAGTGTTAATATAGAGTATTGTTTACAAATTGACGTAGCATCATACTCGATCGGATAATACCCCATTGGAACATAATATCTCCATGAATTTTAATGAGGAAAAACCAATAAATATTAACATTAATATAGGGAGGGTTGATCAAAAGGATCCCTTCATCAATAAATATTTGTCCCCTTCAACGATTTATAACTTCACGTCACTACTTGGGATCGAGCAGCTATCAATTGAGATTAAGGGTAGAAAGTTTTCTCTCTAAGTAGTGTTATTTAAAAGCATTTATATCGCATACTATCTACATGATATAATTTGACTTTGTAATATGTAGATTTTAAAATTTATTTTTTAAATCAAATTATGCCGTATGGATTGTGTTCGTACGAATTGATCAACACTTATGAACATCCGGGTGAGGTGAGTCTGATGACATCATGTTTGAATTACGGTGAAAATATCGATAACAATGATCTGCTGCATATATATACACACACATATATCTTCTATTAATAAAAGAGGTTATTCGTGTATCAACAATCAACTTTCTCCAAATTTCATTTACCAATTTTATCCCTAATTTTCACCAAATTTCATTTATGCTTTTCCCATTTTGTCCTTGTCATTCGTTTTGTTTTATTCACAAATTTATGTTTTTGTCCCTTTGTTTTATTGAAAAATTTATGTCTTTGCCCCTATTTAGATCACACACGAACCCTAATTCTCTTCCCCTCTCCTCTTTCTTTTCCTTCCTCTTCCTTTCTTGTGCCATCCTCCTGCCATGAGCCCTTTGCGGGCTTCCTTCCAACCTAGAGAAACAAAGCAAAAAAGAACTCCAGGCAATCTTCACAAACATTTGTAGGATGTATTTGTCAAATAAAATCATCAAGGTCAAAAACATATAAACAGAAGCAGAAACCAAAGGCAAACATAGAAAATTCCTTAACCCACGACACATTGGCAACCAAAATTATGGTAAACCATAGACAAAACCACACACATACCTAACAAACAGAGATGATGATACACAATACACTAATCCACAAACAAACATAGATGAAGGAAAAAAATTAAATAAAAAATCCAATTGAATTCGATAGAGAGAGTGAGAGAGAGTGTAGATCTGTGAAGGAGGAGAGGGAGAGGGAGGGTTGTGTAGTCGATGTGGGTTGAGGTCAAGGCATGGGGGCTAGAGGGTCCATATCCCGAGCCACCCTAACCACAATGCACCCTAACCACATGGCCACGCCCTTGGCATTAGTGTGGTGGTGGCATCATGGGTGAGAGAGAACCCATAGTGGCAGAACGTAGATAGAGAAAAGAGAGAGAGTCTGACTTTAGAAATAGAAGAGAGGAGAGTAAGGAAAGATAGGGGAGTGCTGCGGGGCAAGGAAGAGAATAGAGTGGAGGGAAGAAAAGGAGAGAAGGGGTTTGAGGGGTTTTGCGGCACAAGGAGAGAAGAGAGGGGAGGGAAGAAAAGAAAAGGATAGGATATTAGGGTTTTAACCCTATAGCCGAACAATGTCGTTTAGGTAGGGACTGGGCTTTGTTTATTTTAAGTGGGCTTTTGCACGGGTTGGGCCTCAATTTGTAATCTCCTGTTTTGAGATTTGAAAAATAGATCATTTTAGATAGTAGCCCATCTAAATATTTTATCATAGGTAGTCTATAGTAATTTTCTTTTCTTCTAAATTCATACTAATTGTTGATAAAAGTTTTATAAAAACAAATTAACTTTTGATATTTTGGAATATAGTTTAAATTATAAATTTCATAAATATGTTACTTTAGATTTATCAAGTCTAAATAAAACAGTCTAATATTTTAGAACCATAAATAAATTCTACAAATTTAACAAAAATTTCTCAAATATTGATCTTTCTATATTATAGAAGATTGTACGTAACTTTTAAAAGCTGATCATACGTAGATAAATATAGATTTTGTCGTAATCATGGCAATTCAAAGCTGATTTTATATTTCATGTTAATATTTAACATGTTTTGCTAATATATATGCCTCCATATATTAAAATTCGCATTAATTTATATATCTTCTTTTAAAAAAAAATATTAATTCATTCTTAACATTAATATTATATAATTGAAATAAGGTTAATTATTTTATCACAGGTAGTCAATATATAGTAAGCCTTTTTCCTTGTAAATTCATACAAAAGTTTTATAAAAGCAAATTAAGTTTTGATATGATTAGATTAGGGTGGTGCTACTGTGCCACCTGTGTATTACTGCTCGATCTTACCATTCATGCCACATCATATAATTATTAAAAAAACAAAAAAAAAAAACACAGGAAACAAAACACAAAAGCGCCGTCTAGCCTAACATCTCGCTCCCTCCCTCACGACGCTGATCACCAAAAAATTACTTTGTGATTCAACAGTTGGGAAATGTAGTCTTCAATACAAGATCAGATTTTTTATTATTATTCAAGAATGAAATACTCTAGCTAAAGCGCTACACACTCAGTATCAAATTGGAGATTTATCAGATGTTAAAAGCCGGCCATTTCTAAACTTAAGTAAATTGATACAAATTATATCAAAACCAAATATGTTGCATATGGTAAGCCGTAGAGTAAGGTTAAGTATCCTCAACACATGGCACCTGCACTAGTGTGTGTGTGTGTATATATATATATATTGTAGTATCATAAGCGATCTTGGTCAGGCTGCCAAAGGCCCAATGCATGTAAGGAAATTGCGATCCTTAATATAGATTTGTAGAGATCAGACAAGCTGATCAATCATTGTATACTATACAAAACCTGCATCCTTATTTTCTCCGTTGGTACTTCCGCCGCAAATCTTAATTAATTAATTGAGGATTATAAGAATCCTTAATTGAAACGTGCGTGCATGCATATGTCATGTGTACAAACGTCTCAGATTTCTTGGACGAAATTTATTCTGTTGCATATATATATATATATATATAATATTATATTATATAAACATGGTTGATATATGATGGTATTAATTAAACACGTCTCGTTTTTTTTAGGCCGGTCGTCGATTGCACGTATTCGCAGAGATCAACAGTACACTACATATATGACAAACAACAAATTAGACAACTTATGATTGTACAAATATATGTATGTATAATATATATCCCTCATGAGATAATTCAAGGTCTTATAAATGAAGTAGCTAAGTAGCTGGTGTTGAGAAAAAAAGGCGCCAACGATATCTGGTAAACAAATAAATTAGAGTAACCATCGAGCCAACACACGACACAAAATTTATGTGGTTTGATAAAGTATCTATGTTTATAGAATTGAAATTTTTTTATTAATTCAGATGAGATTGTAATCACACAATCTCAACTCACTCTCACTAAGGCTTTTTCTCTTACATTACACACTCAGACTTTACCTCTCTTTGTTCACTCTGAAACTGTTAAATTTCGTGTACAAGATGCAAAGATTTAAATACCATACTGTATCATACCGGTTGGTACATACCATACCGGCCACTGGTCCAGTACATATATTATATCTGTTTTGTATCGTCCCAAATACCGGCACGATGTTTCGACCTGTATCGGCCTATACGGACTTGTATTTCGGCATTTATCTTTTTTTTTTTTTTTTTCATTTCTTCAAACTGCAAGCTCACTTTTTTATCTTTAATTTAAACTAGACTATTTATAATTTATATATATGTATTTATATATAATTTATTCATATCTAGACTATTATTTTGAATTTAATTTGTATATATATTTATATATAATTTATTCATATATTGACTATCCCGAAACGGTACACGAAACAGTACTGATACCGAAATATTTGTTCCAGTGTCTTGATCGGTACAACATCTGGTACGGTATTCAAAACTTTGACAAGAAGACAAAAACATAACATATATGTAGAGACAGTGTTAGAGACCTTAATTTGACAAAAAATAGGTTCTTCACTAGAGCTTGACAGTGTTGTAAACCTTAATTTGACCAAAAAATAGGTTTTTTGCTTGATTGGCCTTGAGCGAACAACCCATTAACATTGTCTCTAGCTGTGTGTCGAGTGTATCTTAAGCTTACACTAAGGTTTGTATCTCGCTCGAGCCCACTTTCACTCAAGACTCGAGCAAACTCATGGATTGAGCTTCACTCAAGCGCTAGGTCAAGAGAAAGTAGAGCAAACTTACGAGTTACTCCTTTTTTGCTTACAAACCAGACTCCACATGCAACCCAACAATCTCCTACTTGGAGACTGATTCTCCACAAGCTAGCCACTGTTTCTAGCTAATCCTTACCACCTTTGTAGTTCACAGCTCTCGTCTTCAAGTGAAAATGCACAAAAGTCGAGTCCAACTTTAGTCTCTCATGTACGTCGCCCTTAGTCTGCACATCCACTGGGCGACTCACAACTCCCATTGCACTAGGAGTATTCGGTCTTGAGCCGATCCTGGCAACCTTGCTAACTTCCCCAGACTTACACGAGGAACAACAAAACTGACTCCCTCTTGCTTCCTCATTTGATTCCCATGACCAAGCATGGCTTTTTGCACTCCTGTATTTTCTTGCACATTATTGGACCTTGATGTTAAATACAAAAACATAGATCTCTTAACATGTACAAAGACTAGCACACCCTTAGTGATCTTCCATGCTCATCTAGAAAACACTACTACATGACCGCTATCATCTAGCTGTCTCATAGAGATAAGGTTTTTCTTTAGATCTGGAATGTGTATGACTTCCTGTAAAGGCCACACACCTTTGTTTAGAAGTGTGATGCACACATTGCCCACTCCCACTACATTCATTTCTTTTCCATCAGCCACATACATCTACCCAAAATTATCAGCAATATAGTTTTGCATGATCTCTCAATGTGAGCTGCTATGGAACGAAGCTCTTAAATCCAACACCCAATCATCAACTGGACTGTGCATTGCAAGGATTTGGGCATAGTGTATTTCTTTAGCCACTGCATTCACATTGTCATTCTCAACACTTTCTGATTCCAACGGTCTCTCTTGATGTGGCCCAGATTGCCACAACTCCTGCATGTTATTTGCCACCCAAATCTCTTCTTGCTCTTGCCCTGCTCTTGGAGCTTGACCTGTCATGTATCCTAGGGGTTATTCGGTTGACCAACAAATTCCACTCAGCATCATCCATGCTCTCTAGTTTCATTCCCAACAATGGAAGATGGAGCTTCTTCCCATAGAGATAATTCTCAATCTGCATCATCCAATACCCAAAGTTAGTGTCGTCGAACTTCTTGATATCAAGTGCTTTCAATTTCTCTCCAACTATTGTTCTCCTCTAGACCCGAACCTGGCTCTAAATTCCAGTTAATGAGAAAAACACACACCAATGATGACACAAAAAAAGAGCAACAATCATGTGATCACACGATACACAATTTATGTTGTTCGGCAACTTTCCTACATCTACAGAACTGCACAAATTCTATTAATTTAGAGGATATTATAATCATATAATCTCAACTCACTCTCCTTTGGGGCTTTTTCTCTCACAATATGCACTCCCACTTTCCCTCTCTTTGCCCACTTTGAAGCTATTGAATTTCATATACAAGATGACTAAAACATAACAAATATGTAGAGATTGACGGCATTGGAAACCCTAGTTTGAAAAAAACAATAGGTTCTTAGCTCGAACGACATGTCGAGCGCACCTCGAGCAAACAACCAATGAATATTGGCTTGAGTGGTGCGTCAAGTGAAGCTCGAACCAACACTAGGATTTATGTCTCACTCGAGCCCACTGTCGTACAAGACTCAAGCAACCTCATAGGTTGGGTTGTGCTCGAGCCCGCTGTCGAGTGCACCTTGAGCAAACTCACAAGTTGAGATTTACTCAAGCATCGGATCGAGCGATAGTTGAGCGAACCCATAGGTAGTGTCTTTTCTGCTTACGAATCAAGCTCCACATGCAACCCAACAATCTCCCACTTGAAGATTAGTTCTCTACATGTAGCCACTATTTCCAGCCAAAACAGAAACTAGTTAAGTTTTATTCCATCTTTCAGCTTGTAACAATAATGGATTACCAAGCTAGGCAATCTTTTTATCTTTTCATCTTACAATCACTTTGAGTAAGTACCCTTTAATTTAATCTTTTACATGGAAAACACAATGTCTATTCATCCTTATATGACAATTACATCCAACAACTTGATCACCATTCTAAGCATTGATGGGGGTGGTATAAGGGGGATCATCCCTACTATACTTGCTTTCCTTGAATCCCAACTTCAGGTATATGAATACTTTTTATTTATAGGAAAGTTTCAAGGTTTTAATCTACAAAAAGGCATGTACAATATTACGAAACTGGATTAGTTTATCACAATGATATCCCATGTAGAAGACATTATATTAAAGTCACAATGTGGATTAACAAGTTTGGTATAACAATGGCGCATGGTTGGATGGTGAGGAAGCTACTCGACCTACAAACTATTTTGACGTGATTGCAGGAACAAGCATTGGTAGTCTTGTTACCACCATGTTAGCTACTTAGAATGAAAATATGTGCCCCTCTCTCTTCTCCATCTCATTTTCTATTTTTTTAGAGAAGTGTTTTAGCCATAAAGAAATCTTACAAAAGTAAATTCACAAACTGACATGGTTTGATGTGGTGTGTTAGATTGTAAAAAAAATCTATTATAAAATAAATCTAACATATCATATTAAGCTGTATCAGTTTGTGAGTTTACTTTTGTAAGATCTCTTTGTGGCTTTAAAACTTTTCTTTATTTTATTATTTTTCTTCATGATATCAGAGCCACAGGTTTTATGTGGACTCTTTGCATAATTTTAAAAGCATTTTTTTTTTTGGCAAGCTTGTTGTCATTAGGTTAATTATTTTGGTGTTTCTTTCTTGCAAGCCTGTTGCTGCTCATTCATTTCCAACCTTCATCGTTGCTTGTTCTGAAACCAAAGTTCAGAGTCAATTTTGTAAGGTACATATCATCTGATCTGTGAAAGATTTGATACAATCTACTGTTAGATGCACTGTCATGACCCACCATAACATTTAGCACTCAACATCATTGTTAGCCACCAGTATTGGCCTCACACACCATCTAAAGAATCTGTGTATTGTTCACATATCGGGGGACTTTCCCCATGTGCAGAAACATCAACCCATGACACATGTCATCCTATTACCTGCCACATCCACCCTAGTTTACCTTAGTCCTAGTGTCATGTCATCAGGTCACATTAGCCCTAGAGCACACATCAACAAGTGCCACAGCAGTCCTAGAGTCAAGTCAGCCATAGTACCACGTCAGCTAGTGGCGCGTCATTCGTTGACTGTTGAGAATAGAAAATATGTAACTCTCAAAGTCTTTATCCCCCATTCTTTCTTCTCTATCTTGTTTTCTATTTTAATTATTATTTTTCTTCAATTGTGAACAAACATTGCTCCCATCACCTTGTGTTGTAGCAACTCATTGCATGTATTTTCTTTTTGTCTCTCTCACATAGATACATCTCTGATATCTAACACAAATTTCCCTCTCTCAAATTTCTCTCACTCATGATATTGTTTGATTGTGATTCTTCTTGTTGATGAATCTCAATGTGATGATATATTTTTGGATGATTAGTGAAGGCATAAAGATCATATGGACTTTAGGGCATGGTTGAGGAGAATTTTGAGGTTGCCAAGTTCAAGGAAATTATCTCTTCCTCTTCGGCCGATCTTTACTTTATTATGATTGGAGCAAGTGGTTTTCACCCTATAATTGCCTTGTTCGGACTAATCAACACAGAGCTAACAACATAAAAGTAATTATTTACAAATGAGTAATGTTACATACAGTCATGGAGTACGTAAATATCGTGCAATAGCTTTGGAAAAGAGTGTAATCCACTTTTAAAAAATTACTTTTTTGTAATGTGGGTTTTGTATTTATTCACTTTTTTCAAAGTAATTGCACGGTACTTGCACACTCTGATGGAGTAAGTTTATACCCTTAATTGACGCATTTCCATGCGGATAGAAATCCTTTAAAATTCTCCATGCTATTCTATGAAGTAGAATCATTTAAATCACTATGATAATTGTTAACTTAAATGGTTGGAATATATATTACAACATAAAGATTTTCAAGAAATTCTAGCAAACTTTTAACAATAATAACACATAATATTAGTCATCATTTTTACATCAAACATACATTTATTCAAATTTATCCTGACAACATTTTGTTTATTGTAGCTTCAAACAATCAACGAATTGACAATGTTATTCCCTTCATGGGTCAACACGTCACAAAAAATTTAAAGAATGAAAAGAATAAGTTGATTACAAATGAAAAAACTTTGACTACTACACCACACATATGCATATTGGAGGCAAGGACGTGCTTAACAAATCGACTTAAAAACGAGTAGCGGCTTCAACTTTCAGGTTCTCCTTGTATGCAAGTTTTCCTTCTCGACACTTTCTTTCTTGTGAAAGTTTTCTTGCTACCCTGCAAGAAGAGTTTTATCGACAATTAGTTTGAAAATATTATGACCACAGACATGATATTTTAATTAATGACATGTGCATGAGTGCACATTGAAGTTTGTTTCCCCATACGTACATTCTCAAAGCCTCCTCATTTGTGCCACAACTTTTGACTGATTCAAACAAACCCGTCTGCAAATTCACCCTTGATACTGGTTTCTTCAATAGTCTCTGCCCTATCTCTACAAGTTCGTTCAAGTTCTCTTTCGTAGAGTCATCAACAGAAGCTGCTGTCCCAGTCAAAGTGTCATCCTGAACAAGTATTTCATAAAAAATATTAACTAATTATTAACTTGAAATTTTAAACCCCTTACAAGCACTCAAACCCTGGATCAGAAGAAATTTCTTACTTGAATTCTGAGGTAATTCTCTTCAGAATGAAGGGCTTGGAAAACCACAGCTAAATGCAAATCAACCATATCTGCACTGGCTTGAGTAAACACATCCACTAATGGAACTGAACCTCCATGAATTAACCAATTCAGAAGGCCCCATTTGGCTGCCATTTTAGCATTGTATCTTTTCTCTATTTTCCCTGAGCCTGTTCCTATTGAGATCACTAGGAAACGACCGTAGTCTGTGGACTTGATTGGAAAGAAATCAGGATTTGCATCGAAGATTTGCTTGGTTACTTGGTTTATGGCCACAAGAGCCTGCACATGTTTCCCAGAAGGCACATATAGAACCATAAAGATCATCAGCTTAGTTTTTGGAGCTTTTAAGGTAAACAAAAAATCAAATGAAAGATTATTATATATATTGTACCGGATTGTTTGCAACAACACCACCATCTATAAGATTGAATTTACTAAAATCTCCATCACTGTTTTGGTGGCTGAATTGGTGAGCAGGAAGATAAGTTGGAGCCGCCGATGTGCCAATGCATATGTCGGACAACCGAGCATTCAAACAAGAATCCTTTTTTGCCTGCGCGCATGCATGAACTCAAATCAATATATGAAGAATAGCTCATTTCCTCATCATTAATTAACATATTAATAAATAATATTTAAGGGATGTTTGAGGAATGATATGAGATGAGCAATCTATGAATAGTAGTAAAATAATTTGTGAGTAGTAGTAAAATATTTTGGGTAAAGATGTTTTTTGTTTGAGTGATGTTTGAGAATGGAATGAAATGAGATTAGATTAGATGGGATGAGAGGAAGAACATTACCAAACATCACCTTAGAATAAAGTATTGTCAAAGTGCGCGCATCCATGAGGAATATACGTGAATGCAAATTGAATAAAATATTTCTTTTAATTTGTTAAGATATATAATTTTCAACATAAATAACTTATAATTTAATATTATAGCTTGAATATTGAAACTATGTAATAATATTATTAATGTTTCCACGTCACTTTCTAATTTGTGTCTAAGTTGTACCTGAATATTCATATGCAAATTGTCATTTGGTCACAATCTACATGAAAGAAAACTAACATCCATAGAGAGAGAGAGAGAGAGAGAGAGAGAGAGAGAGAGAGAGAGATCAGACCTCATCTGATGAGAAAATGGTGGGCTGTAGATGCTTGATATCAAACGTTGGTATAACAATATTGGTCAATGTACTATCCAACCTAGTTTCCCCTAATTTCTCCTTTAGAACCCCGTGAAGGTATTTCCCGTTATACTTTGGTCCTATCAGAGATCTAAATATTGCTCCGATTGCTCCAAATAACCCACTGCAATCAAAACCAGCAGATGCATGCATGCTTATTAGTTAATAATTAAATATCGAGAATTTTCAGAAACGTTGTCATGCGCAGAATATAGATTAACTGTTTTAATTATATATGTGAAGGGAGGAAGTGGTCCAAGTATGATCACGAGTAGTACCTCTTCTGTGGGAAAATTCGAGGACCATGTTGGAGATAGAAGGGCTTGATATCCTTAGCTGCAAAGAGAGGTCGATTATTTTCATTTGGAGTTGCTAACATGGCAGTAACAAGACCACCTGTGCTTGTTCCTGCTATCACATCAAAGTAGTCTGCAAGTCTAGCTTCCTCTCCATCCAACTCCTATGCCATGTTTTTATGAAATACTTGTTAGTACATGGTAATATTAATATAACATTAAGACCTGAAACTTTCCTGCAAACCAAACTGCACGTATACCTGAAGTTGTGATTCAAGGAAAGCAAGTATAGTAGCAGGGATGATCCCCCTGATACCACCCCCATCAATGCTTAGAATTGTGATCAAGTTCCTGTATGTTGGGTGTTGAGCCTGAATCGGCATTGTTTTTTCCATGGAAAATCTGGGAAAGGGTATGCAAGCTACGGTGGTCGTAAGATGAGAAGAAAGGATTGCCTTGGTGGTTGTTATGAGGAGGAAGATCGAAGAAAGCTTAAGTTTCTGTTCTGGCATTTGATCCATCGACAAACCCCTATTTATAGAGAATAAATTTTAGCCATGCATGGCCATCCTCAACATTTCAAATGTCCTTATCTTTCCCCAGTTGCATATGTTCATAAGTTGCATAGTTGAACAAGAAATTGTACTAGTCTTGCATTGAAACTTTCCATAATTCAAACATTCTCTTAGACTTTTTATAATATTCTATAATTTAATAACGGCTAGATCAATATAAGAATTTTCTCCCGTGGGATGTATATTATATATATGATGACCCAAAAAAAAGGAAGAAAAAGATCATGACAATTTTCTCATACTCCTCGTGTTTAATTAACTGATCAACATCGATCCCTGCAGGAAGTTAATTTCATCGACGAAAGAGCTTTGCGGTGCACGGAGGTGCCAACTAGTACGTACGAATTAGAAACATATGTTGCGTAGTAACTAGTCCCGCTTGCTTCTATTTACCGGACAATTAATATTTAATTAATTAATTCAACATGTCTTGATCAGATTACGATCTGCAGCAAATTGCATGCATATATGGTTATATTTATTTATTTGCGGTTGCTGACCTGTTCAGAAAATTAGTATTTTTATCGATCCTAAAGATGGATCACAGAATAGTAGATTTTGATCTTGGACGCGCAACCTGATCAGCTTAGACATGACCATTATTTTCCAGGAAAGTCTGTCTTATACTGGTCATTCACCCAGATTATCTTTGGCCGCCATGGGTGACCAACCCTCGTTGCAGGATTTTTTTTTTTTTTTTCGACGCTGGGTGTCTAGGTATATCATCTTGACTAATCTGAGGGTACACAAGTCGTCGGTAAGGAGTTTCTGCCCACAAATACACCTTAAATACACCTTATGTAATTTTAGACAAAAATTACTCATAAAAATTATTTATACTAAAAAAAAATTTGAACCTTAGACTTAGAGAGTGTACCTCAAGCTCAAGGTTTTTACCACTTTAGTCAATCCCTTCATCATATGATTTTATCAGCCCCAATATCTGCAATAATACATTTTTTTTTTTAAGTCATCGATCTCACTGCAAAAAATCCGTGATTTTCTCGCTCTCTAAAAACGCCGACAACATTTACAATAAACACCGGCAAATAATTCTCGGCATTCATTTATCGGTATAAACTAACGCCGGTGTTGGTACACGTCGCAATTTACCAGTTTGACGTTTGCTCAAAGAACGGGACTTGAAAAAATATTACCATAGCGTTTTGTGCAAATTAACTTCGCTTATCTACATGCCACCACTAAAACATTGCCGACTTTTTGTATAAACACAACTATTATTGTTTTCGGTGTTTTGGAAGCGCCACCAACTTACTAGAACTACAACCGAATCTAGTAGTTTCCGGCGTTTTTAAAACGCCAATAATAAAGTGATCACATACAGTACTAGTTGTGAGCATGTATTGTGTTTTAAATATATGTTTGGGTTACCGGCGTTTTAATTAGAAACTGCATCAAATTTAGATGGGAATCCGTAGCGGTTAAGCTGTGCTTAATAGTCATGAATTGTGCAAGTATTATACAGTCACTTTGAAAAAGAGGGAGATCTACTATTAAAAACTTAATTTCCTTTCATGTACGTGGGTCTCATATTCATTCACTTTTTTTAAAATGATTGTACAATGCATGGGCACTCATGAGTATAACTATCATTTTCCTATATATGTATATATATTTAATATTATTATGTATAAAGAGTAATTCTTTAATTTCTATTGATTTCTTTTCATTGGCAACTTCTATGCGCGTTGCATTCCAATGTCTCCAAAATTGCAATATTTTGAATCTGCCGCATATTCCATAAAAGTGGCTGACCTGCACAAATAAAGGTACCACATCAAATAGTTACATTTATTGGTGCTAATTGAGATATCCTTGTGGCGAAAGAAAAAATTCAATAAAAAATCTTATTGCTAAAAATCAAGCTCAATGGCAGAAGATCACCCCATAAAGTATACAACAATAATATTGTACAAAAGCAAAATATATATATACATGTAAATAAACTTAAGAGGTTAGGTAATTGATCTAGTCTCGGAACCCAGTAGTACTTTAAAATAGAAAAACAATCGCAGACCATTATCCAAATAGCACGATAAAATTTCATAATGGTAACCCTACATGGAAAAAAGGCTATTCTTTTTTCATACCAGAAAATAAAAGGAATTTGAAAAGAAGAAAAACGTACAAGAAACCTTGAGGGTCTGATCCAGCTCCCTCTCTCTCTCTTTCCAGAAAGTCATTGTTTGTTAAACTTGAGAGCATTTATTTTTTAACATATTCTAACACTGTGCAGGTGAAAAAGGACTCCTTACTATAAAAAAAATTAGATTTGTAGAGATGAGATATTCTAGGGACAAATTAAATTTTGTCCATAAAAGTACTTTTAAATACAAGAACTTGGATTAAAATGATAGAGTTTATTCTATACATTAAGTTTGTAATTTTGGATGAATGTAAATTATTTATTGACTTCATCTATAACAATATTAAGTTTATCAAGAAGTAATAGAGATTATTTAGATAAGTTATTTACGTAAACATCGAGTCCCTAGCTAGGAATCTGCACTTACCCAAAATAGAAGTTGAACTGGAATCATTTACTGCAGAGAGAGTTCATTTCTAAGTGTCAGCCTTCCGTCAGGAGATGTCTTTGCGACAGATTCACTCCATCAGCAGAGTCATGTTGCAACTGGAATGTCTTCCAAATTTAATATTTAAAAGGATTCAGTTGGATATCTCTCTAGAGAGTTTTTGGCAGGAATGTTTGAGAGTATATTCCATGAGCTTGAGAGAGAAAATTCACTTGAAAATTTTCTTCTGTTTTCATCTCTATTCAAGTATGACTGTGCTCCATGTTGGAGAATTGATTAATTGAGTTTCAGCTACTAGACTTCCAGGAGAAAAGCCAATATTTGAAGATCGGGTAATGAGGCCACTTTAGAATGACCTATTTCGAGATAGTCAGTCTTCAAGAAGTAGAAAGAGAGACGTGAATGTATGAATGATCTTCAGAGTGAGTTCTTCCTCTGTGTTCTCCTTCTTTTATACCTTCTACAATCTTTACATCAATCTACACGACATTGTATCACTAATTCTTCATTCAAGTGACATCGCACTACTTACACATATGACAATGTTCAATTACACAACTCAGGCTTTCACAACACTAAGTAAAATGCCGACGTACAACTTATACAAAACGGCATCGTACTACTTATACAAAATGACATTATAGTTTTGTACCACTAATAGAATTAACTACCTTCTTCCCTACTATTTACTGTTGCACTCTACTACTACCTTCTTAGCGTCCCTTCATGACCAAAACACCCATTCAACCTACATGATTAGATATGCCATTTCACCCTTGATACATTCATTACATACCCCTCCCCTTCAAAGCACTTTGCCCACAAGGTGAGGGAACCTCTCCCTAAGCTTCTAATAAGGTTCCCAAGTAGCCTCTTCTGCATCAGCCCCTTGCCATTGTGTTAAAACCTCAACCATGACTTTGTTGTTAACCTTCCTGCTCTTTTGTTGTAAAATTTGTTGAGGTTTAAGCATAAGATTGCCATGAACATATGTTGGTGGTAATATTGAAATTCTACAACATTTAGTGGCTTATTCCACTGAGGAGAGTGGTCGGAAAAAGCTAGGGTTAGGTGGCTAAAAAACTTTTCCCACCAAAACCGTTCGTGGGAGGTTCGTGACATATAATACGTGGCGAATACTATTTTATTTACCCACTAATCTCTTTAGTTGGAAATAATACAATTCCCACGATAATATGCATGGAAAATATAGTGGCAATACATTTTTTGTGATGTATCTTGTTGTGCCAAAAATATGTTTGTAATAGATTTCGCAATGCCAATTATATCACAAAATGAATTATAGTTGTCAAAGTCCATCTTTTTCCCACCATTTTGTATGATTGCTAATGTTCATTTTTCATGAAAATCTACAGTTTAGTGGCAAATACGTAATAGCTACTGAGCATATAGTGGAAAAATGTATTTGCCACGAGTTTCATTCATGGCAAAAGCTAAGATATTTTAGAAAAAAAAAATGCAAGAGAGAGAGGGAGAGAGAGAGAGAGAGAGAGAGAGAGAGAGAGAGAGAGAGAGATTTAGCCAAAAATAATCATAACAAATAGTCTAATATAGGCTTAAATAAATATATTCCAACATTAGAGATCAAAATTGACACTTATAATAATTTAAAAATAAAATATTAGAAAAATTTACATTTATTTTTACAAACTTATCCATTCCCAATACATTCAAGTTTTAGAAACCAATACAAAATCATGCTTTACAAACGCATCTTTATCTTAACACTTCAAAATAATTCATCTTTATCCAACTTCATTCCATGCTCAAACATCAACACAAATGAAGCTAAATTACCTGTAAAATAATGGGTGTCTAATCTGCTTGACCTACAAAAACCATAATTGAGAAATGCTTGCTGGAAAACTTCATAAAGATAAAATGACATGGAGAAGAAATCATCTGCATGGAGAAGAAATCATAAGCAGTAGTTAATGGGGGTGGGACATGGGACAATGTGCTTGCAAGTCAAATTCCATGCAATTAAGTCATATGGCCTTTATGAGTCTCCAATGATACTAAACAAACAAAGGGCATGCATGCATGTGAGTGGGGTCTTCCATTTTTAACCAGGTAGAAGCAATATATGTGTCATGGAGGCCCTAGATTTGGTCTGAAAGGCAAGCATGCATCTTTATGTGTCATGGACAACACAAATAATGCTTTGAGAAAAAAATGTGGGATTATAGAAACACAACAAAAGAAGTCTTCTTGAATAAGTATCATCAAATATTTGAAATAGCTCAAAACTTACTCCTTCAAGCTTTTGACTTGGTATGAAATTGTGGGCTGGTTGTTCATTATCTCTACCAATTGTGTTGCATATTGCCTCCCCCATGATGAACAAGGTTACCGATCAATTCCTTAAATTCAATAAAACAAACACAATGATTAAACATCTTTACTAAGTTCCAATATGATGAAAAGCTTACAAGTGCAGTTTAGTATACATTTTTACAAGACTTAGAACATAATGGGCCAAGTCAAAGGTAACTTCTTATATGATAACATTTTTTTCAGTTGAGTACTAGGAGATAACTCATCCATCTCATCTACCATAGCACCTATTTGCTGCTTCGTGAATCACACGTATCAATGTTATTGAACAATCTTCAAGTGAAGATTGTCTGCAAATGGCAAGTTGGCAACTATCAATAATTATCTATTTATGGCCTATAAATAAAGAAAAATATATGCCAAATTTATGGAAGAAGCCAATATGTCTGGGTAGGACAAGCACCATAAGCAAGCAATTAAATAGTTTTGCTTGCTTAAGCCCAATACCCAAAATAAATAAAACTCCTCTGTATACCACCATTCTTACACATAACATTCTTACACATCGTCAATAGTTTATAATATCAAACTGCTTTATAAAGGACACGACATAAGATAAGCTGATGCAAACAAACAACTAAATAATGGAGCAAAAATTGTAGCAATGATAGATAGCAGATTTATCGACCCTGATTAGAAGTCTACTAGACAGGGGAAAAACTTGTAGAAAGGGAACCAAGATTTTGGTTCTATGTAGTAATTCAACCAAGTATTTGTCATTGTAAATACTGAATTTACGTATGACACTTTGACTAATTTTACCAAACCCTTCTTTGCAATATTTTCCTTCATTACAGAATCTCCAGTAACATTCATTGATTTCCTTATTACAACACTACATACACATTAGTAGCGGGTTCAAGACTTGAGAAAAGTAAACATCGCCCAAACATTTTTCACTTAAGTTGCTAAATTGAATAGAACAAGTCAGTGACTAAATGAAAGAAAAAATAAATAACATAGTTGAAATCATTGTGCACCCTCGTAATCATGGAGTAAAAGATTAACATACACATCAAGAAGGCGTAAATATATCAAGAAACCCACTTCAAGTTCTACCAACTTCAAGTTCTACAAAAAAAAAAAAAATTAAGCAATAAATATAAGAATTAATTATCACCAACCCACTTCAAGTTCTACCTACTTGAGCAAAACCAAGCCTTTAGAACCAACAATTATATCACAAAAAAAAATCAAAATAATGTAAAGGAGGACGTACAAGAGGTGAAGGGTGGGGCTTCAAAGGTGGCAGATCGAGGCTAGGGAAGGGTGGTTTGGGTTACTAGAGGACTGATAATGAAATGGTGAGAAGATGGTGGCCAATGGTGGTGCGACGGCGGCGCGGGGAGGATTTGAGGCCACGGCTTGCAGTGGTACGTGGAGGAGTTTGGCGGCGCGAGAGGGGCTGAGAATAAAGGGGTGAGGTCGCCAATTGATGGGGAAGAGAATGGGAGCAACGACGATAGAAATGGGCGGCGCAACAACCGACAACATGAATGGGTTTAGCACGGCCAACGAGAAGGAGAGAGAGAGCGTGGGGAAGGGAGGTTGGAGTGGGGGAGCTGGTGGGCTAGGTAGTGTCGCTGGACGGAGCTCACGGCATGGTTGGGTGAAGGACAGAAGATAGAAAGGCTGGGTTGCACACAGGGTTGGGGGAGAAATAAGGAGAAGAAAAAGAAAAAGAAAGAAAAAAAAGGAAAGAAGAAAGAAAAAGGGAAAAAAAGATAGGAAAAAAAATGAAGGGAAAGAAATAAGGTATAGTCTTTTTAATCTGAGTCTTAAAATAGACCTAACGGAAAAGATTTCACAATAGTAAATTTAAATAATATAATTTAAATACAGTGATTTAGTAAAATAAAATAATAAAATATATTAACTAAAAAATAATAATTAATAAGAAGAAAGCACATCAAAATAATTTTCACAACTAAAAAAATCATAAATAAGTCAAATGAGAAATCCGATAAATTTAAAACAAAAGAATTAATATTTTAAATCTCTAAAATAATCTCTAAAATAAATCTCTAAAAAAATAAAAGAAAGATAATCAACGTCAGGTGTGGGTGGGGTATACAATAGTATTCCTCTATTTAAAAATATGTAGAGATTTTTATGGCGAGTAATATTTGTGGGAAGTACTTATTTAGTAGCAGGCAAAAATAATAAGCCACGACGATGAGGGTACAAATTAAATAGTTTTTTGCGGCTACTTTAATCCATGATAAAAAGTGAATTTAACTCATCACAGTAACTATTTTTCCACTATAGGTCCATATGTTGCCCATATTTATTTTACAGGAAACAAGTTGATCACAAAAACTACAGACGGGGTAGAGAAAAATCTTTTTCCATCAAACATTATCAACTAGGACAATTTCATGAAAAAATGCCGATGTTTATTCTCTCCAAATATTTTAGTGGCAAAAGGTCACTTTTTCCCACGACAGTTAGCCGCAGAAAAAGAAATCGTGGCAAAAGCCTCAAAATGTTGTAGTGAAAGAGGAGAAATATGTTCTCCCAACTTCTTCTTCATAGATGAGACATGAAACATTGGATGTGGATGAGATTGAGGGGGAAGATCAAGCTTGTATGCTACCTGTCCAATCCATTTCAATACCTCGAAAGGACTAGAAAATCTTGGGGATAACTTCAAATTTTGTCTGACTATCAGTGAATTCTGTCTATAGGACTGAAACCTTAGATAAACCCAATCACCTACAACAAACTCCCTCCCAGTGTGATGCTAGTCAAACTGCAACTTCATTTTTTCTTGTGTCACCACCAAATTGTTCTTCAAGATAACCATAATCTCCTCGCAAGTCTTAAGTAATTCCTCAACTACTTGGTTAAGACATAAACTAGGAAAATAAGCTTGTAGCCTCACAGGGTGGAATCCCATAAACTGCCTCCTAAGGAGTAAGCTTAGTAGAAGAATGAAAGGTGGTATTATACCACCATTCTGCCAAGGTAACCAATTAAACCACATTCTTGGCTTATCACCTTAGAAACATCTCAAGAAATGCTCCACACACTTATTCATTGCCATGGGAACTCTAACTTTATAGTTTTGGGAAACCCTCTATCAAAAGTTTCTCTATGATGAACTTCTCCAACACCTTCATGCAATTCCACATTCCTCCAAAGATTCTAAGTGTCATTGCCATTTTTGCACACATCTTCATTACCCATTGACGTACTAGTTGAGATTCTTGAAATTTGCTGCAGAACTTCATTAAACCTTTCATCATGGTTTGCTCTATCCATTCTTGATGATTCTTGCTGTTGTATTAGGATTGCAATAGTATCTTCAATATGTTTTTGTTGCCTCTCCTACTGCTACCTCAATTGCACCATAGACTCATTCAATTGAGCAAAGGATTGAGTTCCCTCTACCATGACTGTTGATACCAAATTGTAATGAGCCCACTTCAATAATGACCTATTTTGAGATAGTCAGTCTCCAAGAAGTAGAGAGAGAGATAGAGAGAGAGAAGAGAGAGAGAGAGGAAAGAGAAGTGAATGTATGAATGATCTTCAGAGTGAGTTCTTCCTCTATGTTCTCCTTCTTTTATACCATCTACAATCTTTACGTCAATCTACACGACACCATATCACCAATTCATTCAAAGGACGTCAGACTACTTACATAGACAAAACCGTTTAATTACACAACTCAGGCTTTTGCAACACTAAGTAAAATGCCAACATACAACTTATACAAAAATGGTAGTGTACAACTTATACAAAACGATATTATAGTTTTATACAACTAACATAATTAACTACCTTCTTCCCTACCATTTGCTACTGCACTCCACTGATATCTTCTTTACATCCCTTCATGACCAAAACACCCATTCAACCTCTGTTACACCCTTGACCCTTACGTACGGAAACTCAAGAATCGAGGCATCTAGGATAATGACAACATGGGTCACACATCCTATCGTCACGTGTTAAGTGTGTGTACATGCAACACATGTATAACAAACAATGCAGCGGAATAATTAAGGTCAGTTAACTAAGTACCAGAATTGTTGAAATACAAGTTCACTTAAACATAAGCTTACCAAAAATATTACAATTAACCAGTATAAATATAATATAAATAAAAACAATAACTAAAAGTAGGAAATAAATCTCAACCCACAAGTCATCTCCAATCACTTATTCGGTAGAGCCGCATCCTCAGACTCGGCCTCTTTATCATCTGTATCAAAATCTACGGTACTAAGAAACGGTAGCGCAAATAAGTAACAATCCAAACAAACCACAAGATAAAAAGACATTCATACAATGACCAAATGCATGAACATGATGCCATATACATACGTCCCGAAAATCAACATCCAAAATAACCAATTTTACAAGTACGCAAAAATCCCATTTTGGCCCAAAAATCCAATTCGTTAAAACAACCGCCATTTTCTTAAAAAATGGCCCAACACCCAACTATCAAAGCAATGTAGGCAAGAATCACAGGCATGACTCTACCATCATCCCTGCTTAGCACTATCCCTACAACTCTGTCTATAGGTAGGAATCGCAGTCGGGACTCTACCACCATCCTTACGCTTGCACCATAGGCAGGAATTACAGGCGAGACTCTACCACTGGCCCTGATTTCCACCATCCCTACAGTGAATTTTATCAAACCGTTCAATCAATTCATTTCAAACACATTAAAAATCCTTTCTCGTATAAAAACCCAATTTCCAAATATTCACATGAACATGCATGCAATTACACGAAAACCCAGTTTTCCTTTTCAAACATGAACATGCATGCACTATGCAATGCATACGACAAGATACCAAAACTATCCAACAACAACAATTTCCATCATCAATCAACAATATCAAACAATCACATATACAACTACGTCCTCCAATCCAACTGACCCTCATACTCCTCAGATTCAGTCTGGCACAATCAACTAATCACAAGTAATGTTAATGCAAAAATATATTTAAATCTTAAAAGTTGTTTGAAAAATACTTATAATGCTATAAAATAACTTCCGAATGATCAAGGAGCTACAAAAGGTGGTGGAAAGGCAACGTCACAGTGCAAAATACATTGTGGCCGTGGATCACAAAATACCAAAATTTAAATGGGGATAAACGAAGACGGAAAAGTTAGGGTAGGGATTAAAGGTGTTGGTAAAGCTAATGGAAGTGGTGGTTGGCCGTGGGTGGCCGTACAAACGGCGGTAGAAAGCCGAAAAAGCCAAATCGGAGAGTGGGTTGGTTGAACTTCACTAGTGGCGGATTGAAGTTGGGGTTGGGTGGGCTAGGTAGTTGGGAGGTTGGTGATGATATGGTGAACAAGTGGTGGCCAAAAGTGAAGGCATGACGGTGCAGGGAGCACAAAACCATGCTGCTTGGTGGTGCTTATTGTGTTTAATGACAACGTTTGAAGGGTTGAGAATGGAGGGATGAGGTCGCTGGCTAATGGTAAAGAGAATGGGAGCAACGGCGATAGCAAAGGGCGGTGCACGACGAAGCTAGAAGGAAAAGTGGCCGCGACTTCCAGCATGCGTGGAGGCTAATGGTGGCACGGATGGGGCTAAAAATGGAGGGGGAAGGTTGCCAGCCTGAGGGAAAGAGAATGAGGTTGGCAGTGAGGTACACGGGGCTCAATGGCGGTGCTAGGGGCAGATGAAAAAACGACGAGGGAGAGGGAGGGGAGAGCAAGGTCGCACGGGGGAGAAAGAAGGGGAAGAAAAAGAAAGAAGATAAAAAAAAAAAAAAGAAAAAGATGAGGAAAAGAAAAAGGGAAAAAAAGAAAGGAAATGAAAGAAATGAGGTACAATCCTCACAACTTGGGTCACTGAATTGATCCAACGAAAATTATTTTCAAAAAACAAGTTAAATAAACTAATTCAAACACATTGGTTAAATAAAATAAAATAATAAAATCTAAAACACAATAATTTTAAAGCTCAAAAATAAACTAATTTAAATTAAAAAGTAATTTAAATACAAAACAATAATAAATAACAAGAAAGCATATTAAAATAATTTCACAACTTAAAAATCATAAAATAATACCACAAAAATCAACTTTAATTTAAAATAAGAAAACCACTAGTTATAATGATTTTTTTAAAAAATAATTCAATAAAAATACACGTAAAAATGAAATATTAAAACCTCCACGATTAGATAATCCATTTCATCCTTGATACATTACAGATCACTAGATGTTCTGGTTGCTACCGAGGTAGAGGCAAATGGTTCATTTGTCGAGTCTAGTAAGAGAGTCAATTAGCAAAGGTTTTGTAATTGAGAACTTGCTTATAATGTGATTTTCAAATAATAAAATTGAATTTTGTGGGTTTGGTTGCCTCATAGGATTTTACCTTTAAAGAGTTTTTGATTGGGTTTCCCTTCTAACCAATCATTATATCATGCAAATTTAATTATTTACTTTATGTGTTTGATTGATTAAATAATTTCTAGACTGAGATCTAACTAATTTGTTCAAGTGAATTGGTAGATAATTTTGTGAATACACAAGGGTACTTAGGTGATTTCAATTGGCATCCGAGTGTGATTTGTGCTCCAGTAGATCATGTCATCATTGACTTCCACGCCACCCTTCGATAGGAAAAACTATGCATATTGGAAAGTACGTATAGGGGCTTTCATCAAATCATTGGATGAACGTGTATGGTATTCAGTTGAACAAGAATGGACTAAACCCGAGTCAACTATTGATGCTTGGATGAGAGATGAGATTAGCAACTATAACTGGAATAACAACGGACTAAATGCTATTTTCATGGTTGTATCCCCAGAAGAATTTAAAAAAGTCTTCATGTGTGAGATTGCTAAATAAACATGAGAGATCTTGGAGGTTACACATGAGGGAACAAAAATTTTGACAAATTCAGAATTACAATTGCTAACCTCAAAATTTGAAGAGATTACGATACTAAAAGATGAAAATTGTAATGATTTCTATGCTAAGCTTAATGACATTGTAAGTTCCAGGTTTAATCTTAGTGAAAAGAGTTGTGAGGAAGATTTTGAGGTCTCTACCTGAAATATTTCGGCCTAAGGTTACTGCTATTGAGGAAAGTAAATATTTGGATACAATAAAGGTTGAAGAACGGGTTGGCTCTTTACAAAAATTTGAATCCTCGCTTCCTCAAATAAGAAAATGTCTATCGCTTTAAAAACTATAAAAGAAGATCATGAGGATTTTTTTTATGAAGAAAATTTGAATGACGAGGATATAGCTCTTATTGGAAGGAAATTCAGAAAATTCATGTTTAACAAGAAAGCTAGTGGAAAGCAAAAGAAAGGTAAGAAATTTCCTGCAAAGAAAAATGAATCTGAAAAATGAAATAAAGATAAATTTGAGAAAAATGACAAAGTAAAGTGTCATGAATGTTCTGGTTATGGTCATATAAGGATTGAATGTCCAAACTCTAGGAAAAATAAAGGAAAATCATTGAATGTCACAATTAGTGACATTTTGGGTTTTGAAACTTTAAGCTTATCGTCTAATGATGAAAACTCTTTTATGGCTTTCTTTTACCATTGTTAATTATTTTCCTGAGATTATGTTAACAAAATCTAAGAGTGAATATAATGACAATGATTTAAATGTAGCACTTGTTCATGCTAACTAAGAGTTAAGTGTACAGGAAGCATATAATGATCTTTGTGAAGAAGTGGTCAAATTGAAAAAAAATCCAATAAGAAGCTGTAAAATAAACTCATTGCTATGGAGAATGAGAAGAATAACCTTCCTGAAACTCTAAAAAATTTTGATGTCGAAGTATCAACATTAAATGATCAAAAGACTATACTAGAAAAAGAACTAAAAATTTTCAAAGAGTGCAAATGAAAAACTACAACATAGAAATTGAAACAATGTTGAGCTTTCAGAAGTCTAGCTGTAATAGAACTGGTTTAGGGTACACAACTTCCAAAGGCAAAGAACATCTGCTTATTTGCATTCCACCAAATTTAAAGGTATTATTTTTGTCAAAACATGTCAAGGTGTAAATGCTCAAAATCATGTCGTGACACTTGGAGATGGTAGCAAGTCCATTATAGAAGGGAAATGGAGTATTGAAATACCTGAATTGCCTATTCTTTATAATGTTTTATTTGTTAGTGGTCTTAAATCTAATTTACTCAACATTAGTCAATTTTGTGATGATAATATTTTTGTTCAATTTTCAAAGGATGAAAGTAATGTCTACAACCAAGCTAAAGAATGGGTTTTAAAAGGCACTAGAACCTCAAATAATTGCTATTGAATCTCCTCAGTATCATATTTGAGTGGTTAGAGAGTCTTACTTGATGAAGCTGAGTTGTGGCATCAACATATTGGGCACATTAATTTTCGAGATCTATCGAATATTTCAAAAAGGGAAGCTGTAGCTGAACTGTCCAAGGCGATTAAAACCAAGAAAATTGTGTGTGGATCATGCCAAGAGAAAAAGGCAAACTAGAGCTCAACACAAGAAAGTTTCTCATATTTTTACTTCTCGGCCACTTGAGCTACTGTACATGGACTTGATTGGTCCAACACAAACCAAAAGTCCTGGTGAAAAGAAATATATATTATGGTTGTTGTGGATGATTTTTCGAGATATACATGGACTATCCTCTTGAGAGAAAAGTCTGAAGCATTTGACCTTGCCAGGAAATTATTCAAGAGACTACAAACAAAGAATGATGTTTCTATCTCTAGAATATGTAGTGATCATGGTAGAGAATTTAAGAACACTTAGCTTTTTTGCTTTTTGTGATGAACAAGGCATACATCAAGAACGTTCTACTCCTATCACTTCACAACAAAATGAAGTGGTGGAAATGAAAAATAGAAAAAAAAAATGAAAAATAGAGTTATTCAAGAAATGGCCTGAACTATGTTAAGTAGCAAAAAGATGGCACTATATTATTGGGGAGAAGCTATAAACATAGCAAGTCATATTCTAAATAAAGTGGTTCTAAGGCCTAGCACCAAACATACACCTTATGGCTTGTGAAAAAATAAAAAGCCCACGGTAAAGTATTTTGGAGTCTTTGGTAGCAAGTGTTACATCTTGTGAGATCTAGAAAATTCACATAAATTTGAGAGTAGAGTGATGAATGAGTGTTTCTTGGTTACTCTTCAAATAGCAAGGCTTAAAGAGTTTACAAAACTTTTACTCCTTATTTGCATACATTTAAGGGAATATGCAGGGGAATATTATGCTATTGGCATTCGAACACACTTGTAAAGTGTTCGAACAAATAAGTACTAAATTAAAGTGTGTAGAATTTAGGCGCCAATGTGAAAATTTTGTGTTCAAATGGGTAAAATACCGTTCAAACGCAATGTTTCATAATTTAAAATCATTCTCTTCCATTCTTTCACTCACAATACCCAAATTTAAAACAAAATTGAGATTTTCTATTTGCAGAAAGGGAGAGAGACAGCATGCACCTGGGGAAGTTGAGGTTTGTTTGTGGGTGAACTTTGAAGGAGAAGTTGAGGTTTGTATTTTTTTTTTTTTATTATTATGTATTTAGAATTAATGTACAAATTTAGAAATTTGATTTATGATTTCTATCATATGTAGGTATTGGTGATTTGGAGAGATTTGTTGGATTGCACAAATTTGAGGTAAGAATTGTTAAACATTTGGGGAAGAATTTTATGCTTATTTGTGAAAAAAATGGAATAATGTTGGGTATATTGTGTGATTTGCGTATGTTAATTTGAGTATTTGTTAAAATATGTTGATATGTTAATTAGTGTATTTGCATAAAATATGTTAGTACGTTAGTGTATTTGCGAAAATACTATAATTAATATGTTAGTGCATTTGTTAAAATATGATGGGTTTATTGTGTGATTTGTGTATGTTAATTTGGGTATTTGTTAAAATATGTTGGTATGTTAATTAGTGTATTTGCATAAAATATGTTAGTATGTTAATGTGTTTGTGAAAATACTATAATTAATATGTTAGCATATTTGTTAAAATATGTTGGAATGTTAGTATTTGAATAAAATATGTTGGTATGTTAATGTATTTGTATAAAATATATTTGTATGTCAGTGTATTTGTATAAAATTCTCAAATCAAAATAATATCATTAATTTTTCCTAATTAAAATATAAACCATAAAACTAATAAGATATTAATTTTGAACCCAAATAAATTCTATTATTTGCATAAAATAGCCAGATTAAAATAATATCATTAATTTACCCTAATTAAAACATAAACCATAAACCTAAAAACATATTACTTTTGAACCCTAATTTTCTATAAAATACCCAAATTAAAATAATATCATTAAATTTTCCGAATTAAAATATACACTATAAACCACAAACATATTAATTTTGAAGTCAAATAGTTTCAATTATTTGCATAAAATAGCCAAATTAAAATAATATCATTAATTTTCCCTAATTATAATATAAACAATAAACCTAAAAATATATTAATTTTGAAACCCAAATAATTTCAATTATTTCCATAAAATACCCAAATTAAAATAATATAATTAATCTGCCATAATTAAAATATAAACCATAAACATAAAAACATATTAATTTTGAACCCAATAGTTTGAATTATTTTCATAAAATACTCAAATTAAAATAAAATCATTAATTTTTCCTAATTAAAATATAAACCATAAACCTAAAAACAAATTAATTTTGAACCCAAATAGTTTTAATTATTTCCATTAAATACCCAAATTAAAATAATATCATTAATTTGTCATAGTTAAATTATAAACCATAAACCTAAAAACATATTAATTTTGAAGCCAAATAGTTTCAATTATTTCCATAAAATAGCCTAGTATGATTAATAGACCTTTCTTTTTTTTGGATAACAAATAGCACTTTATTCATATAAGCAAATCAAACATCACAAAGATAAGTCTACCCAAATAACTTGGGAAATACGATCTGAGACTGAATCCTACCAAAGTATTATATCATTTAGATTCCATGCAAATCGGGCCAATGAATGAGCTACTCCATTTGCTTCCTGCCCCTTGTGTTGCACTTTCCATGTTGGATGCCTGTTAAGTAGAGATTTGATTTCATGAACTAAACTTCCCCACAAAGTTGAAGAGAAACCTTCTTTTTACAGCTCCTGAACAACAAGCAAAGCATCTGTTTCAACTTGTAATTCTGAAATTCTTAAAGGAATGCACAACTGCAAACCTCTTAACACAGCAACTAACTCAATCTCCATTGGATCTACAAGTGCATTTTTGGATTTGCTTGTAGCAAACAATACTTGTCCTTGTCATCTCTTAACACCACTCCAATACCAGACCTACATTGATCATTAAAGATGGCTTCATCCACATTAAGTTTTAAAACACTCGAAGGAGGTGGTGGCCAACTACATCTATACCTCAGTCCAATTTGCAATGCCTCTGCTGCTGCCCTATGCTCCTGATATAATGATAAGGCATGCTCTAGGACTTGGTCTAGTGTCAAAGCTTGTTCCTCATACATCCACTGATTACGCCTATACCAGAAGCCCCATGCCATCATAAATAACTTCTCCAACTCACCCTCAGCTTTTCTTCTTATAATAGAAAGAAAAAGTTGTAAAAAATCCACTTTATGAGTAGATTCTTTGAGAGATGGAAAACGTTGCAGCCCACTATTGAGAATTAGAGGGCAGTAAACCAGTGCATGGTTTACATCTTCCTCTTCTTCTTGACACCAAAGGCAATTTGCATCTTCAATTATCTTTCGACTCTTCAAATTTCTGAGAGTAGGGAGGATATTCTTGCATACCTTCCATGCAAAAACTTTAACTCTGTGAGGTATATGAAGTTTCCATAGGTTCTTCCATATCAGTTTCTGATCTATAGCTCTTGAACTCTCAGTCTTCTGTCTGTTCTGCTCCAAATTAGTAAAAAAAAGTATATGCACTCTTAACACTATATATTCCACTTTTTTTATGCTCCCAAACAAGGGTATCTGGCACATTTTCTAATGGTATTCTGATACCAAGCACCTCAGTTGCCTCTCGAACTGGTAGCAAGCTTCTAACCTTATCAACATCCCAACTTCTTTGAGCATTCTGCATTAGATAAGCCACTGGATATTCACTTTGAGATCCTAAATCAAAGAAAGCAGGTGTGAGTTTATAATTTGGAAGCCAATAATTAGACCATATTTTTATTGACAAACCATTCCCAACATGCCACCTGCAACCTTGAAGTAAATTGTTTTTTGAATCCCAAATGCCTCTCCAAACATAGGAAGGGGTACCACCTAAAGTAGAATTTTGAAAACTAGATGTAGGGAAGTATCTAGCCTTAAATACCTTATGGAGTAGAGTGGTTTCATCCGACATAATCCACCACCCATGCTTAGTTAGGGGAGCTTTGTTAAAAAGCTGTAAACTTTTAAAACCCATCCATTCTTCAAGTTTTGGATTACAGATTTTATGTCAACTCACCCAACACAGTTTCCTTTCTTCTTTCCTCTGTCCCCCCCCCCAAAAATTTGCCATCATCCCATCTAATTTTGAACATAGAGACTTTGGTAGCTTAAAATAGCTCATGGTGTAGGTTGGAATTGAAAGGGCCATTGCCTTTAATAGAATTTCTTTCCCTCCTTGAGACAGGAGTTTCTCTTTCCAGCCTTGCAATTTAGACCAAACTCTGTGCTTCAAAGCTGAGAAACCATAGGTGGAAGGCCTAAGTACTTATCATATTGATGGTAATGTTGAACACCCCAAAACTGCATAATTTCCCCCCTTTGAGATGGTGTCACATTGTGACTAAACACCACCATCGAGGTCTTTTAACTATTTATTTTTTGTCCTGATGCTTGCTCATAGATGACTAGCCTATGTTGTAGTGTTAAACAGGTTTGCAAATTGGATTTACAGAATAGAACACTATTATTTGCAAACAACAAATGGTTCAACTTACGAGCCCCTCTACATACCCGAATTCCTTCAATTTGTTGATGAGTATTAGCCTGATCCAACAAAGATATAAGGCCTTATGTGCACAGCAAAAAAAGATAGGGTGAAATAAGATCCCCTTGCCTTAATCCATGAGAAGGGACAATAGGACCTTTAGGCACTCCATTCACTAGAATAGAAAATGAAACAGACTTAACACAAAGCATCACTAATTGCATCCATTTCTCACTAAAACCCATCTTCTTCATCACTTCCTCAAGAAAAAGTCATTCAATTCTATCATAAGCCTTGCTCATATCAAACTTCAAAGACATAAAGCCATCTCTTCCACTTCTTTTCCTTCTTAGAAAATGTACTACCTCATAAGCAACTAACACATTGTCAATTATTAATTTTCTAGGAACAAATGTTGTTTGAGAGGGAGAAATGATGGAAGGCAATATCCTCTTAAGTCTATTAGCTAGTATCTTGGAAATTAGCTTATAGATAACATTACAAAGGCTGATTGGCCTATAATCAGATACTAACTTAGGCTTGTTTTTCTTTGGGACTAAAGTTATAAAAGTGTGATTAATATCTGCAGGGAAATGGCCAGAGTTAAGAGCAAAAAGAACTGCATCTGTAACATCCTTACCCACAATAGACCAAAACGTTTGATAAAAGATTGGAGCCATACCATCTGGACCAGGTGCCTTTGTAGGGTGCATCTCATCAAGAGCTTTTTTCACTTCCTCTTGTGTAAAACTCAAATCAAGTTGCTCCACCATAACTAGGGTTATTCTGCCTGTTAATCCTGGCAAAAACTCCATATTTCTAGGTACATCAGCAACTATGAATAGATTAGTAAAGTACTCCATAATAACTTCATCTCTTGCCTCATTCGTTTGCCACTTCCCGTTTGAGTCCTTAACCTCGTTTATCCAAATCTTTTTTCTTTCTCTAAGTTGCTTTGTAATGGAAAAACTTGGAATTTTTATATCCTTCTGCGAGCCATAATGCCTTAGATCTTTGCCTCCACATGGTTTCATTTCTTTGTAACCATTTCTGAACCTCATTTCTTGCTTCTTGCAGCTTCTATTTGTTCTAGGAAAAAGGATCAGTCCGGTGTGCAATATGCAATTTCTCCCATGCCACTCTAAGACTTCTTTGCACATGTCCAAACCTTGACTTATTCCACACTGTAATCTTCTCTTCACAATGTTGAATCTTCTTCATCACAGTGCTCAATTCTCTCCTACCATTAACTCCCCTCCAAGCCCTTTGAATAAGCTGTTTGCAATCAGGAGCCTCAACCTACATGGCCTCGAATCAAAATAATCTTTTCCTTACCACCTGCCTTTGAACCCCTTCAGTCAACTTCAAGATTATAGCCACATGATCATAATAGGCCACAATACCATGGAGTACAATAGCCATTGGGTAGAAAGAATGCCACTTAAAATTTGACAAGAAACTGTCTAGCCTTTCACTGATAGTTTGTCCCTCTTCTGTTCTGTTACACCAAGTGAGATGATTACCTTCAAAACCTAGATGATGTAAGTGACATTCCTCAATAACATCTCTAAAATCCTTCATCTGTCTATCAGGTCTTACTCTTTCCCCACTCTTTTCATTATTGCTCATAATCTCATTAAAATCTCCCATTAGCAGCCACCCCTTGTCACTAGGAACTTTTATAGATCTCAACAAAGCCCATTATTCATGTCTCCTACTTACATTTGGTTGGCCATAAAAACTAGTCAACCACCATGGCTCAATTTTTTCCCCTTCCTCAGTAACCTTTACATGCACATGGAATTTGGAAAAATTTTGTACTTCTATTTTAAACTTCTTCTTCCAGTATAGAGCGATCCCACCTGTATTTCAACTTTTCCATTACTTAGCATGTAGCCTTGTCTCTTGAAGAAACAAAAACTCAAGAATTTCTTTTCTGACTAAGTCAGAAAGGGTCTAAATTCCTAGTGGGTTCCCAAGCCCACGGGAATTCCAACTTATGAAACTCCATTACTAGTCAAAAGTTGCATGTTAGTATTTTTTGCATATCCAATTGAACCTTAAACCCGTTCGAGAGTTTTGTCGTATTGTTTGTAAAGAATGTTTGGGTACAACTCTTGAATTGTCCAAAGTGGACAGTTTGAGATTATATCATCTATATGATAGATATATTCAATCTAAACTCACATGCTAGTTTTGAAAATTTTGGTTCAATGTTTCCTTTCATTCTTCGAGCATGGGTTCTGTAAGTTGCTCAGCCCGTGGATAAGGCCAAGGACTTGTCACAACTAGTATACTTAGAGAATTGTAGAGAAATGTTGCTAAAATTTTGACTAGCATGGGAGTTTTGGACTTAGTATATATGCGATGTAGATGATAATCTCTCGAATGAAATAAGACCAACTACCTTATCATAATACAAGCAATGAATATGAAATGATCTTTGATAGTTTTCATCCATGGCTTAGGTTTTTTTGTGATGGTCATCGAATAATGGAAATACAATGGATAAACCTTGGATGCAGTTGGGAGATAGACTTGGTAGAGACAATAAAAAATATGCACAAGGGGTAAAGGTTTTTATAGAATTTGCTAGTGAGAGTGTTGACACTCGAGGTTTTATAAGATGTTCATGTAAGAAGTGCAAAAACCCAAGTTCTTATAACTTGGCAGTAGTAGAGGAACATTTATATGTCAATGGAGTCGATCCTAAATACTCACCGTGGGTCTTACATGGTGAACCTTCTCCTAAAGGAATCAAATTTGGCACTCAATTCAATCAAACCATGGAAGGTAATGACATCGACATAGATGACATAAATGTGGATGTCTTTGATGATAGTGACGATAATACAGAGGATATGATGAAGATGTTAGGCATTCTTGGTGCTAGTATATTAGGGCGAGGTATGGAGAATTAGCATCTACTAAGTCATTTGAGGGAAATGAGAATTTTGGAAGATTATGGAAGGATGCACAGTAAGAACTGTGTGAGACTTGCACTCGTCATAGCAAGTTGTCTTTCACAATGAAGTTGCTTCATATTTAGTCTATATGTTGTATTTCTGCAAAAACCATTGACATGCTCGAATTATTTGAAAAGGCTCTCCCACCAGATAACGTATTATCCCGTAATTTTTATGAAGAGAAGAAATTGAAGCAAGGGTTGGGATTCAATTATAGTATCATTCACACATATAAGAATGATTGTGTTCTCTTATGGTAGCAATATCCAGAATTTGATGAATGTCCAGTGTGTCATGAGTCAATATCAACATCTGTTAAGCGTAATGTACTCCAAAAGGTGTTAAGAAATTTTCTTTTGATTCCTAGACTTCAAAAATTGTTTATGTCCTAGTCGATTGTGAAAGATGTGTCTTGGCATCTAAAATGAAAACTTCCTTTCGCATCCTACAGATTCTTTATAGTGGAACAAATTTGATGCCGACTACCCATGGTTTGCTGAAGAAACTCGCAATGTATGACTTGGGTTAGCAACGGATGGTTTTAATCCATTTGGCAACATGAGTAGTTCTCATAGTACTTGGCCAATTATATTAATGCCGTATAATTTACCACCTTACAAGTGCATGAAGGATCTGTTCTTTCTGATGACTCTTTTGATACCAAGGCCAAGATTACCAAGGAATGAAATAGATGTATATTTTCAACCACTAATTGTAGAGTTGAAAAAGTTGTGGGATAATTGTAACACTCATCCTTGTAGTGAGACTTCTAGAAAATGATTTTAATAAAGAGACAGGAATTACCATTCATTTTAAAACTTTTTTCCTTTCCTACCCAAGATATCAGACTCTGTGTTTACAAAAATAAAATGTGCTTCTTAAATTAAGAAAGATTACAGTGGAAAACATTAAACTTTACAATTTAAAAGTCTTTCATACGAAACATCATGCCTAGGCTTCCTTGCTCTTCGACTTTGGGCCATGTCCATCCTAATGCACTCTACTCATCTTGTCCCTAGGAAGGGCACACATAAAAATTAAAATGAATCGATGACTCGTAAGCATTATTTCATATAGTCATAATATTCTAACATTAAAATATCATTATTTAAAAATTTCATATAAATGGCCGTTAAAAATTTCATTCATTAAAACTTTTAACAGTCAAAATTACTTTCATTCATTCATATGGCCATTACGTCTTTTTATACATTAAAACTTTTATTCATTCAGTCATTGTAGGCGGGAATCATAAGTAGGACTTACCACCATCCCTACAGCTTGCACTATAGGCGAGAATCATTGGCAGGACTTACCACCATCCCTATAGATCTTTTTCTTTTCCTTCATTCTTTTCTATCCATTCATTCAAAAAGATGAGCTTAAACATCATCTTTCAAGGTATTGGTTAAACCTCAGTTCATGGCATCCTCACTTTCTTCATGTCATTTAAAGTATCACTCAAAACATAAGGCATAAGCCTCATATTTCATTTCATGAAAATACATTCAATACTTACTATGTAAGTCATCCATTTACATGCATACAATTACATACTTGGAATGCATAAAAAGGGGTTGCCAAGAAGGACCATTATATACATATACCTCTAAACGTTATGCTTAGCAAACTTTTGTAAAATGTTGTTCATGTCATTTCGTGAAGCATCATAAAGGAAAAACATTTCATTTTCATTTCATATCTTTTTAGAAAACTTTAAAAATGTATGAACATAGTACTTACCTGGACTCCATGCCATACTCATTTCATGCAGTCCATTCATATGCGTGTTAAATGCCAACCTATATGCATGCACAACCTCAACATTATTCTCCATCTAGTACATAAGCGACTCAACTAGAAACAGAGACTACATATCACTTAGACACACCCTTCTTCTATCCCATCTTCCATGTCTTGCTTATCATGTTTCCTCTTTCTGAGACCCACGCGGGTTCTCTTTTTCAAACACAACATTTTACATTGAGTTTTATCCTTTAAAGTAAACCTTCATGATTCACCTTAGGGTTAAGACACTAAGACCTTCATCTTACTCTTCCTATCAACCACATACCGATGCATAACTTGAACTGACCAAGTCATGCATCTCAATCCTAGTTCAGACACACGTCACTTCCTTCCTGCATCCTAGCCCATACTTCATCCTCATTCCCATCCATGCATGCCACACAACTTTAAACCAACTCTAAGGCTTAACATCGTGTACCTATGCTTAGGACAGATTACCCATTATATATAGTAAATTTGTCTAACACATGTGTTTAAACAGATTACACGTACCCTACTCCCTTTTATCACCTAGGATCAACATTTAATCCGTTGAATGTCATCTTGTGTAAACAAACTTTATACTCCGATACCAACTTCTACGCAAACCCAATTAGCAGGACTTTCCCTACTTCCTAACGAATTACCAAGTTTGTCCCAACACTTGACACGACAAGACTCCTTTCCAATTACATTATGACACCCGTCACTACAGTAGAGTCACATCACAGCTACTCTGAGAAACTGTTCCATAGTTCCCGACACTTCACATCATGCACTATGCTCCTCAACTACGCAATCAACCAAACCATCGTGACACACCATCCGGTGTGTCACAACTTCACCAAAGGGAATACACGCCATGTGTACTCCTTTCAATGCACACTCTACTCTACTTCACGTAGAGTACACTCCACGAATACTTCCTTCACAACACACTACGCCATATACTACTACGCTGCACACCACACGGTCCATTGCTACATAACAAGGAGTACATGCCACGTGTACTCCCTTCACATTACGCTATGCCACATCACCACTACAGAACATACTTCACACCCACACTTTAGATCACCAAACTAGACTAAAAACTCCACAATACCAATAGTACAGTCCATAACCAACCAACCAACATCTAATTTCAATAACGAGGGAGAGAGTTATACCCTCGTCAGGGTTAACCCGTGTGTTGCTCACTAACCGGCACGGCCAGTGCTGTCAGAAGCCACTAGCTTGAGTGGTAGTGGTCACTGTCGTGACCTTGGAACACGGCTATTTCGGAAGGCTAGATGTTGGTCTTGACTGGGTCTAGGGTTTGGCAAATAGATCTAGGTTGTGCGAGGTGGTAAGGCATGGGGGTGGCTGAGTAATGGTGGCTAAGTTGTGTACCGTGGTGGCTAGGCATGTACAATGGCTATCCACTGTGTTCGATGGCTAGGGGAGGCCAAGAGAGGATCACGGCGATCCCATGGTGGATCTATAAGTAACCCGTGTAAAGAGAGGGTTTTCAAATGGGAGAGGAGCTGAGCTACGGCTAGGCATAGGGAGGCTAGGGGAAGGTTGTGGGTGGCCAGGGAAGCTATTGGTGAGGGCTAGAGGCTGTGGGTAGTGGAGGACCCGTGCATGAAACCAATTTATGGGTTGTGTCCATGTGTGTGATGGAGAGGGAGAGGGAGGTTGGGCGATGGTGAGATGGTGGTGGTGCAGTAGCAAAGGGCTACACCACGATGGCGCAAGGGTACTGGAGAAACCTGTCGTGACCCATTCGGGAAAAAGAGAGGGGAGCTGAGCATGGGGCTTGTCGTTGTTGGGGTCAGCGCCGAAGGTTCCTGGGAGGTGGTTGGCATGAGGTGGCAGCCAGTGGTGGTTGGTTGCAAGGCTGGGTTGGGCTGGGGAAGGGAATCAAGTGAAGGAGAGGGTGTTGCCCACGTGAGATGAAGAAGAGGGAGGAGAGAGAGGAAAAATGGGAAAGTGAGGGAAAAGGTAGGGGCTTGGAGTGTTCAAATCGGGCTAACAGTGATGATTAAAACACTGTAATAATTTAAATGCACTGGGAGTAATTAAGATAAAATATTATTTAAACTAGACTTTGGCTTATAAAATATAATCTTTCATCATTAATTAAATGATGAAGTTTGCTAAATATCTTTAAGAGAATAAAACCATTTAATTAATTAGAGTTTTCAACATAATTGAAATCTCATAATATTTTTAATTAACTAAAATCCTTTAAATAAAATGATTTTTCTACAATTATAATATATTTGAATCTCTCAAAAATATTATAATTTTCTTACTTAAAACCAGGTTTGGTTCAATTACACTAGAAACATCCCATTTAAAATACTTCCTGAACATTTAAAATAAAAGAGGGAAAGCACTGGGCTTATTTTTAGAAATCACTTGATATCTTTAAAAACACACCATCAAGGTTTGACATGTAGAAAAAGGAGTGGGTTGTTACAATAATGGTGTCAGTACATATGATGCGGCCTTATCTCGGGAGTTCAATATGCATGTTGCAGTCTGTGGACAATAAAAGATTTTTTAGTATATGGAAACTTGTTTGAGTGGAACACAAAAGGTAAAATGGCTTGTCCAATCTGTAATAAAGATACTCAGTATCAATGGTTGACAAGTGGTAAAAAATTATGTTTAATTGGACACCGTTGAAATTTATCACATGATCATAAATGATGTTCAAATAAAGTGATATTTGATGAAAGGGTTGCGCATATGTCATCACTACCGGAGTTGTTTGGGCTAGATATTATCATGCAGTTGATAGATGCTTCAGAAAATAGATTTGGGAAAAATGCAAGAGTTCAAAAGAGGAAATGACAAGTAGTGGAGTTGAATTGGACAAAAAAAAAAAAAGCATCTTCTTTGAATTGTCACACTGGTTTACCTTGACACTTCAGCATAGTCTAGATATTATGCACATTGAGAAAAATATATGCAAGAATATATTGGACACTCTAATGTCAATAGAAGGGAAAACAAAAGATACAACTAACTCTTGTAAAGATTTAAAGGAGCTGGGGATAAGAAGGGAGTTACATTTGCAAGATAATGGGTTATCAGCTTATATGCCCCTTGGTTAGTATACATTGTCAAATGATGAGAGAAAAAAATTCTATGAGTGGTTCATGACAATCAAATTTCCTAATGGCTATGCTTCGAACATGTCCAGATATGTGCGAACCCAGGATTGAAAGATAATTGGTTTTAAAAGTCATGACTGTCATATATTTCTGTAATGTTTGTTGCTAGTTAGTGTGTGTGAAAGGCTTACTCGAGATGATTGTGCAGCTTTGACAAAAGTAGGGGGAGTTTTCAAGGACATTTGCAGTAGAGTATTGAAAGTTGATGCATTAGTAAAGATGGAAGCTGACATTGTAGTAATATTGTGCAAATTAGAGAGTTTGTATCCACATTCATTATTTGATGTAATGGTTCATTTGGTTGTGTACCTGCCTTGTGAGGTATTAGTTGCTAACCCGATCCAGTATACATGGGTGTATCCTATTAAACATTTTTTTAGAAAAATTAAGCGATCTATGGGGAATAAGACTCGTCTGAAAAGTTCCATTGCAGAATCATACATTGATAATGAATAACATAGATTTTGTTCTATGTATTTTAGTGGGGTTGGTACCAGATTCACAAAACCAAACCAAAATTATGAAGGTGGACAAATGAGAGTTAATTCATTATTTTCTATATTTTCTCAAACCATACATCTCATAAGTGCACAAGGGGGCTATGACCTATGTGGGTGAGAGTTTGATAGAGCCCAATGATATGTATTGAACAATAGTAAAGAGAATGACAACTACTTGATGTTAGTGATCTGTGCATATCAAAATAAATTTAAAGTCATGGAATATAATAAAACTTGATTACTATTAATTGTTAACTTGAATATGCACAACGAACATATACAATGACTTCACCTGGATGGTGTAACTGATGTAGAAGAAACATGAAGATGAGTTCACCTCGTGGTTTGAACAGACGATATTAGTAAAAAATGTCTTACTATCTACTAATTTCATTCCACTAAAATAGATTTTTTGCTATCTATCATTGATATAACTATAATAAAATTTATATGTTGGTTGTTTGTATCAAAATATGGTAATAATTTAGAAGAAATCTCAAGTGACCTGTATGCTTTGGCATGTGGTCCGTCCATGTGGGAAATCCAATACTCAGGATGTTTGATGTGTGGATATAAATTTCACACGGCAGATAGAGAATGATAAGAAAAATTCAAAATTGTGGAGTCGTAGTCAAAGGAAGCCATGGGGAGGATAAAGTATATAGGAGGCATATGGTCTGCTTGTTTAAATGTAATTGGTGGGATATCTCAAATCCTAAGTTGAGAGTGCGTAATGATGAATATTTTGTAAGTGTCAATACATCTTGCACATGGTATAAGGACGATCCTTTCGTTCTTACTTACTAAGCAAATCAAGTTTTTTATTTAGATGATCCGGAGTACGGAAACCCATGGTGAGTAGTACAGAAGTTTGCACCAAAAAATGTATATGCTTACATTTCAAAGGCAGATGAAAAACATGAAGAGCATGATGGTCCAACAAATGAAGAAGCATATCAAGAAGATGAATCATACATTAATCTATTTGTTGATCTTAGCCAATAAGACATGGTGCCATTGCGTACAGAAGAAGTTGAACCAAAAGTAATTGAGGGCAGATTGTCAGAGGAACATGAGTCAGCTGAAGTATCTACTGAGGATGAGGGCGAAAGGTTCAGCAAAATTGATAGTAAATGATAGCTATTTTTGTGTAAGTATCATTGTTATAAATATAATAATATTCTTGCTAATAATAATTTATTACAATTTAAAACAACTTTGCCTCCCAAACGCAAATCAACTCCTATGCCATCTTCATCTGTTACCGACTCCCCAATTGGTTTGCTTGCCATGAATGGTGGATCAACATCACCCAACCCAGAACAATGTATGTTACATAGAAACTTGATTTTATGTGATGATTTAAGTAATAGTGTTTTAAAAATAAAATATTCTTTTTATATTATGTAATTTAATTACTATATATATGTTGTAAATCATGGTCGAGGTTGAGGTGCTATTATGAGTGTCTACATAGAGAAGATAAGGAAACTGTGATACCCCTTTTTTACGTATATTTTAATTAAATAATTATTTTATTTATTAAAATTATGAACTTTCTTGTTTTAAATTTTAGATGAATTACGTGGTATTATTTTAAGACTTATAACTGTAAAATTTAATTTAAAGTGTTTTCTTGTTATTAAATATTGCTCATTATTTAAATTGCTCTTTATTCTAAATTATTTTATTGTTTTATTTATGTATTTTCTTATATTTAGTCATTGTGTTTAAATTATTTTATTTAATTTGCCATTTTGAAATTCTTTTCATTAGATCAGTTTTGAAACCCAAGTTCAAAGAACTGGACCTCATTTCTCTCCCTTCCTTTTTCTTTTTCTCCTATTTTTCTTTTCTTCTCTTTTTTTCTCTTTTTTCCTTCTTTCTTTTTTTCCCCCTGCTCTCCTGTGCACGACATTCCTCCCTTTCTCTTCCGTCATTTTTTTCTCCTTAGCTATGCGATCTCCCTTTCTCGTGCACCATTCTGCATCATTACCGCCCCTCCCATTCTTCTCCCCATTGGCCAGCAATCACCCTCCTCCATTTTTGCATCTCCATTTCTGATTTGATCATTTTGGCCTCCAACCGCTGCCCACTTAGCCACCCACGGCCAACAACCACCACTAGTTGCTTCACTAACATCCCTAAGCTCTTCCATAGCTAGCCCAAGTCTTCATTTGTTCCCATTCAAAATTTGGCATTTTTGACCCATGACTTTGTTTCAAAAAAATATTGTTCCGTCATTGTGCCGCCAACTTTAGCACCTCCTTAATCCTTTAAAAATTATATTTTATCATTGTAAGTATTTTTTTCAAAAAGTTTTTTGATATTTAAATATATTTTACACTAATGCATTTTTCTACAGTCTAGTTGGTTGTGTTGGGGCTTGTGTCCGAGGAGTACGAGGGTTAGGTCAGATTGGAGGATGGGATCGTCTGTGAAATTGAATTGTGTTTGAGTTGTTATCTGTTGAGTATTGTGTCATGTCATTCATTGTATTGATTATTTATCATTCATTTAGTGCGTTTATATCATGACTCCAAGTCAAGATGGGGCATTATTTCGGTGGAGCTCCTCTAGTCACTCGAAAGCGTAATACACTGAGTAACGTCCCTTGGTTGTCACTGGGCAACAACAGGATCAGACGGGTTAGTAACGGTCTCGTGTTGACTCCATTGCCCCTTTGTTGGTTAGGGTTAGATGATGCTTGGCCACGAACGCGTTAGGTGCGAAACTGGGCATCGCTCGTCATGAAGTTATACGCACTGTTGTTACCCGTGATGTGACAAAGGGAGTCATAGTGTGCAAATGTTCCCTAGGGGAGATCATATTGTATACATTATCAATGGATATTTAGGCCATTTTTCCCAGAAAATGGTGGGTTTGATAAATGAATATAAGTGGATCATTTTCTAGAAAAATGATGGTTTTATTCTTGGGCTATTTTATAGAAAAATGGCGATTGATATTTTAATGGATTTGTTTTTGGGCCAATTGGGATTTTGGTGTGTGTTGGAAAATAATCATTTTGGACATATTATGATTTTGAGTCTCATGCATATTTTAGTATGTGCATGCATATATATTGGTTGGGGATTTGTTTGGGGTTTTCTTATGATGCATATATGCATATATTTTAGGTCTAATGTCGCTTTCTCGTGTTTGGGGATTTGTTTCCCTCTTTTGTTGTGTACCTCTAGTTTGTATTATATTTTTTATTGGATTATTTTATAATTTTTTAAGACATTTTATTTTGGGAGACTTGTATTTAAAATTCTAGTACTTAGTCGACTAATTTTAATTTATCCCCTATAACTTTTGTTTTACACTTGTTGCATGTGCATACACTTAGCACTTATTATTCGGGTACATGACTCGTGTTGTCAATATTCCGGCATCACGATTCCCGCCTTTCTGTATATGAGGGTTATGGGCATCATAGAAATAGAAAAAAATTAAAGTTGATATACATAATGATCACACCGGTGGCTCTGAAAATTCAACAGCTTGGTTTGCTTCTTATTTTGGTACCCTTACTTGCACATATGCACCGATGGCTACATCCTCTTTGGTTAAAGTTCTCCAAGATGTGAAAGACCACATCAAAAATCGTTGCTTGGTAATAAGTCACCTAGAAAATAATTAAGTATAACATCTTAATTTATAATTAGTTTGTATTTGGACTAATTGTTTAGTATTTGGACTAATCGTTTATAATTTTTTCAAAGATGAGTTTGAACTTAATTTTGACCGGCTAGAGGATCGACTAATGATTGATTAGCTAATTTTAAATGCATTCTAGAGGTACAAACGTAGATTCCATAAACATTATCAAAAGTTTTGTAGTGCAACAAAGTCGCGTCAAAATCAATTCCAAGACATGCCGCCAAATGAATGATTTAAGTTTTGTAATATGTTTAAAGATCCTACATATCAAGTAATTTCGCTGCTATCTTTCTTTATGGTATATGATGCATGCATTAAACTAATATAGTAATAATGTTGTTTTGTTTTTGTAGCAACGGAGTATTGTCAACAAAATAAATAAAGCAAATTTAACGATACAGCATCATGCGGGTTCTCAATCTTTTCATCAACTATAAAAAATATTGGTAACATTATACTAGTCCCCTATTAAATATTAACATATAAAAATTTATCATTGAAATTATAATATAGATTTTCCTTTTGCAAGAAGAAGAAAGTTTTACTGATTATAATCTAACCTAATTGTATGCTAAATAACACAAAAATCGAAATGGTGTTTGAACCTGTCCTGAAACAGAAGTAAATTATGTAAGTTTAAGTTTTTTATTTGTATTGTCTAATAATATCTTTGCTATTTATAACTAGCTCTAATGATTTTTTTTTTAATAGGACAATATGGTATCACTTATGGAAACTGTTGTGGCTTCGTCTAATGAATCATTTGTGAACGATGTTAAGATCTCTTCTCAAATTCTTGGACCACATTTTGGATATCTGAGGGGCTTAGTATGTTGTGTGAAGCCTTCCTCAACATCATCATTCTCTTCTCAATTCAGATTGAATAACAAGTCTCAATAATTAGTGAAATCAAGGCTCAAGATCGAACAAAACATGTAGAAGAAGTTAGAGATTCAATTCCAAAAAATGTTCAAACAATGGCAATTAATAATGTCCCAAAACTCTATGCCACCACAATACTAGAACTTATTTTCTTACTAATCTTTTTACTATTTTGACTCGATGCAACATTTGAACAAATGTGATATTTTAATTATAATATTTAATATTTGTTTCTTTCTAGTAATATGCGATTAGTATGAACATGACACACGTGTACTCTAAATTTTTAATTTAATAAAGGAATATCTGATGACATTCTATTCAAACATTCATTTATAAGAGACTCTCTGAGTCCATCATATGTTCATAAACACATAACTATTCTAGTAAGGGAGGAACTCCATTTCTACCATACATACAAGAAGGCACTAAGTCAATGTATAAGGGTTTATCATCACCCCACCATAAGGGTTAAACTATACCAAGAGATATATGGTTTAAAGTCAAACCTGACAAAACGTCCTGACAAGGGACACATCCCAACATAAAAACAACATTCATAGACGTAACCCATCATCCATGTAAGGTTGAACCAATAGGGAAGAGACTAAGCATCTGTATCTCCCTCTACAGTAATGCCCCACTCCCTAGCCTCTTTGTCATTTATCTAGGCATTTAAAACATAAACACAAAATGAGTCTAATACTTAATAAGCAGTATACCATGCTGTTAACTTACTAATCATCTAATCTTCTTCTTTTGAGGTCATGCATACATAAACCTTTGTTGATTTTAACGATGCTTTTATGCATAAACAGTTTAAGAAATAAATCATACTTTCATGTATAAACATTTAAACACTACTTTTATGCATAACATTACTTTCATGTTTCACTTTCATTTGGTCGATACACACTATTACGTCCAGTGTGTTGGGGTCAGCGGTCTTTTAGACTTGATTCTGCCCGTGGCTGCTGGTTGGTAATCCTTCCGTTAGAGGGCAGCACTGGGTGCACCACCAGTACTACTTACCTGGCATTGCAATCTGCCCAGTCCTTTAGTACTATTATTCATTTATCAGTCATGACCATTACATAGTTTCATATATTAAAATATTCATTTCCTTTCAGTTATTTCTTTCTTTCCTTTAGCCCTTTTCATTTATCAGTTCATTCATGGAAAAACAGTGTTTAAAAGAATGAGTTTAAACATCATCTTTCATGCCATTACCTATTTTCATATCTTAACCTTTTTTTTTTTTTATTTATTTCCTTTCTTTGCAATCAAAACGTTTTCGTTATCTTTTCTTAGTCCAGTGCATATGGGTTTGTTTTAAAAAAAAAAAAAAACATTTCATGTTATACTACGTATAAGTAAGACATTAGTTATTTGAGAGAGCATGTATGAAAATCTCATAACTTAGAATCTACGTGCATGCATTACCTTATACACATACAAACCATTATAATTGATAGGGTACTTAACAGTGGCTACTAAGAAAAGCTTGTACATAATCTATACATTTACTTTTTCTTTAGAAGAACATTTGAAAAGTGAGAGACATTCTTTTATAAGAGAACTTTGTGTAAAAAGCATGATAGTTACTTACCTTTATACTCATCGATACTTCCAACGTCAATATAAGTCGTATTCCAATAAATAACATAAACGTGTTAATACTCATGCAATATCCTCTAGGCCTCCCCTTAAACAAGAAAGCCATGACATTAACCTAACGCCCTTCTACACTTACCGTTAACCCTATTAACTAACTTCTCATCTAACCTTTAGGTAGTTGAGATCTCATAGGCTTGACAAGGTTTATTTGACTCTAGCTCATTTTGGGATCATGGGAATTAAAAGCTTAGGAAACTTTCTAATTGTTCCTGCAATCACGTCAAAGTAGTCTGCAAGTCCGGCTTCCTCTCCATCCAACTCCTATGCCATGTTTTTATGAAATACTTGTTAGTACACAGTAACATTAATATAACATTAAGACCTGAAACTTTCCTGCAAACCAAACTGCATGTATACCTGAAGTTGTGATTCAAGGAACGCAAGTATAGTAGCAGGGATGATCCCCCTTATACCACCCCCATCAATGCTTAGAACTGTGATCAAGTTCCTGTACGTTGGGTGTTGAGCCTGAATCGGCGTTGTTTTCTCCATGGAAAATCTGGGAAAGAGTATGCAAGTTGTGGTGGTTGTAAGATGAGAAGAAAGGATTGTCTTGTTGGTTTTTATGAGGAAGAAGATCGAAGAAAGCTTAAGTTTCTGTTCTGGCATTTGATCCATCGACAAACCCCTATTTATAGAGAATAAATTATAGCCATGGGGCCATGATCCTCAAAATTTCAAATGTCCTTATCTTTCCCGGCCAGTTGCATAGGTTCATGATAAGTTTCATAGTACTAGTCTATGAACAAGAAATTGTACTAGTCTTGCATTGAAACTTTCCCTAGTTCAAACATTCTCTTAGACTATTTCAAACATTTTATGATTTAACAACGTCTAGAATATAAGAATTTTTTCCCGTGGGATATATATATATATATATATATATATATATAATGACCCAAAAAAAAGGAAGAAAAAGATCGGTACAATTTTCTCATACACCTCGTGTTTAATTAATTGATCAACATTGATCCCTGCAGGAAGTTAATTTCATCGAAGAAAAGGCTTTGTGGTGCATGGAGGTGCCAACTAGTACGTACGAATTAGAAACATATATCTTCATGCATGCGTAGTACTTAGTCCAGCTTGCTTCTATTTAGCGGACAATTAATATATAATTAATTAATTGATCAACATGTCTAGATCAGATTATGACCTGCAGCAAATTGCATGCATATATTGTTATATTCATTTTATTTGGGATTGCTGACCTGTTCAGAAAATTAGTATTTTAATCTATCCTAAAAATCTCAGAATGGTAGATTTCGATCTTGGACGCGCAACCTGTTCAGCTTAAAGATGACCAATATTTTCCAGGAAAGTGATCTGTCACGTACTGGTCATTCACCCAGATTATCTTCGGCCGCCAACCTGGCTTGTTAAATATTATTTTAACGTGAATGTTAATAATCGAATATTTGATTTTATATCATCCACAATGATAAAATAATAATAAATAAATATGTACTTTTCTACATCAGTTCGATGAAGAATTTGATCTGGTTATGAGAGAAAGATAATCCTAACAACTTTATCTTTTATTATCTCCCAATAGTTAGAGACGTACAGAATAATGTTGTAAGTATGAACCCTTTAAGTGTTCAATGCTATTTAAAGATTTCCAGCCATCATGAAATCTAAAAATTTTGTGTCCCCTATGATTGGATATAGAGGTATTCTAGTCTCACTGTAACTCAATAAATTAAGTTATAAGATTGAGCTAATTTAAACCCATTAGATATGAATGTGTGGGACATAAAGTTTAAATAAAACTCTTACATGATTGACCATTTGTTGTAGGATATTTTTTTTTATTGACGCCTGGTGTCTAAGAACGTCTTAACTAATATCTACAATCGATTTCTTTTTTATTATTATTATTTTTTTTTCGTCAATCTCGCTACAAAAAATCTGTAATTTGCCCGCATTTTAAAAATGCCGACATCATTAACAATAAACACCGGCAAATAATTCCCGGCATTTATTTATCGGCGTAAACCTGCAATGCCGGTACTATTGGTAGGTCGCAATTTACTAAAATATTACTAGCGTTTTGTGCAAATTAACGACATTTATCTAAATGTCATCACTAGTACGTTGCCAACCTTTTGTATAAACACTGCTAGTTTATTAATATTTTCGGTATTTTGGAAGCGCCACGAACTTAATTACTAGAACTACGTACAACCGAATCTACTAGTTTCCAGCATTTTTAAAACGCCAATAATAAAGTGACTTACACTAATTGTGAGCATGTAGTGTGTTTTAAATAAATATTTTAGAAACTCTCTCAAATTTAGATGGGAGTCCATAGAGGTTAACAGTGCTTCAAAAAAAATGGGTATTAATAGAAAATTCCATGACAAAAAATAATAAAAAAAATCAATAAGAAATATAATATAATGAATTATTATTGATCGATGCAATATAGAAAAAGAATTACAGATCAAATCGCAGTAAAGTGATCATGTTAGAAATACCAACTACTATATATATATATATATAATATTAGGGCGTATAGAATGGACAAATCACTTAATTTCTATTGATTTCTAGAGTCTGTTGATTTTTCATTGGCAACTTCTATCCGTTACGTACATTCCAATGTCCCCAAAATCGCAGTTTGAAACTGCCATATATTCCGAAAACGTGGCTGACCATTTGCATACTTACCCAGCAGAAATAAAGGTAACTCACCAAATAGTTAAATTTATTGGTACTTCTTGAGATATCCTTGTGGAAAATGAAAAAAAATTCAATCAAATAGTTCACTTAACCTTGTGAAAGCAGGTGATACTTGTAAACCTGATCATCTTCAACAGTATATTTGTAATAACACGTAGCAGATAAACTGAGTCGAACATAGGGAAAACATCCACAATATCGTCGGTCGTTGTAGGAGGTTTCTAGCATGGTTAATGCTAAAAATCAAGCTCAATGACAGCAGATCACCCCCATTAACTATACAACAATTAATATTGTTCAAAAGCAAAATATACAAGCAAATAACCTTAAGAAGTTACGAAATTTATATATTCTCGGAACCCAGTACTTGAAAAAGGGAAAACAATCACAGACCTATAATTAAATAGCACGTTAAATTTCATAATGGTAACCTACATGGAAAAAAGGCTCATGTTTTTTCATACCAGAAAATAAAAGGAATTAAGAGAAGAAAAACGTACAAGAAACACTTGAGGTCTGATCTCTCACCCTCTCTTTCTCTAGAAAATCATTGTTTGTTAAACTTTAGAGATTTTTTTTTTTTTTTTTTTTTTTTCCCCTTAACATATTCTAACATTGTGCAGGCGAAAATAGACTCCTGTTTGAATGCTCGACTGTCAGACATATGCAATATAGGCACTACGGCAGCTCCAACCTACCTCAAGAACCAAAATGAGGTAGGAAATGTACGTTAGTGAAGAAAATTTCTTGCAGACACGATGTAGCAAGTTTTTAGTCATATTTTGCTAAAAAACTAACAATTAAACTATATATAAGGGGATGGGGGGTTTGAATCCATATTTTCAATTTAAAGAATCGGATTATATACTATCAGACTATTAAACTCTTAACAGAAAGGAGTTCATTGTTAAAATGATTGTTAATTTTGGAGTTACAACAAAAAAAAAAAAGTTGTTGTGATCAATTCGAAAGTTCAATTGCCTTAAAAGTTACAATTAACGTCATATGTGATTGAAAATGATAGATTGAAATGGTGTTTTACACTCTAATTAGCTACATAAAATCAGATAAATATTTGCTAGAATTACTTGGCAAATTTTTACATGTGGTAGAATTCCAAAAGCTTTTAATTTAACGATAATAATATATATGATTTTAAACCTAGAATTCTCAAAGGACTTTGATCCTTCTGAAAAAGCCTCGATAATCTACTTTTGTGCCAAAAACTTAAGAAACCAGAATAATATATTAATCCAAAATGGTGAAATTAATAGTTACTAATTTGCCTTTTTAATTGTACGCTAGCTTGGCCAAGGATACAATCAGGTCATAAGAATCATACCATGATTATATGTATTAATATGACCAAATCTTGAACACTAATTTAAAGAACAAATTAATAAGAATATCTAGCTTCAAAGGACAAATTTTGGTGTGGGTTTGGCGTCTATTGTGAGGCCTAGCTTGAACCTAGCCCAAGCCTTAAGAAAAGTCATCTAGCCCACTCACGAAAACGACATCGTTTTTGGACCCCAACACATAAAAACACTAATTTGTCTTACCTATTTCCTTTCCCCCATTCTCTCTCCTCTCTGATCTGTCGTCTTCCCCCACTTCCTGTAACCAACCTGTGCCGCTTAGACCCCTACACACCTGCTACTAGCCCATTGGCTAAGCTCTATCACCCTCCTCCACCAACCATGGCCGACTTCTTTCCACTCCTAAAGACCAGTTCAGTCTATAAATGGAGCCGAGACCCCCTCCCTGACAATATCTCTTCCCCTCTTGGGTTCCCCACTCATTTATGTTTGTCTCCCTCTCGCTACTTGCTACCTCTCTCTCTCTCTTCTCTCTCTCTCATTCTTTTTCTTTCATTATCATCCTAAACTGCCACAAGCCGTCCAACCAAGACCATCATTAAGCTTCACTTATCTCCTCCCTTTATAGGTCCCACAGCTCAAAGTGTTTGGGTTTGAAAACTCTAGCCTCGACTGCACCCTTTGCCCTTCTGATCATCCTTGTGGTCACCTCCCCATGCTAACCCTACATCGACTATAGTGAGTTCCTCTCTCTATCTTGGTCTCTCTTTCTTTATCATTCTTCTTTGTCTCGAAGCCCAACCTCATTTTTGGGTTCAAACATACCCAATTGTGCCTCTACCTTCGGCATCGTCGTAACCCCTTTCCCCCTCACTCAAAATATTATATTTCCCTTTCTGCCCATGACACCACCATAAACACCCAAATGACCACCACACCTCCAGCTAAGAAGAAAAATCAAGGGAAGCACAGCGTGAGGCTAGACACTGAAGACCTTCCAAAATAATCTCCTGCACACCGTGGTAAGTGGCTCTCTAACTAATCCTGAAAATGTTGTTGTTGGAGATGTGAATTGTGAATGTGTTGTGTGGTCTTCTGTGTGGCCGAGAGCCCTATGGAAGTGTTGTGGTGTTGTGTGGTTCTCAGTGTAGTTGAGATCAGCCTTTGTGGAAGTGTTATGGTGTTGTGTGCTTCTTTTTGTGGCCGAGAGATTTTGTCGATGTGCTGTGATGTTGCATGTGGTTATCTATGTCATCGAGAGCCTCTGTGGAAGTATTGTGATGTTGTGTGTGATTCTTTGTGTTACTGAGAGCTTCTGTGTAAGTGTCATGATGTTGTGTGGTTCTTTGTGTGACCAGGAGCCCTATGGAAGTATTGTGATGTTGGTGGTTCCCTTGGTTGTGGCCAAGTGCCTTTGTGAAAGTGTTGGAATTTTCTGTGGTCTTTTGGTAGACCCTTATTTGATGTCCATTTGCTTATACTATTGCATAAATGTTGTTCTAAATTTTTTTTAGGTACTTTATTATTAAGTTATGTTGTGGAGATTTTTTCTTCCGTCCTTCACATTGTTTTTCAACTGTGGGGCGTGTAATTTCTCACTTTTGCACAAGTTTGAAGTTTGTGAACGAGTGTTGGAAATTTCCACCCTTACTTTGGATTACAGTTTGTGAGTGCTTGCTCGAAATTTCCCCACATGCATTGTACTTCATCATGTAATTGTTACTGGATTTCTTAGTATTTTTTTATTTATTGTTGATGAAGTAATTGCTGAGATTTTGTCATTGGATTGCCTTATAACTTGTATCTACTTGTAGAAGATTTCGCTATCGGGTTGTGAATTATGCATGTACATTTGATTTTGTATTATTGCTGGATTTTTGGATTAAATGACTTTACGTGAGTGTGCGCCTATCATTACCTCAAATCGAGATGGGGCATTATTTTGGTGAAGTGCCTATCACTCAGGAGCACATAATATTGAGTGTCATCCCTTGCATTGTTTCTAAGCAAAAATGGGCATAGGCGAGACGTAGTTGTATCGAGTCGAAATCGTCACCTTTCTAGTGGTGGAGGCCAGAGGACGTTGTGGTCAAGGATGAAGCATGAAGCTAGGCATTATTGGTAATGAAATCACATGCAAGGTTGTTACCGTTGGTGTAGCAAAGGGAGACAAGGTGTGTGGATGGTCCATTGGTGTATCAACTTGTGAGAATCATGTTGAGTAAAAGAATTTCGTTATACGGTAACCTTTTGTGTGAAATTTACTGTTATTTGGTTAAGCTTCATCCTGGTTAGTTGTGAAATGTTAATTATCACTTTTCTTGCATCAATTATTTGCATAATTTTCACTTCCACTTGCATGGATTTTTTTTTTTTTTTTTTTTTTTTTTTTTTTTTTTGTGTTAGTCTTAGTTTTACTTATTAAGATTTTGTCAAATCTTACTGTAGCAGTCCCGCTATGATCTCACTAATTAGAATCATAGATTTTCATGTAGAAAAAGAGTTTAGTGGTAGTTATGAGTATGAAAATTTAGCAATACCTAAGGATTGAGGCATGAGGCTTTTCCCCATGTTGTTAAATTGATACGTTTGAATTGTTTTGAGAAAAATGAATGATTGTAATTATTCTTTTGCTTAGGGTTAGAGACATGTGACATATGGATAATATTGAGGTTGTGTTGTATTTAAGTTTTATGGTATTATTATGTAGATTTAATGACTACTTTTTTAATTTCTCTGGGGAGTTAACTGTTTAATTTTATTGAGCATGTGAGCACACACTTGTTATCATCACATGAGAGAAGTATATGACTTGAACACTCTGGCTTCCACCAAATTAAAAGTAGAACCTGGCCGCCGGGGGGGGGGGGGGGGGGGGGATCACACCTATCTTATTGTAATTCCTATCCGAAATATAAAGCAGTGAGAGAGAGACAAAAATATAAAGTACATTGCACAACATTTATATCTACCCATAAAAATGTTTTGGATATAAGTAAATACAAAATATTGTTTAATTTACCTTATATGTAAAGTATTGTTAACAAACGCTACTCCCCATCACGTTGGATGTGTTTTCGCAATGACAACTTTCTTTTTCGTTTCTCTCACGCACAAATCTCTGATCTCTAACATAGATTAGTTTCCCTTACAAATTTCTATCTGACACATTTGATAGTTATTGATATTTGATTGGGTTTCATTATGACTAGGTTTCTTCTTGTTGATCATGAGTACTGTTCTACCGAGCATGCACGGAGGTTATCCTTGGGATGAGAAAGAAAAAGCTCATTGCCAATCATAGATTCATAATCAAGTAAATATCAACCAAAGAGGTAGAGATTGATTCTTTGAGCTTGGCAACATTGAAAGTCTCCATGCATGACCACTCGATCTCTAGAATCCATGCTCATATAAAATGTTATGGTTACTTCCTTTTAAGGTTTTTCATTAATATTCTTGAATAGTAATATCATAAGCATTTAAAAAGATAAGGAAACTTAAAAAACATAAAGGGCGATTAGTTGGTCTTCGCTCTCTTGTCGTGGCAATAGAGAAGAAGGAACTGTAGTCTTCTGACTCTCGGGAGTTTTAAAGGTTTGTCCCATCTTGTGGTGGGTTTTTTCTTTCTTTTCAATGGATGATTCTTAGGATGCTTGGAAGAAGATCGATCTCAACGTCAAAGAAAGTTCTGAGATCAAGATTGTGCAGAGGGGTTTGGAGGAACTTAGAAACTGTGAGAGAAAGAGTTTGTTAGGGAAGGTGTGTGCTGATCGTAGAGTAGGCCTGGAGGTCCTAAGGAATATGATGCTTAAGGCTTGGAAGGTTGATAAGTCTATTGTTTTCAAGCACTTAGGTGATAATCTTTTAGCTATCATATTTGTGTCATCTGAGGATCGAGATAAGGTTATTTCTGGGAGACCCTGGCTATTTGACAATGTTGTTTTTGTTCTCAAACCAGTTGACTTGGGGGTTCAACCACAAGCTACAGATCTTCATACTAAGTGCTTTTGGATCCAATTTCAACAACTTCCTATAGAGTGTATGAACCGAACTATTGGAGAAGAGATTGGCAATTCAATCGGGCATGTGTTGGTTGTGGATGTGCCAAATGATGGAATTGGTTGGGGTCCTTTCCTTTGGGTCCTAATTGAGGTGGATCTTTGTAAGCCTGTGTCTTGGGGTAGGACTATCAAGTATGGCTCTCGAAATATGTGGATTCCTACCCAATGGGAGAAGCTCCCTCGAATGTGTTTTGCATGTGGTCGTATGTTTCATGGCAAGGAGATTTGTACTCCATTTGGGTCCACACGGTAAACAGGAAGTGCTCAGTTTGGGAGTTGCTTTGAGCCTCTTTCTCTAGTGGAAAATGAGGGGTTAAAGGGCCTTCTATGAGTGCAGAGAATTTCAGTGGCACTTCTATGTTTCCTCATGTTGGCGGTCGATGTGGGGATGATAGTGAGGTAGCGTCCGGTGGTGTAACAGGGTTGAGAGATGCTATTGTGGAGGAAAACAATGTGTCGTGCGGTGGAACCACTGCTGATGAGATAACGGGGACACATCCAATGACGGTTAAGCACTTCTCAACTGGAGACCCCATGCAGCAAACTGACAAGGAGGCAGTTATAACTACCTCCACTTCAAATTTTTCTGCACGGGAACGTCAGGTCCAACTGACTTTTACGTAGTGGGCCTCATTTGCTTGTTTTGGACATTGGCCCATGGACCTCTTAATTAACCCAGTGGAGCACCTTGCTGAGGGAAGGGTTGTAGCTGGCAAATTCAGTAAGTCTACATTACTAAGGACATCAAACAAGCTTTCTTAAAAAGGAAAGGAACTTTCAATGGTTGAGGGTGTGATGGTTGAAGAGGAGAATGGTGTTGCTCAACTCCCTTCTGCACAAAAAGAGAATGATCCTACAGGACGATAATGGAAGAGGAGGGCTTGACTGCACGAAGGAAATGGTCAGTCTTCCTTACAACATACCGGTAAAAAATGTGGGTTTGTCACTAACTGCTACGCAGGTTGCTACTGCGACGTCTAAAAAACCTAAGGTCTGGATGAATTTCAAATTGATAAGGTTGATGAGTTATTGGTGACAGCTACTTTGTAGTCGAGCCGAGAGCCATGATTCTATTCAATTAGACTACTGAGGGCATGGGAACCCTCGAACAGTTCATAACCTTTATTTTTGAGTGAAGGATAAGTCTCCCAACGTAGTTTTCCTAATGGAAACACTACTTTTTACGTCTAAAATGGACCAGATAAGGAGAAAGTTGGGCTTTGAATGTTGCTTTACTGTTGAACCAGTGGGTAGGAGTGGGGGGCTAGCAATGTTATGGAATGAAGACTTTGGTTACATTTCCCTAGTTAGTTTGGTACCGCTCTAATTACAGGTTATTATGGAGACCCTCAGACTAGTAGCAAAACTCTTTCTTGGGCACAGTTGAATATCATGAATCCCGGTCCCTATCCCTGGTGTTTATTTGGGAATTTTAATGAGATTATATTGTCTTTTGCGAAGGTAGGGGTTAGAGAGAGACCTAAATTTCAAATGTGAAGGTTTAGGGAGGTTGTGGAACAGAATAATTGAATTGATGTAGGTTGTCGAGGCAATCCTTTTACTTAATTGGAGTAATAGGCATTCAGATCTGACTTTTACCAAAGAGAGGCTTGATAGGGTCTTTGTTAACAACTTTGACAAGAACAGGGTGCTCGAGTGGTGGATACTCTGGTGGCTAGATGCTCTAATCATGCTCCTTTGGTGATTTCTTTGAGACAAAGGGGCAGGGGTTCTGGGATGCACATGAGGCCTTTTAAGTTTGAGGCTAGCTTGACTAAGGAGGAAGATTGTGTAGATTCATTGAAGATGCATGGAGGATCTGCTCAGAGAGAGGGTCTACAATGGACAGACTTCAAGCTTCCCTAAGGAAATGCAGTACTGACATGAGTACATGGAACAGTTCTCATAATTTAGATGAGGAGAAGGTTTTAGCAGAAAAGACAGCTTTACTGAAGAGACTGCAAGACCATGAAGGCCTAGCTAATGGGGCTGAGATTCAAAAATTGCAACAGGAAGTAGGTTTGTTATTAGACAAGCAAAATTTGAGATAGAGATAAAGGGACAAGGCAATCTGTTATCAAGCTGGGGATAGAAATACACGGTTTTTCCATATGTGTGCTTCACAGCGAAGGAGAATAAACCAAATTGTGGAGGTCAGGGATTCAAATGATGTCTTGAGAACAGGTCAAGTTAGTATTTCACAAGCTTTTGAGGCTCATTTTGCTAGTGTTTTTTTTGTTCTAGTCATCCCTCTGATGTGCATTTAGAAGAGGGTTTGGCTAATCTATGTTGTAAACTCACTAGTTAAATGTCTCAAGATCTTGATAAGCCTTTTGTAAAGTCTGAAATTGAGTTGGCTTTGTCACAAATGGCTCCCTTTAAATCTCCTGAACCTAATGGCTATGGACCCTATCTTTTACAAAAATACTAGAGTATAGTGGGGGGACAGGGTAGTTGCTGTTGTTCCAGACTTTTTGAATTTGGGTATCTTTGATGAGGGGCTGAACAAGACTAACCTGGTTTTAATTCCCAAGTTGACTAGGCCTCAAATTGTTAGTGATTTTAGACCCATTAGTTTATGTAACGTTGTTTATAAACTAATGGCTAAGACCCTTGCAAATAGGCTGAAGAAGGTTTTACCTGTGATTATTTCACCCAAACAAAGGATCTTTATCCCTGGCTGCTTGATTTCAAATAATACCATAATTGCCTATGAGGCCATTCATACCATGAAGACCATTAAAAGGGGAAATGCGGAGTGTTGCTATTAAATTAGATATGTCCAAGGCTTACGATAGAGTTGAATGACCCTATTTGAAGGCTATTATGTTGAGGATGGGTTTCAGCCATAAGTGGGTTGAGAGAATAATGCTTTGCATTTCTATTGTTCAGTATTCCATACTAGTGAATGGCCAGTGTAGTAATCTAGTTTGTCCCACAAGAGGTTTAAGGCTAGGGGATCCTCTTTTCCCTTACCTATTTTTGTTGTTTGTTGAAGGTTTATATTCTTTGTTACATAAAGCTGAGATGAGTGAGATTCTTAAAGAGTTTGAGATTAGCAAGGGTAGAATAACCATAAATCATCTGTTGTTTATTGATGATTGTTTAATTTTTTGTAAGGCTGATCTGGTCCACTGGAGGGCTTTGGAGAGTCTATTGAGTGCTTATGAAAGAGCTTCTGGGCAAAAATTAAATTTGGGTAAAACCTCTTTGTTTTTTAGCTCCAATACAAAAAGCGAGGTTCGGGATGGATTAGCTGCAGTCATTGAGGCTAGAATTTTTACTGATGCTGATAAATACCTAGGTTTACCCTCTTTGGTGGGTAGATCTAAATATAAAGCCTTTTGTAGTATAAAAAAGAAGGTCCAGGACAGAATTGGTACTTGGCACAATAAATTTCTTTCTCAGGCAGGGAAGGAAGTCCTTATTAAATCTGTTTTGCAAGCTCTTCCCACTTATGCTATGAGTGTTTTCAAGTTGCCCAAACATTTATGCACTGAAATATCTCAACTGTTGGCAACATTTTGGTGAGGTCATATGTCAAACGAGAATAGAGTTCAGTATAAGCAATGGAAGAAGGTAGACCTACCAAAGGATCAAGGGGGTATGGTGTTTCAGGATATGGTATGTTTTAATCAGGCATTACAAGCTAAACAGTATTAGAGACTCCTTACTAATCCTTATTCTCTTGTGGCCAGAATAATGAAGGAGAAATATTATAAAAATGAGGATATTTTGAATGCAAAATTTGGTAGGGCCCCTTCTTTTATATGGAGAAGTATTAGGGGTGCTACTGAGTTAGTCAAGAAAGGCATGAGGTGGAGGGTTGGAAATGGTCAGAAAATAAGAATTTGGTGTGATCGATGGTTGCCAAGTCCTAACACTCACATGGTTCAATCTCCTGTTAAGTGGTTGCAAAGAGAGGATATCGTGGATCAACTGTTACTAGATGGGGGTTCATGGAATGCTGAATTGATTGATGACATTTTTTCAATTGAGGAAGTTGTTGTGATTAAAACTTTGCCTGTAAGTAGGAGGAGGCCAGAGGATAAACTGATTTGGGATCATACTAAAAATGGCCTTTCCTCTATGAGGTTTGCTTATCATTTACAATATCAAAGTGTTTCTGTTTCCGTGGGAGGATGTTCAAACTCTCAACTATTTCCTTAATCCTGGAAACACATATGGGCTTTACAAATCCCTCATGTCATGAACGTCTTTTTGTGGAGAGCTGTTGGTGAGGCTCTCCTAACCAAAGGTAACCTGTTTACAAGGAAGATTATTGATACTGGGGCATGTTCGATATGCAACCAACAAATTGAGACAAGTAACCATGTTTTATGGTCTTGTGGGGCAGCGCGAGATGTAACAGTCCGCTAGAAATTTAATGATAAAATTTCTATTGGCTTGAGAAATCTTGTGAAGACCCCATAAATTTTCACAAATCTATTAATTGTATAGGTTTTAGTCTAACTACATAGTTAGTGTTATTACTCACTATGGTATCAGAAGTGTGTTTTTTATTATTAGAGATAGTTAAAAAAGTTTTAATTGGACACGTGGAAAGATCTTAGCCACCTCACTCTGTGTAAGAGAGACCTACACTTAACTCTCACTCCGGGTAAGAGAGACCTACACTTAACTCTCACTCCGGGTAAGAGAGACCTACACTCAACTCTCACTCCAGCCTCATTTTCTTCCATATTTTATCCATAAATACCTCTAGCCACTCCCCACGAAATTATCTTCCTTTACACATTTCATTGAAAGAACACCAAACACTCTCTCGGACAACTTTTAAGTATTTTTTTGCACGCCCATTTCGAAGCTTTTGTAAGTGTTTTATCATAACATTTTTTTCATATAAGTTGTTGGGTTTTTAGTATAGTTTACATAGATATCTTATTTGTTCCATTTGAAGATCATTTGGTCAGTCAAATATTGTTTAAACTCTAAAAATGTCATTCTGGGAGATAAACTGGAGAATATGTTGTAGTTTGGAGTTTTTGACCAAGCTAATGGATAGATATTGGTCTGAAATTTTTATGAAATATTGTTAACATATGTATATGATTATTGGTTGAGGATTGTTGCATGATTAAAGGTTTTTATGAAAGATTTTCTTAGATCTAGAAACTTAGAAACTGGAAGAGGAAAAACAGTTTCTGTTTTGAGAAAGTTTAAATCTTTAGTGGTTTAAACCTATTCCAATGACTTTGATAATTTTATTGAAGGATCCTAAGCCTATTATATACATGTTATAATATTATTTTGAAGATATTTGATGTTAGTTTCAAAGATATGAAATTTTATACAAAGAGATATTCAAATAGGCCAAAGTGATGATATTCTTGGCTAAATTTATATTTTGGTTAATTTTTAACCATGTGATCTTGAATTAGAAGTTTATATATGTTTTAGGACATCTTTTTAAATCATGTGATGGTTTGGTTTGAAAATCACATCTTTATAAGTCATATATCAAAATGTTGATCAAAATAAGTTAGAAACAAAAATTAATGGAAATAGCATATGAGAATTTCGGCCCTATGGAGTTTTAATAGTTGTGATTGGTTTTAAATTTTTTTAAATTGATATTCGAGTTTAGGATAAAATTTACATGAGGCATGTAAATTTTGGTGACTTTTGGAGTTAGCATGCAAAACCCTTAAGTTAGGGGTAAAATGGTCATTTTCTCACATGTAGAGGGTAGAATGGAAATTTTACTCTTAAGTTAGTGTTTTTCCATATTTCAAATTATTAATGATTTAGTTCTAACTTTTAGAATCACTAATGACAGTTCCTCGTAATCACGCTTGAGCTTTTATAAGAAACGAGGAGATCAAGGTAAGTTAGCTTTTAATTTACTAGCAGTTTACTGTGTATCTGTGCTAAGTAAAGGAACTACAGTGTATCACATATTTGTAGTTCATGTTTGTCTGTTATCACAGAATTTATTGTCATGAGTTTCATCTGTTACACAAGATATTTTGTCATATATTACAAGTACATAATGTTAAATATGTCATCTATTACATGTATGTCATGTCATGTTAAGTATGTTTCCGTTACATGTGATATCATTTTATGAAATATTGTGTGTTACGTGTTTAAGTCATGTCATGATATAACCCTATCTCAAGTTGGTCATGTCTTTCAAGTTATGTTCAACTCACGTTATGTTACGTTAAGGCTTCTGTCATTTCGTATTCCAATCATGTTTCGTTTTGAGTTACATTCAGTTTCGTGGGGTCCACAACAACTATGGCACACGAAGTATGGGGTCACAGCAATTGTGACACATATACTACGTAAAACACAGCAATTGTAACATGTAGAATACATGGGACCACAATAACTGTGGAGTATGTATTTAACTATATTGTGACACGTAAAATACATTGGGCCACAACAACTGTGGAGTATGTATTTACACGTAGAATACATGGGGCCACAACAACTGTGGAGTATGTATTTAAACAGTTAAAGAATAAGTTTCAGATTACGTTCATGTTAAGTCAAGTTTCAGAGCAAGTTCATGTTAAGTCAAGTTTTAGATCAAGTTCATGTCAAGTCAAGTTCAGTTCACGTTTCAATTTATGTTATGTCAGTTATGCTATGTTGAACGTCAATTTATGCTTTAATTATTTATTAAATTGATTATGCATTCATGCTTTTACTATCATTCATGCATCATTAGCCTGTGTGGAAGTTTTTTTTTTTTTTTGTTAACTTACTGAAATTTGTAATCAAATCTCACTATGATAGTCTCAACTACCATTCCTCCCGAATGATAGATCTTGTTACAGGACCTGAAGGAAAATCAGGAACTGACCAATTAGACACAGATGACTGAGCGACAATGCGACGTCAATATTAATATAGTAGTTAACGTAAATTACTACTTGTACTATGGAGTTGCATCTCCAGTACTTTTTATGTCATAAGCATTTTGAACTAGCGTTGTGATTTTAGTTGTTCAATGGGTCTTTATATATGAAGTATGTTTTAAGTATTTAGGATATTTTCAATTTGGTGCATAGTATTGCTAAAGAAAAAATTTATCCACTGCGAATATTGCATAATGTTAGATGCATGTTAGGAACATTACATCTTATATGTCATGAACTGGGGCAGGTAATCTTGTGTTGCATGTCTCGATATTTCAAATGTCCGTCCAATCCCAAACGGAATTTGGAGGCGTCACAGGAGATGTTTGGTCCGTCTCTGCAAGCTTTTTACAGAAGCCAAAGTGCCTTGATTTTGATTTTATTGTCACTTGGGAGACTTAATTGATAGATTAATTGGGTCTGATTTGGAATTAACTGCTTGTGTTTTTAGACAGCTCTGGCTAAGGAGAAACAAATGGGTTTTTAATAATTTTTTTGATAGTCCTTTGAAGCTATGGCAGAAAGCTAAACTAGAATTAGTTGATTTCCAACAAGCTCAAATTCAAGAGAAGGCTAAGAGTGGGGATCACGCTATTAGTAGGAGTTTAGTTCAATGGAGTATACCTGATGGGCATTGGGTTAAAGCCAACTGGGATGTAACTTATATCTCACATGATAGGAAGATTGGAGGGGGTTGTGTCTTCCGAAATAGCTCAGATGATCTGCTAGTTGCTACAACATGGCCAAGGAATTTTATTGGTAGCCTATTGCAGGCTGAAGCAATTGCTTTGGAGAGGTCTGTGGAACTTAGTAATGAGTTGGGGTTTCAGCAGGTTGTGTTTGAAGGGGATTCTCTGACTTTGGTCTATGATATTTTAAGCAATGAGGAGAATCGTTCATGGTATGGCCAAATTGTTGAAGATCTCAAGTCTATTCTCAAGCATTCTATCAACAAGATATTTCACTTTGCTCCCAGAACTTGCAATCAAGTTGCTCACAACCTTGCAATGATGGCATTACAATTAGATGTTGAATCTATCTGGATTGAAGAGGGACTGTTGGAAATTATGCACTGTATTGCTCATAACAAATTTGTTTCTATATTATGATTTATGAAATGTATGTTATCTTTCAAAATTTGCCTTACATCTAATGAAGTAGCTCACGAGTTGGCAAGATTTGCCTTACATCTAGATGATTTAGTGGTTTGGTGGGATTCATTTCCAGAATGTAGTTCACAGATGATCATTTGATCTGAATCTTTGATGTAATTTGTGGTTGTTTATGAATGAAATAATATTTTCCTATCAAAAAAATAAAAGATAAGGAAAAGTTATGGATTGAATGCAATGCATGCCGTTTGAATCATTATGAATAGATATATCTTGATTTATGTAAACTACATTACAAGGAGCAACTTGAAGTTGGTAAGGGGATTAATAAGATCCCTTCAAATTCTTGCATGGATTTTAGAGTATAGGAGAGATAGACATATTAAATCATGAATTTTACATAATTTATTATGTAAATTTGTGATTGCATGGATTTCTCTCACATTCGAATCTCTTAAGTTTTTGCCCGAACTTAAAGATATGTTTTTTCCATAAGGAGATCTAGTTTGATAGGGAAGAAAGTTGCAAAAGATTATTTGCATTTTTGAATAATTTTATTAATTGTCTATCTATTTTAATTAATGGGGCACATTACAACAGTAGTAGGACGATTATCCACACCGGTTTAGTGGCTAAGGTGTGACATTTGTTCCTAGTCAATTTGTAGATGACTAGAGAGAAACAGAATTAACTGCTCCAGAAAAGAAAAAGATGAGGCTCGACAAGGTAGAGTATACTCTTAAAATATAATATAATTAATTACATCTCTATATCTTTTCGTCAGTTTAAATTTTCAGAATTAGTTGTAATTTTGCTTCGGTATCAAAAGAGACATCTTGAGTTCGAATATTGATTTCATACTACACCCTATTAATTAGATATTGATCTGCATATTATGTCCACTTGGAAGACACGCCCATCAGTACCAAGCTAAAATATAAATAAAAGTAATGCTATACTACATACTAGCTCTCATCTTATTTTCATTACATTATATAAAATTAATATAGTATATTTATCATCATTAGATGATAAAGAATCATCTAAAAAAAGATTATTAAATGGTGATAAATATGCCACATCTTACATAATAAAATGAGAGTGAGATAGTAGTATAATGACCATAATATCCACTCGCTAGTCGTGGGAAAGACAGTAGTTTGGAACAACTTGCTTAGCTAATTAGGGGATGTATCTTAATTATAAGTACATGATGGCCACTCAATGAATCTCTCTGTTTGGAAAGCTTTAAAAACTTTCTTGGAAAGAGGGTTGGTGGAAATTCATGATGTCGTTTCATTTCCCTAATACATGATGTCAGTACTTGGTATAAAATTCTTTCACCTAACGTTTCAAACTGATTCTCATATATGCAATATATAAAATTCTGAGTCGTGTCCATGTGGAATTAGTGGGCTGCAAGTTGAAATTATAATTTATTACTGCAGATACATCGAAGACAAAAGAATCTATTGCATGCATGCAGCTGATAAAAACCTGTAAAGAAGGGTCGGACGTCACCCATGGCGGCCAAAGATGATCTGGGTGCGCGCATGAGCCAGTAGTACCATATGACAGACTTTCCTGGAAAATATATATATTCTGAGGTATATCTTTGGATCGATTAAAATACTAATTTTCTGAACGTACAGGTCAGCAATCCCAAAATTAAATTAATATAACCATATATGCATGCCGTTTGGTGCAGATCATGATCTGATCTAGACATGTTGAATTAATTAATTATATATTAATTTTCCGCTAAATAGAAGCAAGGTTGGAAACTCCATGCACCAAAAAGCTTAATGTGACTGGATTAGAATCCTTAACTACGTCCGTACGCGCATGCCAAGGAATTTTATAAATCTTAATTAATTCTTCGACCAAACTTACGTACAAGCTAAGGTTGATTAAGCTCAAATTAATTATTAGTACCTGCGCCAGGGATGTTGATCAATTAAATAATTAAACACGTGATGCACGAGTAAATTTACGTACTGTCTAATCTTTTGGGTGAGCATATATAAATATATATATATATATATATCCCACGGGAGAATGTTTGAACTATATTGGAAAGATTCAACGGAAGAAATTCTTGATGATCAGCTATGCACCTTATTTATACAACTGGGAAAAGATAAGTACATGCATTTGAAATTTTGAAGATGGATAAGTCCAGATGATCACCTAAGGCTATTATATTTTATTCTATATAAATAGGGGTTTGCCGATGGATCAAATGCCAGAACAGAAAGTACCTACTACTTGAGCTTTCTTCGATCTTCCTGATAACAACAACCAAGGCAATCTTTTCTTCTTATCTTACGAACACCACTTGCATACCCTTGTCACATTTTCCATGGAAAAAACAACGCCTATTCAGCCTGAGCACCCAACATGCAGGAACTTGACCACAATCCTAAGCATTGATGGGGGTGGTATCAGGGGGATCATCCCTGCTACCATACTTGCTTTCCTTGAATCACAACTTCAGGTATATATAATACGTACGTATAGTTTGCATGGTTTGCAGGCCGAAACTCTCAAGATATTGCAAGATACATGTTGTTTTGACGTTTAATATACAAAAAGGCTTGCATATACAATATCTATGAATAGTCGTATATCATTGCATGCAATGGCATTCAAGATATTATTGCACAATCCGCTGTGTTTCTAGCATTATGAAACTCGATCGATTGAACTTATAAATATAACATATGTTTATGAAAATAATGCAAAGTCAATGCCATTCATGCATATATATATATATATACACGCACTCACACAGATGTCAATGTACTAACAAGTTTTTTATGTAAACATGGCATATGTAGGAGTTGGATGGAAAGGAAGCTAGACTGGCAGACTACTTCGATGTGATTGCAGGAACGAGCACAGGGGGTCTTGTTACCGCCATGTTAGCTACTCCAAATGAAAATAATCGACCTCTCTTTGATGCTAAGGATATCAAGCCCTTCTATCTGGAGCATGGTCCTCGAATTTTTCCACAGAAGAGGTACTACTCCTGATCATAATTTGGACCACTTCCTCCTTGACATTCATAATTAAATCAGCTAGAATCTATATTAATCTGTGCATGACAGCGCTTGTGAAAGTTCTCAATGTTTAAATATTAACTGATGAGCATGCATGCATGTGCTGGTTTTGATTGCAGTGGCTTATTCGGAGCAATAGCAAAAATATTTAGATCCCTGACAGGACCAAAGTATGACGGGAAATACCTTCATGGGGTCCTAAGGGAGAAACTAGGGGAAACTCGGTTGGATAGCACATTGACCAATGTTGTTATACCTACATTTGATATCGAGCATCTGCAACCGACCATTTTCTCTTCATATGAGGTCTGATCTCTCTCTCTAGATCCAGATGTTAGTTTCCTTCCATGACGATTGTGACCAAATGACAATTTCAATTTGAATATTCAGGGTACTTAAACACAAAGAAAGTGAAGTGGAAACATTAACATTATTAGTTTCAATATTCAAGCTGTAATATTAAATTATTAGTTATATATTTACGTTTAACATTAATTCGCTATCTTAACAAATTAAAAGAACTATTTTATTCAATTTGGCAAATGGATGCATGTATATTCATGATGCATGTATGAACTTTGACATTAATACTTTATCTAAATATTATTTATTACTATGTTAGATGTTGAGGAAACGAACGATCTTTCACATCTTGATCTGAGCTCATGCACGCAGGCAAAAAAGGACTCTTGTAATTTGAATGCTCGACTGTCCGACATATGCATTGGCACGTCGGCTGCTCCAACTTATCTTCCTGCTCACTACTTCAACCACCAAAACCATGATGGAAATTTTAGTAACTTCAATCTTATAGACGGTGGTGTTGTTGCAAACAATCCGGTATAATATAGATAATAATCTTTCATGTGATTTTTTATTTGCTTTAAAAGCTCCAAAAATTAAGCTGATGATCTTTGTTTCTTTATGTGCCTTCTGGAACCATGGTTTAGGCTCTTGTTGCCATAAACGAAGTGACCAAACAGATCTTTGATGCAAATCCTGGTTTCCTTCCAACCAAATCCAAAGACTATGGTCATTTTTTGGTGATCTCAATAGGAACAGGCTCAGGAAAGATAGAGAAAAGATACAACGCTAAAATGGCGGCCAAATGGGGCCTTTTGAATTGGTTAATTCATGGAAATTCAATTCCATTAGTGGATGTGTTTACTCAAGCAAGTGCAGATATGGTTGATTTTTATCTAGCTGTAGTTTTCCAAGCCCTTCATTCGGAAGAGAATTACCTTAGAATTCAAGTAAGACATTTCTTCTAATCCGGGGTTTGAATTCTTGCAAACGATTTCAAATTTCAAGTTATTAATTACTATTTTAATGAAATACTTGTTTAATTAGGATGACACATTGACTGGGACAGCAGCTTCAGTTGATGACTCTACGAACAAGAACTTGAACAAACTGGTAGAAATAGGGGAGAGACTATTGAAGAAACCAGTATCAAGGGTGAATTTGCAAACGGGTTTGTTAGAACCAGTCAAACATTGTGGCACAAATGAGGAGGCTTTGAGAATGTATGGATAAACATGCTTGAATGTGCACTCGTGCACTTGTCATTAGTTAAAATATCATTTTGTTTTAATCTTAATATTTTGAAACTAATTGTACATAAAACTCTTCTTACAGCTTAGCAGAAAAGCTTTCACAAGAAAGAAAGTGTAGAGAAGGAAAACTTGCATACAAGGAGAATCTGAAAGTTGATCAAGCCGCTACTCATCTTTAAGTCGATCAAGCTATCAAGCACGCACTTGCCTCTAATTTGCATTAATATGTGTAGTAGTCAAAGTTTTTTCATTTGTAATTCAACTTAGAATTCTCTTCACTCTTCAAATTTGTTGAAATGTGCCAACCGGCCATGAAAGGAATTCCATTAATATTCGTTGATTGTCTGAAGCTACAATAAACAAAAAGTTTTATATAACATGTTTGATGTAAAATTTGAAATAATGCGTGTTTGATGTAAAATTTGCGACTAATATAACATGTGATTGAAAATTTTATATTGATGAAATGATTTGTTACAATGTATTATAATTACTTACATATATTGATCAATAAAGGTTAATTTGCTAGAGGTCCTATATATTAGAGGTCCGATCGAGCAGTACTTTGAGCTCAAAACATTTCTACGTACTGAACTCTAAAAGATGCATGGTAATATTTGACGATGCCAAAATTAGTATGATCATCATGACTAAGATTATAAAGAATTTATTTAAAAAAAAAAACAAGAAAACAAAAAACAAATCAGCCAAAGGTGATCTATAATTAGCTTCATAAATTTTTTTAAATCCACATTTTCATTTGATTTGTGTGTGTGTGTGTGTGTCTGACTTTCTGCTTAACTACAAGTCTCCTGGAGTCTCTCAGCTACTAGTCTTGCATAGAAAATGCTTAAGTGATATTGCCACTTTTGTTTGTCTAAAGCATGAGATGGAGCATTATAGTAAGTGGAAGTACCATTTAGTTGCTGTTGTTCATGTCAATGATGAAGCTGCAGCACTATTTTTAATCCATATCAGAGAAACCACTATCAACGGTAAGATCAGCATCATTATTCCCATGAAAATGTTGCCTTCCTAGCTATAATTTCCAGCACTTCATGTAAAACGTTCAATCGCATTTTCTTTTCTTTATCCCACGCCCTTATCGGACATTAAAATCACATCACCCCTACGTACTAGTACTCCCACTATCATATATATATATATATTAGTATATTTGCTTGGTTCAATGCCCTTGAGTTTGAGTTACATGAGCAGAGCTAGTTATATTTTGGTCATGGTTGCAATATTGCACGGACTAAATGCACATGATGATGATCATAATTTAGGGGCGGGGCCCTCAAAATTTTCAAAACCCTTCTTTAATACATAGTTTTTTAAAATGTCCGGCCTCAATATAAAGACAATTGGACCCCACAAATATTTTCATACTTGTACTTACATTTGGTCTTTAATAAAATCTCACAGCATGCTCAAACTAATTGTTTTTTTTTTTTTTTCTTTTTCCACATCTCATAATAGGTTAGGAAATTTCTCGATTTTTTTCATAAGCTATTTGGTATATTTAAAATCTCATTTTTCCTATTTGTTAACACTTCTCCTTTCAGTCTTCTACTAATTAGTTTATTTTGACTGTGTTTTGCTAACATCTATGCTACCATCGAGTTAATAATTAGGAATGAAGACAACATATATCCCTTGGCTATTCCTATATATATAATAGAGGAGAAGTGGTATAAACACAAAGATATTACACAAAAATAAACCCACAAACTAATGTGGTTTCATGTGATTTATTAAATCTATTTTACAATAAAAGTAACTTTACAATCTGACATGCAATATCAAGCCATATCAATTTGTAGGTTTACTTTTGTATAATCTCTTCGCAACTAAAATAATTATCATAATAGAGGCTTTACAACATTTAAGACTGGTTTGGATAGATTCTTATATCATATCTCATCTCAATATCCAAACACCACAATACAAATACTTTTCAATTTTAAATTTTCAAATTTTCATTTAATCATTACATAATTATTATAACTTTCCTAAAATTTTAAACAAAACAAAAAAAATAATTCAACTTTTTCAAATCTCAAAACAAAAATAATTTTAAAAAAATTATATTCTAACAATATTTTAACTTTATAATATTTTTATTGAACTTTTTTTTCTCTCTTTTCCAAAAACCTTTAAAACATTTTAACTCAAATTGTTTCTAACTCATTTTATCTCAACTTAAATATCTCACTACTTTTAACAAACCATCTCAATTCATCTAGTCTCAACTCACTATGCTAACTAGGCCTCAGTCTCGTGCCTCGTTTATTTTCATAAACTGTCTCATTTCATTTTAACTCATCTTATCTCATCTAATATAATTATTCTAATTTTTCAAACTCCCACAAAAATATTATAATAAACAATTCAATTGTTTCAAATCTCAAAACAAAAATACTATTAAAAAATTATATTCTAATAATATTTTAATTAACTTTTATGTCTTCTCATTTGTACAAAAAATGAGATTTTTCATATAGAGGGTGACTACAAGAACTTAAATGCTTTTATATTTATATTGGTTGGCCCCCCAACTAAAAGTTTCTGGTTATCCCAGTGTTCTGAGCTGCCATCACTAAAAGAAACAGAGATATTTGTGACGGATTATATGCAACGATAATGTCTATATATTTACAATCAAAATAGACTCATTTTAATAAAAAAAAATAGTTATTTTTATAGAAAATAACTAACTACAACTGAACAATTTCGTGAAGTGCATAGCCACGCAGCTCGATCCCATGACATCACGGTCAATGCAGTTCATTAATCCTTAAGATATATATATCTTTGTAAATTATCGTCATATATATATATTTACACACATAGAGAGACAGGACGATCTAACAACTTTTCACATCAAACAACTCCACCCAACCCATGATCTCCAGCTATATATGGAGGTTTTGTAATTAACATTAATCCAATTCTATCATCCGTATAACCTGATCAAATTAATCATGTCCAAGGGAAAGGGATTACATATGTGCATGTATGTATGTATGCATTAATTTATGGTCATTTCTGCTCATGCTTTACCTAATATTCTTGGGATAGTTTTCACCTAAAAGTCTCCGCTAGCTTGCGCTTTGTAGGTTCGGTCGCGAGAATTAACCTCTTGGGACCATTTTTTGAGGCAAATAAAGAGGTTATGTTGGATTATTCATGAACTATTCAATTATTCTTCCACTGCTTCATAATGATTACCTTGATCGAGTAGTCCTCCAAACTTGAACAATATCCAAAGAATTAGTGACACATCAATAATTGAATGAATTTCTATAATTTTGGAGTGATATTAATCTAATAATGCATGACACGGTTGCGTCTAGAAATTAATTCAGAAGAATGAATGCAAGAGGCCGCCTATATATATCCATCTTTGAATCAAAGAAAAATATCAACACCACAGCTTTACTTCTAAGTTGTAAGCCGCCTGATCTTCATCAAAGAAATCGCAGCTTGCTTCCAAGTCTAAATTAAAAACCCTCTTTCCCTCTCACACTCTTCACATTACTTACGGCCTCCATCTCAGCATCTCTCTCTCCATAATGGATTCAAAAGGTGAACCCCTAAAATCACCAACTCATGATGGAGACATAACCACCATTCTCAGCATTGATGGCGGAGGAATAAGAGGGCTTATCCCAGGAACTATCCTTTGTTTCTTAGAATCTGAGCTTCAGGTTGTATATATATGTATATAATATATACATACACGCGCACACACATTCAGCGCCCAACGCATCTGATCTCAATATTGCATTTTTTTAATAACTTTTCATGCATCGCTGATCTATATATTTATATATATATATATATGTATGTATGTATGTATGTATGTATGTAAGTATAAGCACATTGCTGTCCGTAAATTACTTATAATGAGATCTAACAATATTTGTCGTTCACGCATCATTTTAATGCATGGCTGATTGTTTATGCATGCTGCATGGAGCAGAAGCTGGATGGTGAAGATGCAAGAATAGCGGATTATTTTGATGTGATTGCTGGAACAAGCACAGGCGGCCTTGTAACTGCCATGCTAACTGCTCCCAATGAAAAAAACCGACCTCTGTTTGCTGCCAAGGATATCAAGGACTTCTACCTAAACCACTGCCCTAAAATCTTCCCACAAAGCCGGTAAATTTAGGGTTCATTGAGATATGGACGTCATTAATATCAGGAGGAAGCTTTCCCGTTTGATTATTATATACATACATATATATATATATATATATATATATATATAAATCCTTGATCGTGCCACTTATTTTAGTTATTAACAAGATTATAAGTTTTCCAAATTAATGCATGCAGTTTTCCAATATTTGCTGCTACTTTAAAGATTATCAAAGCCCTTTCCGGACCAAAGTATGACGGGAAGTACCTACACAGCCTTGTTAAAGAAAAACTCGGTAGTACGAGAATTAATCAGACGTTGACAAATGTTGTCATCCCAACGTTTGATCTCAAGAGACTACAGCCAACCATCTTTTCTAGCTATGAGGTTGATAATTATCTTCTTAATTATCTCTTCAGATAAATTTATCAATATTGGAACATATGGATTGGGGATTAGTGATTGCAAATTAACGATATGATTTGATTTTTTGATGACCAGGTAAAGAAAAACCCATGCTTAAATGCACTACTTTCAGATGTATGCATTGCAACCTCAGCTGCACCAACTTATCTTCCAGCTTATTACTTTGAAACCAAAGACCGTGAAGGGAAAGTGAGAGAGTTTCACCTTACAGATGGCGGGGTTGCAGCTAATAATCCGGTATCTTTCGAGATCCAAAGTGTACCTAATGATAATAATGAGTCAATGACTAGACGCATGACACACCCGCGCGATATGCAAGAAATTCTCAAGTTTTTAATCCTAATATATATATTTTTAACATATTTACAATTTAATTGTGTGAAGTTGCTTAAATATGATCCTGATCTTCGATTACGAATGTTAATAAAAATGGAATGTTATGGGTATTTGAACTTAAAAGAAAGTTTTTTCGATCTTGAAATGTCCATGACTTTGCAAAATATTTGAACTTAATAGTCATTTAACACATGATTGGAGATAATAGTTATAAAAAAATTAAAAACAAAATAATAAATAAAAATAAAAATAAAAACTTTTAAGACATTGTTTAATGATAAAATTAATTACGTACAAGAATGGTGATGAGAAGGTGCCAACTTGAATGTTATAAAGGCTCTGAAATTATATAGGTAACAGATAATAATAAAAATTAGGATGAATACGATGACGTTGGTAGTAGATTTCTTCGATCGTTTTAGGCTTTTAGCTCATTAGCTAGCTTGTCGTTTCAGGCCTTGCTTGCCATTGGTGAAGTGACAAAGGCGATCCAAAGAGAAAGTCCTGAGTTCTTTCCTGTAAAACCCACGGACTATGGACGATTTCTGGTCATATCCTTAGGAACTGGCACACACAAAGACGAAGAGAAATACAAGGCGCATGATGTAGCTAAGTGGGGAATACTGGGTTGGTTGACCAACGGTGGTTCCACCCCCTTAATTGATGTATTTTCTCAAGCAAGTGCAGATATGGTCGACGTCCATCTCTCTCAGGTTTTCCAAGACCTTCATTCCGAGAATAGCTATCTGCGGATTCAGGTATATATATGTATATATATATATATATGTGTGTGTGTGTGTTCATGATTCACATGCATTTCCATGCATGCATGGCAGGTTTTTAGTCACTCAATTAATTACATAATTAAACATGATTTTCGAATATGAATAATGCAGGACGATACGTTAACTGGGGTAGTATCTTCGGTTGACGTAGCAACAACAAAGAATTTGAATGATCTCGTGAAAGTTGGGGAAGAGCTGCTCAAGAAACCAGTCGCTAGGGTGAATCTGGAGACAGGAGTCTGCGAACCTGTAAAAACGAGTAATGAAACTAATGAACAAGCTCTCATAAGGTATCATGCATCGATATATATATATATATATACAAGAACCATTAATTAATAAGTTTACTATATATATATATATATATATTTCTAATTAAAGCTTGTTCTTTCTGAATTATTACATTAGGGTAATACAAATTAAGCATATGTCCTTGCTTGCAGGTTTGCGAAACTTCTTTCCCAAGAGAGACGCCGCCGCCATTCTAAGACGTCCCCCACTGGAGTATAAAAAGATCGCCTTGATCCGGCCCTAATATATATAGCTTTCTAGCATTTCAGAAACATTTCTCAGTTTCTTAATAATCCCATACCCTTATATATGGGAAATATATCATCATCAAACACCCCTACTTTCTCCCAGTACTGGTGGCAACGTCATTAGTACTACGTACTGTTACTGGCATGCATTAATAACGGATGTGGAGTAAGAGGACTATTCCAGGAATCATACTAATATTGGTTTCCTGGAGTCCGAGTTACCTGTTATATGTATAAACGTACGTACGTACTTCCGGTGGCACATTAAATATAATATTCCCAGTTATAATTTGTATAAAATCATAATGTCTTGTTCCTGTGTTACATACATACATACATACATATATATATATATATATATCATTATACGAAAAATATATTTTTACAATTAATTTATAACAATGAAAATATTATTAACAACCAATTTTAATTGTTTAATATATTAATCAACGTATATTGTTAATGCCAATCTAAGGTCGAACACTCGTCCAACTGTACTTGTACTCCAAAACTGATCAAATCCATAATATCGGACCCAACTAGCTAGCTAGGTATCATAAAAAGTACCTATAGTACATGTACGTTCATATGTAGCTAGCCTGAAATGAGATAAGGATATTTATGGCTATAATTTTGTTCATCGCTCGCTTCAAAATAGATTACAATACATCTGTTTATATATAAGCACGTAAGATTCATCGCACCGGATGACCATAAAATTACTCTAAAAATAATAAAAGAATATTCTTTAGAAAATCAAAGACAACTTTGAGAAACTAAACTTACTCTTAAAAAACCAAAAAGACTTCTTTGTAGAATGCACAAAAGTCTTTGTGCATCTCACAATAGCATTAATCAATTTTTAACACTCTCCCTTAATGCCTTGTGTGACACAACTTACATTTCTTTCAAAAAATGAAATTTATCTTTCGGAAAAGCTTTAATGAAATATCCACATCTTGATCTTTGGTTTTGCAATACTTGAGTTGAATCTATTTATCTTCCACAGCGCCTCTAATAAAGTGATGCTTGGTTGCAATATGCATTATTCAGCTATGGTAAACGGAATTCTTTGTCATAGCAATAGTGGATTTGTTATCACTCAAAAGTGGAGTAGCTTTTCCTTGTTTTTAACTAACGTCTTCTAAGATTCTTCTTAGCCATATTGCTCGTGAAGTAGCCAATGATGCCGAAATATACTCGGCCTCGGCAGAAGAATATTGAACCAAACTTTGTTTCTTCTTAGATACCCATAAAAATATCCTAAAATGCTTCTCATATCATCAACACATATGGCCCAATCACTATCGCAAAACCCAATCAACTTTGCATCGATATTCTTCTCATAAAAAATACCAAAATCAAATATACCTTTAATATATCTCAACACCCTCTTGGCTGCCCTAGTATGCATTTGGCTGGGCTTGTTCATGAACCAAGACAATAAGCTTGTAGTATACATTATATCCGGTCTTATAGCCATCAAATACAATAGGCTTCCAATTAAGCTTCTATAAATAGATGCATCAACTTCTTTGCTTCCATCTTCTTTCATCAATTTTTCATTCACAACCAAAGGAGTTGTAACATATTTGCAATTTATTATTTTAAATTTTTCAAGAAAAGTTTTTGCATAGTCCTTTTGACATATAAAAACACCTTCTTCCTTTTCATGAATTTCAATGCCCAAGAAGTAATTCAATAAACCCAAATCACTTATTTTATATTTTTTCAACATTTCCAATTTAAAATCATTAATCATTTTTTATCACTACTAGTGAATATTAAATCATCAACATAAAGAGAAACAATAAGAATACTGGTTGTACCTTGTGTCTTGACATTGAAGGTTGGCTCACTTTTGCTTCTTCCAAAGTCTTTTTTATTGAAGTAAGCATCAATCTCACTATATCATACTTGGGGTGTTTGTTTTATGCCATACAAAGCCTTATGCAACTAATTGTACACCTTCTTCTCTTCTTCTTTTGCTACAAGGTCTTTTGGTTGCTCTACATAAACTTCTTTTAAAACTCCATTTAGGAGGGCTGATTTTACATCAACTTGATGTAAGAACCAACTTTTTTGAGCCGCCAAAGCAATGAGAGCTCTAATAGTATCAAGCCGAGCCACCAGTGTAAATATTTCTTAGAAATCAATTCCAGGTTTGTTGACTATACCCTTTTGCTACAAGTCTTGCTTTGTTCTTTTGAATGGAACCATCTGCGTTGAGCTTTGTTTTGAAAATCCACTTCATGCCAAACACATTTTTGTCTTTTGGCCTCTCTACTAACTCCTAGGTTTTGTTCTTCTCAATCACATAACTCACTTCTTCCATGACTTTCTTCCATATTTCTTCTTTGAATTGCTTCTTCAAAAAACTTTGGTTCAACAACACAAAAATTACAACTTGCATATACATCAATAAGTCTTCTCATTCTTCTTGAAGTTGAACTTGGAGATGAGGAATTTGAGCTCGATAGAGAAGTTTGAGATGATTGTGAACTAGCAATAGGATATATCGCTTGTGAAACTTCAAGAACATCTTCAACTTCATATTCTTGATTCACAAGTTCTCCATTAAAAGTAGTAACTTGATCTTGAACTTTATTTTCTTTCCAATCCCAATAGACCTTCTCATTAAAAAGCACATCTCTACATATAATCAAATTATTTTTCTTCAAACTAAAGAGTCTATAGCCCTTTGATTTTGAGTTATAACTCACAAAAATGCATTTTTCACTAGATTCATCAAGCTTGTGCCTTACTTCTTTTGGAACATGAGTAAAGCAAATACAACCAAATACCTTCAAGTGATTCAAAGATAGTTTTCTTCCATACCAAGCCTCAAATTAAGTTTTACTTTCTACCGCTTTTGTTGAAAATCTATTCATCAAATAAACCGTTGTATATGTTGATCCACCCCAAAAGGACTAAGGTAACCGCTTCTCATTAAGCATAGACTTTGTCATCCCAATAACGGTTCTATTCTTTCTTTCCTCTACTCCATTTTGTTGTAGAGTGTATCCAACTGTTAATTGTCTTTCCATACCAATATTTTCACAAAACCTCTCAAAATTATGGGAGTTGTAGTCACTACCTCTATCACTTCTCAACACTCTTTTTATAAAGTGTCCACTTTGTCTCTCAACAATTTTTTAGGATTTTTTGAAAATTGAGAAAACATCTGACTTTTGCTTCAAGAAATACACCCCATGTCATTCTTATAAAATCATCAATGAAATTGTAAAATAGTTTTTACCTCCATGAATTGATAACATAGACCCGCACATTGGTATGGACGAGCACCAAATTCCAATGGTGCTTTGGTTCTCCATGCTTTCTTCTTGAGAAATGACTCTCGATGATGTTGGCCAAGAAAACAACCTTCATGAACCTCTTGCACTTCTTGTATAGTTGGAAATCCATACACCATGTTCTTTTGTGGGAGAGTCTTCAAACTATGAAAATTCAAGTGCCCAATTCTTCTATGCCAAAGCCATGACTCTTAAACCACATCCATCTTTAAGGCCATATTTTTTTAATACAAAAAAGTGAAAGGAAAGCTCCTCACTACAATAAATATAGTTTTTAGTGACAGATTGAAGATAGCGACAGTCTCCAAACCGTCACAAAAGGTCTTTTTCTGTGACGGTTTGTGGGAACTGTCACTAAATGTTGTGGAAGAAATTTTTAACGTCCGAACGTTTTAGTTAATTTGTTCACACGTCAGATTAACGTTCAAACGTTATGTATATTTACGTACGAATGTAAAAAATTTTAGCGCCAACATTCGAACGTTATATGTAATTACGTGCGAACGTAACAATTATTAGCGCCAACATTCGAATGTATCATTGTAAAGTTCGAACGTTATATGTTAATTTGCAAAAATTCATCATAAATTGAGAGTATAAATTAAACTAAAATACATACATTAAATAATATTGTCCATTAGATATGTCAAAAATAGAAAACAAAATATGATTAATTTTTACAAATGAGATTTAGAACTGTTGGTTTACAAAAGATTGAAACGCCTCAGTCAATGTCTCAACCTGATTATTTAGCACATCTACATGATGTGCAAGATGTGTGACAGCTTGATCTATATGCACAATCTATCTATCAATCTGTCGGTCTATATGCGTTTCCATATCTGTCATCACTGCATCAACCCAAGCAGGTCGCACATCCCCTGCAGATGCAATCGCCGGCTGCTGACTAGTACTCACAGACGGGGGAGTGACTCACTCAAAAATGAGTAGCACTAAAGCTATCCCAAGTGCAGGAGGATGTCGTGTAATAATTAGGAATAAATTCCTAGATCCTCTCCTCAGGGAAAGTTACTTAAAAATCAAACTCCTTGAAAAATGTGAAACAAAGAGAAAATAAAATGATGGTATGTGCAATGGATGGAAGAGGGTACTAGTCATGGACTAGATTCATGTTTTTTAGATTTTGATTGTCGGATTGGAATAAAAAGGACTAATAGATTAAACTCAGAAATTAATAAAACTAGATTAAGAATCAAACTAAATTAGGAAGTAATTGATAAAACATGCACTGAAAATTGAAAAGCCCCAAATTCAATGTTCTAGGGTTCATCATTATATTCAAATCACAAATTCTCAAATTAAACCACCGTAATTGTAATCAATACTAAAATGAAAGCTTAACGAAACGATAAGAATAAATAACACGAATTAAATGAATAACAAATAAATTACTCAAACGTCTAAATCAAAATTCTCTAAAATAATTCAGAAACTCAAAACTGAAATGAAATAGCAAGTAGGGAATTGAAAAGATCAAGCCAGTTGAATGGAGATGAAGATTCGAAGTGGTGGAGGAGGCTGAGCTGCAGTGGCAATTGCACCCCTCAAGGAGTTCTTCAATCTACTGTAGTGTGAGTGAATGATCCAGTGAAAATTGTGTAGCTGCGTGAATGATCGATTGAATGAATCCTCCTCTTCGAATCTGAACGAAAATCAAAGGAAAAATGAATTCTAAGTGTTTCTCTACTCAAAAACCGAGTTTTCCAGCACAAAAAGTCGTCCTAAGATGTAAAAAAAAAACATATATATACTCTGACAGCGGAATGAACCCTGATCTATAAAAATGCGATATTCGCTCGAGCGGAGTGTCGAGCGAACATCGAGCGTTCGACTCTGCCTAAGTTCGCTCGAGCGGCCTGTCGAGCGAACATTGAGCGTTCGACTCTGCCTGAATTCGCTCGAGCAGCCAAATGCCTCCGCTCGAGCGATCTCTTTTCCCGCATCTCGCTCAATCCCACTGTCGAGCGGAAGTCGAGCGTTTGAATCTGCCTGACTTCGCTCGAGCGGCGGCTTCTGGCCGCTCGAGCGAAATGTACCAGAATCCATATTAATTGGCAGTTTATAAAATTAGAGCAGAAATTCATGCTTTTAATCAATTAAAATCACAACTTTGATTTATTCATTTTTCCATATAAAACCAATGATAAAGTAATGAAAGAATTAAAATATATTGGTTCCAAAAGCATTAAAAATGCAATAATTCAACTCAATCACACCCCCAACTAGCATTTTGCTAATCCTTGAGCAAAATAGTGAAAATTAATTGAGATGAATATTGCATAAAGATCGAAATTCAAACAAAAATAATCAAACACAATTCTGAATTCTCACAAAAGTGACATGTTACTACTCAACCCCCAAGGGTTATACCCACCAAGACTATCTTAACAATCTTTCACATAGAATTAAGGCAAATGTCTCAGAACTCAAATGTGTGTGTGGAGCTAGATCGGTTGTGTGTTTCTCATTACTAGCCATGATTTGCCATAGAATTTTTCAACCTTAAGATTAATCATTGCTGATTCTAACTACCTCAAAGCCCAAGGGTCTAGCAGTTTTCACCCCAGCTCTGTTTTTAAAGGTTGGACACTCAACCCCCAAAGTCTTGGGTAACTGTTTCTAGCCCTTTTTACTTAGGAAAGTTCACTAAGTTGCCTTTATTCCTTTTCTCTATTTTTTTTTCCTTTTCATTCTAATCTTTTCAAATCCTTTTCCCTTTTTTCTTTCTTTGTTTTCTTTTTTTTCTTTTTTTTTTCTTTTTGGCATGGCTCGGTAGTCCTGCAGTTTACTTCTCCAGTGTTAAATCAATGAATGGTAAATAAGGAACACTACAAGCGTAAGCATGTGCAAAATGTCCTTCAAAATTTGCCTTTCGTTCTACAAAAATTTTATCAAGTTTCATCTTAATAAGCATAGCATCCCAGTGTTTCAAGCCACATATCAACAAAATATGATGCATCAAAAATCATGCTCTATGTTTAAGCTTGAAAATAAATCTTCACAAATGATCCCGCTCAACTACTCCACCAAGATGCTCAAATTTCACAAATCTTATTTATTTATTTATTTATTTATTTATTTATTTTTGAAACTGTGCACACATACTACCCCCCAACTAGTGAGAGACATAGTCCTCAATGAGTCGAGCGAAAGAAAAGAAAGTGCACAGACTAAGCAAGCAAAACAAACAATCAATCATGAAATATAAAATCAAAGCAAAAGAACAAATAAAAACAAAGCAAGTAAAGAAAACTGTAAAGAAAGAGAAACAAATCAAAACACTTCCCTGGGGTCTTGCACAAGCAAGATCTCTTCATGTGGATCAAAGACCTTCAGAAATGACTTTAGACGTTGTCCTTTGACAGTGAAGCTATTACCATTCTTCGGATTGACAATGTCTACCGCATCATGAGGATGAACGGTCTTTACAATATACGGCCCACTCCATCGGGATTTCAACTTTCCAGGAAAAATGTGCAAGCGAGAGTTGTAAAGAAGAACTTCCTGACCAAGTGTGAAATGCTTTGGATGAATTTTCTGATCATGCAGAATTTTCATGCGTTCTTTTGCAATATGAGCGTTGTCATAAGCATTCCGACGAGCTTCATCCAATTCATTGAACTGCAATTTTCTCAACCCTGAAACTTTATCAAGTGACATGTTAACATGTTTTATGGCCCAAAGAGCTCGATGCTGAATATCAACAGGTAAATGACAAGCTTTACTATAAACTAATCGATAAGGAGACATCCCTAGATTTGTTTTAAAAGCTGTCCTATAAGCCCACAAAGCATCAAGAAGTTTAACCGACCAATCTTTCCTATTAGGCTTGATGGTTTTCTCTAAAATAATTTTTATCTCTCTGTTTGCCAATTCAGCTTGCCCATTTGTTTGAGGGTGATAAGGGGTAGAAACTCTGTGTAATACCATATTTCTTCACAAGTGTAGAAAATGGTTTGTTGCAAAAATGAGAACCCCTATCACTTATAATAACTTTTGGCATGCCAAAACGAGAAAACAAAAATTGCAAAAATTTCAGGACAACATGATGGTCATTTGTTTTGCAAGCAATGGCCTCCACCCATTTTGAAACATAATCCACAGCTAAAAGAATATATGTGTTTCCAAAAGAAACCGGAAAAGGTCCCATGAAGTCTATTCCCCAACAATCAAAAATTTCTAAAGTCAGAATAGGGGAAAGAGGCATCATGTCTCTTTTGTTAATGGATCCCAATTTTTGACAAGGCTCACAAGCCTTGCAAAAATTATAAGCATCTTTAAACATGGAAGGCCAGTAAAAACCGCTTTGCAAAATTTTTGAAACTGTTTTCTTTGCTGAAAAATGACCACCACATGCACCCATATGACAAAATCTCAAAACAGAAGAAAACTCATCATCAGGAATGCATCTTCGAATCAATTGGTCCGAACAATATTTAAAAAGATATGGATCATCAAAATAAAAGTGTCGTACCTCAGAGAGAAACCAACGCTTATCTTGGGTGGACCATTCAGAAGGCATTCTCTCAGTCACCAGATAATTGACTATGTCAGCATACCAGGGAGCTCTATCAACCACAAACAGCTGCTCATCCGGGAAACTATCATCAAGAGGAAGGCTGACATTTGAAGAAGGAGATGATGACAGTCTAGAGAGGTGGTCAGCTACCACGTTTTCAACTCATTTCTTGTCCTTAATGTTGATGTTGAACTCTTGAAGTAATAGAATCCAGCGAATCAAGCGTGGTTTTGCATCTTTCTTAGCCAACAAATACTTAAGAGCAGAGTGGTCAGTGAAAATAGTAATAGAAGAACCAAGAATATAAGTCCGAAATTTATCAAGTGCAAAAATCACTACAAGCAATTCTTTTTCAGTAGTAGTATAATTTTTCTGGGCATCATTCAAGATCCTACTAGCATAATAAATCACAAATGGCCTATTATCCACCTGCTGCCCCAAAATAGCTCCTAAGGCATAGTCACTAGCATCTGTCATAATCTCAAAGGGAAGGTCCCACTGCAGGGGTTGCACAATAGGTGCAATGGTAAGCGATTTCTTAAGGGTATCAAAAGATTTTTGGCACTCATCAGTCCAAACAAATTCAATATCATTTTGTAAAAGAGTACACAAAGGTTTTGCAATAGAACTAAACCCTTGAATAAACCGCCTATAAAAGCCAGCATGACCAAGAAAAGAACGAATATCCCTAACTGTCCTAGGAATAGGAAGTTTAGATATTAATTCAATCTTTGCCTTGTCAACCTTTATACCCTCAGAAGAAACAATATGCCCCAATACAATGCCCTGAGTGACCATAAATTGGCATTTCTCCCAATTAAGTAAAAGATTTTTTTTCCTCACATCTCCGGAGAATACGTGCCAAATTATGCAAACAACTCTCAAAAGATTTTCCAAAAACAGAGAAATCATCCATGAATATTTGACAAATGTCATCAATCATATCAGAAAAAATACTCATCATGCATCTCTGAAAAGTAGCTGGAGCATTACACAAACCAAAAGGCATTCTAGTAAAAGCAAAAGTGCCAAAAGGACAGGTGAAAGTGGTTTTCTCCTATCCTCAGGTGCTACAGCAATTTGATAATAACCAGAATAGCCATCCAAGAAACAATAATATGCATTACCAGCTACTCTTTCCAAAATTTGATCCAAGAATGGTAAAGGAAAATGATCCTTCCTACTGGCTGAGTTAAGTTTTCTATAGTCAATGCACATTCTCCAGCCAGTAACCATTCTAGTTGGAATCAACTCATTTTTATCATTTTTTATGACAGTCAAACCAGATTTCTTTGGTAGCACTTGAGTTGGACTTACCCACTTACTGTCTGAGATGGGATAAATGATACCCACTGCGAGTAGCTTAAGCACCTCCTCTTTCACAACTTCCTTCATGGTAGGATTGAGCCTACGTTAAGCATCACGAACTGGTCTAGCATCGTCTTCAAGATGGATTCTGTGGGTACATACAGCGGCATCAATGCCTTTGATGTCAGCTATTGTCCAACCAATTGCACCTCGATGCTTCCTTAATACTTCAATCAACTGGGCTTCATCCTTCTGATTTAGTTTTGAGGAAATCACCACCGGAAAAGTGTCTTCTTCAGGACCAAGGAACACATACTTTAAATCTTGAGGAAGTGGTTTCAGTTCCAACTGGGGAACTTCTTCCTCTGAAGATTTAAGCATGTCTGGTGGTGGTAGAGCTTCAAACTGGGGTTTCCATCTTGCTCCCGCAAACTGTACTTCAAGTGGTAATGAAGAATCTGCAAAACAATCAAAAAAATCAAAGTCATCTTCATTGATATGATCAATTTTCTCATCAAGTAAAAATTCAGGTGTCTGAAAAATATAATCATCATCAGAGAATGAAGAAGTTGAGCAAATAAAATCTGTTGGTGTCAAACTGTCCACAGCATTCAGATCGCTTGTGTCATCAAAATGTGCTGGCATCTTGCAAGCGTTAAAAACGTTCAACTCAAGTGCCATGTTCCCAAAGGTAAGCTTCAAAACTCCACTTCTGCAATTGATCAATGCATTTGATGTAGCTAGAAATGGTCTTCCTAGGATGACAAGAGCTTTGATAAATAGTGGAGACCGGCTGCTGCATGTCAAGAACCACAAAATCCACTGGGTAGTAGAATTTGTCCACCTGGACCAACACGTCCTCTACAATACCCCTCGGTACCTTAACGGATCTGTCAGCCAGCTGTAGCATGATGGAGGTCTTTTTCAGCTCACCCAATCCCAACTGCTCATATACTGAGAACGGTAGCAAGTTCACACTACTCCCTAAATCAAGTAAAGCTCTCCCAATGCATGATTAACCAATCATAATGGAAATGTTGGGAGAGCCAGGATCTCCAAACTTCTGAGGAGTCTCTTTCAATATCAATGCACTAACTTACTCCGTTAGGAAAGCTTTCTTCTTCACATTCAGCTTCCTCTTCACTGTGCACAAGTCCTTCAAAAATTTTGCATATGAAGGCACTTGTTGTATGGCATCCAAGAGTGGAATATTGATCTTCACTTGCTTGAAAATCTCTTGAATCTCCGTGTGATACTTGTTCTTTTGGCCAGCTGCCAATCTCTGAGGATAGGGAACCACAGGTTGATATCCCTTACTAGTCTCAACATCTGCACTCACAAGCTTCTTCAGCTCTGGTCTCACTACCTCTGGTTCTTTCTCAACTTCATCAGTCTCTATTACATCTTCAGGTGTAGGGCCAACTACCTTTGTGTCTATAGGCATCTTTGGTTGGGGAACTTCCTTCCCACTTCTCAAAGTAAGAACTGCCTTTGCTGTCTCAATAACATCCCCTGAGACATTATGCACTTGCTGTTGTTGCTGCCTGTACACTTGAGGATTAGGCTGAGGTTGTGCTGGAAATTTCCCTTTCTCTAGGGTGCTCAAGGTTGTGCTCATCTTATTAATAGTGCCTCGCAACTCATTTATGGCCTGAGTAACCTGATTATTTGTGGTGGCCTGAATCTGCATGAATTGCTGAAGTGTATTGGCCATCTGAGTCATATTGTCATCTAGAGTCTTCTTTGCAGATGATGAAGGCTGAGAACTCTGTGCAGCTACATGAGGCTGAAATCCAGGAGGAGCTACATAAGGATAGCTCTGAGGATTCTGATATGGTGAATACTGGTGCTGAGGAGCACCCTGATTAAGTGGCTGCTACTGAGGTGGTGGGGACCGACCAGGCTGATCATTTCTCCATGAGAAATTTGGGTGATTCCTCCACCCCGGATTATATGTGTTGGAGAAAGGCTGATTATGTGCTCTATTAACCCAGTTAGCTGATTGCATCTGCTCAGACCCACCTTCTTGAAATACTGGCATAATCGGGCAGTCTTGGGTCTTATGGGTTGAATCAGCACATATAGAACATGCCTCTACTACTTTCACAGCCTTCACTTTTTCCATTTCCATTACCTCTAGTCTTCTAGTCAATGCAGCTATTCGGGCCTGAACATCGGTGTCTTCTTTAAGCTCGTATCTACCCCCTCCAGAAATAGCCCTCAGTGGCTGTGCTGCTAATGGAACTCGATCAGTACGAGTGTTCCACTGTTGTGCGCTCTCAGCAAGGTAGTCATAAAATGATAGAGTTTCATCAGGTTCCTTGCTGAAGAACTCCCCATTACACATTGTCTGAACAAACTGCTTGCATTCTGGAGTGAGACCAGTGTAAAAGTAGCTCACCAACCTCCAAGATTCAAAACCATGATGTGGACAAATGTTCACCAAATCTTTAAATTTTTTCCAACTGGCCTGAAAGGTCTCATCAGGTCTCTGATTGAACTGGCTGATTTGCTCTTGCAAAAACTGAGTTCTCTGAAAAGGAAAAAAAATTTGTAAGAATTCACGCTGCATATCAGACCAACTAGAAATAGAATTAGGCCTCAAAGAATTAAACCAAATCTTCGCTTTATCCTTTAAAGAGAAAGGAAATAAACGAAGTCTAATGAATTCATGAGTAACAACCCTAGTGATAAAAGTAGTGCAAGTCAACTCAAAATCTGTCAAGTGCTGGTAAGGACTCTCAGAATCCATCTCGTGGAACTGAGGTATCACTGACATCATGCCATGCTTAATAGAGAAATTAGATGCATTTTCAGGTAAAATAATGCATGAAGGTGTAGTGGTGCGAGTGGGTTGCAAATAATCCTTAAAAGTGCGTGGTGCAGGTGCAGCCATATTTTCTGGTTCAATTTCAATTTCCTCACCTAACTCACTAATAGAAAAGATAGAAGAGCTATCTATCTCCAAACTATGTATACTACTCTCAACACTTGATGTGACTCTAAGCAACCTATTTGAACTGTCCCTCACCCATTACATGAAACATCACTTTAAAGAGCATAACAAAAATAACGAGTTTAAATTTAAGTTAAAATACTTTCCCCGGTGACGGCGCCAAAAACTTGACTCACTCAAAAATGAGTAGCACTAAAGCTATCCCAAGTGCAGGAGGATGTCGTGTAATAATTAGGAATAAATTCCTAAATCGTCTCCTCAGGGAAAGTTACTTAAAAATCAAACTCCGTGAAAAAGGTGAAACAAAGAGAAAATAAAATGATGGTATGTGCAATGGATGGAAGAAGGTACTAGTCATGGACTAGATTCATGTTTTTTGGATTTTGATTGTCGGATTGGAATAAAAAGGACTAATAGATTAAACTCAGAAATTAATAAAACTAGATTAAGAATCAAACTAAATTAGGAAGTAATTGATAAAACATGCAATGAAAATTGAAAAGCCCCAAATTCAATGTTTTCGGGTTCATCATTATATTCAAATCACAAATTCTCAAATTAAACCACCGTAATTGTAATCAATACTAAAATGAAAGCTTAACGAAACGATAAGAATAAATAACACGAATTAAATGAATAACAAATAAATTACTCAAACGTCTAAATCAAAATTCTCTAAAATAATTCAAAAACTCAAAACTGAAATGAAATAGCAAGTAGGGAATTGAAAAGATCGAGCCAGTTGAATTGAGATGAAGATTCGAAGTGGTGGAGGAGGCTGAGCTGCAGTGGCAATTGGACCCCTCAAGGAGTTCTTCAATCTGCTGCAGTATGAGTGAATGATCCAGTGGAAATTGTGTAGTTGCGTGAATGATCGATTGAATGAATCCTCCTATTCGAATCTGAACGAAAATCAAAGGAAAAATGAATTCTAAGTGTTTCTCTACTCAAAAACCGAGTTTTCCAGCACAAAAAGTCGTCCTAAGATGTAAAAAAAAAACATATATATACTCTGACGGCGGAATGAACCCTGATCTGTAAAAATGCGATATTCGCTCGAGCGGAGTGTCGAGCGAACATCAAGCGTTCGACTCTGCCTAAGTTCGCTCGAGCGGCCTGTCGAGCGAACATCGAGCGTTCGACTCTGCTTGAATTCGCTCGAGCGGCCTATCGAGCGTTCGACTCTGCCTGAATTCGCTCGAGCGGCCAAATGCCTCCGCTCGAGCGATCTCTTTTCCCGCATCTCGCTCGAGCCCACTGTCGAGCGGAAGTCGAGCGTTTGAATCTGCCTGACTTCGCTCGAGCGGCCAGAAGCCGCCGCTCGAGCGAAATGTACCATAATCCATATTAATTGGCAGTTTATAAAATTAGAGCAGAAATTCATGCTTTTAATCAATTAAAATCACAACTTTGATTTATTCATTTTTCCATATAAAACCAATGATAAAGTAATGAAAGAATTAATATATATTGGTTCCAAAAGCTGACTAGTACTCACAGACGGGGGAGCAACACCACCCCAGCCTCGGTCGGAGGAACAAGATCTGATATAGGAGCAGCATGACACCGAGCTGAGCCTCTCCCCTATGCAATGCTCCGATGGTGTGTGGTCATGTCGATGGGGCTCATCTGGTTTAGTATCATCTCCTCCGCCTGGAGTGGCACTCCCCAGGCTAGTAATAAGCTGTTGATGATGACTTCGTATCGGAGATTATCCGTCGTAACAATGCTGGCCTCGTAATGGATCCGCTCAAAAGTAGCAAGTCAATGGGATCACCACGTGCCAAGCGAATAAGGAATTGTGCGTGAGCCTGACTGAATGTGGTCTTATGTGCCACAAGGTCTACATTTGTTGTAACAAAAATTTGCAACATGCGAAAGAAAGGCAGCAGCTGATTCTGGCTGAAGGAGTTCGGCCTATCTAGCTTCGTGCAGTCTATGCCAGTGAGGATGTAGAAATCCTGATCCCGCTCATCATCACCAACCTCAGGAGCAATATCATCACCCTCGGGCCGATCTCCCTATTCACTGGCCATACTGTGAACAGGGCCCGTAGATGAAGCAGAAGTGGCTGGATCTGCCACAAAGGTGCCAGGAGCAAATGCAGCTGCTGTGTCACCAGCTTGAGCAGCTGTCGCCTTAAGCAATATCCGAGGAATCTGGAGTAAGTCGGCAATAACATCCGCCAAGAACTCAAACTGTACACCGCGTACAGCAAAGGTATAGGATGATGCATTGTTAGGCATGGCCGTCATCCCAATGTAAAACTCCCGAACCATTGAGGGGTAAATCTTTCCCCTCAATGTGCAAATTGGGCCCTATCCTTGCGTGATGAAGATGTCTCTCAGTGTTTTTCGCTCCCTGCTGAGCTCATCGAATTGATTAATAAGAATTTCTCGTTCACCCATTACAGTTGAGCACCCAGTCGAGCAATGTCTGGGTTGCCTCCATCCCTCTCTCGTTTCCTGGTTGTCATAAAGTGAGCCATATCCTGAGAAAAAAAAAAAATACAAGTTAAAATATATAAAACAATTCCCTAAATTTACATATATATATATATATATATATATTACGACATATATCATGGATTATACACAATTAAAATATCATCATCGTAAATTTACATAATTTCGACAGTAAATATATTAAAAAATTCCACTATTTAAATACCCGAAATAATAATAATAAGAGGAAAAAATAGAAATCAAATTAAATGGAGATACGTTCGAACGTTACTCAATTAATGTTCAGACTATAAAATTATGATAATTAGGAGCAAATTACGTCCAAATGTACAATATTTTACATTCGAACGTACATTAAGATAGTCAAACGTAAACCATTAACATTCGAATGATGATACTCAAACTAATGTTACAAATTTACGTCTGAATGTAAATTTACGTCTGAATGTAACTTCAAACAAACGTTCAAACGTATTAAGATAAAATTCTAACGTAAATCTGATCCGAACATCTTATACATATGTTCGAATGTTTTATTAACATGCGAACGTATTATCCAACGTCATCTTTAAACGTTCGATAGTACAGATATTAAATTCGCTTGATTACGTCCGAATGTTAAGATGTAACGTTCGGATGCAATGAATTTCAAACGTCACACGTTCGGACGTATTTGCTAACGGAAGAATACGAACGGTTTACGTTCGACCGTTTAATCCAACATCCTCTAAAAACGTTGGATAAAAATGTTTCAATGTTAACATTTACATTCGCACGTTATAACGTAACGTTCAGACGTAAATAAATTATAACGTCACATGTTCAGATGTTGATTTTTAACGTTCGAACGTTACGAGACAGAATGGCTGAGTCAACTCAGCCATTTTTGAAAGTTTCAAAACACGCGTTTCGAAGCAAAAAGAAACCATAAAACTACTCTATAGGCTATGGGGAATGTTTCTACGGTGGTTTTTTACCGTTTAACAACCAATGGTGGCCGGAAAATCAAGAAGAAAATCCAGCCTTGGTGGGTTTCGAATTTTTGAAACCCACCAATAAAACTGAACAAGAATCTATATGAGACGAGGAGGGCACATTACCTTTTAGTGACTGATGCGGCGGGGTGCGATTATTTGAGAAGGACGTTCGGATTGTTTTTGGACGAAATGAGTCTTCCACTGCCGTTGGGGAAGACTTTATATACAGTTAACGTTCGAACGTATACATACATACATTCGAACATTTATTAAACATTCGAACGTATTGTGTTTAACGTTCAGACGTTTCACATTAACGTCCGCACGTATAACAAATGACATTTGAACGTATCCAGTAAATTATATTTTTTTATATAGTTATATATATTATAATATATTATGTATTATAATAACTATAAAATATATATTATATATAATAGTACTGATATATAACAGCGGATAGTATAGTATATATAGTTAATTTATTAAATATCAATAGATGATATATTATAATATATATAATATTATATATTATATATTTTTAATAAATTATATATTATAATATATAATTTATTAAATATTAATAATATATAGTATATATTATATGCTCATATATTATATAGATATATATTGTATTATAGTATATATTATATACTATATATTAAGTGAGATATATTATAGTATATATATTATAACTATATTATTACTAATATAATATGCTATAGTAGAATAATATATTAGAGTACTATAATATATATTATATATTATATAATATAGTATATATATATAGTAAAGTTACTAATATATAATCTAGTGTATATATAATAGTATATTATATTAATATATATACTATCTATATATATGGTATAGATACTATCTATATCATATGGTATATATAATAGAATAAATAGTATATATACTACTATAGTATATATAGTATATAGTAGTATATTATATAAGACTACTATAATATATATTATACATTATATAATATAGTATATATACTACTATAAGTATATCATTAAGATATATATATAATATTTAATATAGTATAATAACTATATACTACGATATATATATATACTGCATTTACTATAGTAGTATCTAGTAGTATAGTATAGAATATATATAGTAAATATACTACTATATGTACTATAGTATATGTAGTATATATACTATATATAGACTATAGTAGTATAATATACTACTATATTATGAATATATATTATAAAATAGATATATCAACTATATATATAAGTGATATATAATATACAATTAATGAAGATTATTTTTTCATTTAATCAATGAAAATGGAGTTTACATGAAATTATATATTATTATATATAATAATATATATATTTTTGTCCCAATACGTTCGAACATACATGTTATATGTTCGAACGTATTAGAAAAATGGGTGGGATTTTCCCCGCTTTAAGGTGGAACCCTAAAACATTCGAATGTTTTGTTATTACGTTCGAACATCAAATTGACGCCGTGGACGGGATTATAAATACGTTCGAACGTATTGTTCAAAATCTGGACGGGATAACTTAGCACTCGAACGTAAAATATATTATGTTAGCAAGAGAGTGAAACGTTCGGACATTCATTAATGAACGTCTGGACGTTTATTGTATTAGAAGCAAAATAGAAAACTTTCACGCACTGGAAAGCAGATCCATTCTGCTTCATCCCGTGCGTGAAGGATTATAGAGACTCAGACAGAGTTTTAGAGAGAGAGAGAGGAATAAGAGGAGGCTTAGAGTGAGAGAGGATAGAAAGTGTTAGTGTAACAGCCCGCTAGAAATTCAATTATGAAATTTCTATTGGTTTTAGGAACCTCGTGAAGACTCCATAAATTTTTACGAATCCATTAATCGTATAGGTTTTAGTCTAACTACATAGTTAGTGTTATTACTCAATATGGTATCAAAAGTGTGTTTTTGATTATTGGAGATAGTTAGAAGTATTAAAATGTATTATGGTTTGTACTATAAGACTCGGTGGGTTATTTAAGGTCTTATGGCGCAATAACTCTTTTTCATATTTTCGGATGAAACGTCTATTCAAAACTGTGGATATTATTGGATAAAAATATCTTGAGCTGATTTTATGGATGTTATTGGATAAAAATACTTTAAAGTGATTTTTTTAGATATTATTGGGTAAAAATATCTTGAGCTGATTTTTGTTGATATTATTGGGTTAGAGAGACCTACATTCAACTCTCATTCCGGGTAATAGAGACCTACACTCAACTCTCACTTCAAGTAAGAGAGACCTACACTCAACTCTCACTCCAGCCTCATCTTCTTCCATATTTTGTCCATAACTACCTCCAGCCACTCCCCACAAAATTATTTTCCTTTACACCTTTTATTGAAAGAACACCAAACTCTCTCGGATAGTTTTTAATTATTCTTTTGCACGTCCATTTCGAAGATTTTGTAAATGTTTTATCATAAATTTTCCTTCATACAAGTTGTTTCTTTTTTAGTCTAGTTTACGTGAATATCTTATTGGTTCCATTTGAAGATCATTTGGTCAGTTAAATATTGTTTAAACTCTAGAAAGGTCATTTTGGGAGATAAACTGGAGAATATGTTATATTTTGGAGTTTTTGACCAAGCTAATGATTAGATCTTGGTCCAAAATTTTTATAGAGTATTTTTAACATGTGTATATGATTATTGGTTGAGTATTTGTTACATTATTAAAGGTTTTGATGAAATATTTTCTTAGATCTAGAAACTTAGAAACTGGAAGAGGAAAAATAGTTTCTGTTTTGAGAAAGTTTAAATCTTTGGTGGTTTAAACCTATTTCAATGGCTTTGATAATTTTATTGAATGATCTTAAGCCTCTTATATACATATTAGAATATTATTTTGAAGATATTTGATGTTAGTTTCAAAGATATGAAATATTATGCAAAGAGATGTTCGGATAGGCCAAAGTGTGGATGTTCTTGGCTCAATTTATGTTTTGGTTAATGTTTAACCATGTGGTCTTGAATTAAAAGCTTATATATGTTTTAGGACATCTTTTTAAATCATGTGATGGTTTGGTTTGAAAATCACATCTTTATAAGTCATAGATCAAAAGGTTAATCAAAACAAGTTAGAAACAAAAATCAATAGAAATAGCATATGGGAATTTCGGCCCTATGGAGTTTTAATAGTTGTGATTAGTTTTAAATTTTTCTAAATTGATATTTGAGTTTAGGATAAAATTTACACGAGGCATGTAAATTTTGATGACTTTTGGAGTTAGCATGTAAAATCCTTAAGTTATGCGTAAAACGGTCATTTTCCTACATGTAGAGGGTAAAATGGAAATTTTATTCTTTAAGTTAGTATTTTCTATATTTCAAATTATTATTAATTTAGTCCTAACTTTTAGAACCACTAATTACAGTTCCTCTTGATCGCACCTGAAGTTTTATAAGAAATGCAGAGATCGAGATAAGTTAGCTTTTAACTTACTAGCAGTTTACTGTGTATGTGTGCTAAGTAAAGGAACTACAGTGTATGTATGTGTGTTATCATATATGCCAGGCCATGCTAAGTTATCACATATTTTTCTGTTACACAGAATTTATTCTATCATGAGTTTCATCTGTTATACTAGATATTTTGTCATATATTGCAAGTACATAATGTTAAATATGTCATCTATTATATGTATGTCATGTCATCTACACTGTTACAAGTATGTCAGGTTAATTATGTTTCCGTTACATGTGATATCATGTTATGAAATATTGTGTGTTACATGTTTAAGTCATGTTACGATAAAACCCTATCTCAAGTTGGTCATGTCTTTCAAGTTATGTTCAAGTCACGTTATGTTACGTTAGGGCTTCTGTTCTTTTGTATTCTAGTCACGTTTCATCTTGAGTTACATTCAGTTTCGTGGAGTCCACAACAACTATGGCACACAAAGTATGGGGTCACAACAATTGTGACGCATACACTACTTGAGACACAGCAATTGTGACATATAGAATACATGGGACCACAACAACTGTGGAGTATGTATTTAACTGCATTGTGATGCGTAGAATACATGGGGCCACAACCACTGTGGAGTATGTATTTACATGTAGAATACATGGGGCCACAACAATTGTGGAGTATGTATTTAAGCAGTTAAAAAATAAGTTTCAGATCACGTTCATATTAAGTCAAGTGTCAGATCAAGTTTATGTTATGTCATGTTATGTTCACGTACATATTATGTTCATGTTTAAGTTCATATCAAGCTAAGTTCAGTTCACGTTGTAATTTAAGTTATGTCAGTTATGCTATGTCGTACATCAAGTTATGTTTTGATTACTTATGTATGGGGTCACAGCAATTGTGACGCATACACTACGTGAGACATAGCAATTGTGACACGTAGAATATATGAGGCCACAACAACTGTGGAGTATGTATTTAAGCAGTTAATGAATAAGTTTCAGATCACGTTTATGTTAAGTCAAGTTTCAAATCAAGTTCATGTCAAGTCAAGTTCAGTTCACATTCAATTTAAGTTATGTCAGTTATGCTATGTTGTAAGTCAAGTTAACTTTAATCACTTATGAATTTGATTATGCATTTATACTTTTACTATCATCCATGCATCATTAGCCTGTGTAGAAGTTTTTTTATTAACTTACTGAGATTTGTAATCAAATCTCACTGTGGTAGTCTCAACTACCATTCCCCTCGAATGGTAGATCTTGTTACTGGACCTGAAGGAGAATCAGGAGCTAACCAACTAGACATAGTTGACTGAGTGACAGTGCAACGTCAATGTTAATATAGTAGTTAACGTAAATTACTACTTGTATGATGGAGTTATATCTCTAGTACTTTTTGGATCATAACCATTTTGGACTACTGTTGTGATCTTAGTTGTTCAATAGGTCTTTATGTATGAAGTATGTTTTAAGTATTTGGGATATTTTCAATTTGATGCATAGTATTGCTAAAGAAAAAATTAATCTGCTGTGAATATTGCATAATGTTATATACATGTTAGGAACATTGCATCTTATATGTCATGAACGAGGGCATGTAACCTTGTGTTGCATGTCTCAACGCTTCAAATGTCCGTCCGATCACAAACAGAATTTGAGGGCGTCACAGTTAGAGTGAGATAGATTGAGTTAGGGAGAGATTTTGTGTTTATTTTTTTGTGTATTTTTTTTTTCCCAAAGGAGAAAGTAACGTAAATATTTCAACTGTAAATGTATTTACAATTTATATTATATTTGTCAATTTGTTATATATGTATTTAACTACCTAGTTTTGTGAATTTTTTGAAGGATTGTTTGTTGTGGATTGTTGAAAACTTGTGATTTGCAAGAGGAGGATATTGTGAGCACAAGGTATATTATACTAAACTCTATTGTTAAATTTTGTTGTCAATTTTGTTGAAGGATTGTTATTGTGAAATTTTTGATATATAGTTTATTGTAGATTATTTGTGTAATATGCGTGAATGATTGTTTATTGTGGATTATTTGTGTAATATGTGTGAAGAATTGTTTATTGTGTAATATGTGTGAAGAATTGTTTATTGTGTAATATGTGTGATTAAAGAATTTATATATATATTATAGTATTTATATAGTGTGATTATTTGTTGTGCAATATATGCAATATATTTATTATATTTGAAATTATATAATAACTTTAAGATTTTTTAGATTAAGAATCCCTAATACAAATTATAATCTAATATATAGTATAGTATTAGTAAATATAATATAAATAAGTACTATATAGTATAATATAATTATACTATAACAATTAAAATTTATTAGATTAAGAACTAATATAATACAAATGATAATCTAATATATAGTATACTATTAGTAAATATAATATAAATAAGTACTATATAGTATAATATAATTATATAATAACGATTAAAATTTATTAGATTAAGAACTAATTTAATATAAATTATAATCTAATATATAGTATAATATTAGTAAATAAGAAATAAATAAGTACTATAATATATAATATAATTATATAATAACATTAAGATTTTTTAGATTAAGAATCCCTAATACAAATTATAATCTAATATATAGTAGTATTAGTAAATATAATGTAAATAAGTACTATATAGTATAATATAATTATACTATAACAATTAAAATTTATTAGACTAAGAACTAATATAATACAAATTATAATAAAATATATAGTATAATATTAGCAAATAAGAAATAAATAAGTACTATAATATATAATATAATATATAATAACATTAAGATTTTTTATATTAAGAATCCCTAATACAAATTATAATCTAATATATAGTAGTATTAGTAAATATAATATAAATAAGTACTATATAGTATGATATAATTATACTATAACAATTAAAATTTATTAGATTAAGAACTAATATAATACAAATTATAATAAAATAAATAGTATTATATTAGTAAATAAGAAATAAATAAGTACAACTAATATATAATAGTACTTATATAATAACATTAAAATTTATTAGATTAAGAATCCCTAAGTATAATAAATATATATATAGTATTTATCTATAATAAATATAGTGAGCCAATAGTTGTGTTATTTTGTTAAACTAGAGAGAGATATTGTAAATATACTCATAAACTTCCCTGTATTGTAGAGAAAGGTTAAGAATTATCTTAAAGAAATGTCTGTCAAGTTACTTGACTCTCAAATTCTATCCAGCCTTGAGGGTTATAAAGGTCGAATAGTTTGTGACAGTTAAGTAATTGGACATTCTTCTTAGGCATGTTCTTTAAGGTAATTCTCAACCATTCTCTACAAGAAAGGTAGTGTGTGAGTATATTCTTCTATCTAAACTTTTGTTTAACAATATATAACACATGGGAATTCTTGTTTGTAGTTTTTAATTCAATGAACATGGTTGAGAATTTGTTTGTAGTGTTTTTTGTAAGATATTGTATGACACTGCATAAATAACCTTAGACCCGTTTGGGAATTAGTGTACATTTAGGTGTACACTAATTCCTGAATTGTCCAGTGTGGACAGTTTGAAATTATATTATCTGTATTGCGCATTCTTGTTATTCCTACTGAACACGTTTAATATGAAGTTTCGGTGTCCTTCTTTATTGTTCTTCGGGTATACTGTTCATAGGGTCACAATCCCTCTATGTGAACATGTATACTTGGAGAACTATGGGGAGGTGCTGCCGAAATTTCTACTGACATGGAAAGTAGTAGAGTGACGGAACTTGTGCAATATTGATAATATAATCTCGAATAGGATAGGACCAACTACCTTGAGAAAGAGTAATTTGAATGGGAGCGTGACATGCATGTGTATTATAGTATACTACGTGTTACTAATAATTAGATGTTTATAGAAATGGATAAAAGTTGGATGCGACTAGGCGATAGACTTCAAAAAGATTACATACCCTATGCACATAGAGTAAGAACCTTTATTGATTTTGTAAGGGCCTCTGCTGATAGTCGTGGTTACATTTAGTGTCTATGTCGAGGTTGTAAAAATTTGTATGCGATAGGGTTGGATGAAATTGAAAGTTATATATTTGTGAATGGTATGAATTTGGGGTAAACTCGATGGGTACTGCACAGTGAGCAGTATGCACAATCAGCAGATGGATTATTTGGTCATCCGAATTATTCGGGGCACGTGGATGACGATTATGAGCGAGATGAGATGGAGGAGATGTTGAGTGATATTGGAGCTGGGATGTTTATGGATGAGGTTGACAACAATGCCTCAAGTGGCGGGGGAATGATTCTGAGAATTTTCTTGCAATGTGGGAAGATGCAAAGCACAAACTGTATCCAGGTTGTACAAAACATTTCAAAATGTCGTTTATTGTACGGTTGCTTCACATTAAATTATTGTGTGGGATGTCGACCAAAGCAATAAACATGGTATTAGACTTATTTAACGAAGTACTTCCTGAAGGGTTCGCATTGCCGAAGAACTTTTATGAAGCGAAACATTTGAGAAAGGGATTAGGGTTTTGGGTATAAGTCCATACATGCATGCAAGATGACTGTGTTTTATTTTGGAAGGAGAACGAGGAGAAACAAGAATGTCCTGTATGCAGAGAGTCGAGGTGGAAGGGTAAGAAAAGCCTGCCCGTTAAAGTCTTGCGATATTTTCCATTGAGACCTAGGTTGCAAAGATTATATATGTGTAAGAAAACAGCTCACGATATGAAGTAGCACAAGGAGAAAAGAGTTAATAATGACGGATTTATGAGGCACCCAACTAACTCACTTGCGTGGCAATCTTTTGATAATCAGTATCCAGAGTTTGGGATAGAAGCTAGGAACGTGCGTCTGTGACTCACAACCGATTGATTCAACCCTTTTGAGAATATGAGTACAAGTTATAGCACTTGGCATGTAGTGTTGATTCCGTACAACCTTTCCACCATGGAGGTGCATAAAGGCATCCAAGTTTTTGTTAACTTTACTTATCCCCGGCCCGAGATCACCTGGGAATGACATTGATGTATATATGTAGCCGTTGATTGAAGAGCTGAAAGAGTTATGGGAAACAAGTGTCAGAACTTATGATGCATCGACGTCGACAACTTTTCAGATGCATGTTGCGGTAATGTGGACGATAAATGACTTTCCGGCATATGGAAATCTTTACGGCTGGAGTACTAAAGGGAAGTTAGCGTGTTCGACGTATAATAAAGAAACTACTAGCGAGTGATTAAAATAGTCTCAAAAATTGTGTTTCATGGGTCATCGACGTTATCTACCAACAAATCATGCATGGAGAACAGAATCTGCTAAGTTTGATGGGCGAGTAGAGGATAGAATTGAGCCAAATGAGTTGTCTGGGAAAGAGATACTGGAACAATTGGTACATGTGGCAACGAACAATTTTGGCAAAGGTCGGGGAAAGAACAAGAGAAAACGAGGTGCAGCAGAATTGAATTGGACAAAGCGTAGTATTTTTTTTTACTTGCCGTATTGGTCATCCTGCATGTTGCGACATAGTTTGGATGTAATGCACATAGAGAAGAATATTTGTGATAATATATTGGGTACATTGATGAGCATTAGTAAAAAGATGAAAGATACGATTAAGACAAGGAAAGATCTTGAAAGAATGAGAATTACGGGTGGTCATGCTGCATGCATGTTTTACAATGACAAGGGAGGAGAGGATGGACTTCCGCAAGTGGTTGCAAGGTGTGAAGCTGCCAGATAGTTATGTTTCAAATATCAGTAGATGCGTAAGCCCTGATGACTGGAAAATTGGTGGATTGAAAAGTCATGACTGTCACGTATTTTTGCAAAAGTTATTACCGGTGGAAATTCGTGAGAAGCTAACATCTGCCATACGTGTTGCCATAACTGAACTGTGTATGTTTTTTAAGGATTTGTGTGCTCAGGTAGTAAAGCGAGATATGCTGCAGAAACTGGAAGAAGACATTGCTACTATATTATGTAAATTCGAGCAGATCTTTCCACAATCATTTTTTGATGTCATGGTCCATTTAGCAATACATTTACCCTGGGAGATAATGTTGGGTGGACTGGTGCAATTCTGTTGGATGTATCCAGTTGAAAGATATTTGGGTCGACTGAAGCACACTATTGAGAATAAAGCCAGAGCTGAGGGTTCAATAGCAGAGGCCTATATACACGATGAATGGTTAACATTTTGCTCTTGATATCTTCGTGGTGTTGAGACATAATTTAATCATCAAAAGCGAAATACTGATCTTACTACTCCGTCTCCTTGTGAGTTATCAGTGTTTTCTCAGAATGTACGACCCTTGGGTGCACAAACGGGTTACGATTTACTTGATACAGAATTGGGTAAAGTTCAGTGGTACGTGCTAAATAATTGTCGAGAGATTGAAGACTATCTTAGGTATGTTGTTGTAAAAGGTTTAAATATTTCTAAATTCAATGAGGTTAACTATAACTTTTATGACATAAAATAATATGATTTTGCATATATATACAGTGAGCACATGGACAAACTTAAGACGAACGGCATAGAGAATATAGTGGCAAGACACGAGGAAGAATTTTCTGGATGGTTTAAACAACGTGTATGAACTAAACTCTACTTGATATGTTAGATTATAAAAGTTTTAACTCTAGGTAATATTTAATTAATAACATTATTTCAATTGTTAGATTTTGGAACAATATGCTCGTGATCCCGAATCTGTCTCTTTTGAATTGTATGCATTGGCCCGTGGTTCCTCAAATAGAGCACTTAGATACACTGCATGCACGGTTTGAGGTTATAGATTCCATACTCTGGACCGTGAACGTAATAGAAAGACTCAAAATTGTGGTGTGTTGGTCAAGGGTAGTCATGGAACAGATGATATTGATTATTATGGTGTTATTCGTGATATTATCGGATTGAAATATCTTGGTGGGTCTATAACATATATCTTTAAATGTGATTGGTGGGATCTAGGCGGTGGTCGTGTTTCGATATATAGGGATAATCATTTTACGAGTGTAAATACTGCATATAAATTGTACGAAGATGATCCATTTGTATTGGCTTGTCAAGCTACTCAAATCTAGTACTTGATTGATCCAATGAAAAGTGCTGATGAAGATAGTGGAGAGATAACTTGGCGAGTAGTACAAAAATTTGTCCCTCGAAATATATATGAAGTAGGAACGAATGCAGATTACGATACTAGTGGAGATGAAGATGACACTCCGAATGTAGAGGCCTACCAGGAAGATGGAGGGGGTATTAACTTATTTGTTGACCTTGGTGCACTCGAGTTGCTCCCCTTATGTAGAGATGACATCCCACTCATCTATCTCAATACGTCTGTATTAAATGATCATTCAATTCAAGAAAGTGAGAAAGAAATAGAAGAGTCAGAAGAAGAAGACGAAGAAGAATCCAGAGGGGAAGTGGATAAGGAGGTCGAAGAAGAGGTTGATGATGATGATGAAGATGTTATAGAGAGAGATTCTGAAACAACCATGGAAAATACATATGAAGATGAAGACTAAAAGTACTAAAAATTTTATTCATATATGAGTATAGAATGTTATAATAATAATTAATTTCATCTAATTAAATTTTTTTGGTATATATAATTAATTTCAAGTATGCTGCCAAAAAGACAAAAAGAAATGTGACTCCTCCACCAAGTCCAAGTCCCGAACCCATTGAGAACTCCCCACCTAAAGAGTCCGTTCCTGAAGATGAAATTAACACTACAGAGAACGATGCCCAGTCGACACCTACTAGTAAGGAAATGTCGTTGAAAATTATTTATATATTTAATATTTTTATCTCAATAACTATATTAGCATAAAAATTATACACATTATCTATATTAGTTGATGCATTCGCTCGTCGCGGTCGTGGCTATACAAGCAGCATCTCACTTGAGAAAAATCGAAGGCATGGCAAACTGAAAGTCACAATTCCTGATAATTCCACTGGAGAAGTAGATGATAGTGTAGCAGCGCTTTCCTCCTATATTGGTACAGTAGTCCGAGCTTATGCTCTATTTTATGTGCGCTCCTGACAAGATGTGCCGAATGAGATTAAGGAACACATTCGGAGTCGTGTGCTGGTGAGTTTACTTTGACAATTCATTTCTTTCACCTACATTAGTATATCATATTTTTTACCTAATTAATTTATAATTAGGATGAATTTGACCTCAACTTTGGTCGTAGCGAGGATTTGAGAACTGTGAATGAGTTAATGGCTAACTATTCTGATGTCACAAAGGACGATGTCACGACCACTTCAAGAAGTTTGAGTCATTTGAAAAGGCTGCACAGTCACCTTTCCAGCAGATGAAGTTAGACGACTGGATAAAATATTGTGATCTTTTTGCATCTCCAGAATATCAGGTATTCTTAATTTATTTCCATTAATTATTTACATTAATATTTGTTATTTATCTTATATGTATATATATTACAATTAACATTTTTAATGTGCATTTGTAGCACTTAAGTTCTACAAATGCACATAATAGATCCGCTCTGACTATTCACCATCGTGCTGGTTCAAGATCATTCCATCGTCTTGCTGAAAAAATGGTAATTAATAAACTATATAATTCATTTATTTTCCTGTTATTCTTTTATATAAGTACTAACACTATTTTTTTAAATTTGCTAATGTCATTTTGTTAGAAACGTGATGATCCTGAAAACTTTTCCCTCGTTAATGTTTATGTTGCTGCTCACACTAATGAGCATAGTGAGTAAATGGATCCTACCGCTCCAATTAATTATGTAAGCGGTGTTCATTTTATTAAATAAATTATGCAACATATGGTTAAATTCTTTTTTATTTGTATTTCTTTTAATACGTTATTAATTTGTGTGTTTTGATCTTTCAAACTGCAGGGAAAAATGATGGAGTTGCAATCAGCTTGTGGGGAATCATCTACTAGTGACATAGACATTTTCACACAAGTGCTCAGGCCCAACTCTAGTATGGCAAGAGGTTTGGAATGATCTTTCAAGCATTCCGGTTCATCCTCCTCAACCTCATCGACTTCACAAATTAATAATCTTAGCAAAGAGTTAGAAGCTGCACAATGCGAGAATGAGTATATGAGTTCCAAACAGTAAGAGTTGGAGTCCCTTTTAGCGACAGTCTCATTTAGAGACGCGTTTGCAGGATCAACAAAGAGACCAGGAGGAAAGAATACATAGTAAGGTCCAAGAGTAAGTGCAGCGAGAGATGATACTGCAAATGGAGCGTGTTATGTCATTGCAACAGAATTGTGGTGGACAAGAAAAGAAAAAGAAATGAATTTTATTAGTGTATTAAATTTTTAATATCTACTTGGAAAACAATTACAAACATTGTTGGTTGGGAAATATGTTATGTAATATGATATAATTGGTATGTTTATTAATGGGATGAGTTTAGTATTTCTGATATGTACGTTCGAATGTAAATAAAAATGTTTGAACAATATTCCATATTCGAACACACGTTCGAAAGTAATCACACAAAATTGTAACATAACGTTCGAACGTTTACAGCGACAAATGAAGCTTACATTCACATGTTTAAACTTTTAACGTTCCAAATCTCCGAACGTACTTCTTGCATTCGAACTCTAGTTTCTTAACATTAGAAAGAACGTCCAAACGTTATGATTCAAACATTTGGACATTATTTCCTTTACGTTGGAATCTAAATTCGAACATAACGTTCGAACATATAAACGTTCAATAAATATGATACATTCGAACGATAATCAACAAACGTTACATGCTCTCATTCGGATGTTAATTTGTCTACTTTACATTCGAACGTTATTTGTTTCGTCCAAACGTAATATTCTATGACAGATTCTAACCATCACAGAAAAGAAAACATTCGAATGTTATATAAAATGGCACATCACAAACCATCACTAAAAATATTTTTAATGATGCTTGTACAGTAAACTGTCACTATATGTATTCTGTAATGCATATTTCAAGACGGTGGGAGTGACGGTTTATAACTGTCACCTTATGTATTTCATGACGTTTTTTCCATTTCTTGTGACAATTTCGTCTGTCACTAAATCTAATTTTTGTTGTAGTGGGCCTATATTCTCCATCTTGATTGTTGCCACAAGTTGTCCTCTCCCCCCTTTGTCATAAATCTTGCAAAAACCTCATTCAAAGTGAAGAGATTACCCATGCTCTACAAGTTGCCCAACACTTAATAAGTTTTGCTCCAAATCCAAAACTAGCAATATATCCCGAATGTACTTTGTGCCCTTCTTTGTTTCTATAGCAATTGCATCTTTTCCTTTTGCTTGGACTAAGGATCCATTTCCCACAACTTGGGAATTTGAAGAAGCATCAATCTCCACAAAAATACTTTCATCTACAGTCATGTGATTGCTACACTCACTATCAAGAAACCACACATCATTCTTTTGCTCTGATGCTGCTTGACAAACATAAAACAAGTTTGCTTCACTTTCTTGTTCTTCAAAAAAATTTGCTTGCTCCTTGTTTTTAAGCGACAATCTGTTTTAATATGTCAAAACTTTTTACAATTATGGCATTGAGGTTTTTCCTTGAATCAACAATCTTTATCGTCATGACTACTTCTTTTATAAATTCCATATTTTTGTTGAATGGACTCCACATCCACTCCTCTCAAAATTGGTTCTTCCTCTTCCTCTTCCTCTTCCTGTTCCATGTCTTCCACCTCATGAGAACTCACTTTTAAATGAGTCTCTTTCTTGAATTTTTGAATTAACATTGAGTTTAGATTGAAATGCACTTTCAATTGACTTTTCAGAGTGCCTACTCAGCCTTGCTCAAATTTTTTAATTGAACCCATAAACTCTTCCATACTCAAACTTTTCCGGCAAACTAATTAATATTTTCTCAACAATTTTCTTTATCCAAAATATTTTCTCCATATGTATTCATTTGAATTTTGATTTAAAAATTCCATAAGTCTAAAAAATTAGTCTTTCAACAACTCCATTTCTTTAATCTTCATATTTTCAAATTTTATTTTCAAAGATTGACGTTTTATAGTTCTTACCTTCAATGTGCCTCTATACTCCTTTTGAAGAATCTCTCAAGCCTCCTTTGCTTTGATTGCATTGATAATTCTTGGGAAGATTGTCTTGGTAACACCTTGTTGAATCAAGGTTAAGACTTTTGCATCTTTTTTCCTATACTTCTTCAATTGTTGCTTTTGAGCATTTGTCAAAGTTGTGACATCCACCGGTTCTTTATACCTATCTTCTGCATATTTCCAAAGATCGTTTGAAAGAAAAATAGTTATCATCTTCACATACCAAAAATATAATTTTCTCCATTGAAAAGAAGAATTAATGATTGTTGGGCTCCCATATTTTGATTGCTTGTACTTGCCATTATTGTTGTCTTCTTCGGGGATTGTTTTCCCTTTACAAATCTTCACACCTAGCTATTTTTTTATTTGAATCTTTTTCTTTTTTTGAAATGAAACAGTACTTCATTAATATGACTCAACAATAACAATCTTGTCTGAAATAACAGCAAGCAGGACCTCAGGTGGTACCTCCTCCACCCAAATACATTCAGAGCCTAAAGTTAAAGCTAGTTTTGCAGTTTCATGCGCTGCTTTGTTGCTACTTCTACCCGAGAACGATACTGACCACCCTGGCTGGGCTTTCAAGACAGATTTTATGTCCTCTATAACTTGTCCATCCCATGAAGAGTCTTGTGTATTTGAAGTGACTGCATCCACTACCATCTTCGCATCTCCTTCCAGTTGCACCTGTCTGAGGCCTAGTTCTCTGCACAACTAAATAGCACGGAGCATGGCCCAGCTCTCAGCTACATTAGCAGTCCTTGTTATTTGTTTGGGAGAGGCCACCACCACATGTACCTCACCACTACAATCCCTCACTACAATGTCAATCCCCATCCTTCCCATATTTTTATCCATGGTTGCATCAACATTCACTTTCATATAATCCATTCTAGGGGGTCTCCACAAAGTTCTCGTCACTGCTGTTAGGCTTGCTTGACTCTCTCTCAGCTTTTCTTGAGCCAGCTTGGTTGCTTCTACTTCCTGCAATGCCAACTGAAAGATGACAGAAGGGCCTTTGAACTTTCCTTCGAATACAGCTTCATTTCTCCTTTTCCATAGACCATAGAGCACCTCAGTTACTATGTGAAGCTTTCCTTCTTCAAGCTTGGATTGAAAATCAAACCATAGTGTCCTGAAGTCAGCATAGTTCCTTCTCCATTTTTTGACTGGACTGCAACCCTCTCCCCACACATCTACTGAAGCAGGACAGTCCCATAGCACGTGTAATGCTGTTTCCTCTCCTCTGCTGCAGGTTGGACAAGTAGCGTTATCAACTATCATTCTCTTGAAAAGGTTGCTACTTGTTGGTAGAATTCCATTAAGGGATTTCCAGATAAATTGTTTTACCTTACCTGAGCTTGTTAGTTTCCATATTTTCCCCCACCATCTTTCATTTTGTTCTCCATTCGATGTCTCTCCTGTCTTCTATTTCTTTCTCTCTAGGTTTGTACTAGTTTAGTGAGCATTGTTTGCAGAAATTCCCATTCCACTCTATCATATGCCTTAGACATATCTAGCTTAATTGCCATGTTGTCTTCTCTCCCTTTTTGCCTAGTTTGCATAGTATGAAGAAGCTCATATGCCACCATGATGTTGTCTGTGATTAACCTGCCAGGTAAGAAAGCACTTTGGTTCCAGGATATGACCTCTTGCAGCACTAATTTCAACCTGTTAGCCAGGACCTTCGAGATTAGTTTATACCACACATTGCAGAGGCTAATTGGCCTGTAATCATCAACTGACTTGGGGGAGTTTGTCTTAGGGATAAGGGCTATGAAAGTGTGATTCAAACCTACTGGCATCTCACCAGTTCTAAGAAAATCAAGGACTGCCTTGACCACATCAGAGCCAACTATGTCCCAATGGTCTTGGTAGAAGCCAGCACTAAATCCATCTGGCCCGGGTGACTTAAATGGTGACATTTGTTTGAGAGCAATAACTACCTCGTCAAGAGAAAAATCCTTGTCCAATAGTTCACTCTTGCCCCTTGAGATCCTGTGTTCTACACCATTTAGGCAGTGTTGGATAGACCTTTCAGTAGGATTAGAGGAATGATAGACCTTGTTGAAATAAAGTTTGAACCCCGATGCCACCTCCTCCTTTGAACTTAACACTCTCCCTTCTCCATCTACAATCTGTTTTATAGAGTTCTTTTTTCTTCTTTGGTTAACACAGGCATGATAGAATTTGGTATTCCTATCTCCATGTGTCAACCAATGGACTTTAGCCCTTTGTTTCCATCTTACATCTTCCTGGTCCAATAAAAAGCCAACCTCACTTTGCAGTCTTTTGAGGTCACCCATGTTATCTGCTCTCTCTTCCTCTTGCAACTGTTTGATTTCTTCTGTTTTCTATTTTTTGGCTGCCAATCTGTTTCTTCTCATGTCCCTGCCCCAATACTGAAGCCTTTTGCTACATCTCTCTAACTTGCTTTGTAACCAGCTATTTTGCCTTAAAGTGTGGTTTCCTCTTTGCCATACTTCTGCAACTATATCTTTACAGCCTTCCTCCTTATTCCAATTCATCTCATACTTGAAGTGGTGATAAAAAGGTGTCCTCTCCCCCCTTCCTCTTGAGCATTCCGGTAGGATAGGCCTATGATCTGAGCATAAGGCCATCATGGTGCTGACTTTAGCATCTGGAAAAGCCTCCACCCATCTTCTATTGGCCAATCCCCTATCCAATCTCTCTTTAGTGAAGGTTTCATTCTCGTGTCTGTTACACCATGTATATTTGTTCCCCTCCCATCCTAGATCAAAAAGTTTGCAATTTTCGACCACCTCTCTAAATGACCCCATCTGATTCTCTGATCTAACCCTTCCTCCCACCTTCTCATCATGTGACAGAATCTCATTGAAATCACCTATTATCTCCCATCCCATATCACTAGGATTAAATGACTGCAAAAGCTGCCATGCTTCCCTCCTCTTGTTTGTTTCAGGATGACCATAAAAACAGGTAAGAACCCAGTTTAAATTGTTTTCATCATTCTTCATTAACACATTAATATGTCGTTGAGAATAGTTAATCAATTCTAGCTGAACTTCTTGCTTCCACATGAGCATCAACCCACCACTCCTCCCTACTGCATCTACTGCCACGCAACACTCAAATATGGCCTTCCTTGCTACCTTGGTAGCTCTTGCTTGGGACAACTTGGTTTCCATCAAGAAAACCAAGTCAGGATCTTTCTCATTTGTTTGGAAACAAAGGCTATGAACTGTCTGGGGGTTCCCAAGCCCCTGGTAGTTCCAACTGAGAATTTTCATGGCCTTCAGTGGGGCTGGTGACCAGCCTCCACCATTTTAGATATGACATTCCCATCACTTTTGTAACAAAAGTTCTTACCTCTTCTTTTCCTTGCTGATACAACTTGGACCTCTTCATTAAACTCTGCTATTCTCTTGGTCCCTGGTCGCAGACCTCCCTCCATAGGAGTTTATCCCTGTCCTCTAGCATGGCGTTTCCACCTGCGACTCCCTTGGTTAGAAGTCACTACTCCTTCTGTTTGATCCGTTGCTAATAACTGACTCTTGAACATAGCCATTTCCCTCGCCGGCCTTTCCCCATCATCTTGTTTCCTCTCTTGAGTCTGTTTTTTGGGCCCGTTCGTAGCTTTAGGCTTTTCCAAAGCTACTTTTGGCAAATCCGTTGCAGTTAGGCCCATCAGTGCATCATTTGTTTCCTGCCCTGCATGATCCTCTTCCCCATGCAGGTTTCCTCCACAGTGTAGACTCATGCCTACGCTCTGCATTGCCCCATACTGTGTCCCATCAGTCTCATCCTCTGTAGCAGTCTTCCCTCCTTCTCCTGCCAAATTCTTTTGCCTCTTGTCCACTGTTACCGTTCCTCCTCTGAGGCCATGGTTCTCACTGCCACCAGACCTTACTCTGTTTTGGTTCAAGGCTAGATCTTTAACTTGTCTCCTACTCGCAGTGCTTCCCATAGAACCTTCTGCTTCGCTGCCTCCAGCTTCCTTTACAGGATCCTGTTGTCCTTCCTCTCGGCCATTTGAGTTACCATTTGAGGGAATAAAAACTGGCCGCCGTTTATAACTGTCCTCTGCCCTTAGCCACGAACCAAACTGAGAAATGGAAGCCTGGTTGCCTTCCTCTTCATTCATGCACCCGTTTTCGCCGTGTAAAATCCACCCACAGCTGAAGCATATCTTTGGAAGTTTCTCGTACTTAAAGCTTAGCCATACCTTTTTCCCGTTTACCATTATAGTTCTACCTCTAGCTATGGCCTTCTGTAATTTTATTTCGACCTTCACCCTCAAGCATTTGCCCCATCCTATCCCGTCCTCGTCAACATCGACATCCAACACCTCTCTACCGATGCTCTGATACGATGACCCCATTCTTCTGTCATAAAGCCTAATGGGAGATTGTGAACTTGTAACCAGAATGTTTCTTTATCGGCATGCATTTTCCCAGGTTGTAAGTCTCCATCATAAGGCAGAATCATAAATAACATACTTGCAAATAGCCATGGTTTACCATCTAGGATCCTCTGTCTATCAGCATGGTTGGCGAATGTAATAACAAATACGTTTTTTTCCACCTCCTGAAACACAGTTCGTTTGCTAATTCTCCAAATCTTCCCCATTGCATTAGCTATAATTCCTTGCCAATAACTCGATCTGAACATATCTTCCCAATAAGACTTCTTTCACCCTTACGCTGTATTTCCTCTTCACCTCCTTGAGGAAGCTCAATGACCTCTTCCTCTTCCTCTGTAAGCCTCAAATTATTCAACCTATCTTCGATTTCTTCCATCACACTTCACTTGGGACTCTCCTTTTCGAGGACTGGAACTCTCCTTAGAGAGAGACTTTATTTGAATCTTTTTCTAATACCACTATGTTGGTATATGAAATGAGATAGAGAGATTTTTGTCTAAGGAGAATCTTGTTTATCACTCTTTTTAAAATAGATTACAATGCACTAGCTTATATATAGGCACATAAGAGTCATCATACTTGATGACCATAAAATTACACTTAAAAAAATAAAAGGACACTCTTGAGAAACTAAAAGTCACTCTTAAAAATTTGAAAAAGACTTCTTCGTAGAATGCACAAAAGTCTTTATGCATCTCACAATGGCATACATCTATTTTTTACATGCCTTCTGAATGAGAAACTTTTTTGATAGATTATAGTACTACCAGATATTGAACATTATAAGTGTACCATTATAAGTTGTAATATTAAGTTTTCATATCAAACACCAACTACAACCAACCTATTCTATATGGTTGATGAGAAAGATTGCATAGAGAAAGGACCGTCTCAACATAAGTCATAGGGAATAGAAGAGGTAACTAAATCCCAATCTTGATCGACACTGTGTCAATGTTTTTGTTCCATTGCCTTGTCCTGTTGTTGGGTGTTAAGCACAAGCTAAGTGATGGCCAGAGGAAGAAATTGTAAAGCATAGGGTAAGAGGGAGAAATTCACCAATATCCCAGTCGGATTATTGTAGTGATTTAATTTTTTGTTCAAAGAGGCATTCAACATTATCTTTTAAATTGAGGAAAACATATAGAACATCAAATAAAAGAAAATTCTAGACAAACTTGTTGATATTATTGATGAACAAAACATAACATTTATTATTACTGACATGCATATGTAATGAGGAAGGCCTCCCAAATCCATATAAAGGGCTTTAATGGAAATTCTCTTAAGATTGAAGGGATAGGAAAAGGGAAGAACATGATTTTAGCCCATTTGATAAGCATTGCAAATAGATTGGACTTCACTATTATTGAGGCTAATTGCAATAGTACCTGGGGTCTCATGTTTTTGCAAATCAAAACCTAAGTTTTGAGTTTTTGTAAAATTGATGTTTGAACTTAAAATAATTTGCAATATAACTCTGACAATCACTAAGGAGAGATTGTCATGTGGCATTAGTATGTCACGTTCAGTCTTTGGTTGGTAGACGAGGCATGCTAATGACACATGTCAGAATGCCTTCAAAGAGGAAAAAAAAAAGTTTATGGTGTTGAGGATGACTTGGTATTGTAGAACCCAATGGAGAAATTTTGGATTGTAAATCATATGGTGGTGTTTGGGTTTGGTGAATTTGGAATACTAATGTAGGGTGGAAGAAGGAAACCATTGAGATAGATAATATTAGTAAGTATGAGACCAACTGGGCCTCTCAAGAATGTAATTATCAAGGGTGAGTTTTAAGGTGAAGACTTGACAAAATTTTAATGATAAGGAGCAGAAGGGGGTGGAGTTGGCTAGGCAGTGTGATTATGGAAGAGCTAGAAGACGCTACCATTGATGGCATGAGTCACCTTGTCTTAACATTCAGCTATGGAGCTTTTGTAATTTGATTCTACTGAGGAGTATTCAGTTTTTAACATACTGGCCGCAACGTCCATCATGGTCGATGAGTAGACCTAGATGTGGAATGTAAGGAATCAATATTTTTTCTTTGTTTAAAAACTTGAGAGCATGAGGCTCGGCCTGAAGAAGCCCAAGCCCAGTTGGTGCATAGCACCTTTTGGACCTTAGTGCTTCTTTTCCCCTGTCACGGTCTCTCTCTTTCTCTCTCTCTTCCTCTCTTTCTTTGTTGGATGCAACATGCCACTGCCACTCATTGCCGATTGGTTTCTTCTCTCACCCTGTCCATCTCTCTCTCTCTCTCTCTCTCTCTCTCTCTCTCTCTCTAGGTCTCTCTCTCAAACTTGCCCCTTGACCTGCTAACCCTAAGCCCAAGCCACCATCCTACCTTTCCTCTCCTCTCATCTGCCACCTTTGCATTGAAAACCCATCCCCAGTCACACCCATACAGGGTACCGGGACCGACCCACTCAAACCCTCACCCACTTTTAAGGTAGAAACCACTAACACTCCAACCATTCTATCACCACCTCCTTCTGCCCTTTCCCATCCGGCGTTGCAACAATGAGCCCTCTCTCTCTATCTCTATCTCTCTACACAAGACACCACACCACCTATAACGCCTCAAACCCAAAACCATAAATAGACAAAGTTCCACCTATATTTTTAAAATTTTCTCTCTATTTACAAATATATATCAAATACCTAACATTCCAACTATTCACACTTATAATACAATGATTATAAAAAATCCATTCACAAGTTCAACTAGAGCCATTAAATTATAAATAATTACAATACAGATATCTGACAAAAACTGTAAAATTAACTAAGATACGGCCATAAGAAAACCTTTTGTACAACCAAAACTATCTTCAAGCAACAAGACCATCAAACCCCCAAAACTTCCAACCTCATGTGAATAAACCAAGTCTGGTTTAGAATCTTTGGCTCAAAAGATATCACCTCAAAAGAAAAGACTTTCTACAACTCTGAAAAAGATATGAAATTAAGTGGTGAACTGCTACATACTCAGTAAGTCGCAATTTAATGGGGGTATGGGAGTTGACATTTTCTTGACTAGAAGAGAGTGAATAAATTCTCAATAAATTAGTGTAAGCAATACAATTTTATCTCAACCAGCATGTTCACCCAAATACCATATTCAAGGCCACATGATACTACAAAAATATCAATATACCACAAATATATCATGTCACGAAGATATCATGTCACGAGGGACATCAATATACCACAAAGATATCATCCCACGAAGACATCATGCCACAAGGGATGTTAAACATGTCACAAAAACATTCATATCATTGGCTCAAGAATAAATAGCATACTCACATTTAAGTTTTAAATTTAATAAGCCACATATCATTTTCCAAGCATTCCAGCCATTACAAAATTTGCATAAATCCCATGAGTAATGCCAAAATAGCATAAAAATGTGCACAAATTCAAAATTTATACAAGTTTAAAATATAATACCAAATTGTACCATTCCAAACAAAACCAACCATTTCATTTAGAAAAAAGCCATGAAAGAGCCACTTACCTCAATTGATGTTAAAAAATAATCACACAATATTCCTTCACCAATGGTCACTCGGAACCTATTTCAAGACCATTACAATTCGTTAACTTCTACACTATAACTAATCTCACTTAATTCTAAAATTTCACACAATCCTTAATAACATACATTTAAACGTGTCCTAAAAGATTATCCTCCAAAATTGATAAACCTCAAATTTCTAGATTGCAAAGATGTTGCTTGACAACACGTATGATGGCCTATATTCCTTTATTATTTCAACGTAAGTAAGGTATAAAATATTACAGTGATATAACCATGGATTAATTCTTTCTAATACCCTCCATTAACACTTGAATATTAAATTCATCTTCAACACACCCTAACAATATAATCAATTAAGTATATTCTCAACAATTCAAAACACCCAATCTTAATAAATCTCATATTTGAAATTCACTAAATATACTACTTATGAGGGAGAAAAATTTACGTAATATTGTCATTGGTGGTGATAAAACGGCAAGAAGCAATGGATGTAGGTTGAGGTTATTACATTGAAAGGACAAGAATTGAGAGGGAAATAGAGAATAGGGATAGAAGCAAATTACTAAACAAACACAAAGAGAGAGAGAGAGAGAGAGAGAGAGAGAGAGAGAGAGAGAGAAGATGAGGGGGTGATGTGTTTGTGAATCTAAGAAGAAGATAGAGGGGAATGGGAGAGAGTAAGTGGGAGAGGTACGTGCAAAATAGGGGTTGGGGGGGTTTCGTGAGAGATAGAGCTAGAAAAAGGGTGATTTAGGTCATGGGAAGGGAAAGAGGGGGGAGAAATAAAAGAGAAGGGGGCTAGGCTTTTGGGGTGGGCTGGACTTTTTTTTGGGCTTAGGTTATGACACCACTAACGAAGGGACTGCCATGCCTCAAGTTGACGAGAAGCACAACGTGGAGCTCAGGACACCGACAACCATCCAAAGGTTTTCCCCACCACATGGAAGTAAGTGGCTCTTCGAACCAACCTCAAGGTAGGTGTTGATGGATTTGATGATTTTTCTTATTGTTCGTATCCTTGCCTCTATGACGTGAGAATCCAACCTCGAGCAATGCATAACACGAGCAACCAACATCTCGGCATCGTAGTCATTGCCTAGGCAAGGGCCAAGGCTGCTAGAGAGTAGTCCCAAAACTAAAAATCCACAGTGACGCCTCCAACTCCTATGTACGGAAACACGAGAATTGACGCGTCGGGATGATGACAGCACAAGTCACGCATCCCAATGACAAATGCTAAGTATGTGCACATGCAACTTATATAAGACAAAAGCCACAGCGGTTAAGTTAAAGTTAACCAACTAAGTACCAAAATTTTTAAATACAATTTCATTTAAATAAAAGTATTTTAAAAGTATTACAGTTATCCGATGAAAACATAATAAAACCATAATACAAGATCCAAAAGCAGGAAACAAATCTCGATATATGAGCAAGTGACACCAAATCACTCCACTGGTGGAACCACATCCTCATGTTCAACCTTCTCATCATCTGCATCAAAATTTACGGCACCAAGAAACTGTATCGCAGGTAAGTAATAATTCAAACAACCCAAGAGATGAAAATACATTCATGCAGCAACAAACATGGGTGCACATGATGACATATGCATGATACCCAAAACATCATTTTCCCCAAAAATAGTTATTTTCCAACACACACTGAAATCTTATTTTGGCCCAAAACATTCCATTAAAACATTTCCTGCCATTTTTGTAGAAAAATAGCCTAATATAAAATCAATCATTTTTTCAGAAAATAGTCCACATGCATCCATTTATCAAAACTGTCATTTCCTAGAAAATGGCCCATTATCCATTTATTCCATATGCACCATAATATTCCGTAAAGACCAACCTCACACCCTGACTCTTTTCGCCACACCACGAGTAACGACCGTGCAGGTGACTTCATAACGAGCAATGTCCAGTTCCATACCCAGCGCGTTCATGGCCAAGCATCCTCTAGTCCCCGCCAGTAGAGGGGTCACGAAGTCGGCGCGAGAGCGTTATTATCCCATCCGATCCCGTTGTCACCCAGCAACAACCAAGGAGATGTCACTCAGTATATATTATACTCCCAAGTGACTATAAGAGCTCCACCAAGATAATGCCCAATCTCGGCTTGGGGTCGTGATACACACGTACCCAAAAACCATTTCTCACATGAAAACCCAGTTTTCATTTCCAATATATGAGCAATGTATGCAATTATGCGAAAATCCAGTTATCATTTACAAACATGAACATACATGCACTTATGCAATGTATATGACACGAAACAAATATCCAACAATCAACAAATCTCAACATAATCCAATCACACAACCAACTCCATCCTCCAATCTAGCCGACCCCCAAATTCCTTGGACTCAATGTTTGGCACAACCAACCAGTTCACAAAATATTTTTTAATTACAAAAGTATATTTAAATCTCAAAAAGTTCTTTGAAAAATACTAATAGCGCTTTAAAGGCAATATCTGAAAGATTAAGCACCTTATTTAATGTCCAAAAGCTAGCTCAAAAATAAACCACCAAAATTCCACAATTTTTGGGATGGAAATGGGTTTCGAAAACAAGTAAATATGGAGTAATGTTTTCAAAAAGAAAAGGGTTGATTTACAAGATAAAAGGTAGAAGATAAGGGCCAGAAAATGAGAGGTTCAAGGCAAGGCAAACTCAACAAGAACATAGCATGAAACCCACGGTTTCATACCAAAACAAGGCATGGGTTTGAAGCCAAAACAAAACACGAACATACCAAAATAAATGGAAATGCAAAGGGATTAATCACAAGCTTGATCATGAAAATACTAAGGGTAATAACAGCGAGGAATGAGCATGGAGGTTCACGGGTTGGACTTGCAAAACCAGTACAACAGATGAAATAAAAAGCAAGGGATAAAAAGAGAAATGCACGGATTTGCAGCAGATGAGAAACAAAAACATAGAGATGAAAATAAAATAAAGGGAGTAGTAGAAGGGAGAAGCAGTAGTGGCAAGGAGAAACAAAAGAAAGAAAAGAAACTAGAAGAAGAAAGAAGGAGGTGCGGCATAAGGCAGGAGAGGAAGAAAAGAGATGAAGCCCTAAAGGCTTGCGGCCAAAAATGATGCCGTTTAGAGGGGAAGAGAGGGCTGGGCTGTAGTGCTCACGGGCTGGGCTCTACTGACCGAAAGGGCTGGGCCCAAAACCAAAATAAACACACTCAAAACAAACCCAACCTGAAAAGAAGGTTCAACAAAAGAAAAAAAGGCACAATAAAAATAAATAAAAGTCAAATAAAAATACTACAACTAAATATTAATAAAATAAAATAATTTAAACCCAACAATAAAATAATTTAAACTAAAGAGAAATTTAGATGTAAAGTAATTATTAATATCAAGCAAGCATATTATTTAAATTCCATGACTCAAAAATTATAAAACAATACAAGGAGAAACACGTTGAATTTTAAAACAACAGAGCCACTAACTATAATAAATAAATAATAATTTAATGAAAATATACGTAAACACGGGTATCACATCCACTATTTCACCGTCTCACCTTGTCCAACCTAGGGTTAATAGTTGCTCCATCCCACCAATGTCCAACAACTTTTGGTGACCAATAAAGATATTATTACTGGGTATGCATCTCTCTCAAATTATGATTTTTCTACTACATAGATGGGTATGTGTTGATAAATTTGCTTATTTTCAGCATTTCATATCAAATATGTTGTGTTGTTGGGTGAGTGTGGCTATGCATCTCTCACATTACCTTTTTTTTTTTTTTTTTTTGCATTGATGGTTGTTTGATAACTTTGCTTAAAGAAAAACACCCATCTTACATAAATCTATTGTTGAGTAAGTATGGGAATATATCTCTCTCTGATTTTAAATTTTTCTACTACATGAAAAAATTTCCCTACATTTCCATCCCAAAGAGTAAGCATTTATGATTTTTCCAAGGTGCATGAATCTAGAAATTTCTAACAAATTTCTACCTTCTTGAGACAAGCAAATCCACTTGCTACTTATAAGGTCTCCATCTCACATGAACAACTTAGCTCATTGCTACTTCAATATTTGTAGAAGGTTTTCAAATGAATATAGTCCAATTTGCAAAAATCCTCAAAATTTGAATTTTGACCAAAATTGCTATTGCTAAAAAGCAAAGTTTTTTGGGGTCAAGCTTTTGTACATGGAGCTCTAGCTATAGCTCCCAAAACTCATATATAAGGGTTAGATCCATCTTCCCACACATCCATAGTCTCGTGAAACCCTAGTTTGAAGATGATGTCAAAGTGGCAAATAAAATACTGTCAGGAATTCCTGTGCGGTTCAACTGGATGGAAGGTAGTTCTTTCTCAAGATGGAAGCTAGGGATCTGATAGGATGGAAGATGCGGCTTGATGGGATGAAAGGTAGGGATTTGTGTACTGGCCAACAAAGATGTGAAGCTAAAGTCAGAGAAAGATGGGTTTGAAGGCAGATGAAGTTGTGTTCATTTGAAGGCAGAGATGCACATCACATTTCAGTTGAAAAAGCATATCTTACAAGAACAAAATTTCCATCATGTGACATGGACACAACTTACTCTCCTATCAAGATGGATGGTACAGCCACTAAGTTAAAAAACTAACCGAAAAATGGAATTAGTTTTTGTAATAAATCTAAGACAATCAACTACTTAATATGGCTACAAATTAGTCTTGTCCAACAAAAAGGGATTCTATATATTTATGCATATGTGTGTACGTAATTGAATTCATTCTTTAATAGGATAAAGAATCACCCCTGCCTTGATGCCTTCCATTTAGATATATGCAATATTGGGACTTGGAGCCCTTGCAGTGGTTCAGAGTGGTTGTACGGTGTCCTGTGTACATCCATGATAGTGAATAGAAAAAATATGCAAGAAAAATAAAAAGAGAGGGTGGCACCTATATTTACGTGGTTTGACATAATGGCTACATCTACAAGGCATTTGGGGATGCAAAATCCACTATAATATGCTTATTTTATAATTTGTCATCCTCACTATAGAATGGAGGTCAGAGCTCTATCTTCTAGTGGAAAAATGTTGTTGTTGGTGTCCCTGACAAGAGGTTAAAAAAGCCAAAGAAGTTGAAGCCATTCCCCACTAAAAGTCATCTGGAAGCCTCCCTTTATCCTCTGCTCCTCCCTTGATTTATGTCTTATCTTCTCTTTTTTACATCACATCTTCACTTTTCCTCCTAACACCATTTTCCTTCCTTAGCCTTTTATCCCCTCCTTCCTTCTCTCCCCATTTTCTCTTGAAGAGACCCTCCACCTTAGGCTAGGCCTAGAACCCATTATAGGCCTGGGATATTTTATCCCTTCTAGTTACCCACGATTCTTAAGGCCAATTCGCTTTGAAAGAAAGCATTGATAATTTTCAAGATATAATATGCATCAATGGTAGTCCATAGAAATTTGCAGACAAATACATTTTGACAGTTGATCTGTAGTTTTCTATTTCATTTGTGAGCATGGAGCTTGGCTTAGGAGAGATGTACTCCGCCATGTAAGGTGCGAGCATGGAGCTCAACTTCGGCGAGAGATGTACTCCACTGCGTAAGGTGCAAGCCGGAGCCCAACTTCGGTGGAAGATGTGCTCTACCAAGTAAGGTGCGAGCATGGAGCTCGGTGACCGGTGCAAGACTGCAAGTGCACAATATCGTAGTTTTATAATAAAGTGATAACAAGAGTATCGTCCTCAGGGATTAGTACTTTACTTTTACCAAATACCAAAATTATACTAGTTTTGATTTTATCTAGAGGAATCACTAAAATTTTTTGTAGTTGCAATTTAAACTAAAATCGACTTAAAGAGAAATACGCAAAAGAAATGAAACTGACGTTCAAAGATCAAATTAATGGGAAAGAAAACTTCTAGGAAATCGATTTCACCTCATTCTTCACTATGCTTTTCTCATCCAGCTAATTTAATTTAATTCTTTTTGTTCATTAGCAAATCTCTAATTCATCCAACAGCCTCTTTCGATAGTCAATTGGAAATTATTCTTGTTCATCAATTCACACAAGACTAAGCAAATTAATAAAGCAAGAAAGCAAATAAGACCAATGATTTAAATACTACATAGGTTCATATAAGTCTTTCGATCTCTATACTTACCTATGCTGAAATATTCAAGATCTACCCTATGATTCCCTCTTTCGATAGCAAATCACAAGATTAAATATCATCTAATCAATGGCCAGTTAATTAGAAGCAATAAACTCAGAATAAATTAGATAAACAAAGAGAGAATTGCCTTAAATTAGCATAGACAATCAAGCATAGTTTCAGAACCAAGTTACATCGTTTTCCTAGAATAAATAAAGTTTAGCTCATGCTAGAAATGGAATTCAACATAAGCGAATTCACCATAATTGTTCTGAGAATATTGGAAGAAAATAAACGCTGAAAAATACTCCTCGCAACCGCAACTTGTCTTCAAAAACTCAAGGAAATGATTCAATGCTTTTCTTCCATCTATGCTCGTGTATGATTCTAATGTACGTGCAATATCTAGAATTTCCTCTCCAAAACAGATGATTTGAATCCTTCTAGCTGTGTTTTTCTATCCCCAAAAGTGTTCTCCAGTCAAAAGGTACGACCATAGAGTGAAAAACCACTTTTATATGATTTGACAGCGGAAAACCCTTGATCTGTCAAATTACGATGTACATTCGAGCGGGGTGTCGAGCGCATATCAAGCGTTCGACTCTGCCTGATTTCGCTCGAGCGGCCAAAAGCCTCCGCTCGAGCGATCTTTGTTTTCCCGCAACCCGCTCAAGCTCACTGTCGAGCAGCAGTCGAGCGTTTGAATCTGCCTGAATTTGCTCGAGCGGCCAAAAGCCTCCGCTCGAGCGATCTTGTAAAATCTGCAATACGAAATTTTGCAAGTCATCAAATACCCCTAAACTTACAACTTTGTTTGTCCTCAAACAAAAGGAAAAGCAAATGATAGTTTAGGCAATATCAACTTGACCCCAAAGAGAAGTATCATCACTCACCAAGCTTTTATGAATTTAGATTTCATCACTAGTATCTTACTCTTTTAACATCAAATATAGCAAGAAAATCAATCAAAAATTTTGCAATTTTTCAAGCAAGAGTTAGGCGTTTACTTCAACCTAAAGTTAAGACCTTGAGTGTGTGTGATATAGTCAATTTAACCTCAAACCACCTGCAAACTCAAATAAAAGTAGAACAACCAAAATCAGAAGAATTCTTTTAAAACTTAACCCCATAAGTCCAATTTTCAGAAATCCTCTCCACTAATGTAGTCAACACCAAAATCAGAGATCAAAAGGTCTTTAATAAGGTTGTAATGATACGCCATAGGGTGAGGGTTAAGAAAGAACTGAATATGGAAAATCAAAGCAAACTGGAAAAATACTTAGTGAAGAGAACACTAAAAGAGATACCCACATGATTCAAATTATAACTCTTTCTTGGTAATATGCTCATACTTGTGGCATTATTGTTGCTGTAATCATTGAAGCAATACCAACAATTCCTTTAACAAAATCTGAGGTGATACATACTCCGCTTAGTGACTTCTTTTTCTTTTGTTTTTGTTTTTTTTTCACATTTTTTTTTCACTTTTACTATCTTTCTTCTTCTTCTTCTTTGATCAAACAGAGCAAACATAATACAGTTCATCATGAAACAAATTTTCTCTTTTAAATGTAACTCTTCACCAAAGTATTTTCTCAAACTATCAAAGGTAGATTCATTATTTTTCAAGCTTAGAGTGGGCATGGTTTATGTAGTTCAAAGAATAAATAAAGGCTTATGAAGGCTTAAAGGGGTTGACTATGGAAACACGCCATGTAATGATGGCATGATATTTAGGACGGCTGGGAAAGCTTTTTAGTTATGCCAAAGAAATGCCTAGATCATTTCTCTAATATTTTGTCTCAACTAGGATTTCGTCTCAAGGACCCATCAACAGATTCTAGAGCAAAGCAAAATCGAACTTCCCTCTTTCAATTAATTCAACTTCTTCTCTTCATAAGCAAAATGGAATAAGAAAAAAATGATTATGTGCTCAATTATGTTCAAGGTCAAAGATTTAAACCAAAGTACCCACAAAACTCCACTTGACATAAAAGAAATTTTTAAAAATTTTTCTCAAAACCATCTTCAATCACAAATTACAGAGTCATAGAGAATTCAATCTTATTCCAATGCATGCTTGGTAAGAGAATCAAACAACCCATCAACAACCCAAGACTTAGAAAACAAGAGGATCAAATGACTATAGGAGTTTACACCCCCAAACTTAAACTAAACAATGTCCTCATTGTAATGCAAAAGTAAAAAGGATTGAAGAAATAAAATGAACTTCCCTGGTTGCATGATGAATCTTCCGAAGTTTAAAATTTTTCAGCTCTTTATTCATGCTAAATAAACCTGCATCAAAAATCAATTTATTAAAACTAAATAAATAAAGATAATAAAATAAATGAAAGAATGAAAGATAGATCTATGGGTTGCCTCCCATAAGCGCTTGTTTTAAAGTCTACAGCCAGACTTTTCAATCATCATCAATTAGGATCTCCAAGAGGAATAAATGCATAGTTCCTCTCCACTTGTTCTCCATAGTAGTGCTTCAATCTTTGACCATTAACTCTGAAAAATATTTCTTGTCTTGTCCTTCAAATATACTGCTCCAAAAGAGAAAAGTTCATAAATTGTATAAGGACCTGTCCATCTTGACTTTAACTTTCCCGGGAAGAGTTTGAGTCGTGAATTGAAGAGTAAAACTTGTTGTCCTAGTGCAAACTCTCGCCTAAGAATCTGTTTGTCATGCCGCTTCTTCGTCCTTTCTTTATAGTCTTTGCATTTTCATATGCATCATTCCAGAACTCTTCCATCTCATTCAATTGAAGAAGTCGCTTTTCACCTGCTACCTTCAAATCAAAGTTAAACTTTTTTACAACCCAATAAGCTCTATGCTCCAAGTCCACAGGAAGATGACATGCATTCCCAAACACTAATCGGTATGGAGACATCCCGATAGGTGTTTTAAAGGCTGTACGGTATGCCCACAAAGCATCATCAAGCTTCTTCACCCAATCCTTTCTATTGGTTTTGACAGTCTTCTCAAGGATGTTCTTGATTTCTCTATTTGAAATTTCAGCTTGGTCATTAGTTTGAGGATGGTAAGCAAGTGCTATCTTGTGCTTTACACCATATTTAGACAGAAGATTATCAAACAACTTGTTGTAAAAGTGAGTCCCTTCATCACTAATAATAGCTCGTGGATTGCCAAATCTTGTGAATATATTCTTGTGCAGAAATTTGAGCACTATCTTTGCATCATTTGTTGTTGTAGCAATTGCTTCCACCCATTTTGACACATAAGTCAATTGCTAACAAGATATAAGCAAAGCCAAAAGAAGGAGGAAAATGGCCCATAAAATCTATTCCCCAAACATCAAACAACTCTACTTCTAAGATACCTTTCAGTGGTGATTCATGACACCTTGAAATATTCCCCATACGTTGGCACCGGTCACAAGTTTTCACCAAAGTGTAACTATCACGAAAAATAGAAGGCCAAAAGAATCCACTTTGAAGTACCTTAGCTGCTGTACGGGTGGCTCCAAAGTGTCCTCCATATGATGATGAATGGCAATGATGGAGGATGCCTTGCATCTCTTCTTCTGGCACACATCTTCTAATGATTTGATCAGGGCATCTTTTGAACAACAAAGGCTCATCCCAAAGATAATAATTCACATCATGCAAAAACTTCTTACGTTGATGATAAGTAAGATCAGGTGGTAAAACTTTACAAGTTAGGTAGTTAACAATATCAGCATAACACGGAAGCTTGATCTCACATGCAAACAACTGCTCATCAGGGAATGCCTCTTGGACCACTGAATCTGGTCTTTCTTCCTCTTGCTCTAACCGAGAGAGATGGTCAGCAACTAGATTTTCACTTCCTTTCTTATCTCGAATCTCCAAATCAAATTCTTGAAGAAGGAGGATCCAACGAATTAGCCTAGGCTTAGTATCCTTCTTGCCAAACAAATAGCGAAGTGCTGCATGATCAGTAAACACTATCACCTTTGTACCAATGAGGTAAGACCAAAATTTATCATAAGAAAACACCACAGCAAGCATCTCCTTCTCAGTTGTCGTATAATTCAATTAAGCTTCATTCAATGTCCGGCTTGCATAATAGATGGCTCTAAACAGCTTGTCTCGCCTTTGCCCCAACACTGCTCCAATTGCAAAGTCACTTGCATCGCACATAACTTCAAAAGGTTGACTCCAATCAGGCACAATCACAATTGGTGCTGAAGTTAGTTTCTCCTTGAGTGCATTAAAAGCCTGCAAACAAACAACATCAAAGTCAAATGCAGAATTTTTCTCAAGAAGATTACATAAAGGTTTAGAGAGTTTAGAAAAATCCTTGATAAATCTTCTATAAAATCCCACATGTCCTAGAAAACTTCTGATTCCCTTCACATTGTTTGGAGGTGGTAGTTTCTCTATGGTTGCAATTTTGGCTCAATCCACCTCAATTCCTTTAGATGACACTCTATGGCTAAGCACGATCCCTTCTTGAACCATGAAATGACACCTCTCCCAGTTCAGGACTAGATTTTTATCTTCACATCTCTGCAAAACAAGAGCTAAGTTATGCAAACAATGATCAAAAGATGTACCAAAAACTGAAAATTCATCCATGAAAACTTCCATTATATCTTCCACCATGTCAGAAAAAATAGCCATCATGCAACGTTGAAATGTCGCAGGGGCGTTGCACAATCCAAAGGGCATCCTCCTAAAAGCAAATGTTCCATAGGGGCATGTGAATGTAGTTTTCTCTTGATCTTCAGGAGCTATGGCAATTTGATTATACCCCGAATAACCATCTAAAAAGCAATAGTAGGAGTACCCAGCCAATCGATCCAACATTTGATCAATGAATAGAAGTGAAAAATGATCCTTCCTTATTGCTTTATTCAACTTGCGGTAATCCATGCATACACGCCATCCCGTGACCGTTCTTGTAGGAATGAACTCATTATTGTTATTTTTCACCACTGTCATTCCACCCTTCTTTGGTACAACTTGCACTGGACTTACTCATGAACTATCTGAAATAGCATATATAATTCCAGCATTAAGGAGTTTCAAAATTTCAGCTCTCATGACTTCCTTCATTGCTGGATTTAATCTTCTTTGGTACTCAATCGTTGGTTTGTAAAGCTCCTCCATTAAAATCTTGTGCATACAAATGAAGGGACTTATTCCTTTTATGTCAGAAATAGTCCATCCCAAGGCTGTTCTATGCTCCCTCAATACACGCAGTAACTTTTCCTCTTCTTCAGGTGTGAGTGATGTAGCAACAATCACTAGAAAGGTATCACTATCCCCAAAGAACGCATAGCGAAGATGCTCAGGTAATTGCTTCAACTCCGGAATTGTATTTTTCTGCATCTTTTCTTTAGCATTTTCAGATTCAACCTTTGGTACCACCGGCTCTAGCTTCCCCACTTCATTACTAAGTGATGTAACCTGCTGCAATGCTCCCAAAGAAAAAACATAGTGGAGAAATTTTTCACTAACAAAAGGCAAGTCAGATTCACAAACAGCAGAATTATTAAAATCAAAAGCATGAGATGAAGTGATGATACATCGTTCTAGGTGATCGGATGGCATATCTTCTTGAAAGGCCTCTTCTACATATTGCTTAATGACATCTACCCGAAAGCAAGTACTTGGATCTTCTGAAAATTTCATGACTTGGTAGATGTTGAACATAACTTCTTCCTTATTAACTCTCAATGTTAATTCACCCTTTTGAACATCAATCAAAGCTCTTCCCGTAGCCAAGAATGGTCGACCAAGAATTAGAGGGACTTCTTCATCTTCTTCCATGTCTAACACCACAAAATCAGCAAAAAAAATAAATTTATCCACCTTTACCAATACGTCTTCGATGATTCCACGCGGATACTTGATGGACCGATCCGCTAGTTGCAAGGAAATTGTTGTGTACTTCATATCTCCAAGTCCTAATTTCCTGCAAACAAAATGTGGCATAAAATTAATGCTAGCACCAAGATCACATAAAACTTTATCAAAAAATGAATTTTCAATAGTGCAAGGCAAAGTGAAACTCCTCGGATCTTTTAATTTTTGAGGCAATTTCTTTTGAAGAATGGCACTTCATTCTTCAGAAAGTTTCACTGTTTCAAACTCCTCCAATCTTCTCTTCTTAGAAATGATGTCCTTCAGGAATTTGACATAGTTTGGCATTTGTTCCAAGGCATCTGCAAAAGGAATATTTATGTGAATTTTCTTAAAAATATCTAAAAATTTAGAAAATTGCTTATCTAATTTTTGCTTTTGAAAACGCTGAAGGTAAGGAAGTGGAGGAGCGAGAATAGGAGGATTGTCAGGAAATGAAATTGCAGGAGGCAAGTCGGTCTCATTGACAATCTCCTCTTCTTCTACTTGATCCTGGCTTTGGCCATTGTTCGCAGCGATAGGGGTGGATTTGCTCTCCTTTAATGGTGACCTCTCAATTTCTTCTCCACTCCTAAGTGTGATGGCCTTGCATTGTTCCTTTGGATTCACTTCAGTGTTGCTAGGAAAAGCTCCTCTTTGTTGGGCATTAATGGTAGTGGCTAGTTGCCCAATTTGCACTTCAAGATTCTTCATAGTGGCCCCCATATTGCTACAATGAGTCTCAATGTTATCCAATCGTGAATCAGTCTTTTTAAACCTTGCATTGGTCTCCTAAACAAAGGAAGCCATAGCATCCTTAAGTGATATCTTTTTCTCGCTTGGTTGGCTATCAAATCCTGGAGGATGTTGAGGTTGCAACACATTCTTTGTATTTTCATATGACAAATTCTCATGATTTCTAAGCCCTAGATGATAGTAATTTGGCATAGGATTACCACAATAGTTGTAGTTCCGATTGTTGACATATTGAACTTGTTCTTGACTCGCTTCATTACTTGGAACTATTATACTTGTAGATGCAACATATTCTATACTTTGTGATATCTTTTGTGTTGTCAAGGCTGAAATCTGATGAGATAGAGTAGCTACTTGAGCTGACAGGGCTGCTATCGGCTCCAAGTCATGAATTCCAGCAACCTTCTTAGCCAAAGTCCTCTCAGTTGGCCATTGATAGTTGTTTGATGCCATTTCTTCCAAAAGGGCAGTAGCACCCTCAGCTGTCTTTGACATCAAAGTACCACCAGAAGTAGCATCAACTATAGTTCGAGTTTGACCATTTAACCCATTATAGAACATCTGAACTTGCAACCAATCTGGCAATCCATGTTGTGGGCAATGTCGAACCAAGTCTTTATACCTCTCCCACGCTTCATAGAGTGACTCAAAATCATTTTGCTTGAACTGGCCAATCTCACTTCTGAGTTGGGCTGTTTTTGTAGGAGGAAAGAATTTAACAAGAAACCTCTCAGCCATGTCCTACCAACTAATGATGCTTCCCAATTGTAGAGATTGTAGCCAACATCTAGCCTTGTCCCTCAAAGAAAAAGGAAACAATCCCAGTCTAATGGTGTCTTCAGTAACACCATTTATCTTCACAGTGTCGCAAATCTCTAAGAACATTGCCAAATAAATATTGGGATCATCCAATGGCGATCCGCTGAATTGAGCCTGCTGCACCATGCTAATCAAAGCTGGTTTAAGCTCAAAGTTGTTGGCATTAATTGTCTGGCGCATTATGCTCGAGTAATTTCCATTCATAACTGGTCGTACATAGTCCTTCAAGGTGCGTGGTAGTGCCTCACGTTCTTCTTCAGCCATGACTAGTATCTTATTTCTTCTTTGTGATCTAAGAGTTCTTTCAATTTCTGGATCAAAAGGAATAATTTCACGAGATCTAGCACGACGCATCCAACGTCAAAAACACACCTGTAGAGCAAATTAAAATAAAATTCTAAATTAAAACCAAGATTACTTTGTACCGATAGTGGCAAAAAGAATAAGAATAAATCAATCCCCGGCAACGGTGCCAAAAACTTGACCGGTGCAAAACTACAAGTGCACAATATCGTAGTTTTATAATAAAGTGATAACAAGAGTATCGTCCTCAGGGATTGGTACCTTACTTTTACCAAATACCAAAATTATACTAGTCTTGATTTTATCTACAGGAATCACTAAGATTTTTTATAATTGCAATTTAAACTAAAATCGACTTAAAGAGAAATACGCAAAAGAAATGAAACTGACGTTCAAAGATCAAATTAATGGGAAAGAAAACTTCTAGGAAATCGATTTCACCTAATTCTTCACTATGCTTTTCTCATCCAGCTAATTTAATTTAATTCTTTTTGTTCATTAGTAAATCTCTAATTCATCCAACAGCCTCTTTCGATAGTCAATTGAAAATTATTCTTGTTCATCAATTCATACAAGACTAAGCAAATTAATAAAGCAAGAAACCAATAAGACCAATGATTTAAATACTACATAGGTTCATACAAGTCTTTCGATCTCTATACTTACCTATGCTGAAATATTCAAGATCTACCCTATGATTCCCTCTTTCGATAGCAAATCACAAGATTAAATATCATCTAATCAATGGCCAGTTAATTAGAAGCAATAAACTCAGAATAAATCAGATAAATAAAGAGAGAATTGCCTTAAATTAGCATAGACAATCAAGCATAGTTCAGAACTAGGTTACATCGTTTTCCTAGAATAAATAAAGTTTAGCTCATGCTAGAAATGGAATTCAACATAAACGAATTCACCATAATTGTTCTGAGAATATTGGAAGAAAATAAACGCTGAAAAATACTCCTCGCAGCCACAACTCGTCTTCAAAAACTCAAGGAAATTATTCAATGTTTTTCTTCCGTCTGTGCTCGTGTATGATTCCAACGTACGTGCAATATCTGGAATTCCCTCTCCAAAACAGATGATTTGAATCCTTCTAGCTGTGTTTTTCTATCCCCAAAAGTGTTCTCCAGTCAAAAGGTACGGCCATAGAGTGAAAAATCACTTTTATATGGTGTGACGGCGGAAAACCCTTGATCTGTCAAATTATGATGTTCGCTTGAGCGGGGTGTCGAGCACACATCGAGCGTTCGACTATGCCTGATTTCGCTCGAGCGTCATATCGAGCGCTCATCGAGCATTCGACTCTGCCTGATTTTGCTCGAGCAATCTTTGTTTTCCTGCAACCCGCTCGAGCTCACAGTCGAGCGGCAGTCGAGCGTTTGAATCTGCCTGAATTCGCTTTAGCGGCCAAAAGCCTCTGCTCGAGCAATCTTGTAAAATCTGCAATATGAAATTTTGCAAGTCATCACTCGGCTTTGGCAAGGGATGTCCTCTACCGCGTAAAGTGCAAGTGTGGAGCTCGGCTTCAATGGGAGATGTACTCTACTGTGTAAGGTGCAAATGCAAAGCTCAGCTTTTGATGAGAGATGTACTCCACCACGTAAGGTGCTAGAGTAGAACTCAACTTTTATAAGTGCGAGTGTGGTTAGGCAGTCAAGTGACTTGCTCGCCTATTTAGGCTCTTGGGAGGCCTTGACTCAACCCTCCAACACCCTCTATCACCTTCCTCAAGTTTGATTGAAGTTTATCTAAAAAGAGGTACTCTCTTAAGGTAGTGAAGAGATGACTCCAATTACACCATTGATAAGACCAAAAATAACAATTAGAATCTGACCCACATCAAAATCTAGGAAATGCATGACAAGGGAACCATGCTGGAATCGCAAATTCTCCAAGGTGATACTCGCCAACTACCTCAAGACAATCTCGTTCTGCCTCAGTGGCACCTTCGCTATTTTTCTGAATAGTGAAAAGATTGAAGTTATTCTCAACACCAAGATAAATGTCATCATCAAGAATCTCTATAGCTGACATCCAATTTGCATTATAGTCAGATGCTCGCTCTTTAATGGCACCTTCTTCATGCATATTGATTAATAGGGAGATTGCCTTTAATGGCAACAACAATGAAATCTCTGAGGTTGTACATAGAGTGAAAGTATGTGTCCATGATGTCCACATTCAAATTATAGCTCATGTTAACCATCATCTGAAGCATCCACTTGTACAACTGGATTTTTTGATAAATAGCATCTAGTAGTTGGCCGAGTTAGGATGGCATTGGCCAAGTCGAGATGGTGCTGTGACCTCAAAGGCTAGGATGGGATGCATTGGCAAGACAAGATGCTAGCCTAGATGGTTTCGTCCGCTGCATGCATGTGGTTGAGATGGTTGCTGCATGGCTGGGACAATGGCCAAAGCCGGGACAGGATGTGTTCATGGCCAAGTCAAGATGGCATTGGATGGACATGGCCGAGATGGTGGCTACCGGCTATGTGAATGTGGCTGAGCAGTTGTTGATGAGCCATGCAGTTGCTTTGGATGAGCACTTGGGTGAGCCAGCCACAAGTGGCTCGAGGAAGTGACTTGGCCAAGTTGCTGATGGTGATGCTTGTTATTGGTGCACAACAGGATGGTTGCTCGCTTGTGCCTAAGGAGCCGTGGAGCACCAGCCAGCAACAAAGATCGCTGGCGATCCTACTGGAGGCTAATGTGGCTCACCAGCCCATGGAGGCTGTTGGAAGAGAGGCTCTCCCTCTTCCCTTAGGTGCACCTTCGTAGCCGGGGACCGCCACGGTTGTGGCTGAAAATGCCGGTGGCCCTCTTGGTGGCCACCCTTTATTCTGCTAGGCCCATGGATAATAGGCGAGGGGTGTTGTAACAGTCTATTAGAAATTTAATGATAAAATTTTTACAAGCTTTAGGAAATTCAAGAAAATTCCATAAGTTTTCACTAATCGACCAATTGCATAAATTTTAGTCTGTCAACTTAGTCAGTATTACCACTCACTATGATGTCAGAAGCGTGATTTTATTTATTTAGAATAGTTAGAAGTATCAGAATGCAATATGGTATACGTCATTAAGCTCAGTTGATTATTTAGGATTTTATAACTCAATAGTCTCATTTTCAGTTTTCAGACGAAACGATTGTTCAAAAATGCATTTTGCTTTTTTGAGGCACTTCGAGGCTAAATTTCGATAAACATATTGCACAATTGGGATTTTATTTTACAGTATAAATATTTAAGATTTTACAGTGTAGAGTTTATTTTTCATTTTTTTCAAAGTAAATAGTAACTTTAATAGTAGCTCTAAGTGAAGTGTTTTCAAAATCCTAGTGTAGAATGTCCAAATTAGGTCAGAGAAGTTTTATTTGGACACTTCACAAAATCTTAGCCTTACTTGTCGAATAATATTTAACACTTAGCACCAAGAGGAACTATCAGATGGATTGTGAAGGAATGAAGGTGTGAGATTATACCACCTAAGCAAAACCCTATTCCATCCAACCATCCAAATTGTGCCAAGCCAAAAAGGGTTTTAACTCTAGTGAAACCCTAAATTTTTGGAATCCAATTGAAACCCCAACAATTTGGTTGAAACCGAAAGCCTAAACGGTTTCCCCAAAACCCTAAAGCTGGCTTCCAAATCCTATTTAATAAAATTTCTAATATTATGTTTAATCACTTGATTAAATCAACTTCATATGCTATTATTCCTCAAATTCATTTTATGACATCATTATCCAACCTTTTAAACATAAGAAATTTGATTGTGACAAGAAAAAATGGATTTGCGCTTGATAGCATCTCAAACCCTAACCAAACCTTCTTTAAACCCCAAATTGCATCCCATTTATTTAAGGCTCACGAATTTTGCCCACCTTGGCAAAGTTTCTTAAAAAGTTTCGCCCCACTAATGGCAGACCAACATTTACCCTTGGCAGTCCCAAATAATCTCTTGATGTGAGAGAAAAATCCACCTCATCATTACCCTTCTACAAGGCAGCAATAGTAGCCCACTCCCCCTCATTATTTTCATCTTTTTGTGAAATAATCACCATCTATCAAAGTGTCACTCAAGGTCATACCTCACCTTTCAAAAGTCTAATAGGCGTGCAAGGCACCTATGCATTCACTTCACCACTTTTCATTCCCGTTCTTAGAGAAAACACTTAGAAGCTCTCTTGTACAGTTTTCTGAGCATTTTTACATCACATTTTTGGATTGTAAGAAGTTTCTATCAATGATTTTTTCATGAAAGTTGTTTGTCTTTGAGTCTAGTTTTCATGGGTGCCTTTTTTTGTTTCATTTTCATAGTCATTTGGTCGGTCAAAAGATGTTTTGACCATAGAAATGTCAATCTGGAGAATGTGTTGTATTTTGGAGTCTTTGACCAAACTAATGGATAAATCTTGGTCTGAAGTTTTTATGGAATGTTTTCAACATGTTTATATGAATGGTTATTGAGGATTTATTGTATGATTAAAACTTTTGATGAAAATTTTTCTTAGATCTAGAAACTTAGAAACTGGAAGAGGAAAAACAGTTTTTCTTTTAAGAAAGTTTGGATCTTTTGTAGTTTAATCTTACTCCAGTGGTTTTGATATCTTTATTTGATGATACTAAGCCGTTTATCTATATGTGAGGATATAAGTTTGAAGATTTTTTGTGTTAGTTTAAAATATATGGATTTTTTATGCAAGAAAATACTCAATTAGGTCAAAAGTTTGATGTTTTCGACTAGATCCATATTTTGGGTTATTTTTAGCCATGTAATTTTAAGTTTAATGCTTGGATCTATTTTAGGACACATTTTTAAAATATGTAATGTTTTAATTTGAAGATCTCATCATTTCATCCCACAGATCAAGGGTTGGATCAAAGCAAGTTGAGAAAAAAAAATTATATTTTTGGACTAAGTGCGGAGCTGAGTACGTCAAGTGATGTTTTGTAATTTTTGGTAATTTTTGTTTGTTGATTCAAAGCATGTTAGTTCCTATGAATGTGTTATCAACATGTTAGAAGAAATATATGGATTTTGGAGTTCCTGGAGATGTTTTAAAATAGGTTCAAGGGTTTGTACTCTTAGTTAAAAATTTTGGATCCTTTTACTAAAATGTTGTGTTGATGAGAAGTATATTTATGTTGAATGTTTTAAGTATGTTTTTAAACTTAGGATATTAGAATCTTTGTTGCAAATGTTTGGTTTGATCATGAGTTTTGAAGTTAGAATAAATTGCAACAAAAAAAACAAGAGATTGCCTTTGGAAGTTTTGGCCCTATGGTGTTTTTTATAGTTGTGTTTTGTTTTAATTTTTTCTAAGTTGATATTTGAGTTTATGACAAAATTTACATGAGAAATATAAATTTTTGATAATATAGTCATTTTCCCACGTATAGAGGGTAAAATGATAATTTCTCTAAATTAGCATTTTTCATGTTTCTAATTATTAGTGATAAAGTTTATAATTTTTAGAATCTCTACTTATAGTTTTTTATGTTTCATGCTTAATCCCCATAATGCGACGATCACTGTGAGTTAGCTTCTAACTTACTATCAGATTACTATGTATGTGTGATGGATAAGAGAATTGTTGTTTATGTACTTATGTTATCCTATATAACATGCCATGCCCTGTTACATCATGTATGTCTATTATGCATATTACATTCTGTCACGTCACACTATTTATTCCATCATGAAATATTTATCTATTACACAATATTTTCTATCATGTAATGTTATCTATTACATGTTATATCATGTCATATAATATTTGTCTGTTACATATTATGTCATGTTACATATTGTTTGTATATTTCATGTTACGGCAAGTCATGCATCTGACGTGTATGTCATGTTACATTATGTCAAGTTAATTTTCCTTTCCATGTCATGTCATGTTATGTCTCAAGTACAATTTGTGTATCTCAAAATTAGTATTTCCACTTCAGTGAAGCCTATTTATGTTTATCACGACCCTAAATATTAGGATATGGTAATATTCTAGTGGAACTCATTTATTCATGCTGGAATGTCTAAATTAATGAGAAATCCCCTGGGTTGATAAAGTAAGGTCAACAGGGTTCGAATGTGGCTTAATTAACTGGTCACCAGAGCGAAGAAGGGCACTAACACTGATGGTGCCCCCATACATCTCAATCTCATTTTATATGTACTCATGCTAATGCAAATACCTAACATGGGATACGTACAGTACGTGTGTCCATAGCAGGTGCAGATATCTGTGAACTAGCAATTATATTAACTCAATCACAGATGGTGCAGATACCTATGTTACGATACAGTAATCGACAGGGACAAACAGCTCGAGGGGACCCATGTTGTACCAACATTTCACTTTTATTAATCACACTTATTTATTGAACAAGATTTTAAGTTCATGTATTTCATATTCATATTCATGTTATTTAACATTCAGTTCAAGTACTGTCCATGCTCTATTTAAGTCTTATCAATTTATGTTATGTTATATGTCAAGTCAAGTCATGCTTATTTATGATTATAAGTATGCATTTATGCCTTTACTGACATGCTTGAATTTGTAAACTGTGGTAGTCCCAACTATCATTCCCCCTGAAATGGTAGTTCATGTGGTAGGATCAGGAGATGCGACAAATCCTCCACTGGGCCCATGGATAATGGGCGAGGAGTATCTTGAGTGCACGGTGATGTGCACCCATTGGCTGTCATTTGCTCGGCCTCCTTAGTTAGAGTCCTGCATGGCAGGAACAGAAGGTGCCAGTAGCCCAAGCAGTTTCCGTAGGCTTCTCAATCAGGCCCACAGCCATGAGGGAAGTACCCAAGGTACACAGTGGTGTGCACCCTTCCTTCCAAGCATGGCACTGTGTAATGTGCATGCCATGCATGGTCATATTTCCCTTTTACACTATAGTAGTTAAGTGCACAATGTACTTATACGCACAATGCACACTTAGTATGTACTGATGTGCATATTCCAAGTCCTTATTCTATATGCACAGTGCACATATAGGTACTAGTTATCATCTCTCCTTTTGTACAGTGCATTCGATGTGCTTTGGGCACTTACAGCTCAAGTGACCAGGTGATTAATCTACCCCACTTGTTGGGTTTGTGTTTTACGCACTGTATACTAAAGTGTAGAGTATCATTAACCACATGGGCGAGGAAGTGATCACTCACCTAATTTTAGTGACAGTGTCGCCAATAAAAGTAAAAGTAGAGAAGCTGAAAATATTTATCTTTTTGAGAAAATTTTATCTATTCGGTCTGAGATGATTTAACGCAACTAAAAATCATCCATCTCCCACTTTTGATGTCCAAAATTAATCAAATCCCACAGATGGTGCCAACTATTAATACCAGAAAAAAGCACAACAGGTCGGAAGGGGAGAAATAGTCATTCCAACTAACTATGAAAATTTGGGCTTTATTGGGTGTGGTTTGGAGCCTTCGACAATGGTCTTGTGTGGCTATACGGTATTTGTGCGTATATCCATGGCAATGAATGAAAAACATATGTAGGTAGGGTTGTATAGGAACCAACCAGAACTAGTGGAGAACCGGTTAGCCAGCTGTAGGAAATAGAAGAAACCAACGTCGATTAGTTTGGTCCCAGCCGAACTAGGTTCAAACCACCGAACTGACTGATATAGATATATATATATCTTAGATAAAACAGCAACTTAAGTGATTTAAATGGCATTGTTTTACACATAACATATAGAAAGAAGTATAAGTGAAATGACGTCGTTTGGTTTAATTGTTTAGATTTAGGGTTTACTAACTCCTCTCCTTCCCTCTTCTTCATCCCGATCCTCTTTCTTTATACTCTCTCCTCTCTCACCCCGCAGTGCAGCCCTCCCCTCCCCTCCTCCTTCATGCCACTCAGCTCTCGACCTTTCCCTCATCTCTCCAAGATCTCTCATCCTCGGCCTGTCCCTCACCTCTCCGAGCTCTCAAAAATTTCCCTCACCTCTCTCGTTCTCCTCTCATCTCTCTCATTCACCTCTCCTCCTGAGGTTTTGTTACGACTTTGTCAGTTTCGAGTTTAGTTGCTATGAATTTTGGTTGATTTGTTTTGAATTTGTGATGTGAATTTAGGAATGGGTTAGAATCGACAAACAAATCGTTGAACCAATTGGTACAGGCCGTAAGATTTTGGCCCATTCATTCTCTCCCTGTTAGCTGGTTTCGATCAAAACCACATTGATAGGATTATGGGTGCAACCGATCCAGTTTTGTCTGGTTTTGGACAAAATTTAAGACTAAACCAATATGTACTAGTTTTACATTTTTCAAAACCGATTACCTCTCTAAACCAGTACTCTGGTTTTCGATCTAGTTTAGTCTATTTTTCTTTTTTATATATATATAAGAAACACTGCAAACTTCAGTCATCATTGTTCAGAATCAAAGCATGAATACATAGAGGGATAGAATCAAAAGTTGTGGTATAACCACTGATGCCAAGGGCATCTTTGCTTAAGGCATGAGCAACACAATTATTAGCTATTGCAATATGCCTAGCTGACCATGTGGTGAAAGAGTTGAGTGTGGCTTTAGTATCAGAGATCAGTTGGCCTGCGTAGGTGTGTGAGTCTGAATCTGAATTTAGGCCCTTAACCACTTGTAGAGAGTCCCCTTCCATTATGATCTCTTGATAGCCAAAGGATTTGCAGAAAATGGAGGCTTGTAGTGCCACATAGGCTTCTGCCAATAGAGGTTCTGGGAAAAGGTCATGTTGCATCCTTAGAGTAGCTAGCACCTGCCCCTCATGATCCCTAATGATAGCACCCACACCCACCATGCATTTGGTTTTGTCAAGCGATGCATCCCAATTCAATTTAAGTCTACCTATGAGGGTGTAGCCCAAGCAGTATGTTGCTACACTTTGTCTATGAGGCTCTTGCCCTGCTGCTTAATTTGTTGCAGTTCCTCCATAAGTTGTTTTGAGTTTTAGACAATGGTGCTTGGGTGAAGGAAAGAATTTTTGAAGATCATCTCATTTCTCCTCTTCCAGATTAACCAAGAGGTAGTTGCAAAGGACACTATGTCATCCTGTTCCAATAGGTCTACCATAATTTCTACTAGATCTTTAAAGCTGTTGAAAAGAGGACTGGCCTTTTGCAATTTCCTTGTGCTTTGTCCCCACATGTCCCTAGTTGATGGACATGTCCAAAGAATGTGCTCAGCTATTTCTAGTTGCTACTTGCAGATTAGGCAAGTAGGGTTTTCAACCACCTTCCTTTGCACAAGGTTAGCTCTAGTAGGTAGAGCATTTAGGCATGCGCTCCAGAGGAAGGTTTTTGAGGCATTTGGGATTCCCAAACCCCAGATTTTAGTCCAGGAGTTTGCTGTTTTGGCTTGTACAAATGATTGACCTAGTTTTTGGTTTTCTAGCTCAGTGATCAAGTGATAAGCACTTTTGACACTAAAGTCACTTGAGGTTGTGCATCTCCATATCAACCTGTCTGATTTGGCATAAGGGCTCAGAGGGATTTTCAATATTATAGCTGCCTCCTCCTTAGTGAAAATGGCCTCAATCAGATCTTTGTTCCACTCCTTAGTGTTTTTGTCCATGAGGAATGAGACCTTTGTGTCCGCATGCATGAATCTGATAGAGCTTTAGGGTTTGAAGGTCGACTGCATAGGTAGCCACCTATCATTCCATATTTCTGCTGATTCCCCATCTCCCACTCTCCAAATCAGGCCCTATTGTAAATGAGGTCTAGCTGCCATGAAGCTTTGCCATAAGAAGGAGTTGTTCTATCCAACTTTAGTTGAGAGGAAAGAATTGATGTGGAAGTACTTTTCCTTTAATACCTGAGCAGCAAAGGAGTTTGGGTTAGACACAACCCTTCAACATTGCTTGGCTAAAATGGCCAAGTTAAAATTCTCGAAATCTCTGAGTCTAAGGCCACCATTGCACTTTGCTCTCTTCATCTTGTCCCAGTGCACCCAGTGAATTTTGTTTTCTTGAGACTGTTACCCCCACCAGAAATTCCTCATCATTTTGTTGAGCTCTTGGACTAGTTTCTTAGGAAGTTTGAAGATGCCCATGCTGTAAGTAGGGATGGACTGTATGACAGCTTTAATGATATCTCTTTCCCTGCTTGGGAAAGAAACTTGGTCTTCCAATTGCTTATTCTAGTCTGCACTTTGTCCAGGATGCTTCTGAGAGATTGAGTTCGAGACCTACCAATAAGGGCTGGTAGTCCTAGGTATTTCTCATAGGAGTTAGTTCCTCTTATTCCTGCTATGCTTGTGATAAAGTCTTTGGCTTCCTCCTTGGTGTTCTTGCTGAAATAAATGAATGTTTTCTCTTTGTTTAAGTGCTGGCCTGAAGCTGTTTCATAAGATTCTAGCATGGACAGAAGTCTCCTCCACTCCATTGGGTTGGCCTTGCAAAAAAGGGGGCTGTCATCTGCAAAAAACAAATAGTTAATGGAAAGCTTGTTTCTCTTGATAGGTAGCCCTGTGATGAGACTAGAAAGTCCAGCTTTGTTTAGCATACAACTGAGGGCTTTTGTGAAGAGGTAGGGGACAAGGGGTCCCCTTGTCTTATCCCTCTAGTTGGCCAAAAGCTAGTTTGGGGTTTACCATTAATGAGGATGAAATATGAGATTGAGCAAACACACTTCATGATAAGGTCAATCCATCTTACTGCAAAGCCAAGTTTCTGCATAACAGCTTTCAAAAAGGCCCATTCTATTCTATCATAGGCCTTGCTCATGTCCAGCTTGAGTGCCATAAAACCATCCCTTCCCTTTAATCTTGCCTTCATGGTATGTAAGGACTTGAAGGCCACAATGATGTTGTCTGTGATAAGCCTTCCGGGTACAAAAGGCAGTTTGAGTTTTGGAGATTATGTCAAGAAGTATGTGTTTCAGCCTATTGGCCAAGGTTTTAGCAATGATCTTGTAAAAGACATTGCATAGGTTGATGGGTCTGAAGTCAGTAACCTGAGTAGGGGAAGATTTTTTGGGAATTAGTGCTATGAAAGTCTCATTCATTTGGTTGGACCACTTCCCAGCATTGAGCACTTCCAGCACTGCCTTACTTATTCTTGGTCCTACTGTTTCCCAATTCTCTTGATAGAAAAGAGTTGGGAATCCATCAGGTCCAGGGGAGCCCAATGAGTTCATGTTGGTGATGGCCTCCTTGATTTCAGCTTCAGTAAAAGGTTTTAGGAGTTTGGCATTCATGTCATCTGTTACTTTCTTTGGCATGTCAACTGTGTAGGCCTCAATGCCAATAGGCATTGATGTAGTGAACAGGCTTTGAAAAAATTCTTGGAAAACCTGACTAATGGCCTAAAAGCCCTTGAATTCCTATCCAGAGTCATCCCTTATTTTCTTGATGTGGTTATGTTTCCTTCTTTGGTTCGCACACTCATGGAAATAATTGGTGTTTCTGTCACCATTCTTTAACCAATGTTGCTTGGCCCTATGTTGCCATTTGGTGTGTTCTGTATCAAGCATGGAGTTTATCTCTGTCTGTATCAAGATGTGCCATGTGGTGTAAGAGATCACTGTTAATATGGCTGGAGAGTTCCAAAGGAGGGCTAAGCCTCCACTTTTCCCCCTACTATCAACATTGAAACAGGATTCAAAGCCTAGTTTGATGCGAATTCTCTCCAATTTTTCATTATTACACTTGGTTTCTATTACAAAAACCAAGGTTAGGGACTTTGCTTTCATCAAAAGGTGAAGTTCATGAACTGTCCAAGGGTTCCCAAGCCCTCAACAGTTCCAGCTCAGGTAATTCATTAGTGATGGTGGAGCTGCTCAGCAGCTTCAACCAAGGACACTTGATTTTTACTCTCTTCAGTTTTGAGTTTAGTCTTCCTTTTCTTCGGGGCTGGGTTACTGCCTAGGGGTTCATTTTATGTTGCTGGCCTCTTATGTTTAATGGCCAGAGAAGGACCACTTGAAAAGTTGGTGGTGTCACTTAAAGTAGAGGGCCTACCTCTGGCCTTCCTTGTCCATGTGTTACCTCTGTGAGCTGGGTTGGGGATTGGCTTAGGAGTTATGTTGTCGGAATCAATGCTGAGGTGAGCTGTCTTCCCTAAGAGCAGAGGTTGTTGATTTTCCTTCCCTAGCATAGGTTTGAGGTGTTTACTTTCTATAACAGGAAACTTGAGGGCTTTGGGTAGGTTTGGCCTGACTTGATCTTCAACATGCTTGCTTATGGAATGGCATTGGTCCGTAGTCTCCATATTAATGTCCGTGACTGGTTGCACTACTGAGTTGTGGTGAGCCATCCTTGCCTCCTTAGGTGTTGAGTCAGTCCCTGTGTCTGGTGTCATTTCCCCAGTATTTGGGCAGAATCTTCCTCTAGTGTCATCTTCTCCGTTTCCCTGCTTTGAATAACTTCCTGTAGGAGAGCCTGGAGTGTTCTGCTCAGGTGTTCCTCCATACTTTTTTGTTGACATAAAAGATGGGGGAACAGTAGTTGCTCGCAACCATAGCCCATGTTGCTCTGATGCTTGGGATCCAAGTGTGGAGCATTTCCCATTCACATGTTGTAAGTGGCCACACTTGAAACATAACTTAGTAGGCCTCTCGTACTTAAATTGGACCCAGCACTGTCTTCCTCCATGGTTGAGCATGTGGCCCCTAGTCAATACCTTGGATACATTTACTTCCACTCTTACCCTTAGAAAACTGTCCCATCCATAGCCTTGATCATCAGTTTCAACTGTGTGAACTTTCCCAATGGTTGCCCCAATCTCCTCTCCCAACTTCCTAGTCATACCTACAAATGGGAGGTTATGAAGCTGGACCCAGAAGGGTTCTGACAAGAACTGCACCTCATTGGCTGATAACACCCCCTCAAACTCTTTTAGGCAAATAAGATGTCGGTCAAAGGATCGGTCCAGTTTTCTGATTTTAATATACTATATTATATATTATATAATATATATAATATAGTATATAATACTATAATGATAATATATTTTAGTATATTATAATATATATTATAATTGTATTATAGACTATAGTGATATAAGATTTTAAAATTTAATTTTATATTAATTAATAATTTATTATATAATACAAAATTATTTTATATATAATTATATATTATGTATAAAATTTATATACAATATAAAAAATTTATATATATATATATGAACGGGTCCGATCCGGTTTTAGAAAAAGAAAAATTGAAACTGGATCGATTTTAATCGGATTTAAGAAAAATAAAACCGGTACCGAACCGAACCAAACCAAACTTGGTACCGATCTTGTTTGGTTCACCGGTTTGATTTTTACACTCCTAGATAGGATCGATTTTTAGCCCTATATGCAAGGAAAATAAAATAGAGGGTGATACCCAGATTTACGTAGTTCGGTATAATTTCTACGCTCACAAGGCTTTTGGAGATAGGAAATCTACTAAAATATGCTTGTTTTATAGTCTTTCATAGTCTCTAGTAGTCATTGTACAATAAAGATCAAAGCTCTATCTTTTTATGGAAAAATGATGTCAGTAGTGTCCCTGTCGTGAGGTTGAAGAAGTCGAAAAAGTTGAAGTGAGTCCTTCCCTAAAATTCATTTGGATGCACCTATTTATCCTCTTTTCCTCCCTTACTTTATGTCTCATATTCTTATCTTCACATCACATATCTACTTTTCTTCTTTATATCTTTTTCCTTTCTCAATCTGTTGTCCCTCTTTTATTCTCATCTTCTTCCCTTTTGTAAAGACCCTCCACCTTGGAGTGGGCCAATAACCCATTATGGACCTAAGATATCTTAACCCTGGCAGATCATGCCGATATCATTGTCTATTATTTCAATAAAGTGAGAAATTAATTCCTACACTATTGTAAAATAATATTGTTGTAAAATAAATTATATGACCACAGTGAGCTAGCCGTAAAATGCATAGTGCATAGTGCTAGCATAGTGAGCTAGCCGCAAAATGCATAGTGCATAGTGCTAGCATAGTGAGCTAGCCGCAAAATGCATAGTGCTAGTCGTAAAAAGCATAGTACCCTTTGTACTCCAATATATATCGTTGAATCCTTTAAGAAATTCATAAATTTCATAACCTCTTTGAGTTCTATCTCTTTCTCTCTCCTTTCGATAGTTTTATAACACGTTATCAGCACGAAAGTTCTGACGATTTTGAAGCTAGTAATCCTCTACTTCAAAAAATGTCAAACCTTACAAAATTGGAATTCGTTGCTCTTAACATTTATTGAAAAAATTATTTATCCTGGATTCTTGATGCTGAGATCCATCTAGATGCGATGAACCTGGGAGATACAATTAAAGAAGGAAATCAAGGGTCCCTGCAGGACCGTGCTAAGGCAATGATTTTCCTTCAATACCATCTTCATGAAGAATTAAAAACTGAGTATTTAACGGTGAAAGATCTACTTATTTTGTGGAATGATTTAAGGGAGAGATATGAACACCAGAAAACTGTAATCCTCCCAAAAGCTCGTCATGATTGGATGCACCTGAGGTTGCAAGACTTCAAGAGTGTTAGTGAGTATAACTCTGCACTCTTTAAAATTAGCTCGCTATTGAAATTATGTGGTGAAAAAGTCACTGATGATGACTTATTAGAGAAGACATATACTACTTTTCATGCCTCGAATGTGCTCCTGCAGCAGCAGTATCGAGAGCGAAAGTTCAAAAAATATTCTAAACTTATATCTTGTCTTCTATTAGCTGAGCAAAATAATGAGCTTTTGTTAAGAAATCACCAGTCACGTCCTACTGGTTCTGTATCATTCCCTGAAGTGAATGGTACTAGATTTACATCATTCCCAGAAGCGAATGGTGCATCTTTTCAAAAAAAAAGAGGGCATAGACGTGGTAAGAAAAACTATAGAAGTGGAGGTCCTAGAAGAGACCACACTAAAAGGGATAATAATAGATATACACCGTACCACCAGAAGTGGTTCAACTCAGAGAAGGGCAAAGGTCCTCAAAACAAATTTTTAAAGAAAGATGAAGATGGATGTCATAGATGTGGTATGACTGGACATTGGGCTCGTACCTGTCGTACAGCTAAGCACTTGGTTGACTTATACCAATCTTCTATAAAAGAAAAAACAAAGAAATTTGAAACAAATTTTGCTGAACCATCATATGCTTTAAATTCTATAGATGGAGAAGATATTACAAGTCTTGATGTTTCTGATTTCTTTGAGGATTCTAGTGGTAGAGTTGATCATGGAAGTGTTCCTTTTTAATTAATGTATTTCTTTTATATTATTTTTATATTCTGCAATGTTTTGTAGTAATGAAAGTTTTATATATTTTGTAGAATCATGAGTCTTATTGATGAACTTTCTATCTCTGAGATGAATAATAGAGATGTATGTCTGGCTAACAGTGCTACAACTCACACAATTCTTAAGGATAAAAAATATTTTCAAAATCTAACATTGAGTAAAGCCTATGTTCATACCATTCCTGGTTCATCGAATCTAATTGAAGGTTCCGGAAGAGCTTATATTGTGTTGCCTAATGGCACCAAATTTTGTATTGATGATGCTCTATTTTCTTCACAATCCAGAAGAAATTTATTAAGTTTTAAAGATATACGTCGTAATGGTTGTCATATTGAAACCATTAACGAAGACAAAAAAGAGCATTTTTTCATTACTAAAATAATTTTGAGCTAGAAGCTCGTATTAGAAAAACTATCTGCCCTCTCATCTGGATTGTATTATACAGAAATGAGAACAATTGAATCACATGTTGTAATGCACCAGAAGTGCATTGATTCCAAAATATTTACGACTTGGCATGATCGCCTTGGACATCCGGGATCAATAATGATGAGACGAATAATTGATAATTCGTATGGGCATCCCCTAAAGAATCAGAAGATTATCTTACCCAATGAATATCCATGCTCTGCATGTTCTCAAGGTAAATTGATTATCAAACCATCTATCTCAAATGTTGTTTTTGAATCTCCATCTTTTTTACAAAGGATTCATGGAGATATATGAGGGCTTATTCAACCATCAAGTGGACCGTTCAGATATTTTATGGTTTTAATTGATGCATCAAGTCGATGGTCACATGTTTGTCTACTTTCCACTAGAAATGTTGCATTTGCTAAACTTCTTGCACAAATAATTAAGCTACGAGCACAATTTCCTGACTATCCAATTAAAACTATTCGATTGGATAACGCAAGAGAATTTACATCTCAAGCTTTTGATAATTATTGCATGTCAATAGGAATAGATGTTGAACATCCAGTTGCCCACACACACACTCAAAATGGTTTTAGCTTAATCATTGATTAAAAGGCTTCAGCTAATCGCTAGACCTTTACTCATGAAATCAAATCTTCCTATTTCTGCTTGGGGACATGCTATAATTCATGCGGCATCATTAATTCGAGTTAGGCCATCAGCATATCACAAATATTCACCATTACAGCTTGCATTTGGTCAGCAACCAAATATCTCTCATCTTCGTATTTTTGGATGTACTGTATATGTTCCAATTGCACCTCCACAACGTACAAAGATGGGCCATCAACGTAGATTTGGGATATATGTTGGGTTTGATTCTCCATCTATTATCAGATACCTTGAGCCTCTTACAGGGGATATGTTTAAGGCACATTTTGAGGATTGTCATTTTGACGAATCCATTTTTCCAATATTGGGTAATGAGAAGTCGGTGCCTGAAGCACGACAGGAAATTACTTGGAAAAATAAAGCTCTTTCCCAATTTGATCCTCGTACAAAAGAATGCAATCTAGAGGTTCAAAAGATTATTCATTTGCAAAGTGTTGCAAACCAATTACCGGATGTATTTACTGACACTAAAGGTGTGGTAAAATCATATATTCCTGCTGTTAATGTTCCAGCAAAGATTGTAGTCCCTGAAGGACAAGTTGCCAAAACAGCAATAAGCGAGTCTAAGATACGCCTGAAGCGTGGACGGCCTATTGGTGCTAAGGACAAAATTCCTCGGAAGAGGAAAATACAAAATGAATTTGGTACTCCTGAAGAGTCCACACCAACACAGGCCATAAGAGTAGATGCTCCTGAAGAGAGTAAATCTCTTGAGAATGAACCTCCTGAAGAGGTATTTCATGAAATGTATTCCCTTGAAGAGAGACAGGTACCTGAAAATAGCGAGATCTCGATACATTTCATGAGTACAGGAGAAATTTTGAATAGAAATAAAACTGTTGTCGACAACATATTTTCATATAAAATGGCTCTTGGCATTAATAGAAGTAACGAAGAAATTGAGCCAAGAACTGTAGAAGAATGTCGACGTAGAAATGACTGGCCAAAATGGAAATCAGCTATTGAAGCTGAATTAAACTCGCTAGCAAAGCGAGAGGTCTTTAGACCAATTGTACAAACACCAAAGGGTGTAATGTCTATTGGATATAAATGGGTATTTATACGTAAGCGTAATGAAAGCAATGAAATTGTGCGATATAAAGCACGACTTGTTGCACAAGTTTTCCTGCAGAAACCGGGAATTGATTATGAGGAAACATACTCTCCTGTTATGGATGCAATCACATTCAGATATTTGATCAGTTTGGCAGTTATAAAAAGATTGGATATGCAGTTGATGGATGTGGTCACTGCATATTTATATGGATCATTAGATCATGACATATATATGAAAATCCCTGAAGGATATAAAATGCATGAAGCTTCTAATCTGAGTACATCCAGAAGTATATATTCTATTAAGTTTCAAAGATCTTTATATGGATTAAAGCAATCCGGACGCATGTGGTATAAACGCCTTAGCGAATATCTATTGAAAGAAGGATTTGAGAATAATCCAATATGCCCATGTGTTTTTATTAAGAAATCAGACTCCGGATTTGTTATTATTGCGATTTATGTTGATGATCTAAATCTTGTTGGAACTCCTGAAGAGATCAGAAGAACCGCTACATATTTAAAGAATGAATTTGAAATGAAAGATCTTGGCAAAACGAAATTTTGTCTCGGCCTGCAGCTCGAGCTTTTGCCAAATGGAATTCTCATTCATCAGTCAAATTATACAGAGAAAGTCTTGAAACACTTTTACATGGACAAAGCTCATCTCCTGAGTACTCCAATGGTTGTTCGATCACTTGATGTGCAGAAGGATCCATTTCGTCCTTGTGAAAACAATGAACAAATTATTGGTCCTGAAATACCTTATCTCAGTGCAATTGGAGCCCTGATGTATCTTACAAATTGCACTCGGCCTGATATTGCATTTTCAGTTAATTTACTTGCAAGATATAGTTCCGCACCAACTCGAAGACATTGGAATGGCATTAAACATATCCTTAGATACCTTCGAGGTATGGTTGATATGGGATTATTTTATCAACATGGTTCAAGTCCACAATTAGTTGGATATGCAGATGCAGGTTATCTTTCAGATCCACACAAAGGTAGATCTCAAACTGGATATGTATTTACTTATGAAAATTCTGCTATATCATTGAGATCTGTCAAACAAATACTATCTGCTACCTCTTCAAATCACTCAGAGATCATTGCAATTCATGAAGCAAGTCGAGAATGCATTTGGCTAAGATCAATGATCCAACATATTAAAGAAAAGTGTGGTCTTCCAGTGATTAATGATAGTCCAACAACTTTATACGAAAATAATGCTACTTGTATTACTCAAATTAGAGGAGGATATATCAAAGGTGATAGAACCAAACATATTTCATCTAAATTCTTTTATACTCATGAATTTCAGGAGAAATGTGAAATTAAAGTCAAGCAGATACGATCAAGTGATAATCTGGTAGATTTATTCACAAAAGCATTACCAACTGCAACATTTAAGAAGATTGTGCAGAATATTGGAATGCAGAGACTTGAAGACCTTTCATCATGCACTTTTCAGGAGGAGTAATGTCTTGAAGACTTATGCTGATTGTACTCTTTTTCCTTCGCTAAGGTTTTATCCCACTGGGTTTTCCTTTGCAAGGTTTTAATGAGGCAATCTTAAACCATTTTACGATACACATGAATATTGTACTCTTTTTCCTTCGTCATTGGTTTTTTCACACATGATTTTTTCTTGGCAAGGTTTTAACGAGGCATATTCTTTATATGTGGTCATCCAAAGGGGGAGTGTTGTAAAATAATATTGTTGTAAAATAAATTGTATGATCACAGTGAACTAGCCGTAAAATGTATAGTACATAGTGCTAACATAGTGAGCTAGCCGTAAAATGCATAATGCATAGTACTAGCATAGTGAACTAGCCACAAAATACATAATGCTAGTCATAAAAAGCATAGTACCTTTTATACTCCTATATATATCGTTGAATCCTTTAAAAAATTCATAAATTTCATAATCTCTCTGAATTCTATCTCTTTCTCTCTCCTTTCAATAGTTTTATAACATATACTTGTTAATCCTGGTTAAGTTTGAAGCTACAAATATTAATTCATTGTCGGTGCCACTGTTTCCATAATTATTTGTTCTGGTTGTTGCTCGTTATTAATTAGGGTCAGGTTTAGGGTAGGCGCCGTACGTGGGATCGACGTCCAAGTTGCATTTTCTTTCCTTCTATATTTCTATTAAAATTGCATGCAAGAAAGCCAGCATGATTACATTTTCTACCAAGAAAAATTGTCCATATATTCATGAAACTTTTGCGGGAAAAACCTAACTCTTTAAAATATAATTCGTTCACAGTTTATAATGATGCTTTGGCAGGGCGGCTAGATGGTAAAGTCAGTTATATCATTGCCTAATGTCTACATTGAAAGACTCTCAAAATTAAAAATAAAGTTTTTTTTTCTTAATTTTTTTTAAAAACATAAAAACCATTCTATTATATAAAATTTTAAATAAATTTTCTAGTTTTCAAGACTTTATAATACTAAATTTAATATTTAATATAATAAATTATTTATATTTTAAATAATATTTTAAAATTTTATTAAAATGAGGTACTAAATTTATATTAAGGTCTCATTTTAAGTTGTAGTATTTAATATAAATTTAAAAAAAATTTATTTAAAAATTTTAAATAAAATCTTATTTTATTAAAAATTTAAAAAATATTCTATATATTAATTTATATTTTATTATATTATAATTACAAATGACTAACTTAAATTTCACATTCCACCTCATTTTATATCGAGCACCCCCGTGTTTTGGGCGGCCACTTTGGTTGGTTTTCACCACGTGAAAGCTCTTTACACAATCCAAAGCGCGACTAATAATATAATCTTTAATTAAAAATAAATAGCAACAGTATCCCATAACTTCAGAAGTGTGAACTGTAGGTAGCAGTAAAAATATGATCGGCCAATACTAGATTGAAAAATTAATGGTCATGATATGTATACAAAAATTCAAAACATGTGCTGAGGCTTGATAATGCTAGCTCCTTCCAAAAAAAAAACGTTATCTAAACTGACATCATAGGGTTCTTCAATTTCATGCTGTGCAGTTCATCTGTCTTTATTCTCCCAAGATGTTGGCTCTTTCCACGTTTTAAGATGTTAATTCTAACCATGTTGGTTTTGAGAAACGTTACAGGTCTATCATATCCATGGTTCAACGTTATTTAGAGACATGCAAAGACAAACGGCCAACAGAAATGATGGTGATCAAGTGAGCTGTTAAGGTACATGTCCGGCCCAGTGATTGCAGCAGGTTGAAATGTCTCCCATATTGTTGAAATATATGCAGGCTATGGTTGAGTAGTGGCACAAATTCATTGAACTCTCAACTCTGACAAACACAAAATATGTACAAGTACTACTTCCTTTGGGCGAAGAATCACTTTTTTGAATAAAAGCAGTGCTAGATGCAGGAAAAATCCCCAAAAAAGTACACTCATAATATTGTAAGTTCTCCTAGCTAGCTGTACTGTTCTTGCAATATCCAATATTGTAAGTGCAAAAAAGAAAACAGCTCAGGATAAAGCTCGACTAATGATGATTAGATATATAGCCACCAAAGGGATTAACTTGAGTACGGTAGCCAATCCATCTGCAGCATGTATACATGGGTTAGGCCAAAAGCCTATAACTAGAGTACCTACGTACCCCCTCTTGGCCTGCCTTTCTAGCATCTATGGCTCATGCTTTACCTACAATTCTTCTGCGCGCTGAAGTCTCACCTAAAATTCTACGGTGGAAACGTGGATTGGGACCATTTTTTGGGTAAAAGAGCGTCTGCTATCTTGTTTCATGGACTTTTCAATTAATTCTTCTACTGCGCGCTGTACTATGACCACTTAGGGTAAGTCCAAAATTGAACAATTTCTCAGGCAGTAGAGCATTTAGCTGGCATGGGTCAAATATTTTGAAACACATTTCTTGAATGACTTTCTTTTCCGAGTGGTATTAATCCAATGGCAGGGTTTTATCTTGAAAATTCAGAAGAATGAGGCCGCCTATATATATCCTTCCTTGTATCAAAGAAAAAGATCAAGATCACAGCTTTACTTTTAAGTGAACCTTTGCAAAGATCATTTCGCAGCTTCTGTCCAAGCCTAAAAGACTCTCTCTCTCTCTCTCTCTCTCTCTCTCTCTCACTTTGATATCTCCATGGGCTCAAGTGTACCCCTACAGCCCCCAACTTATGGAAATGTAATCACCGTTCTCAGCATTGATGGCGGTGGAATAAGAGGGCTTATCCCGGGAACTATCCTATCCTTCTTAGAATCTGAATTTCAGGTTAGATATATATATATATTAATCTTTTGTTTCATGCAAAGAAAACCCATCATCCAACGCTTCCCTCATTGAATTTTTGTTTAGTTTTCACACATATTAAGGCACTCTAAATTAAGCAGATTTCTGCAAAGTTCTTTATAATGAAATTTAACAGTTGTCTTTAAAGAGTCATGATCAAGGTCATGCACTGCTGCTACACGAATCACTCATGCTATATATATGTGGTTCTGCATGTAATCCTCACGAATTTACATAAGATTTTTTATGCATGGTATACAGAAGCTGGACGGTGAAGATGCAAGAATAGCAGATTATTTTGATGTGATTGCTGGAACAAGCACCGGCGGCCTTGTAACTGCCATGTTAACTGCTCCGAATGAAAATAACCGACCTGTGTTTGCCGCCAAGGATATCAAGGAGTTCTACCTAAACCACTGCCCTAAAATCTTCCCACAAAGCAGGTAAGAGCTAGGAGGAAGAGCTTTCTGTTTGATTATTATCCTTGTGCCACTCATTTTAGTCTGTAACAAGATTATATGTTTTTCAATTTGCAGCTTTCCAATACTTCCTATGGCTACAAAGATTTACAGAGCCCTTGCCGGACCAAAGTATGACGGGAAGTATCTACACAGCCTTGTAAGAGAAAAACTCGGAAACACAAGAATTCAACAGACATTGACTAATGTTGTCATCCCAACATTTGATCTCAAGAGACTACAGCCAACCATTTTTTCTAGCTACGAGGTTGATTATTATAATTATCTTCTCTTTAAATAGGTTTCTCAATTTTATACTTCAGTTCTTCTTTCCCTGATCTAAATATTGTTTATTATGAACCTTAGAATATATTAATTCGGAAGTGATTGCGAATGATGGAGCTGAATGGTATACTAAGATTCCCGTTGATTTTTCTCCCTTGTTTTTTGATGCACCAGGTGAAGAAAAACCCCAGCTTAAATGCACACCTCTCAGATATATGCATTGCAACCTCCGCTGCACCAACTTATCTTCCAGCTTATTACTTTGAAACCAAAGACCAGGAAGAGAAAGTGAGAGAATTTCACCTTACAGATGGCGGAGTTGCAGCCAATAATCCGGTATATCTCTCTCAAGTCCGATATTGTACCTGATAATAACACTAGTAAAAATAACAACAAGGACGATGACGATGGTGCGTGGTTTATTTCCAGGCCTTGCTTGCCATTGGAGAAGTGACAAAGGAGATCCTAAGAGGAAATCCTGATTTCTTTCCTATAAAACCAACGGATTATGGACGGTTTCTGGTGATATCATTAGGAACTGGCTCACCCAAAGACGAAGAGAAATACCAGGCGCATGATGCAGCTAAGTGGGGCATACTGGGTTGGTTAATTAATGGTGATTCCACCCCCTTAATTGATGTATTTTCTCAAGCAAGTGCAGATATGGTCGACGTCCATCTCTCTCAGGTTTTCCAAGCCCTTCATTGTGAGAAAAGCTATCTGAGAATTCAGGTATATATATTTATTCTAAAATGATCGAAACACAGACAGATTACATGTTCATTCGTACCCGTATCTAAATTTCCTCGACGAGTTTTTGCTCACTATGTCAGTTAACAAAGATAAATGCTTGTTTGAATCTAAATAATACAGGACGACACATTAAGTGGGCTAGTATCTTCAGTGGACGTGGCCACATCGAAGAACTTGGACGATCTTGTGAAAGTTGGAGAAGAACTACTCAGAAAACCAGTTGCTAGGGTGAATCTGGAGACAGGAATCTTTGAAGCTTCAAACAGTGAAACTAATGAACAGGCTCTCAGAAGGTATATATATACTATTAATTCTTAATAAGTTCTAAGATTTCTAAGCAAATTAAGCATATGTTCATATTGTTCTTGCTTGCTCAAAGGTTTGCAAAACTTCTTTCCCAAGAGAGGCACCTCCGCCATGCTAAATCTCCGGCTGGAAAAGCTGCAAGTCATTTGCATTAATTGGATCCTCCTGCTTTCTCCTGCATGCATGCGCGCGCGCGCGGTTTAAGATCATGATCTTGATCTTGATCAACCGTTTCAGAGTGCCCAACGTGCTTACCAAACCAGTACAAGTGGAGCATTTATTTTTGTTCTTATGAATACCCCAACACGTACGCTATCTAACAGCAGCTTAGCTTTGGAGACTTTTGGAACATCTTGATTTACTGTCGTTTTACCAATGTCTCGCTCCAATAATTGTTCCTCTGGGGGCTTTTATTTCTCTTTAGTCATTGGCTTTTCTTTTGGTCATTTTATCTTTAATTATTGAATCGTTTGTTTCAACTCTCTTGTCCTTTTTTTTTTTTTTTTTTTTTTTTTTAAATGGAACTCACTCTATCATCATTACCAACAGAAATGGATGGTCATTCCTACCATTTTTTATAATTGTTTTTATGAGCTATTTTTAATTACATACATTTTCTTAATAATATAATATAAATAATTAAATTTACTTTTTTTTATTAGTTTAAATTTTTAAGACAAATAGTATTGATTTCACATAATATTTAAATATGGGTCTTAAATTCAAATCTTAACTCTACACTCTATTCTACTAAATTAAATATTTCACTTATTAGATCTATTTATTAAGGAAGAGTGTCAATAATATAATACAAATAATTAAATCTACATCTTTCTATCAGCTTAAATTCAATCTTGTTTATTAGTAGATCAGATAGGAATAAAATAACTTCAATAAGGAGCTAGCACCTTCACATAGAAAAGTGTTCATGATCTCACTCTGATATCATGCATGTATAAAGATTATTCAAGAAGGCAAAGCTGGTTTAACCTGTCTATAGTGTAAAACGTTAGTTAAAGTTATAACCATTAGAATTCCTTGAAATCTTTACAAATGGCATGGGATTTTTCACTATAAATAATTATGTGGGATTTGATTCACGACCAAATCTAGAATATTATAGTAAGGGTACTTGGCCACAACCGCTTCCACCAATATCATACTAAAATGCAAAATGAGTTTCCCCATGATCACTTGCTTGGAGCAACTAGCAATTAAATAATCAATGCCATCGATGTTGGAGATCATACTAAGATAAATTTTCGGACTTAATTACTTAGAAATAATTATTCTATTGCTAGATGTGTTGGGGCTTGCAAGAGGACAAAGTTTCAACAGTTGTAAAGTAAGATGAGATGATATTATTTTATATAAAAATTGAATAAAATATTATTTTAAAATTTAAAAATGTTAAATTGTTTATTATATTTTATATCGAAATTTAAAAAAATTATAATGATAGGATGAGATGAGATGAAATAGTTTCTAAATCTAAACGACTCCTTAACTAATATCAAGTTTCAAAATTTCATGATGACCATTACCAATTAGCCAATATTCATTAATTAAGCTAAAAAATTGTTTTTAATAGTCTAAAAATTATTTTAAAAGAAAATTAATATAGCAAATATTTTTAAAAAATGGATATTTATCGAACATTAAATAGCTTTTTAATTGTTCAATTTTATAATAAAACTCTATAATTAAACGTATATATAAGTATAAAAAATGAATTCTATTTTTCACCGTAATTTTAAATATACACAAATAATCAATCGTGAAATTGAATTTTCTAACACCAAAAGATCAAAAAATCAACTGAGATTATGTTAGGAAGCTGTCAGCCTGTCAGCAATTTTCAGATAAGGAAGAATATCGAACGGCTACTGTTTTTTTCTTTTTTCTTCTTTCTTTTTTTTGGTTCGTTTAATTTTTTGAAGTCATATTTGTACGTACATGCAGGACCATTTCATCGTAATATATCGAAAGTAGTCATGAAGTGTGGACCATTAAAACAAACGATTCATCATTTTTCTCAAAAATTGAAAAAAACAAAACAGATAATTATAACATGAGCCAACAGTCCTCCTTCATTTATTCCACCGAAATTGTCAAAGTTGTCGGTAGATGAATCGGATTTTTCTTCAATTACGACAATTAAATGGAAATGGACCCATCAGAAGTATTAAATATTTGAGCAGATAGGTTAAGGGAGAAGACAAGGGACAAAGCATTTCAACCACACAAACTGTATAAAAACCAAACGTCTTAATAAGTATATATATATATATATATATATGTATTATCCATCCTATATGAAGGGTAAAGAATAATAATTTTCTTATTTTTATTATGTAATTATATTTTTATTTTTGAGTTACTTTTATTTTTAAATTAATAAAAAATTCTGTTTTTACTTTTACAATTTTGTCCATTGATCTTCTAATACTACAAATATTAATTGTTAATTAAAAATTTTTGCCCTTGATCTTCTAATTCATAGAATTCTTTTTTTTTTTGTGTTTAATCTTTATTAAATAATTATTATAATTATTTTTAATGTTTCTGAGTTTGAGATTAATTAAACAGTGTCCCAAAGTGTAGAGATATTCTTTCATTTTAGGTTGTGAGACACATTAAAATTAAATAAAAAAAATGAAGGGGAGGGGTCAAACAAATATTTAATATTTAAAAATTAATTAAATTAACAAATATTAAATAAAAAATTATTTATATTATATATTCTAATTTAGAATTTATATATTAAAATATAATAATATAACAATAACAATATTTATTTTATTCTAATTAATAATTAGAATAGAATTCTAATATCTATTTTATTAGAATTTAAGTTATATATTCTATATAATTAAAAATAGAATTCTAATTTTCTAATTTTTATTAGAATAAAATAATAATAAGAATCAAATAATAATAATAATAATTTATAAATAATCTAAATTAAAAATGAATTTTTATTAAAATAAAAGAGTATCTGGCCTAGCTCTATCCAAATATGGTCCATACATTGTGTATCAAGAACAAGTGGATATAGTTGAATGGTAAAATTTCTGAGAAGTATCTCGGAGTAGTTAGGTGGGAGTCTAAGCTGACACTAATTCCATCTGACCCAATTTTTTTGAAATTCGGTAATTCGATTGCATTATTCATTCTTTCCTCACCACTTCCAACTCCTAATATTAAACTTTTCCAAAAAAAAGTTACAGTAATTTTTTATTGCATTATAATTTAGTTTATGTTAAAAGGTACAGTAAAATTCAAAATTAAATAAAAAAAAACTTAATAAAGTTTTATGAAATAAAACTCTCATCCATATTGATAGATTGTAATCACATTTATTACTAATTACTTTGTGATATAAAACTTTAAACATGCAGTAACAAAAGCAGTTTCAAAATACTTACTAAAATACTTCTCAATCCCAAAAGAAAAGAAGAAGGAAAAAAAAAAAAAAAAAGGAAAAAAAAAAGAAGAAAAATGCCACTCATAATTTTCCTGCTTTGTAACATTTCATCTCTATACAGTATCCATTTACATTTATGATTAAGCTGAAATATTGTATATTTTTTATACATTTAGAATTAATATATTTTAATTATTTTATTACATTATTATTGGTTTTAGAAAAAAAAATAATTATGATAAATAAATCTGAATTGTGATTTCAATTGATTAATAAGATGAATTTATACTTAATTTTATAATTTGTGATTTAATTAGACAATATTTCTTTACATATATAACATATTTTTTATATTCTATTTTTTATTTTTATTTTATTTTATTTTATTTTTAATTTTTATTTTTTATTTTTTTATCCAGGCTAATAAATGAAAATGAGATTTTGACTTAGTTTTCATGAAGTTGGAAAGAGGTTCATTAAATGTCACTGCCACATGTCAATTAGTAGTGGTTTTGATGAACTTTTCTACGAGACTTCAATTCTTACACGACAACTTTTAATTTGAAACTTTGAAGACATATTTCCACTTTGAAAAGTCAAGTTGCATGGGTAAAAAGCCAAAACACATTATTTTGACTTCAACTTGGAAAGTCGTATACAATTTAATTCTTTGAGCATTTGATTCACGCACGGCAACAACTTTATGTAATAGGGGTACAACCACGCAACACGGAATAGGAATGGAATGCTGGACGGACTTTTGATTGCATAGATACTTTTCATTCAGCGTCGCGAGACAGATTTTTTTTGTTTTTTGATTTAGTAAAATAGAACGCCGCAACATTTATTTTTTCTGCTATAAAGAGATAGCAGACCGCACACTTAATTTCTTTCGGGGAGCATATTTCAAACCACACAAGGATCTTTTCTCTTTAGTATTCATTCACACCGCAATACGTTGAAGAGTTTTTTGAGAGATTCAATTATTGCTACAATCCAACTTCTTCTATTGCTTTCAATCTTTATCTTCATTCGATTGGCTTGATCTTTTCATTCCCTAATTTTTATTTAATTTTAATTTAAAGTTTATGGAATATTTTTGAGATTTTTAGCTTAGAAGTTTGGGTAATTTATTTATTATTTATTTACTTCGTGTTATTTAATTTTTTTCGCTTCTTTAACCTTTCATTTAATAGTGATTACAATTGTTATAAATTAATTTTAATAATTTGTGATTTGAATACAATAATGAACTCTAAAATCTTGATTTTAGGACTCTTCAATTTTCAGTTCATATTTTATCAATTATTTTCTAATCTAGTTTAATTCTTAGCATAGTTTTATTCATCTCTTAGTTGCATTGCATATTAGATTAATTAAAGTTTAATTAGGACTTAAATAATTTCAGTTTTATTGTTTAATTTTCAAATTAATTAATATTGTTTAGTTTAGTTGATTCTTTGATTGTTAATTTCAATTTTTTAGTCTTTTACATTTCATTTTGACAGTCAAAAAAATCTAAAAATATGAATATAGTCTATGACTAGTGTTTCTTTTCATTCTTGTTGCATTATTCCATCCATTGCACATATCATCATTTTTATTTTCTCTTTGTTAATATTTTCACTATTTTAAACGAGTTTGATTTTAAATAACTTTCTCTAATGAGACGATCTAGGAAATTATTTATAATTATTATACAGCATCCTCCTGCATTTGGGATAGCTTTTGTGTTACTCATTTTTAAGTGAGTCAATCTATAAAAAGAAAAAGAAAAAAAATAAACAAACAGGCCAAAAAAAAAAAAGATAAGAAGAAAAAAAATAATCCGAACGTACTTAATACCTGTAGGTATATATATATAATATTGTATATTTGATTTTAAACTAAAATATAATTTAACTACAAACGTAGATTAACTATTGTGATATCTGATCAGAATATACCTATTGAAAAATATTATACTTCACTAATTTATCATTATCTAAAAATATTTTCTAAAATTTACTTTTTATGCATTACTTAATTTTTTTTATTTATTAAAAAACTTATCTCACTCAACTAAGTAAACATGTTTTGCACGTTACTCCAACCTAGTATATATGAATAAATCTACCATCCTATCTTAGAGTAATTTTTCCATTTGACTGCTTATTAAAAGAAAAATTACTTAATAATTAAGGAAATAATTTTTATTGTATTGATGTATTTTTTTATTTTATAAAAATATTTAAATATATTAAAAAAGTGAAAAAAAAGAATTAAAAAATAAAAACCTCAAAATGGCTTAACAGTCAAATGGAGTTGTACGTAGTATACTAGTATATATATAATATATATATAAATATATATAAATAAAAAAAGATATTTACAATTATGAATTATATAATTGTTGTCTAATTTTTTTAAAAAAATAAAATATTAGACTTATATGAAAAAATTAATTAATTTTTTAATAATAATTTTTTTTTTCAAATTAATTAAGCGAGAATAGCATAATTTACAGTCTATCAAGAATTTATATATATAAATATATTTATACGAAATGGATGGAGTGTTTTTCAAGACAAGTCGAAAGGACAATGCAATTAGCACAAAATCAAAGAGCAAATATTCACAGCGATTTGAATGTGATTGACATGTGAGAAATTAATTTGATCTCTATCCCAAGAAAAGCTTCACATGGGAGAAGAAAGCTTGAATGTTACATCACTGTTTTAAGAATTTAATTTTTGAAGTCAATCACCCAATTAAATTCGGCTTTGAAAAAAAGGCCAGATGATGATAAGATCGGGAGTTAGTCAAAACCATCTCTTCATGATTTGATTTAAGTTTAGTTAGTCTATTATAAGAATTTTAAATTTGAAATAAAAATTTAAAATATTATTTTTAATATTATTATTATTTTAAAATTTAAAAAAGTTAAAATTAAGATTTAAAAAAATTAAATTATTTATTATATTTTAAATAAAAATTTAAAAAATTTCTAATAATAAAATGATATTAATATTGTATATCTCATTTTTTTATCCAATCCTGCTCTAAGAGTTTGTCTCCTCCGGGCCCATGTCTCATGGGGAGTAGACGACCTTTCGTCACTTCGTACTTATGAATTCTCGATTTGAGAAATTACTTCTTCTGTGGTCCGTTGATTACGACTTGAAAAATGCTTAGCCCACCCGTGTGCAGAATGGACGGCTCTCCCAACGCTGCTAGCTCTGTTAGTTGATTCAAAAATTTTATATAGGTTTTTTAACGTATTTTTTTTTTTATACATATAATTAATTATATAGTAAAAAAATTAATTCAATTAATCATATCAGTAAAATTTATAGAAAATATATAAAAATAATTATATATAATATTGCTCTAGTTAATTTTGTGTATTTCTTTTCTTTTTTTTCATATAATTTTTTATTATTTTAAAAAAATCAAAATATTTAAAAAAATACTTATTTAATTATTAAATAAATAAGAAAATTAAAAAATTAAAAAAAAGTTCAGCAATAGCCCCCAATGAGAGCTATCAACGGTTTCCCCCAACATTTTCATGCAGAATTTCTATCGATTTGACCTTTTTATTTAAAAGTATATTTTAATGAGTTTATAAATTTTTTTTAAAATGTAAAGTAATTTAAAAATTATTTTAAAAAATTCAAAAAAAAATAGATTTAAATTTATAAATTCTCAAGATCACCTGTAGACTGCCCTTACAGCTACTTTGGGATTTTGTCTTTGTAATTGTTTATGTATATATATATACTAGTAGTTGGGCAATATATATATATATATATATATATATATATATATATATACACACTAATAGTTGGGCAACATTTAAAGGAGGTTCACCCAATGTATAAAAATATTATTTTTAAGAATTAATATTATTTTTATCAAGGAAATTTTTTTTATTAATAATGTAATACTTTTAGGAAAAAAACATATATTTTCTAATATCAAATAGTAAGATAGACTTAAATCGGTTTTAAAGTATTTAAAATTAAAATCTTATTATTTACTACTGCATGTGCTCTTGGGTACGATTGGAAACAGCAAATACATGAAAAAAAAAATCTTGAACCAAAATTATGTAGCGCAGAAGACAGACCGTTAACAATAAAGTAAAGGGTAGAGCACATTTTCTTAGTTTAATAAAATGATTATTTTAAAAAAATAATACAATTTTTATAAAAAAACAAAATACTAAAGTTTTTATAAGATATTATTATTTGACTTTAATGTTTCATAATGAATTTAAATTGATAAATGAATAATATTTTATTTGAATAATTATATTTGTAAATGTAGTTGGTAAATATATTTAAAATTAATTATTTTACATTTCTCTTTATTTATATAAGGAATAAATAGAAATTTTAAATCATATATATAAATTTAGATATAAATTATAATTTATATAAATATAATATATATATATAAAATAGAATATAGAATATATATTTATGTAATTTATATAGATATATATAATAGAATATATATATATCTAATATACTTCTTAAATAAATGACCATCAATGCATGGGTTCCGAGATTGATACATGATGCATGAACTTTGATAACTATGAATTTATTCATAAATAATTGGAGATGGAGATTAAAAAAATAAAAATTTAAAAAGAAAAAGTCACTTTAATTTATTTATGCAACTAACTACGTTAATTTTAATGATAAAACAACAAAAATTATTAAACTAACAAAATTTTATTAAATAACTACTTTATATATATAAAGAAAAGATATATATATATATATATATATATATATATATATATATATATATATATATATTTGTTATCCAAACGAGCAGTACATAAACGCATCAAAAATTAATTCACTTTTGTTGTTATATGTTCTCTAATTCTAAAAAGTTTTCGCATCTAATGGATTTCTTTATTTAAAATTGGGTCTTTCAAAATTGATTAATATAATATATATATATATATATATATATATATTAATAATGTAATATACAATCCTTGAATATATAAATCTCATTTATTTATTTAAAAATAAATGAGCCCATTAGTACGTTATAAATAGATTTTTTCACATAAGTCGACATGGATTTAATAATATTTTTGAATGGAATGCGTAGAATTTTCACAATTTAAGACTGTATAAATTATTTTTTAAAAGAATTTGTTAAAAAAAAACTTTATTACAAACTATTTATAGATATATTAACCTGCAGTTGATGTTAAAATTTACTTTCTCAATTAATATATATATATATATATATACACTTGAATAAATAAAACCAAGAATGGGTGGACGTGCATTATCTTATTAATTAAGACCACTTGGTTATAAAGATTTTGTTGTATTTAATAAATAATAAAATATTTTAATATTCAACTGCTTTCTTTATCAACATGAATGAATATTGATATTCTATTATTTTGTACGTCTAATTTAACACTGAACCTTATTTTATCAAAATTCTTAATTTTATATATTAACAGATCGAATGAATTATAACATTTTTTATACCATGAGATCAATCATCACCGATTGTTTGGAATTTTCTGACTTTACATATTAAATAAAAAAATAAAATAAAAATTTTATATGTAGTTACTTTTTTATTTTTATTATGCATTCTATTTATATAATTCGTTGCGTTAATTTTTTTTAATATAAAATAATTGTTCTGATCAATCACGTCAATAAAATGTATAAATAATACATAAAAATAATTGAGTGTAGAGAACTTAAAAAGAAAAAAAAAAAACTTTATATATCTCCTCTATTTTTCAAAAATAAATAGAAAAATAAAAACTCACACCAGTAATGTTATATATAATTGTGGAATATGCAAATACCGGACAATCGTTTTGAAAAAAAAATGAGATTTACGATTAAAAAGTTAATTTTTTTTATGTGAATTTTGTATTAATATTTTTTTTTAAGAAACTATATAATGCTTGCACAATTACAATTATAAATATTATTTTTAATTCAATTAGGCTATTAGCCACCATTAGATGTCTCATAAAAAAAAAAAAAAAAAACTCTCATTAGAAAATCCAAAGAAGAAGGAAAAGAAGAAACTGGGGAGGAAACGTGATGCATTTGGAATGGGACAACGAGACACCTCGAATATTAATTTTCTGTAAAAAGTCGACTACCTATATACACTGAAGGCTTGGCTCGAAAACGACTCAAAACTACTCGTCAACTCAGATTACGATTGCCACCAATTATTCTACGTGCGTGGCTTTACATGTAACCCCGTGAGCGCACCTGCAGCTAAGATAGTGACCAGCCAGCTACTGAAATCGACTTTTCAACTAGTAGTCTTAAATGTCTACAATGCGTATATTAGTATAAATAATTTTTTAATTAGTTTTTAAAAACCTTTAACTATTAAAAAAATCGTATAAATTTACTAATAAGCATTTTCTTAATTATTAAAAAAATTAAAATAATAAAAATATATAAAGATGCATTATTTTCTTCATAATAAATTTTGATAGTCATATTATCATTTTCTTTTTAAATAAATGGGAAACATTGAATTTTAAGGTTCTTTCTATTTGGATGTTCTCGATCTCTCTTCACGTAGGTGGTAGTGACAGAAAAACATTTCATGCAAGGAAAAGTACACATTTTTCTGGTTAATTAGGTAACGTTTGACCACAATATCGTTTCAGTATCATTGTCTCAAAATATTTTTTAAGACAAAAATTTAAATCTCACCTCAAAAAATATTCTTTTGGGACAAAAGCAAACAAAAGAATTCGATGAAGTTTGAACGTAATGATTTTTCTGGGATGAGTAAATTTAGTCCCAAATAAAAGTTTAAATGTTTAATTTGTTGCGTTCAACCGTAGATCTATGTTTGAACGCATTGGTTGATTGGTCGATCGAATCTAAATCTGTTCAACCGTTAAATTTAGTATTCGATCAGATATCCATGTTTGAACTCATTGTGCGAAGTGGTCGATCAAACTCTTATATGTTCGAAGGTATTGTGGGGATTAAACATTCAAACGTTCAATATAATCTTCGAACGTGTATTTAATGTTAGACGTTGCTTATTATGTTCGAGAGCAAATTGTATCTATGTTCGAGTGAAAATTATAGATTAAATTCAAATGGTTTGTATAGTGACTCGAATGCTTAGACTGTCTCTATGTTTGAAGGGTTTTTAGGTGTTCAAAAAGTATGGATTTTTTTATCATTAAATAACCTTAAATCTCATTCATAATATCATAAAAAAATTGTTCAATAAACATATATAATTATAAAAAAAAAAAAAAAGAAAAAAAAGAAAAAAAAAAAAAAAGAGAAGAAGTAGTCTCATAAGCACAAACTAAATAAAGAAAACACTATTCATACACAAACAGTAGGTAAATTATTAAATCAGTTGTTAGTAGGCCTGAATTGTTTCATCATCATCTGTATTTAGAGTTGCATCTTTCTCCTTAACTCCTCTTGTTGTTTCAATCACATCTCTATATATACTTGTTGTGCCAATTGCCCCTTTAACTCATGTTGCTTTATCCTCAATTGGTCGATCTCAAACCTTGCTTTCTCTAAAGCTTTAGAAGTGTTGGAGGCATTATTGGATAATGAGGATGAGCTAGAGGTTTGACGCAATGACCTAAACTCCTCAAATATCATGAACTTGGACCATAACTTTTGTAAAAATCTAAACATCACATGTTAAGGAACTTTGATAAGATACAAATTCAACACGCAAAGCAACCATTTTCTAATTAAAACAGATATTTGTATTTAGATACATACACACACACACATATATATATATATATATATATATGTATAATGTATGCTTACATAATTTGCACATGCGTTGGGATGAGTCTACCCTCCATTACGATTAGTATATGATGCATCATATAATTGCTGCAAAATACATATTTTCTAGATATAAGCATATTAGAATACGACAAACACCAAACTTGAGCAATTCATTATATAAAGAGAAATACTACTTATCATCTTTATATAACACACTAATATGTGATTTGTCATTTTTATTCTTCTATTTAAATACACATATTTACACATTAATATGTGTGTCTTTAAATAGAATGACATAAATGACTAATCACATGTTGGTGTGTGGTGTAGGGGATGATGAGTAGAATTTTTCTTATATAAAATAGCATTATCGGTTTCTTAGAGAGACGATAAAAAAACCTTGAACCTGCATGATGATGAAATTTCAAATTTGATCTATTCGCTTTATTTATATAACTTTGCTCTTGCAAATAATTAATAAATATTAGTAAGAGAAAATTAAGTAGTGAAAGGACGAAAGTTTGCAAACGTACTTATCCAAGTTAAATAAAGAGCTCATGATGATAGATGACCAAGACAAAAAAATAACTCCAGCAGCACTCCTTCTGAGGAGTATGGTCCCAATCCCAAGTCATGGCAGAGTTGGCAAGGAGAACTCCAGCCACATTATGGAAGTTCATGGATCAAGCTAATAGTTTTATCAATGCCGATGATACACTTCTGGCCTTGACCGAGCCAAGGAAAAAAGAATTAGAATGGGCGAACAAGAAATGGAAGACACCAACCAAAGGCAAGGCTCGTGAGAAGCCAGAGAAAAGGACCATGGTTCCGATTTGACTGGCTGATGCTCGCTATTCAATAGATGATCGTCGGCCCACCCAATAAGATGGCATCAAGAGCACTAGTCGCCGCTATTGCACCTACCACCAATCCACCACTTATAAAACCAAAGATTATCTTTCTTTGAAAGGGGAAAGGAAGCAGGCTGAGCAGCCTAGACTGCAGTGCCCTCCCCCCCAAAAGCAAGAGCAAGAATGGAGGAGAAGATCATGGGAAAGGAGCACTGAAAAGGCCAATAGGCCGATGAAGGAAGAGAAGATGAGCGAAGACCCTCGCATGGTTGCCCCCAGTGGCCGCTGATTGAGCTGAAATATTGCATAGTTTAGCTATTTAAAATCAATGTATTTTAAATTCTTCGTGACACTATTATTGGTTTTAGATGAAAAAATGGTTAATAAGCATAAATACGAGTTGTGATTTTTAATTGATTGATATCATGTTTATGCTTAATTTTATAACTATGATTTAATTGGACAATATTTCCTCACATATATAATCTATTTTTTTTTATAATCTATTTTTTTTTATTTGTATTTGAGTGCTATTTTTATCTCTTATTTTCAGTTCAAATAAAATTCACATGAAGGAAGCGGTGTACTTCAGCAGCTAAAAAAGAAAAGACGAAGATTTTTGGTGGAGTGTGAACATAAGGCTTGAGGCGGCAACTTCTTGTTATTTAGCTTGACTTTTACGTTGATAAGAGGTGAAGATTGAAAGCTACATTTCGGTGCTGTAAACGTGGTAAGCAGATCAATCAAATATTTGGAAGCTCTCGTGTCGGTTGGTGCAGTTAAAGTGGACGGAATTGGAGTGAAGATTGTCGTGCTTGACTTGTGGAGAGGGACACTTTAGAAAGTTGGTGGTGATTGTTTATGAGAAGTCGGCTGGAATTGGGATTGGAGGAATTGGTACCGACTTGAGGCAGCTATATATATATATATATATGTTGCCGGATGGTGCAGTAGGTACGAGAGAGTGGGTGAGTAGAGAAGGAGCCGTGCTTGACTTGTAGAGAAGAGACGTGTGGAGTCGGTGCATGATGTGCTGGAACTGAAAAAGGAGTTGTGTTGTGAAAAGAAAGAAAGAAAGTCGGTGAGTTGGGATTAATTAGATTGAAGGGAGTCGGCTGGAATTAGTTTAAGTGGCTGAAAGTGCAGGGGTACGTGGGGAGTTAAAAGCACTAGAGTTGGGATAGGATTAAGTTTCTGAGAAGAGAATGGTGCAAGCGAGAGATGATTGAAGGAGTGAAAGGAGTGAGTCGGTTGAAGGGAACTGGAGTAATTTAATTGGCTATTTTGATAAGAGAGGGTGAGTAGTTGAGGGAGTTCCAGATCATTAAGTGGCTGGGATTGATTTTTCGTCTGACGGGAGTGAGGGACGTGGAGGGAGATTTCGTCCAATCTACTGGCTTCATTTCTAAGCGTGGATTTTATTCTCTCGACATCGATTGGATTCTAAATTTTATTGTTTCTAAATTATTGCCTAGTATTTCTTGTATTTTATTTTAGTTTTCTAATGAACAATATTTATGTATTTTTATAGTACTTGTAATAAATATGTTTGGCTAAATTTTCATACTAAGGTTAGAGGTGAAGTTTAATGATTTAAATATTATTTTTGAATCCACGTAAAATTTATTATGCGAGCTTGATCGATTGAAGGATCTTATTATTGGATATTTTGATTATCTATATATTCATCTTGATTCATTGTGATTTTCGAATACAGTGAATGCTTGAGGAATCCCTGTGGTATTCAAATAGATTTGTAAATATTTTAATCATCAATCGTTCACGCTCAATCATAAGCGACTATTTTTCTTGATCTTAAATGATAAATCTTCCAATTAAACGGAATCATTATTCTAATTTAATTGAAGTAAATCGATCGAAAACAATATCATAAATTATTAGACGGATCCTCGAAACCTTAGTCTTTCTCCATATCAATTCATTTTATCATTTTAGTTTGATTCAGTTATTTTATCAATCTTCATTTGATTGCACGTTTCTTTTAGTAATTTCGTTTCATTATCTGAATTTATTTTCTTTATCACAAAAGTCAATCCCTGTGGATTCAATCCTGTAAGATACTACAACACCTGTATACTTGCAGGTAAAACTGCACTAAATTTTTAGTTCATTAATTTGAGTCAAAGTTTAGGCGCAACAGCCGCGTCAAGAGGGATTGCGACTAGGGGAGATTAAGACCATCACAGGGGGATTTGTCAGTGGAGGCATAACTTCATCCAGTTGGAAGACACACACCAAGCAAACAAGATACCAATAAGTGTACTCGACGGAGTATCACCTACCAAGCATAGAAGAAGCGAACCAGCCCCCGTAATCTCCTTTGGAGAAAATGACGAGGAGGGGGTCCTCTTCCCATATGACGACGCCCTAGTGGTGACTATGCTAGTCACTAACTACACCACCAAGAGAATCCTAGTCGATAATGGCAACTTGGAAAACATCCTCTTATGGGAAGCCTTCATCCGAATGGGAATAGACTCCGCCTGACCCCAATTGGCTCCCATGCCACTGAATGGTTTCTCAAGGGAAATGTTCCAGCTAGTCAGGACCATCACGCTATCCATCTTGGCGGGTAGCTCCCCCTGCATGACTTCTATCATGGTCAACTTCTTAGTGATAAAGGCCCATTTGTCTTATAATGTCATAATCGGCCAGCCTACCATTAACAATCTAAAGGTAGTGACGTCCAACTACCACTTGAAGTGAAGTTCCTGACCACACGAGGGGTGGGAGAAATCTAAGGAGAATAAGTTCTGGCATGGGAATGTTACATGTAGGAGTTAAAGCCCAAGAGTGGCAGGGTGCATGTGGTCCACCTCCCAGTGAATGATCATGCCCTCCCGCCCTCACCTGAATGCACTCGAACAGATGGCAAGATCCCAAATTTGCAGGCACTTAGGAAAGTGAAGCCAAATGAGCCATTAAAGTTGATCCCTTTGGACCCAAGTAGCCCAGAGGCCACTACTAGGATTGGCACCAGGTTAACTTTGGAAATAAGGGGTGCCATATAACAACTCCTCACAGAACATCAGGATGTATTCGCTTGGAGTTACGAGAACATGCCTGGAATTGACCCAGAGATCATGCAGCATCACCTGAGCGTAGACCCAAAGGCTAAGGGGGGTAGGGTAGAAACTCCGATGCTTTAGCGTAGAAAAGAGTGTCGACATTGCCGCAAAAGTCGATCGATTACTTGTAGTGGGTTTCATACAAGAGGCCCATTACCTAGACTAGTTGTTCAATGTAGTGTTGGTGAATAAGCAAAATGACAAGTAGAGGATGTGTTTTGCCTTCACTGACTTGAATAAGGCTTGCTCGAAGGATAGCTTCCAGCTTCCCTGCAACAACTTGATCGTTGACTCCACGGCAGGCCATCACATACTTAGCTTTATGGACACCTACTCCAGGTACAACCAAATCTGTATGAACCCGGATGACGAGGAGAATACGTTCATCATCGACCGAGAACTATATTGCTACTCAGCCATACCATTTGGGATGAAAAACGTAGGAGCCACCTACCAATGGTTGGTCAACCGCATGTTCAAGATTCAGATCAGGAGAAACATGAATTAGATTGGAAGAAACATGGAAGTCTACGTGGATGATCTGCTAGTTAAGAGTAGAACTCCTGAGCTACACCTAGACTACCTTCACGACACCTGTACAGTGTTGAAGCAGTACTAGATGAAGTTGAATCCTGCAAAATGTGCTTTCATTGTAGGCTCTGGGAAGTTCTTGAGTTTCATGGTATCGGAACGAGGGATAGAAGCCAACCCAGAAAAGGTACAAGCCATACTTTGCACAGCTGCCCCTCGAAGCATAAATGAAGCACAGAAATTGGCTAGCCAGGTAGCAACCCTTAACAGGTTCGTGTCCAAGTTCACCAACAAGTGTCTCCCTTTCTTTAAGGTGCTGTGGAAGGCCTAAACATGGAATGACGAGTGCGACCAAGCTTTTGAGGCCCTCAAGAAGTATCTTACCAGCCTTTTGTTGCTCAACCAACCCAAATGTGGAGAAATGTTGGTCTTTTACTTGTCAGTCTCCACACAGGTGGCTTCCTTGGCCTTGGTACAAGACAAAGATGGGGTCCAAAGGCCCGTATATTACGCCAGCCGAGCTTATCAGGGAGCAAAGGCTAGATACCTATGCGTAGAGCAACTCGCCTTCACCTTAGTGGTGGCCACCCTAAAACTCTGCTTGTGTTTTCAAGCTCACCTAGTAACGGTTCTCAACGAGATCCCCTTGAAGAAGATCCTGCAAAGATCAGACGCCTCAGGCCACCTCACAAATAGGGCCATGGAGTTGAGTGAGTTCGACATTGGGTACATACCATGGAATTCTGTTAAAGGGCAAGTGCTGGCAGATTTTGTTGCAGAATACGCTAGGTTCCCAAAGGAGGCCGAATATACAACTCCTATGAAGCTCTGGCATGTTTTCATTGACTGTTCGTCCTATTGGGTTGGAGGGGGAATGGGGTTACATATTGTTACGGACATGGGTGAAAAGTATAATTATGCTATTAAGTTGGCATTCAAAATTACGAATAACAAGGCAGAGTACAAGGCACTGTTATTTGACCTAACGATTGCCAAGTCTTTGGACGCCGAGTAAGTAGTGGTTCGAGTCAACTCCCATGTAGTGGTTAACCAAGTATGGGGAAATTTGCAGCGAAGAGCAAAAAATTAAAGATGTATCTAATACTGATAGAGATAGAGCACACCCACTGTAGATACTTCTAGATCCAACAAGTTCCAAGGGTTGAGAATCAAAAGGCGAATAAGTTAGCACTAGCGGCGTTCGAGCAAGAAAATTCTCCACTGCCAGAACGAACGGTGATCAGAACTATCGAGATACTCACCATGGGGATTAAGATGGTAGAAGTTAAGTCGAGAGCTTCAGAGTGGGCATTAGATATGATCAAGTACATAGACACCAGCAAAGTACCCGATGGTAGGTGGAAAGCCAAAAAGATTAGGAATAGGGTAGTGCATTACACTATAGTCTAGGGAGTCCTGTATTGAAGGGGATACTCCACACCTCTCCTGTGGTGCAAAGCATTTGAAGAAGCCAATACGTGCTTGTGGAAGTACACGAGAGAATTTATGACTACCACTTTGGAGAGAAGGTGCTGGTAGGCAAGTGATGAGGGCAGGGTACTACTGGCAATGCATCCTTCAGGACATCTAGGAGTACATGCGAAAGTGCTAGAAATGCCAAGAGTACTCCACAGTGTCTCATCGCCCACTAGAAGAACTGACATCGATTACTTCACCATGGCTCTTCGCCCAATGGGAAATTGACTTGGTAAGCCCCCTCCCCTGGGTAAAGGAAGAGTAAGATTTGTAGTAATGGCAGTAGACTATTTCACCAAGTGGGTAGAGGCCTAGGCATTAGCAACAATCACAACGAGCAACATCACATGCTTTTTGTGGAAGACAGTCATTTGTAGATTCGACATTTCCTGTATCATCATATTAGATGATGGGAGGCAGTTTGACTCAAACCACTACCAAAATTGGTATCGGGAACTACGGATCAAATTCCACTACTCATCCCCAGGACATTTCCAATCCAATGGGTAGGTGGAGACGACCACCAAGATGTTGATGGGAATACTCAAGAAGAAGTTTAGTAATAGAAAGGGCAGTCGGGTGGAGGAACTCCCTAGAGTTCTATAGGTGTATCGGATCATAGTGAGGACCCCAACAAGAGAAACCCCCTTCATCCTCACTTATAGCCATGAGACGATGTTGCCAGTTGAGGTTGAGATCCCCACCTACAGGGTGTAATATTTCAAGCAAGACTCCAACAACGAGCAACTAGATGAGCTCAGGCTTAAAGTAGAAGTGAGGACAACCGTCAACAAGAGGAGGGCAGAATGATGTTTCAACAAGCAAGTATGCCCAAGGGCATTCAAGGTCGAGGATCGCATGCTGAAGGAGACGGGAGCAACTACCCGAGATGAAAGGAAGCTAGGCCCTCAATGGTAAGGCCCCTATGTGGTCACCGCCTACAACCACTCAAGCTCATACTGGATTCAAGACTCCTAAAAAAATGAGCTACCACACCCCTGGAATGCCAAGCACTTACGAAAGTTTTATTGCTGAATACTTTGACTTTTAATTTATATTTATATGTCAATAGTGTAAACTCCATTAATAAAAGTTTGACTTTTTCAGGAGTAAAACATGTCTTGCTTGGCCATATCTGGATCCCTCATCTCCACCAACATAATCTTCACCAAGGTAATCTCCATCAAATAACTACTTACCTCCCCATGAGGTACCAAAGGGATAAGTTACGCCTAAGTGCTACTTTATCCCTCCCACAATGTAACTGCCCGACACTTACCTCCCCATAAGGGTTAATAGGTGGGCAGGCGGCTCAACTTCTTTGCGTGGGAGAGTGGATCTAGCCTCTTGGCTTCTCAACCACGTACCCCACCCCCATCATGTTGAAGTACGAACTAGCTACTCAGCTGTCCAACACTTACCTCCCCGCAGGGCACCAAAGAAATGAGTTACTTTTAAGTGCTGCTTCATCCCTCCCATGGCAGAATTCAGGCTAGCCCTCGACTACCCAATATTTACCTTTCTCGTGAGTGTCAATAGGTAGGAGTGGATCCGATCCCAAACTGCTCGGTAACTAATCTCCCTGCAGGTCTCTAAGGGTAAGATGTTCCCTAAGGCCACCTTCTCCATCCCTTGATCAACAACTTACCTCAACCTCCTCCATGACAAAGAGTGGGATCAGTACCAACTTGACCCGAACTTACTTTCCCTGTGATGTCAACGAGTGAGAGTAGGTCCAGACTCAAACTGCCTGACACTTACCCTCCAGTGAGAGTTAATAGATGGGTAGGTGGCCCAACCTTCCTCACGTGGGAGAGCGGGTCCAGCCTCTTGGCTACTCGATAACTTACCATGCCCCTGTCAATTGAAGTGCAGATCGGCTCCTCAATCGTCTGACAAATCACCTCATTGCAGGGACCAAAGATGTAAGCTTAGCCTAATACACCCCTACCACTCCCCTACTGGAGTGCAGGATTAGTCTTTCGACTCCGACACAACTACTAGAATGCCATCTCCAACATCGGAACACTATCTCCAACAATAGAATGCCATCTCCAACAATGGAACGCCATCGCCAAAAACAGAACACTAAACAACTAAGCCTTATATCTCAAGCAAAACAGCTCAGGTTTGCAAATTTGCACTCGTGGATTGAAGATTAGGTTTATTAACTTATTGTTTTTTTTCCAGGGATGTGTTAAATTTCTCAACTGCATGACAACTCGTTTCCCCCCTTGGGAGGCCAAAAAGGAGGGATTAGCCTAAGGCATCCCAACCTCTTTCCCCGGGGAATATGGACCCACTCTCTATACACATGGCTTAACTCCCTAATAGCTCTATCGGATTAGGATTATAGGACTACGTTGAAGGGTCAATTCAGCTCACAGATCGTTCATATTGCAAATGAAATCGCCCCTCACTTGATACACTCCCCAAACCATGCAAAAAAGGAAAAAGAAAGAAAAGACATAGAAGAAAAAAGGGGGAGCTAGAGAGTAAAAAGAAAATGAACTTGAAATGAGTAGGAAAATATTCAGCCGACGAGGTTGACACTAGCAAGGTTTTTAGAGAGTGCATTGGAGATAAGCTCTTTCCCTATCAAAGCACCTTGCTTCAAGGCTACCATATCAAGACGGAGATCTAGTATTTTCAGTGCCCTCAGATTACTCTAGGGGTTTAGGACCACATGGTCCCTCATTCTATCCAAACCCTCAAGGTAGCTGTAATTCCAGGCATTGTCACCAACCAAACGGACGTGAGACAACTCCTAGCGCAGCTAGGGCAAGGCAATTTTGGCACTGTCGAGGCGAGAGCACAAGTCCCGGATGGTCACTTCATGGATGATTGAGCATCGGAGTCATGTTGCCTATTCAGCTGCCAGTTCTTGGCTTGAAGCTTTTCTAGCTCCCCTTGATGGCGGTCAAATGCCTCCTAAAGGTCGTCCCTCGCCTTCGTTGAAAATGCCCCTTCAGGCGATGTGAACTGGCCTCCTCCTAGGACCTCACCTAGTCAGACTTGAGTTGAGTCTTGTGTCAACGAAGGTGGAGTATCCTCTTCTACCTCTATCGTCGATTGAACTGCACCCTGATGAGGGTTTCCTCCAACTCCTCATTTCTCTCCCTCTCTTCTTTGGCAGGTTGGGCATAGTGAAGGGTCAACTGTGCCAAAGATTGGAGTGCTTGGTTCTCGCCTTCTAGCCCCTCCCGGTAGTCCACAATGAATGCCGCCAAAGGCTCTATGCTCTATGATGAAAGTTCAAGTTGGCATGCAAGGAAAACATGCAAAGAAGACTTAAAAAAGAAATGTAACCAAATTGATAACTAACCCTCGAGAAGAACTCCCTGAGCTTCTAAGCCATTTCCTGGATAGGGTCAGGGCAGGCCTCGCCCACGGTTGGCCGTGGGGCAGTATCACTTCTCTCCTCAGGGAGGCCTCGGGGGGTGGGGAGCGTTCTCAAGCACAATGCCATCACCCTCCAGAGCCTTAGAACCCATCATGAACTCCAACGAGGAATGACCTCCATGGCCTTTGCCCTCGCCTACCATGACAGAATCTCTCCAACTCGGGGGCTCGTGGAAACTGCTGTCATGATGCCAACCGTCGGTGCATCCATACCAAGACCAATCTTGGCTCCTCTCGCCGTTCTTGCCCCTGCTTTGACACCAGCCCCAGTAGACGCCAAAGTTGGGATGGTGTCAGTGGAGACCAAGTAAGCACCAACACTCAACAAAGTGATTGGGGCATCACCGCCCTCACCAACTTCAACTCTAGCTCTAGCCTCTGCGGAAGCCAAGGTCAAGATGGTGTAAGTGGAGGCCATTGGAGACCCAACATTGGCCACGACAACTGAAGCTTCATTGACCTCCACAAACATCGATGCAACCCTAGTCTCATGTGCATTCGTCAAGACCCCCTCAGCCTTTAACGGTATCGACCTCCCTCGCCCTTCAAACTGGGCTCGGTTGAAACAACCTCGACTTCAGGAGAATAAAGGATTGGAGAATCTAGGTTAAATACCCAGTCATGAAAATCCTTGCCCCAGTAGGACGCTTCTCTGATAAAGGTAAGGGGACCCTTTCGAGGTTAATGTCGAGGCACAAGGGCACTATCTATGACTCTCGGAGTGGGCGATCCAAAAGAACCCCATAAAAAAGTAAGGAAAGTAGCTCTTTTCCTGGCAAGAGGTCCACAATCCCCACGACGCCCGGCGGGGTTGGGGAAGAAACTTTCAAAGTAACGGGGAGAGTCCCCTTGAGTTGTGCAAGACCGGTCATGGGAGGATTAGCCCTAACCTACTGAAGAGGGTCAACACCCCTCTCTTGAAGTGGAGAAAAGGAAGAAGGTGCAGCCCCATGAGGCAGTACGGACACCATCACTTTACTCGGCGACGACGACTTTGGTTGTTGAACTAGCACCCCTATGGAAGTTTGCTCCGGAGGGTGGATGAGCATTTCGCTAGAGTAGGCTTTGGCAGGAGACTCCGTCTTGGGCTTCTTCCCCTTCCTTTCTATTGGTGGACTAGGGGAATGCCTAAAGACCTGAGGGACAATCATCTACATCGGGATAGCCCGGTTAGTGAAATGCAAATTGGTCGAGGGAGGTTGATACCATTGAAGGCTATCGTCATCTAGCAAGGCGTCAGAGAGAACATCGTCCAAATGGGCCTTCACCCAGGCCCAGACAAGCTCAATGTGACTGACTTCCTCTAGAGTTTCCATAGGCCTAACGCTTTTGTCGTCCCTCATGACCCCTCCAGACGGCTTGAACTGGGTAGTCGCTTCGATTGACTTACCCGACTAGGAACTCCCATCCTCTGTCGGACATGAAAAAGAAGCGCCAGCTCGATCCTTTCACCCTATTGTACTATGATTTTAAACAAGCCAGCATGTAGATGGAGTGGAACCTACAGGTGTTCCCACTTTGGTTTAGAAAGTTGTGGGTTAGGAAGAACTCGCAAGTAGTAAGATTAGGGTGCTTGGAACCAACCTCCTTCAAGGCCGGCCACCACATAACACAACATGATACCAGGATCCTTCATGCATTTGGATGGAGTTGCGCAAGTGCTAAACTCAGGAAGTCCAGCACATCGTAGACTAGATGGCAAAAAGGTAGCCTAAGGCCGTAGGAGAACATGTTGGGGTACAGAGCCACCTTTGACGCGTACCCTTTGAAATCCACGACTCCCACATCGGGGGACAGCGCCTCCAACTCAACAATACCAGGCACCTTGAACTTCATCCTCAGTGACTCTAACTTGCTAGGAGTCATTACCAATTGCTACGAGAAGCTGTCAAACCTCTAAACTTCAGTATGGACCTCGAGTGGGTCCAAGTCCCCGGGGGTTCGTAAGGCACCAGAAGGCTTGATTGACTTAGGGAAGGGAAGAACGTGAAGACTTCTTTGGAGCCACAAGGATGTAAAGATGGAAGAAATGAAGACAGAATACATGCGGGGAAAGGTTTGAAGAGCAAAGAAGGAAACCCAAAACACTCTGAGAAAGGAAGAAAAGATAAAGTGGGCTCCAACAACAAAGGATGGGGGTTTAAATAGACCCTAGGTGACAGTTAGCATCCCGGAGTATTGGGAACACACGTAGCCCATGAAGCCAGCAAGCCCAGCACGAATCACACAGTGCATAATGTATGATGTGACATGGGGGAAGCCACTTGACAATGCTAAAGGGATAGAATGGATGCAATTAAGTGAAAATTCAACCCTTAGAAAATGTGCTAATAAATTCAGGAGAGGAACCACTATATAATAGCATTAAATGATGAAAAGACTAGGAAAAGGAAATAAAACCTCACACATGGAAGAGCTAGGAGAGTAAATGGCCGCCCATTTCTAGGGAAGAAGAGCCCAACGGTTGCAACTATGGGAAAATGATAACACGAAGTCAAATGCAAAAAGGAATTCCCATCAGACAAGTCCGATGGGAATTAGTAAGGTAACTGTAAGGGAGTTTTCCCCTACTAAAAGACCAAAAGGCAAGCCCATATAAAGGAAGCCCAACTTGGTTGGATGGCCCCTCCACATGCTAAGGCCGCTTGGCACAAAAGTTGATGTTGACCCATGAAAACAATTAGGTAGAAAAACCCAAGGGTAAAGATGGAAAAGACTTGTCATCCCAGTACCCACCCTCTGACACCTAGCACTGGTGAGCCTGCACAGGCAGGTGGGCGGGAAGTATGGAGAGCTCTTGATTTCCTAACAGCGAGCATGGAGGAGCTCGATGATGTGTAGCCATAGGATAAAAAGGTTAGGAAGCCATGCCGCATTAATGGCGCCAATCCCCGGACTCCACGCCGCATTAATTGTGTCACCCCAAAAACCATGCCTCATTAAAGAATTCTGACTAAGTGAACAGTTGAAGGACATATACCCCCTGAGACAATGTATGGGTTGTCCCCCCTTAGAAACTTAGTATAAAAGTCGATCTCCATTTACAAAGAACACTTTCTAATTCCTCTACACTTTGCACAAACTATTAAGGAGATACTAATTTTAGCATCGGAGACTCACGGTCTCCACCAAGGCTCCAAATTCTTTGTGTTTTCTCCAAGTGTACAGGTGGAAGACTGAAGACCCAAAGTGCTGGAACCCTGCCCAAATGCGTACGTTGTTAACAAGGATTAAGAATGTTTCTGATCTTGGATTTCTTGCGTATGTTAATTACTTCTTTGATGGCAACCAAAGTAGTCTACAAATCACATAAACCCCAGCGAAAATAATTTATCATGTTTTGTCGGTATTTCTAATTCATTTGCGAATTCACAATCTTTAAAATGTAAGCTAGTACGGACATAAATATATCAACTAACGGTAAAGCACATTGTTAAGTACACATATACCTATACATACATATAGATATATATATATATATATATATATCCACACACACACACATATATATAGGTAGGGAGAGAGAGAGATTAGAATTTTTTGAGTTATCAGTTCTCCTAAAACTTAAACCCAATGCAAGGTTAGAGCTAATTAACTTCGGCCATTTATAAATTAATACTTCAATAATCTCATGACATGTGATGAGTCAAGTACCTCTTAATAAGTGATCAGTTCAATGCATGAAAGATCATGTGATATTTGAACACAAGGAAAGAACGTAGATGAGTCCAAGTTTGGAATTTGGGATCACTTTTTCGTTTCTGCATATATAGTATTTAACTATCGATCGCCTCATTCAAATTTAAATAAAATAACTATGGTAAGACTCAATTTTTAGTAAAAAATAAAAGATTCTTTCAAGTCTTTGCCCAAACTCGAGAGTCACAGCTAGTGGTCAAGTAAAACAGTAACAATTGATGTCAAGATCCTTTGGATCAATTGGCAACACCTTAATTTCTTGTTAAGAGAACTAAAGATCGAATCTCCCTGTATATATATATATATATATATATATATATATATATATATATATAATAAATAAATAAATAAATAAATAAAAACATTAACAATTGATCTTCAAATAAAACTCAAATTCCTAATTTGTACTCTTAACATCTTCCCTTAAATTCAAACCCAAACTCATGACAACTTATCTCAAATGAAAGTCATATTTGAGATGGTTCTTGCCACCCCAGCATGAGGAAACCACCTCATGCAGGATCGTTCATGTGTCAGGTAGCTTTTGATTGGAGGGTATAAATAAAAGTTAAGTTTTCCAATGTATAACCTATTTCTTCAGTAAATCACATTGTTCCTTAAGCATTGAAAATCTAAAACCTAAAGGGAGCTAAGACAGGTCTGTAGAATACAACTTGAAGCTTTAATAAATTCCAAATTTGAGTGATTTGCAAAGCTTAATATTCGGCACTTATATCAAGCCCAAACTAAGATGGTTGAGTAAGTGAGTTGAGTTTTTTATGAACAATAGTGAGTTGAGATAGTTGAGTAAGTTTTGTGGTGTTCCATTTAAGATGAGTTTATATATATTTAGATGTTAAAATAAATTTAGTATTATTTATGAGAAGTTGAAAAAGGTTATGGGTCTCACGTGTAAAGATGTTTTAAATTGAAATGAGTTTAGTAATTTAAAAATTGTGTGTTTAAATATTAGACTTAGTTTAAAATTAAATTAAAATGAGTTGATTTCAATACAGTTCAACAATCAAATAGGACCTTAGAGTTCAATTAAGTCCAAACTCAATTAAAGGTTACAATCCCAAAAAGGGAACTTGTATCAGAAAATTAAGTTTTGAGCCCAAGACCAGACTACAAAACCCAAGCCCATATTGAGTTGTAAACTGCATATCTATATTGTTCAAGGGCTAAAAATATAGACCTTAAAAAATTGGGATACGTTAAGAAACAAATGAAGAGTGTTCTTATGATGGCCGGTGGAGACAGAAACAGGAGAGAGCTTGGCCGGGAATTACTTATGAAAAGTTTTGGAAAATGGTAAATATTTTAAGATTGAGTAATATTAGGTATAGTCGTTCGTTTTTATTATTTTTTTTTTTTAAATTTTCTATATAGATGCCATATTTACTTACTCTTTTTTAAAAAGATTACATGCACTTCATAACTATAAATATTATTTATAAATTAATGTTTTAATTGTACTTTTGTCTTATAATAATCAAAAGAACAATTGACATATGTTCAAACTTGCTTAATTACAATAGTTTAGAATATAATAAGAATAATTTTATTTGAATATCTTCACACTATACATTGCCATCCACTTAACATAATTTGATTAGGAATATAGATTTTAAAACTTAAATCTTCCAAATCAAATCATGTCATGTGGATGGAGTGTAGTGTGAAGACCTTCAAATAACACTACTCTTTTTTGTAAGAGTTTTTCTATTCTATTTCCAGGCCAATATATAGAGCACATCATTTTCATTACTTAAATGATAAGATTTGGTTTGTAACATTCAAGTTTTAAAATTTATTTTTTAAATCAAATTATGTTATGTAAGTTTTTTATTAGCTGTGCTCTACACATTATCCATTTGAAAATAGAGTTTTTCTTTTCTTAAAAGGTTGGATGTATGGAGACTAATTTTTTTTTTTTTTATTATATCTAGTCATGCCAATTAATATATTATACTTGGCATGAATGGAGATCTAGGAACTCAAAAAATGTCCTCTTTGAGGAAATCCAAGGCAAAATCTCACAAAAACTCTCAACCTGGTAGTTAAAACTGTTTTCTCAAGAAGGAAGAACTACCCTTATCAGATTTGTTACCAATGTCATCCCCTCTTATGTCATGTCTATCCTTTGGATCCCAAAACTAGTCTCCAAAAGTATTGACCAATCTTATATGAAATTCTGGTGGGTTTTAACCCAACTAAAACTCACAACTTTACTCCAAAAGCCTGGAAACGTATTTGCCAGCTTAAAGCAGTAGGAAGCCTGGATCTAAGGTTGACCTCCAACTTTAACAAATCTCTCCTTTGAAAATTAAGTTAGCATATGATGAATGGGAGTAACTCCATATGGAAATCAATCTTGGCTTCTAAATATTTGAAAATTTCTTCATTCCTGGAGGTCAAACCCAAGAGCTCTAATTCTTGGATCTGGAAAGGGATTTTAAATCAGAGGGACATTGTTAAAAACAACTCCTGCTTTTAGATCAACAATGGCACAAAAACTCGCGTTTGGATTGACCCTACCCAACTCAATTTCATCCCAACTAAGCAATCTGACTCCATCCCAAAAGATCCAAGCTTTAAGGTTTCTTAGTTAACACTAGAAGAACCTAGAAGATGGAACCTACTTCTTCTCCAAACTCTCTTCAAAAGATTCCTCTAGCCCAGACTAACTTTCATCTGAGAGAAGATAGGTTAGTATGGAAGAATGGGGCTTTTGGAAAATTCTCTGTCAAAGAAGCTTATGCTGAAATCATCTCCAACTTGGATAACTATCACTCTTCTCTATCCACAAAGTTTTGGAAAAAAAGTCTTGAAGTTGAAAATTCAAGACATGTTAAAAATTTCCACTTGGAAAGTTTTAACCAATATCATCCCAACCAAGCCTCTTTTGAAAAATTGCTTTGCCTTAAATTCTAGCCAAATATCTTGTCTAATCTACAATATTGAAGAGGAAACCCTTGCCCATGTTTTTCTTAACTGCTCATTCTCAAGAGTCCTATGGAGACAGTCTCATTGGCCTTCAAATATTTCTAGATTTGTGGATCAAGGTATTGTTAAATGGTGATAGACTTTGAGAGAAGATGAATATTTTGAATTCTCATTGATTACAAGATAAGTTATACAATGTGTCTTTTATAGCAATACAAAAGGAATCCTTGGCCTGGACAATGTAACAAACTAAGGACGTGCTCGGCCAAAACACACGGCACTATGCAGAGTTTGTTGAATCTGCCAATACAATTACAGTAGTGTCTAGAGGACACGCACCAACCTATTTATGTAATTCCAAAAGATTCTGGAGCTGCGACTCATGTGTGTGAGTCTTGCCATGTCACTTGTGATTTGGGATCCAACATGGAAGGCTCAATACATCCCCTTGAGCCTAACGGGGTGTCCACAATAGTAAGGCTCATCCTAAGAAGATGAAACTGACTAGCTGCAAGAGGCTTTGTAAGAATATCAACTAGTTGGTCTTTTGAAGGTAAAAAGGCAACTTGAAGAGTTTTGGCAGCAACTATATCATATACAAAATGGAAATCAATTTCCATATGTATGGTACGAGAATGAAGGACGGGATTGACTGAAAGATAAGTTACACCGAGATTGTCACACCAAAGAAGAGGAATTTTAGAGATAAATATGTGAAGTTCCTTTAAAATATTTTGAATCCAGAGTAACTAGGATGTTGTATTGGCAAGGGCCTTATATATGGCCTCGATGCTTGAGTGAGAAACAGTGTGTTGCTTGCGAGAGAACCATGAAATCAGATTTCTACCCAAAAAATTACAAAAGCCACTCGTCAAGTAGTGATCATTAAGGCGACCAGCTTAATCCGCATAAAAAAAAGCTTGAAGTTGAAGAGAGGATGACTTATGAATGAAGAGGCTGAAGTTGAGTGTTTGTTTTATATATCTAAGCAAATGTTTAACAGCCGGCCAATGTGGGTGTTTTGGATTATGCATGAACTAACATATTTTATTAACTGTGAAGGCAATGTCTGGTCAAGAAAGGGAAAGATATTGTAGGCTCCCAACAATGCTACGATACATTGTAGGATCAGAAAATGTGGGGGTATCATAAACTGAGAGTCAACTAGATGCAGTCATTGGAGAATTGAATCCATTGGCAGCAAACATATTGACCCGAGAAAGCAAATCACAGATAAATTTTCTTTGAGAAAGTAAAATCCCATTGTCCAAATGACAAATTTTGATACCAAGAAAAAAAGATAATTGACCTAAATACTTAACAAGAAAGACAGATGCTAGAAAGGAAAGAAGATGATCAATTTGAGAAGGATGAGACAAGCACAATGATATCATTGACATACACTAAAACATAGATAAGAATGGATTGAGATGAGTAAATGAAAAGGGACGAGTCAGCTTGAGGAGGAAGAAAGCCATACTCACATAAGGAGGAGGAGAGTTGAGCAAACCAAGCATGAGGTGATTCTTTAAGGTCGTAAATAGCCTTGTGCAAGAGACACATGTATTCAGGATGTTCAGGGTGAACAAACCCAATCGTCTCGGACATGTAGACGTACAGTTTTTGTGAGATCGCCATAGAGGAAGGCGTTTTGGATGTTGAGTTGGCG